>NC_069501.1:139880318-140587818 GCF_027579735.1 Bombina bombina | reverse complement strand
GTTTAAAATTGTATGATCTGTCTAAATCTTGAATGTCTAATTATGACATTACTGATTACTGTCCCCTTAAATACACTTTTGAAACAGCTATAGCTTTTATTAGAAGCATGTATATTACAAAAATGCTTCTATTGAAAACTGAAATGCATGCATGCGGATTCCAATTTTGGCTGGAATATCACTTTAACAATGCTTCCTAGTTACACTTGTGAGAGTGTTCACAGTAATAATACACTATAGCAAATCATTAATTATGATAGCATAAAAAAAATAACAATAACAATAACAAATTATATATATATATATATATATATATATATATATATATATATATATATACTGTATATATATATATATATATATATATATATATATATATCCCAAATAGATGCACTGCATATAACAATATTCTTCAGTGCCACGGTGCTGTATAAACAATCCAAATAATTTAGCAAAAATAAACACTCATTGGTCTTCACATTTAATATATAAAGTTTAAAAATAGAGCATAAGGTTTCAAGACCACATTGGTCCCTTTGTCAAATGCAGATACATACAAACAATCTTACCTACTAAAACCCAGTGCACACCCACCTTATATACCCAACAGTGCATAATTAACGAAATCCCCTGTAGCTGAACTAAGCTCAAATGTTGTTTGTGTTCCACATGAGCACATTGCGTTCCAGTGACGTCATACTCATGTGTCCGTCGCTACCTTATTACATATCAAAACACATGCTGCTTCTGACAGCTGTCAGAATTAACCAATGGAACAGAGAAAGCATGTATGGCAGAACCATACAGTAGTGCCGTGCATGAACCAAATCGCTTGTTGCATCAATGTATATAATAAACAGAGGGGAATGTAAGTAAAGGCAAGCAATCAATATTAAAAACATTAGAGGACCTATACTGTGTATCAAATTTATATATACACTCGTAGCATGGATACTACATAAATAGAAATTGAAATAATGTTACTTCATGACTAGTCAGAGGCATGGTAGAAAACTTATATAGAAACTGAGGTGCCGTATAAGTCCAAAGGTTGAACACAGGACGCTTATGCCAACTTGTGGCCAGTTTACCATCCATCAGGTCATATTGACATAGACACATCAAGATCCAATCGATTTATAGTGGTGTACAGGAATTTTGACTGTATATTTTATGTTTTATAGTTTAGGGAGCAGGATAAAAGATATACTTCATTATTTGCCAAAGTAGGGAGTAAAATCCAATATAGTGTTCTCAATCCCTTAGGGGCCACTGTATCTAATGTATATATCCACCTTGGTTCCAGACGTAGCAATTTTTGTGATCTATTTCCCTACCTTCGAAGGGGTGGTATATGATCGATCAGCATCGTCTTAAGGCTTGATAGATTGTGTTTATACTTTGCGAAGTGGTGGGCTACAGGTTGTTTTCCGAGTCCCCTTTATCGATGGCTTCTCGTATGGCAAATCTGTGATTAGCCATGCGTTCACGGAAAGTGGTGGTCGTTTTACCGACATACACCAATGCACATGGGCAAATGAATATATAAATAAGAGCTTGTGCATATCAATCTGTGGTGGATTTTGTACCTCTTGCTAGAATGTGGATTTTGGAATGTAGGTCCACTCTGCATGCTGTGGCCACATCACCACATTTAAATCATCCAAGCTTAGTGGGTATAAGCCAATAGGGCTTTTGATAACAGCGTACCGGGTCCGTCTCAACCAAAAGATCTCTTAGATTACTTGCATGGCGATATGCCATCCTCGATGGTTGCATTCTTTAGAATGGAAGGCCCTTATCATTCTGTATCAACTCCCAACGTTTCTTTAGTGCTGAGTTCATCTTAGCATGTGTCATGTCAAAAGTTGTAATAAAATTCAACCTATTGTCCTTAGTAGGTACAATGTTGCTATCACTCAATAATTCTTCCTGGGATCTGGCAAGAACCTTAGACTTTATGTCTTTGATCTCTCCTGGATCATATCCTCGGGCAATAAGTTTATCTTCCATAATTTCCATCTCATCTAACATCAATGGCACCTCAGTATTATTCCTGACTACCCGAGTGAGTTGAGAGGATTTCACCCCTCTCTTTTGATGTTCAGGGTGACAACTATGGTTTACTAACTATGGTTTACTAACATGATGTCTCTAGACTGTACCACTGGTGAAACTAAATCTTTTTTCAAATTTGACTAAAAACGAGCTACAATCTCTTGAAGATTTAAAAAGTGACAATGCCATCATCATACGTCCGGCAGACAAGGGTGGTGGCATTGTCATTTTGAATTACAGTGACTACAGAATGGAGGCTATTAGACAGTTAAGTGATAATGGAGTATATTTAAAATTGTGGGGCAACCCCGCAAATGTATTTAAGACTAGAATAGACTGATCCCTGAGGTCTGCATTTGAAGCAGGACATATCAATGAAACAGAACTACAATTTTTGACTACTCCTTATCCAAAAATACAGTTTATTTTATTTATTACCCAAGGTGCATAAAACCCTTATAAATCCTCCAGGGAGACCAATTGACTCTGCCCGTGACTCCATTTGCTCCAACATAGCAATTTTTGTGGATTTTTTCTTACAACCAAGTGTGAAAAATACCTTTGCATATCTAAAGGATTCTGCAACTCTAATTAAAACTTTAAAAAGAGCTTATTGGTTACAGTCCAATGACATCTTTGTCACTATGGATGTGGAGAGTCTTTATACTTGTATACCCCACATTAGTGGCATTCAGGCAGTGTGAATCATGTTATCCAAATCAGAAGTATACACAATTTGTTTATGGCGTGTTACGAAGAGTTTATTATGGAACCACACTTGAATCATAATGTGATACAT
This sequence comes from Bombina bombina, assembly GCF_027579735.1. Taxonomy (NCBI): domain Eukaryota; kingdom Metazoa; phylum Chordata; class Amphibia; order Anura; family Bombinatoridae; genus Bombina; species Bombina bombina. The sequence continues at coordinate 140,584,961 of NC_069501.1, read as the reverse complement.
TATACCCGCTATATCGATAATGTCTTTCTGATATGGCGTGGCACAAGGTTTGATCTAGATAATTGGGTAGATCATCTAAATAAAATTGACCAGCCCATTAAGTTTAAGATGGAATGTTCTACTGATGAAATACATTTTCTTGACCTCAATATATTTAAAGTGAAATGTCGTTTTGGGAGATCTCTGTTTTCAAAACTGACAGATAGGAATTCGCTCTTAGGGCTCCATGTACGAAGCAGCGAAAGCTGCTCCAGAGCCTTTGCGGGGCAGGTTCGCATATGCGAGCCTGCTTCCCGCAATGTAAGAAGCAGCGGTCATTAGACCGCTGCTTCCTACACCCTACGCCACCTCTTAGGTGGCGAAGCAAAATCACTGAGAGCTCGCTCGCTCTCGGTGATTGACAGCCCCTTCAGTCGCGTGATTGGTCGCGCGACTGAAGGGGCGGGCATTACACACTCCGCTGAGTGTGTAATGGTACATACGGGCAAGCGGATCAATAGATCCGCTGCCCATGTGTAGCGGAGGCGGGCGGACAGCTTCGCGAGTTAAGAAGCTGTCCACCCGCCTCTTAGTACATGGAGCCCTTAGAATTCTCTTAGAATTCCATAGTTGTCACCCTGAACATCAAAAGAGAGGGGTGATATCTTCTCAACTCACCGGGTAGTCAGGAATAATACTGAGGTGCCATTGATGTTAGATCAGATGGACATTATGGAAGATAAACGTATTGCCCAAGGATATGATCCAGGAGAGATCAAAGACATAAGGACAAAGGTTCTTGCTAGATCCCAGGAAGAATTATTGAGTGATAGCAACATTGTACCTATTAAGGACAATAGGTTGAATTTTATTACAACTTTTGACATGACACATACTAAGATGAACTCAGCACTAAGGAAACATTGGGAGTTGATACAGAATGATAAGGGCCTTCCATTCCAAAACATCCAACCATCGAGGATGGCATATCGCCGTGCAAGTAATCTAAGAGATCTTTTCGTTGAGACGGACCCGGTACGCTGTTATCAAAAGCCCTGTTGGCTTAAACCCACTAAGTTGGGAAGCTTTAAATGTGGTGATTGCACTACGTGCCACAGCATGCAGAGTGGATCTACATTCCAAAATCCACATTCTAACAAGAGGTACAAAATCAACCACAGATTGACATGCATGAGCTCTTATGTCATTTATATACTCATTTGCCCATGTGCATTGGTTTATGTCGGTAAAATGACCACCACTTTCCGTGAACGCATGGCTAATCATAGATTTGACATACGGGAAGCCATTGATAAAGGGGACTCGGAACAACCTGTAGCCCGCCACTTTGCAAAGTATAAACACAATCTATCAAGCCTTAAGATGATGCTGATCGATCATATACCACCCCTTCGAAGAGGAGAAAACAGATCACAAATTTGGAATCAAGGTGGATATATACATTGGATACAGTGGCCCCTAAGTGAGTGAACACTATATTGGATTTTACTCCCTTCTTTGGCAAATAATGAAGTATGTCTTTTATCCTGCTCCCTAAATTATAAAACATAAAATATACAGTCGAAATTCCTGTATACCACAAGAAATTGATTGGATCTAGATGTGTCTAGATGTGTCTAGATTTGTAAGTTTTCTACCATGTATCCATGCTATGAGTGTATATATACATTTAATACATAGTATAAGTCCTCTAATGTTTTTAATATTGATTGCTTGTTTTTGCTTACATTCCCCTCTGTTCATTATATAGATTGAGATTTGGTTCATGCACGGCACTACTGCATGGTTCTGCCGTACATGCTTTCTCTGTTCCGTTGGTTAATTTTGACAGCTGTCAATATATATATATATACACACAGTATATGTCTATATATGCGTACATATGTATTTATGTATTTATATGTGTATATATGTGTTTAAAGATATACATACAAATTTAATCACATAAATACATATGTACACATATATAGGCATACATATAAGTGCATTGGAGCACTTTGCTGTTAAGTAGATGAAAACATATTAAAGCATATTTATGCAATATTGATTTTTAAGTAAGGTTTTAACAATGTATTTACTGTAAATATTTACTATTCCAATGTTCTGCACATAGCAAAATATGTTCTATGTATTTCTAAATAGATATTACTAAATATATCTGTATATACCTATAAATATGTATATAGGTATAAATATATATTGTAATCCAAGGTAATTCAGCACCAGTGTGGTATGCTTACTGCCAGGCCTCACACCAAAGTCACTTAACATATAGAAAGTCCGAGGGAGCAGCACCACTTGAAAAAACTCCAATTTTATTGAGAGTGCATCAAAAATAAAACATCAACGTTTCGGACACAATGTACCAAGATACAATTAGATATATTTAGAAATATGTATACTGTAAATAGAACATATTCTGCTATGCGAAGAACATTGGATTGTAAAATATTCATATTTTCATGTTGGGTTAGTGCACTTGAGAATATGTGATCAGGTTAGCACGCAATCAGGTTTTTTGCCTCATTGACTTCTATGGGAGAATACGTTAATGCACATGCAATATTCTAACTTTAGGTTTTTTGCACGCAATGGGTTTGCACAAGCGATAGCAATAACTTTTTACTTTTCAATGTGTAATACGCGCGCTATTCTTCATGAGAAAAAAGTTTACTTCTAACTCAGTTAGAGTGAGAGCTGGGGGCGAGATTACATATACGGTGCAGGCTTCAGGGCAAGCGCTGCAACCCGCGCCACCCATAATTTCAACTCGCACATCGGGGTATCCAATAAACCCTGCTGGCAGTTCATAAAGTTCTGTAAGTTGGATAAACTAGCGATGTCCAGAAATGAGTGTAATTATAAATTTCTGGAGTCGCCAGTGATTTACGGCACTTTACAAACTGCTGGCGCCTAAGAAAAGTAAAAGTCTAACATGCCTCCCAAAAATAAGCCAGACACGTAAAACCCCTATATCCGCCATCAAACCCAAATCGGAACTAATAAAAGTATTAACCTCTAAACCGACCCCCACCTCACAACGCAATTAAACTATTTAAACTTAATTAAACTATTAACCCTTATATCCGCCATCAAACCCCCACCGCAAGTAATAACTAAACTATTAACCCCTAAATCCACCAACCCCAACATTGCATACTACCTATTAAAGTATTAACCCCTAAACCACCAAAGCCCACCTCACAATAAACCTATCAAAGTATTAACCCCTAAACCGCCAAAGCCCAGAACGCAAATAATTAAATTACTAAGCCCCCTAACCTAACACCCCCTAACCTAATACCCCCTAAATGAACCCAAATGACAAAATACTAAAGTTACTATTAAAATAAAAAAATAAACTAAGCATAAATTAAAGGGACAGTCTAGTCAAAATTCTGGTGTAGACTGTCCCTTTAAACTATAATTACATAAAATAAAAAAATCTAAGATTACAGAAAATAAAAAAACAAAATTATAAAATTAAAAAAAATGTATACCTTATCCCTATGAAAATAAAAAAGCCCCCCAAAATAAAAACACCCCCTACTCTAAGAATAAACTACCAGTAGCCCTTAAAAAGGCTTTTTGCAGGACATTGCCCCAAGATAATCAGCTTTTTTACATTAAAAATACACAAAGTCCCCCCTAACAGTAAACCCCCCCCCCCCCACCCACCAAACCCCCCAAAATAAAAATAAAAACTAACACTATAAAAACTAAACTATCTATTTGTTGGGCATTGCCCTTAAAATGGCATTAATACTTTATTTGTAGTTGCGGTGTGGGTTTGATGACGGATATAGGGGTTAATATATTTTATTAGTTATTGTGGTGGGGGTTGGCGGTTGACAGGTAGCTAGTTATTGCGCATGCGTCAGGTGTTAGTTTATTTTTGCAGGCATTTTCGGGAGTTACGGTGCTCCCATACTCAGCACAAGGCCTGCAGCGGCTGCCTTAGTATGGCGAGGTGAAAATGGAGTAAGATTTCTCCATATTCGCCATGTAAATCCTTGTGCTGAATATTGGATACCGATTTGCGACGTGGTCCCATGTTAGCTTAAGGGAGTAAGGTGTTAGTGTAAGACAGATTAGGTTTTATTTTTCAGGTAAATTTGTATTTATTTTAACTAGGTAGCTAGTAAATAGTTAATAACAATTTACTAACTAGTCTACCTAGTTAAAATAAATACAAATTTGCCTGTGAAGTAAAAATAAAACCTAAGCTAGCTACAATATAACTATTAGTTATATTGTAGCAAGCTTAGGGTTTATTTTATAGGTAAGTATTTATTTTTAAATAGGAATTAGTTAGGTAATTATAGTAATTTTTATTTAGATTTATTTTAATTATATTAAAGTTAGTGGGTGTTAGGGTTAGACTTAGGTTTAGGGGTTAATAAAATAACTTTAGTATAGTGGCAGGGACATTGGGGGTGGCAGATTAGGGGTTAATAAGTGTAATGTAGGTGGCGACAATGTCGGGGGCGGCAGATTAGGGGTTAATAAGTGTAATGTAGGTGGTGGCGATGTCGGGGGCAGCAGATTAGGGGTGTTTAGACTCGGGGTTTATGTTAGGGTGTTAGGTGTAAACATATGGTTTTTTTTCCCATAGGAATCAATGGGGCTGCGTTACGGAGCTTTACGCTCCTTTATTGCAGGTGTTAGGCTTTTTATTTTAGCCAGCTCACCCCATTGATGTCTATGGGGAAATTGTGCACGAGCAGGTAAAACCAGCTCAAAGCAGCGCTGGTATTTGAGTGGGGTATGTAGCTCAATTTTGCTCAAAGCTCACATATTGCCCGCTAATGCCGGGTTTTTACAAACCTGTAATAGCAGCGCTATAGGGAGGTGAGCGTTGGAAATAACTTGCAAGTTAGCACCCAGGCGCTCATAACGCAAAACTCATAAGCAGCACAAGCTTAAAATTTGTATTAGGCGTAATATTCAAGTTTAAACTATACCAGGGTCTCCCTGTGTACTTCGGCCTTCATTGCAAACTTTTACTAGCAGAGAGCTCTCATTTATATGGGAGACATCTTGCCACTTGCAAGGACAGCCTGTTTTCTTTGATAATTGCACTGACCCTGTGAGGCTAAACGTGCCTTTTCACATTTTTGGTCATCAGTTCTTAAGTGTTATTTAGTCCCTTTTTATTGGTCTGTAATGAACCCAAATCAGGTATGTGTTGGAGTTATCTCCCATTAATAATATAAATTATTTACAATATCTTACTGTGCAGTCTATATGACATTTCATAGCATATAACTTAATTTTTATCAGTATATATTTTTATTTAGGAAACATGCTGAAAGGGATACACAGTACAATACCAGGAGGGCACGATTTCCCGTTTCATAAAATACTTGGCTTTCATTATTGGAAGTCCCTATTTAATCACAGCTGTAAAGATGACTAGAAAATATCACATGAAGTTTCTGTTTAAAAAAAGGAAAATGTTTTACCTCAAAATTACCTCAGTAGCTATATCCCATTGTAAAGGGATTTTAAAGTTAAGGTCAATTTTCATTTGAAAGTGCCCATTTTCTTTAAAAAAAAAACTTTTATAAACAAGGGCATTTTCATTAATAAAAATTGACATTTCAGACGTTTTTTTTAAATATACTTATCTTTTCTTCTTGAAGCCGCCCCAGTGCTTTACCAGCCCGTCGCAATCCTCTTCATACGTCAGCAATGACTATTCCGGCATCCTCCAATCACGGCTTCCCCCCGGGGTAATCATTGCCTAAGGCAACACCGTGATTGGAGGAAGCCGGTTTCGTCATTGCTGGGTAAGTAAACCAGGAAGACACAGGCAGGGCATCGTTTCAGAACGGCGATCCGGCATTTCAGAAGTACAAGGTAAGTATTTTTAAAATACGGTGCCATGTCAATTTTCATGAATGAAAGTGCCCGTGTTTTTAATAGTTTTTTTTTAAAAAACGGGCACTTTCACATGAAAATTTACCTTCACTTTAAGCAACCAATCAAGATGCTTATCCTGGGCTAGCAAAGGAGTGTGTATCTGGCATGTGCAGGCACAAATCATTTTATTTACCTCAGTTTAAGGAAGTCTACTATAATATCTCATGAGATTTTATTACAAGAACAGAGACTCCTATTTTGCTTAACCTTTCACTTTACTACTCAGGCAGCATTTAAAAGTAAAACATTTGAAATTAACAGAAAAAATATAATAACAGAGATGATATGTAAGAGACCAATGAGAACAGTCCTTTAGTGGTCAGAGATAGGAAGGACCAATCATATGCATCATAGTAACCATATAGTGTCCAGAATGTAGCAAACCCTCTCTTTCCTCTTTTCTCTTTGCTGCTCAGGAGTTAAGTACACATTATTTATCCTTAATAATAATGATTTTGTCATAAGTGTATTAAATATAATATTGTTATTTGGTATTATTTATTTGTGTATTATTTATTCTTTTGTTTATATCCTCTTTTGTTTTGTTTTGTTTTATTTCTTTATTATTTTTTTTTTTGTTATTTTTATTATCTTTTGTTTAAGATTGTGTTTTAATGTCTTGTTTTACTTTGGTTGTTTGTATCAAGAATTTTCCGTTTTTCATTTTGTGTTCCTTTTTGCGCTTTTACTCTTTTTCCTTTTTATTCCATTTTACTTGTATATCGGCTGGCAGTCTCACCAGTTTCCTTTGCTTTTGTGGTTTTTTCTCCCTTAAACCTACCTTGTATCTTCGTTGTTCTCTGGAGCGTCTGAGCTCCGTGCTGTGCCGTCCTCCATCTTGTTTATGAGGACCTGTTCCGACCACACCTCAATTTTATGACTCATTGCGCAGTCATAATTCCTTCCCGCCTTCACTCGGTACTTTGTCTGCTGTGCCTGTCAGACAAGTATCGCTGTGATCGCTCAGCAGTATTTGCAACATTGTCTTACTGCACTTCAGTAAAACCACATTAATATTATTGTTACTTTGTTATTTTAATATATATACATGGCTGTTTAGTTCAAACTTTTTTCTATATATTTGCAATCGTTTTTTGCATTATTTTATTAGAGTATTGCAGATTTTAATAACTGCCATATTATTGAATTTTGAAAAAACTCTTTGTTTTTTAATATTCTATATCATATTTTAACCCCTTAAGGACCAGCGACGTACCCTGTATGTCGCTGGCCTTTTTTTGGGACGTGATTGTTTTATAGCGCGGTCTTGCCACCAGCGTTGAGACTGCTCTATTCCACAAAGCCTGCTGGAGGGAGTGCATTAATAGCGTGTTCTTGCTAGACTTGTGCTATTATGTCCTGAAAAAACCCTTAACGACCAGTGACATACAGAGTACATTGTGGTCATTAAGGGGTTAAGTAAGTTATTTAAATATAGTTGTGTTATTTTTAGTTTTTGAAAAAAATTTTTACTTCATATATTTTAAAATGTCAGAGGATCCCAAGCAAATGTCAGAAACATTTGTACAGAATCTTATTAATAATTCTTTTGAACCCCTAAAATTACAAATGGACCAACTCCAAACTGTAATTAATAACTTTAATGAATTGCAAGGTCATGTAATTAAAAAGACTTCAAGTAAATTTAAAAAGAAACTTTCTCTGAGGGAAAACTTTCATCTGAAAGAAAATGTACTAAAGACATGTCACGTCAGCTTTGTTCTGACATTTCCTTACCTGCTCCAAAGGGCAGAAGTGAAAATAGTTCTAGTTCTGATGCAGAATCAGATATAGTTATTCCAAAAAGAAATAAAATTTCCAGAAAAAGGAAATTTAAAATTGTGTCTGATTCCTCAGAAAATAATGATGATGATGATAATTTTAAAATGGATGTTAATTTTATGGGCTCTGACAATGATTCTAATGAATCTTACAAATCAAATACTACTGAACGTAATATTTTTTCTTTTTCTTCCTCTGATGAGTCCCCTAAACCCAAGAGAAGGAAAAAAGTTGTAAAAAAAATGAAAAACCTCTTTTGGTTGATAATTTAGGACTCCCTTATACTGATCCTAATGACCTTCATCATCCCAGATCCTCTCAATGGAGACCTTCAAAAAGAGTCTCTAAATTTATTGATTTTTATATCAGAAGACCCCTTTCCAAAAAGACTAAGAATACCCTTAAGGCTGAATGTCCTAGGCCTGAATTGCCCCATAATACCCATTTAACCCCTGAAATTGACCAAAATCTTTTAAAATGTATTGGCACTAAAAAATCCAATCTTAGATCCGGCCCAGATAGATTTCTCAAATCCTGCCAGGATAAACTTTTAGACACTTTAGGGCCTGTAACCAAGCTTTTTGAAATGTCCGAAAATGCAATTTCAGAAAATTATTTATTAGATCCCATCACAGTAAGAGAATGGTTACAAAGGACTATCTATTTTTTAGGAGATGCTAATACTTCTCTTGCATCTCAACGTAGAAGATTAGTTTTACATTGTATAGATCCCAAAATAACTGATTTTGCCTCTACAGAAATGGGCCCTGAGGCAGATGGCCTTTTATTTTGAGACTCTGGTCTAAAACAGCTCAGTAGCTATGTTAATACTTTTAATTCTTTGAACAAAATAAAAACTAATACTAAGAATTTTTTTTACCAAAACCAACCTCAAAGAGTTTTTTCAAGGGCTGGAAAAGGCAGAGACCACTTTTCCAGCCGCTATTCAGCCTTATCAAGGTCTCAATTTCACAATTCAGCCGCATTCTCCACCTCCCATCAAAACTTTTTTCCCTCACGCTCAAGGCAGAGATTTAACAGGGGTTTCAGATCCAGGATCTTCAGAAGACCCTTCCAAGGTAAGTTTAACCACCTTTTCCTCCATTCCTTTTTTCCAACAAAAAATAGGAGGCAGGTTAGCCTTTTTCCTTTTAGAATGGCAAAAAATATCCTCAGACCCATGGGTTTTACAGACAATCACAGGTCTTCATTTAGAATTCTTAGAAGTTCCCTTCCAAGTTTCTTTACCCAATCCAATAAAGTTTTGTCAGAAAGACCATTTACTCCTAGACAAAGAAATTTCAGACCTAATATCAAAAAATGCAGTAGAACCTGCTCACAATTCTACAGACTCATTCATAAGCAACATGTTTTTAGTACAAAAGAAAGAAGGCAGTTTCCGCCCTGTTATAAATTTAAGAGATCTAAATTATTTTCTGGTTTACAATCACTTCAAGATGGAAGGCATTCATCTCCTCAGAGACTGCCTTTACAACAACGACTGGTTGGTAAGGTTAGATCTGAAAGATGCTTACCTTACAATTCCAATTCATCTACATTTCAGAAACTATCTCAGATTCCTTTGGAAAGACAATTTATGGCAATTTACATGTCTTCCTTTCGGCCTTTCCTCTGCTCCTTGGGTTTTCACAAAGATTTTGAAACCTGTAGTAGCCTGGCTTCGGAAGAGAGGAATTCGTCTTATCATTTATTTAGACGATATTCTTCTTATCCACCAATCTCCCTCTACTCTACAAGAACATCTTTCTCTAACTATTTCTCTTCTTCAGAATTTAGGTTTCATTATCAACTTCAAGAAATCAGCCTTAATTCCATCTCAGAATCTGACTTTCTTGGGCTTCAACATAGACACCATCTCAGCATCTTTAAGTCTTCCATTAGACAAAATAAAAAGAATAAAGAAAGAAATTTCTTATGCATTAAACAAGAAATGTTTCCCACTTCGTCTTTTAGCCAGAATTATTGGTCTCCTTTCCTCTTCTATCCAGGCAATCTTTCCGGCTCCTTTACACTACAGAGCTCTTCAGAGGTTAAAAATGTTCTACCTCAGGAAAGGTTTTTCTTATCAACATACGATTCATCTTTCAGAAGAAGCTATAGAAGAACTGAACTGGTGGCTTATCAACATAGATGCTTGGAATGGCAAAGCCATTTTTGGAAGCTCTCCAGATATAATCATAGAATCAGATGCGAGCAATTCTGGTTGGGGAGCGAGATGTGGTTAACAAATTTCAAGAGGAAAATGGTCCTCTATGGAGAAAAATCTTCATATAAATTGTCGGGAACTTTTGGCGGGAGCTTTATCTGTCAAGAGTTTCATCAAACATTCTCATCCTATTACAGTTCTTCTTCGAATGGACAACATTTCAGCTGTACGATATATCAATCGTTTAGGTGGAACAACTTCAAAAATTTTATCGATTCTAACAAAAGATTTTATTAATTTTTGCCTTTCCCAGAACATATCTATTCAAGCAGAATACCTTCCTGGTCTCAACAATCAAATGGCGGACTGGGGTTCCAGATACCTTATGGATTTCAGCGACTGGATGCTGAATCCTTCTCTTTTTCAACAAATTCTGCAGATCAGAGGCCCATTCATAATAGACCTTTTTGCCTCTCGACTGAATCGTCAGATCCTTCCTTTTTTCAGTTGGAAGCCGGATCCAGAGGCTGTAGCAATAGATGCTTTCCTACAACAGTGGCCCCCTCAGGGAGCTTATGCATTTCCCCCATTTTCTATGATCCTCCGAACTCTTCTTTTTGTCAAGAGACATCAAATTTCCCTTCTGATCATGACCCCGTTGTGGCCGAATCAAGTATGGTATCCATATCTTCTAGAAATGTCTTTCCTTCCTCCTATTCTTCTTCCCAATATTCCAGATCTTCTTACAGATCCAGAAGGAGAATACCACACTCTAGTACTTCAAGGCAACCTTCAACTAGTAGCTTGGATGATTTCAGGGGTTCCTGGTCTTGCAATGGACTTTCGGAGCACGCTAAACTCCTCCTTCAAGACTCTTGGGCCCCTGGAACCAAAAAGTGTTATCTATCCGCTTGGTCTAAGTGGTCTAGCTGGTGCTGTAACAAACACTTGGATCCCGTTTCAGCACCTTTAAATGAAATAATTAATTATTTATCATCTCTTTTTATGGAAGGTCTAGCTTATAGATCTATTAATCTTGCTAGATCAGCCATTTCGGCTAGCCATGAATTTTTTGACAATCTTCCAATTGGCCAAAATCCTATTATTTGTAGGTTATTAAAATCCATTCGTCTTAAAAGACCTCCTTCTTCTAAATACTCTTCCTTTTGGGATGTAGATTTAGTAATTTCTCTTTTTCAAAAATGGCCAGACAACAAAGAACTATCTCTTAAACAACTCTCTTTTAAACTTGCAACTCTTTTATGTTTATTATCTTGTAAAAGAGTTTCAGATGTTCGGGCCATTGATTATAATTCAAAAATGTTCTCACCTCAAGGTGTAATTTTTACCCTTACTTGCAGAACTAAAACTCTTTCTTCTACTATCTTTTATCCATATTTCTTTGAACAACCGAAACTATGTATAGTTCTTTGTCTTAAAGAATACGAATCAAGAACTTCTCATCTTAGATCTCCATCATCTAAACAACTTTTAATTTCTTTTGTTTCTCCTCACTTACCAGTTTCTTCTCCTACTATTAGTAGATGGGTAAAAAATATTATGTTAGAAGTTGGTGTAGACAATGTTTTTTCTTCACATTCCATCCGAGGAGCGTCAGCCTCCAAAGCTTTTTCTAAATCGGTTTCTCTACAAGATATTTTAAATGCAGCGGATTGGTCTGATGATAAAACTTTCAGACAATTTTATTTTAAACCTATTAATTCTATCCCTCAACAGTTGGTTTTATAATTATTTGTTATGTTAGTATTTTGTTTATTTTATTATTTTGCTTTAAACTTGCAAAATAGGAGTCTTTGTTCTTGTAATAAAATTCTGATTATCCTATTTTATGACGGAATAATCTAGATTTTATTAAAGAGACAGAGACGAGTATTTTCCCACCACTGTTTCATGTGTTTCCCTCCCTTGATATATATATTTATTTAAGTCACTTACATTATTCTAATGACTTTTTAATTGTCTTTCAGCTCCAAATCCTTCCTCAACAGGATTTTAAAAATTTGTCTACAAGTTTGAGTTCATTGAATAGTTCTCTTCAATCAAGTTTGACTGTATCTTCTAGCAAGTTCTTCGTTCCTTTTTTCCGGAAGAAGTTGACAAGTTTCTACAATCAACTTTTTAGTCCATCTAGACTTCTGTTTCCTCTATGGATGATTATTTGTGGACTGTTCCTGTTTCTATATTTTTCTTATGGTTTATGTTTCCTTCGCTTCTCTGAAAAAAGGGTTTGCTACATTCTGGACACTATATGGTTACTATGATGCATATGATTGGTCCTTCCTATCTCTGACCACTAAAGGACTGTTCTCATTGGTCTCTTACATATCATCTCTGTTATTATATTTTTTCTGTTAATTTCAAATGTTTTACTTTTAAATGCTGCCTGAGTAGTAAAGTGAAAGGTTAAGCAAAATACTCGTCTCTGTCTCTTTAATAAAATCTAGATTATTCCGTCATAAAATAGGATAATCGGAATTATGGGGAAATCTCACAAGATCTCAGTAATGCAAAGTGTGATTGGTTGTTTTTTGTTTCACCATGCAGATGACATTATAAAAGAATATCTTGAGAATAACTGCTCTTACTCTAGTGATCTGAAAAACATTTGAGGTAACATATCTTTCCTTTTTTTACACATAAATGTCACATTATATATTTTCTAGTTAGCTTCTTATGGATATTTGCATCACTTGATTTAACATATGAGTGACATGTCCCTTTAAATTCAGAAAACTGCCTAGAGTGCCTATTGATTAATACCACTGCAATCTGATACATATAGCTGTGCCTATCTATATTTTATTTCTCTATATTGTAATTAGGCAGATTGTGATGACCAATTTTAAAAAGGTAAAACAACCACATATTCCACAATTCTCTGTGTTCTTGTCAGGATTCAATGTGTAAATCAACCAGATGCAAAAGTGAAGACAGATGAGGCATTTCCAGTGTGGAAAAATATCTTTCAGCTTGAACTTTATGTGCAAGAGTAACTGCAATATTATGTTTAGCTGACACGTATCAGTAAATGATTTCTAGGTAACATCATCACTGCTAGCTGTTATTGAAAGAGCAGAAATTAACTTGCTATTAATAATATTTGTTGTTTCTTATATGGAGTTAAAATGTTAAGTGTTTACTTCATTTTAATTAGATGACTCCATATTACAATAGTTTAAATTAGTCATGGGGGTATTCTGGTTTAAAGGGACAGTAAATACTAACATTGTTGCCTTTACTACCCATTCCCCAGCTATGCACAACCAACATTGTTATATCAATATACTTTATAACATTCAAACCTCTAAATATCTTCCTGTTTCTAAGCCACTATAGATAGCCTCTTAATCACATGCTTTTTTATTTGTTTTTCACAACAGGAGACTGCTAGTTCACGTGGGCCATATAGATAACATTGTGCTCATGCCCATGGGTTGTGCACAACACAGCTAAAATACAAGTCAATAGATAATAAATATAAAGTCATGTGATCAGGGGGCTGGCAAAAGAGGCTTAGATACAAGGTAATCACCAAGGTTAAAAACATAATAATATAACAATGTTGGCTGTGCAAAACCGGGGAATGGTTATTAATGGGATTATCTATCTTTTTAAACAATATAATTTTTTGAGTTGACTGTCCCTTTAACCCTTTGAGTGCTTAGCACTTTCCCACCTAGTTGCTAAGCTGATTTTTTTTTTTATGTTTTACATAAAACATTTTTTTACTTTTTTTTTAAATATTTTATTTTTTCCAGTGCAGCATACAAGTGTAAATAATAACAGTTACAAATCAACTATTGTAAGATATAACAGCAAACATTGATCCTGCATCAGCACTGGGTTTATCTCTTTTCCTTTTACACAGTTCTCCTCCTTCTCCTCTCTTTGATCCTCCTATCTTATCTCCACAACTATCTCAAGACTATACACTTTCCTAACAAAAACAATAAACTGGTGGTTCAGGTGATCTCTCTATTTGGTTGATAGCTTCTCCTCCTCCAACAATATGTAAGATATCAATGTCTCTTTTAAAGTCCTCCATAAGTCTCTTATATCCTTGGGGCCAGACTTGCCCCTGAGATGGAGAAAGTTTGCCATTTCATTAGAAGGTAAGATTAGCACTAGTATATAACAGTCTGAGACCAATCTTCTCATGCCCTTCCTAACTATTCCCCTCCCCTTTTAATGTATGCACTTTCCATCCCCCCTCGGGGCGTCACTCCCAGGACTTCTCTCCTCCATTCATTTCACCAATTCCCAGGTCAAGTGTTATCTAAAAGCCTCTAGGTGAAAATATTCAATTTTCCCAGTAATTGAGCATTTAAGATGAAGTCAGAGTCTTTAAGTGGGTATAAGATCTGTTTTTGGTGTGTGAGGTCTAGAGTACTGATAAAGGGTTCCCACTTAGTCATGAATTTCTTTGTCCTTCGTGGGATGTCCCCTTCTGTGTCCAATTGTTTGTATATCATCTGTTTCCTCAAAGCTCCTTTGAGCTGTGTCAGCCTAGGCAGTGTAGGAAGCATCCACTGTTGAAGAATGAATTTTCTGGCATGTAATAGTACATTATGAGTGAATTCTACGTGTTTTCCTATTTTTGACTGTGAGTGTAAAAAAAAAAACATTTCCGTCGTTAGCCTGATTTTTTCCCCAGTGCTATTCTCCAACCATTTCTGCGCCATACCCCAGAATTTGGTCAGCTTCGGGCATTTCAGCATCATGTGTAAGATGTTGGGATCATTGTGTGTGCATTTTGGACACAGTCCTGAAGAATTCTGTACCCACCTGTGAAACATCTTAGGTGTAATGTATGCATTGTGAATCAATTTTGTATGTGACTCCTGTATGTCATTGGACAAAGTGGCCCTTCTCACCTTTACAAAACTCTGCTCTATACCTTGGTCTGTAGAGTTCTGTCCCATCAGTGTGTTCCAGGTAATCTGGAGGTGTGTTTTGAGTGTGTTGTTGGGTTTAGTTTGAAGGGTATTGTAGGTATGAGAGATGGACGTCAACCCTCCTCTTGTTAAAGTTAGAAGTCTGTAAACATCACAGTTATTATCAGGCATGGATCCTGATCTCAATAGGTTTTGCACATAATGTCTCATCTGGAGGTAGGCAATGTGATGAGTGTTGGGAATGTTGAAGTTTGTTTGCAAGTCCTTAAAGGACCGGATTGTTTTCCCATCCTCCATTAATGTTTGTTGGACAGTAGTGATCCCCCATCCCTCCCACTGTTTGAAGGGTCTTGTAGTGAAACCTGCAGGGAAGTCTGGGTTAACTTTTTTTTTTTTTACAGTTCTCCAAGACTTATAAAGGTTAGGTGATTACCTTTCCAATGGTGGGTCTTGGGGGTCTGTAGCTGCACGTCATTACGCATGATGTCACTGCGCAAAACATGAAGCCCCGGTGATGCCTGTCACTATACAGGCCCGATCACCAGGGTAGGAGCGGATGGAAGCCTCCAGATCTCCCTCAAGGTGGGAAAGTGCTAGCGACGGCTCTGAGCCATCGTTAGCACCTGAGTGAGACAATTTGTGATGGCTCAGTGTAGTCGTTAGCACTCAAGAGGTAAAGCACCAGTTTACTGGTTTCTAGCTATCTTTCCAGAGGTGACACTCATTTTGATGATAACCCTCTGCAAAGCTAGCTTTATCATGCTATTTGTCACATTGTGTCTAATCGCCAGGCATTATGGACCACTACTCTTCACTCCTCTGGCAAAGAAAAGCCATGCATGTAGTGTTTAAGAGCAAGCATAGCATGTGCAGCAGCATCTTATCAGACCATAAAGGTATATTAATATACTGTTAGTTCAGGAGTCTAATGTGATTATACAGTTTACAGGGAAGGTACAGTGCCAGGTGCCTGATCTGATGTGGGTATGGAGGTTATAGAAGGTCTATAGGCCCAGGGGTCAGAGCTAAAGTGAGTTTGTGTCTGACAGAGGGTCTGCAGAGCATTGTGATGTATATGAGGTCTGTTTTGGGTAAGTGGGAGGCTGCAAGAACAGGATTCTTATCTTACGTGGGTTTGTGGGTATATGGCTAACAGACAAAGTTCAGGGCCTAGCAACTTGATTGGAGGCCTTATATTTTATAAAAGACCTGGTATGAAGTATGTTACAGGCTTGCTTGCTTAGAGCTGCTTGGCCATGGCTCAGATCTGACATCTTACATGGGCATGGGGTTGCACCCACACTTGTCTGGGGTTAACTGCCTGTGACTCTGGAGATGGCACAGCTTCCTGAGAGTGCTATTAACACCCAGGACTGAGCATTTTGCAAGGTCATGGGATGTGTACCCAGTCCGGTCTGAGAGTACAGTCCCCTTCCGTGTTTTGTATGGGGTTGAGAGGGGCAGCATGTATCAGGCAATAAGAAGTGTTATAAGTAACAAATCAGACACATTTAGGATTTAACTCATGTATTGCCATCACATGGTTGTGTTTAAGGTATATCAGTGCAGTCAATGTTTTATTTTTGGTTTAGGTCAATCCAAAACTTTCAAGTTATTTTGATTCAGGCCATTTATTTTCCAGCTGACAAATGTGAATGAAATATTGCTTTAATATTTTCGCTAGGTCATGATGGCATATCTCTACTGGAAACCCAATAAAACTGATATAATAAGTAGCACAGTTTATGAGAGATATTTTACTCCTTACCCTCAAAATCAGAATTGTTAGTCTTTATCCTAACATAAAATTCTTATACCTCTACAATTAATTTTCATTTTGAAATTCTTTAGAAGAGCATTACCATAGATTTTCTGCAAACTAAAAATGTTTCTGTTGTAAAAACACTTTGGGCCAGATTACAAGTGGAGCATTAAATATCGCTTGCATGCAAGTGATATTAGCGCTCCACTTTGTAATGCCAGAGCACGAAAATGTGTGCTGGTATTACAAGTTAATTACAATGCAAAAATTGAGCTTGTGTTCGCATTGCTAGGAAGCTTTGCGCTCACGAGAGCGCGCTTCCATAGGCTCCACAAACGGCATCAGAATCTCGCACAACAAAGTACGTTATTAGAGCAGTGATGGGCAGCATTTTTTAATATATTTGAATATATACATATGTATTTATGTGTTAATATATGTATATTAACACATAGATGTATATGTATATAATCATATACATTTATATTTACATTGCGGTCTATGGGAACACACAGTTCCCATAAACCACAATGTAAAGGCACTCCCCACTCCCACCAACTTTAAAGGCACTCCCAACAACTTTAAAGTCCCAAAAACTGCCTAGTGTGTTTTTGTTTTTAAATTAAAAATTTTTTAAAAAAATTTAAAATAAAAAACTACAACGCCCTCTATTTTGAGGGCATTTGGGGCACTTTTAGAAAATTAACCAGATATCGGATCTCTGGTTAATTTTATCAGCGCTAATTGCTACTGCATGGTAGCAATAACCAGCTACTTGTAATGGCTGATTAATTATTATAATTTAGAGCTCCACTTGTAATCTAGCCATCTGTCGGTATCATTGCTACATTCCTCCTAAAAGCACAATTTATATGTAATCCATATAATGATTGTTCACACTCCAATTGTATTAAAACATATTGGGAGCCTTGTCATATCACCTACAGTATCTTAGCAAGATGAACCCCTATAGGTTTAAATGGAGAACTACAATACTGTATCACCCTTTATTAGTAAATAGAAGTTTATTTACTAGAGTATAGAAGACTGAAAAAGATCCCGGTGAACTGAAATGCTTAATTATCCATGCACCAATAATTTAACTTATGTATACTTGATGTGCAGAGCTTGTGTGGCATATGCAGAAGAGCAGCCATTATTCAAGCTTCACAGAAAGTATAAACCTAAATTGGCAGACCCTTCTAACTCAAGAGGACTTTTTAAATATAGATATTTAAAGGGACATTAAACTGCTGCTACTACTATA
Source organism: Bombina bombina (assembly GCF_027579735.1). NCBI lineage: Eukaryota > Metazoa > Chordata > Amphibia > Anura > Bombinatoridae > Bombina > Bombina bombina. Next base: position 140,567,142 of record NC_069501.1, on the reverse strand, counting down.
GTCGCAAGAATACTACTTACAACGCTATCCTTTTTCCTCCTTTTCAGCTATTCTCTTATTTTAACCCTTCAGAAGTGATGGTAAATTAAACTCTCTATCTTCACACTGGGCACCACCATCTTGGAATTTTAGTATTCTTTGACAGTATCCTGTGACAGAAGTGGTGCACATTCACAGCTCAGTGATATTGTTGTCTTCTTGACAAACTTTATCATGCACTTCATTTTAACGTGCACAATAAAGTGAGGTAGCGGTACATTTCTAAGTTGACTGCCTTTCTCTATATTTTTTATAAGTTGTTTTTATATTTGTTAAGTAACTTTATTTGTTTTTAAAAAAGCATGCATAAACTGAACTCTTCTGCATTACTATTGTTCAAGCTAATCCATCATGCAAGGTGCAGCTGTCAAAAAGCCAGCAATGCCACAATATGCAACAATATGTGCATACCAAGATGGTGGCGCCCAGTATAAAGATGCAGAGCTTTACCAACTGACTTCCGTATTAGGTTAAAATAAGAGAATGGCTTTAAAGGAAGATGCAGGTACAAGAGAAAAAACAATAGTATGATGAAAAGTAATCATGCTACTGTAGTTGTACTCAGCATTTAGTGTCCCTTTAAGTTTGTGATTCCTTATGGAGAAATGAGGTTTTGTAATGAACAAATGATAAATGGTTAAATATATTTGTTTGAAATTTGGTACAGAGTTAAATTTAGATGATTGTTATTATTATTGTTGCTTCTTATTTTGTTAAAAAAAAGTGTTTAAAACTAATGTCCTAGATTCAATAAAAAAAAAAAGTGTTTAAAACTAATGTCCTAGATTCAATAAAAAAAAAAAGTGGAAGTAACATCTTGCTGAAAAACTCTTGCAACTGTTCACTTTAAAATGTATTGAACAAATTATATCACTAAGGATACTAATACTAATACTGATAATAAGGAAAACAATACACCCTTTATAAAACAGTCCACCTTAATATATGCTTAAAAGAAGACTGTAAAACAGTTAAATAAATTGCCAACTTTGTCAATTTGAAATATTGAGACATGACTATGAGACTACTTCACAAAGGCAATAAAGTCTTTTTAAAATCACTTTTTTTTTGTTGTTTAGATGTTAACATAAACAAATGTCAAAATTTCAGGGGCGTATTTAGGTATTGTGCTGCCCTAGGCACTCAAAATTCTGCTGCCCCCCCCCCCCAAAAAAAAAAAAAGGTTTAGTGGGTAGGGAGTGGAAAAAAATGGGAGAGGGAAAGAAGGGAGGGAAAGAAAGTGATAGAAGGGAGCAAGGGAGGGAGTTGAGAGAAAGAAGGGAGGGAGGGAAAGAAATAAGGGAGGGAGTGAGTTGAGGAAGGGAGGGAGGGAGAAAGGGAAAGAAGAGAGAGGGGAAGGGAGGGAAAGAAGACCACACTTTGAAACAATCACCCTTTAAATGCAACAACATACAGTAATTACCATCATTCAAGTAATGAAACATTTTAAGTGTCCGTTTACTGTTTACTCCATGGGTTCATGAATGCAGAGAAAACTAGCTATTAGTAGCTAACATACATTAGCGCTGAGGGTTTACGATTAGACATCACAAACTGATCTGAGCAGTGCACAGACGCATCCAGTCTGTTAGTAACTAGGACCTGCAATAAGCACTGAGCTCACAGACCCACCACAGCTGACAAGGGGAGGCAGCATATCAGCACAAGGTCTTCTCCTCCAGCCTCACCTTGTAAGCATATCCCCGGGCAAGTTTCTCTAAATGAAGCAACGGTTTAAAGGAGCACTGCCTGTAAAGAGTGACCTTAATCAGGGCACGTGCCTATTCTTCTCTGTAAAAGCATGCACTTTCTCGCTCACTGTACTGTGTGCTGGCTTTTAGAGAGAGGATAGGGCAGATGTGCTGCCCCTCCCAAATCTGCTGCCCTAGGCCTTGTTGGCCTAGGCCATAATACGCCCCTGAAAAATTTACAAGAAATGTTAGAGAAAAAAAGGTTTTCATAGATTATTATTATAAATATAGCTGAAAATTGTATATCTTTAAAAAAAGAAAGAAAAGAAAAAGACAATAATCACTACAGAGCTGAGCCATTTGAAGAGAAACTATTAAAGGGACAGTGTATTCTGGAAAGCAGCAGATAAGAGTTTATTTTATTCAAACCTGTAGCAGGAACAGGTTTTTAAATGGGTTGGACTCTCTGTTTCCCCCACCCCCACTGGAGGTTGATTTCTTTTTTTGTTTGCATAGTTTTTGCATAACTTTTACTGCATCAATTAAATATTCAGTATACTGTATAACTATCAATCGTATCAATGAAATATATATTGCATCTATTGATCTCTGTAATTCGTATCGATCAAATGTATATTGCATCTTTTGATCTATGTTATTTGTACCTATCAAATGTATATTGCATCTTTTGATCTGCCTTGCTGCTTCTTTCAGGCAGGCCAGCTCTTTGCATAGAGGCCCACAAACTCTGTAACAGATCTCTATGGCTTGAAGAGGTGCAGCCAGAATGCAGGGTCAGAACCTCTGCAACTGGTATACTCAATTGTGCAAAAGGAAGTAACCTTACGATGGGTCCCAGAATGCACGTCTTTGTAATTCTCTGTCTGGGAAATTATATATCTTTCAAATTAGCTATTTATCTATCAAATATATCTAACTATCAATCGTATCTATCAAATGTTTATTGCATGTATTGATCTATGCAATTCGTATCTATCAAATGTATATTGCATCTATTGATCTTTGCAATTCGTATCTATTAAATGTATATTGCATCTATTGATCTATGGAATTCGTATCTATCAAATGTATATTGCATCTATTGATCTATGCAATTCGTATCTATCAAATGTATATTGCATGTATTGATCTATGGAATTCGTATCTATCAAATGTATATTGCATCTCTTGATCTATGTTATTCATATCTATCAAATGTATATTGCATCTTTTGATCTATGTAATTCGTATCTATGAAATGTATATTGCATCTATTGATCCATGTAATTCGTATCTATCAAATGTATATTGCATCTTTTGATCTATGTAATTTGTATCTATCAAATGTAAATTGCATCTTTTGATCTATGTAATTTGTATCTATCAAATGTATATTGCATCTTTTGATCTATGTAATTGGTATCTATTAAATGTATATTGCATCTATTGATCTATGTAATCTATGTATCTATCTATCAAATCTATCGATCTTGTGGTTGTGCAAATGGACTGTTTGCGGTTGTTTCGGTGCGTTAAACAGGGAGTTTGGTCTGTCACTGTGAAGCGGGCGTAACCCTTACAATACCTGATCGATACAACATCATACCTGATGTTTTAAAGCATGTTGTTCCAAACAATTTAGGAATGTTATGTGATTTATGCCCTTTATGGATTAAAACCAGACTCTGCATCAACTATGTAATTTTCCGTGGGAGTTTTGCCATGGATACCCCTCCGGCATGCCACAGTCCAGGTGTTAGTCCCCTTGAAACAACTTTTCCATCACTATTGTGGCCAGAAAGAGTCCCTGTGGGTTTTAAAATTCGCCTGCCTATTGAAGTCAATGGTCGTTCGCCCGGTTCGCCCGTTCGCGAACAGTTGCGGAAGTTTGAGTCCGCCGTTCGCGAACGGAAAATTTTAAGTTCGCGACATCACTATTCTTCCCTGTCAATCTGCACACTATTCACTGCACTCTGGTGTCTTTTCCTCTCCTGCAACTCTCTTTTGTTACGTGTATATGTATATAGAGCAAATGATTTTATGTTGTTAATTTAGTCCTACATTTGTTGTACTGTTATCCAATGTCTTACTACTAATGTTTCTTCTTCAAGATACGACAAATGCACGGATTTCATCCTTACTTGTGGGATATTAACCTCCTGCTAGCTGGGAAGTGGCAAAGAGCACCACAGCAGAGCTGTATATATAGCTCCTCCCTTCCCCACACCTCCAGTCATTCTCTTTGCCTGTGTTAGTGATAGGAAGAGGTAAAGTGAGGTGTTAGTTTTAGTTTTTTCAATCAAGAAGTTTTTTATTTTAAATGGTACCGGTGAGTACTATTTTCCTCAGGGAGATATGGAAGAAGATTTCTGCCCTGAGGTTGATGATCTTAGCAGATGTAACTAAGATCCATGTTGGTTCCCACAGAGCTTCTGAAGGTAGTGCAAGAGAAATCTTCAGTGTGGAGAACGGTTTCATGCTACAAGCAGCATTGAGTTATGTTCAGTCTTTTATTTCTGAGGAGACTTGGTCTATCAGAACTGGCTGACATTTTTTCCCTGCAAGGGAAGGGGTAAGAAGTAGACCTGTACACAAAGGGTATTACTGAAAATCCTGTGTTTATTTCTTTCATTGACATAGTACTGGGCTGAAGCAATATAAAAAGGAACACTGGGAGAGACAGCATAACGTTTTTTTATTTGGTTAATTACAAATATAAGTATGGCTGCAGCATTACTGTGATGTTTTTAGGGGACCACATGGCTTTCTTTGCTAACCGCTTCCCATGCGGTGATACAGACTAATATGTTCGACGTCCATGATGGCCGTGGCCTATTTTTGCGTGCTCAATCGCGCAGTTTACTCTGACTGAGAAGTCAGCAGGCATTAGCTCCGGTTGGGCCTAAACTTGTGTTCTGTTCACCGGATCGTTGTCGAGTCATTTTGCAGTACCCTGGGAGCAAGTAAGCGCCACAGCAGAGCTGTGGCTAGGTGCAGGGGGTCATTTTTTCAAATAAAATATATTTTTTGCTATAAATGTCTTTTAGAGGTTAAATTCACCCTTTGCTCTTAGGGTGCAATAATTTTTGGCCACATTGAATAAGTGTATTTTATTGTATTGCATTATTTAACGTTTTAGGCAGTTTAGGAAAAATTGTGCGCTTTTTTATTTCTTAAAGGCGCAGTACACATTTTTTGAAAAATTGTTAAAATCAATAAATAAAGTGTTTAACGACTATTGTAGTTATTGCTAGTCTGTTCAACATGTCTGACATTGAGGATACTAATTGCTCTATGTGTTTAGAAGCCACAGTGGAACCCCCTCTTACTTTGTGTACCTCTTGTACTGAAAGGGCCTTACAATGTAAAAAGCATATTTTAGGTAAAGAAAGTGTGCCCAAGGATAATTCTCAGTCTGAAGAGAATCAGGATATGCCATACAATTCTCCCCAAGTGTCAAAACCTTTAACGCCCACACGAGCGACGCCAAGTAGATCTAGTGCATCTAATTCTTTTACGCTGCAAGAGATGGCTGCAGTTATGTCAACTACCCTTACAGAGGTATTATCTAAATTACCAGTGTTGCAGGGTAAACGCAGTAGGTCAGGTATTAATGTCAATACTGAATCCTCTGATGCTTTATTGGCTGTTTCCGACGTACCCTCACAGGGCTCTGAGTTGGGGGTCAGGGAATTGCTGTCTGAGGGAGAACTTTTAGACTCAGGAAATTTGTTACCTCAGACAAATTTGGACGTCATGTCCTTTAAATTTAAGCTTGAACACCTCCGCTTGTTACTTCGGGAGGTTTTAGCGACTCTGGATGATTGTGACCCTATTGTGATACCACCAGAGAAATTGTGTAAGATGGACAAATATCTAGAGGTACCTTTTTACACTGATGTTTTTCCGGTCCCTAAAAGAATTACGGAAATTATAAAAAAGGAATGGGATAGACCAGGTATACCGTTCTCTCCTCCTCCTAATTTTAAGAAAATGTTTCCCATATCAGACACCATTCGGGACTCTTGGCAGGTCCGTAAGGTGGAGGGAGCTATATCTACCCTGGCAAAGTGTACAACTATACCTATTGAGGACAGTTGTGCTTTCAAAGACCCTATGGATAAGAAGTTAGAGGGTCTTTTAAATAAATTATTTATTCATCAGGGTTTTCTTTTACAACCTACAGCTAGCATTGTTCCAGTTACTACTGCAGCAGCTTTTTGGTTTGATGCTCTAGAAGAGTCTCTGAAGGTTGAGACCCCATTAGAGTACATTTTGGATAGAATTAAGGCTCTCAGGCTAGCTAATTCTTTTATTACAGATGCCGCTTTTCAAATTGCTAAATTAGCTGCGAAAAATGCAGGATTTGACATTTTAGCGCCTAGAGTGTTATGGCTCAAATTGTGGTCTGCTGATATGTAATCAAAATCTAAGCTTTTAGCTATTCCTTTCAAGGGTAAGACCCTATTCGGCCCTGAATTGAAGGAAATCATTTCTGACATTACTGGAGGTAAAGGCCACGCCCTACCTCAGGATAAGTCTGTTAAAATGAGGGGTAAACAAAATAATTTTTGTTCCTTTCGAAATTTTAAAAGAGTACCCTTTGTTTCCTCTTCTTCCACAAAGCAGGAAGGGAATTTTGCTCAATCCAAGTCCGTCTGGAGACCCAACCAGGCTTGGAATAAAGGTAAATAATCCAAGAAGCCCGCTGCTGCTACAAAGACAGCATGAAGGGGCGGCCCCCGATCCGGGACCGGATCTAGTAGGGTGCAGACTTTCTTTCTTTGCCCAGGCTTGGGCAAGAGATGTTCAGGACCCCTGGGCATTGGAAATCATGACCCACGGGTATCAACTGGAAATTCAAGGATTTTCTCCCAAGAGGGAGATTTCATCTTTCACGATTGTCTGTAGACCAGATAAAAAGAGAAGCATTCTTACTCTGTGTAAAAGACCTCTCTACCATGGGAGTAATTTGTCCCATTCCAGAACGGGAACAGGGACAGGGGTTTTACTCAAATCTTTTAGTGGTTCCCAAAAAAGAGGAAACTTTCAGACCCATTTTAGATCTCAAGCGTCTAAACAAGTTTCTCAGAGTTCCATCGTTCAAGATGGAGACTATGCGAACAATCTTACCAATGATCCAGGAGGGTCAATATATATCTACCGTGGACTTGAAGGATGCTTACCTTTATATCCCTATTCAAAAGTATCAGCATCAGTTCCTAAGGTTTGCCTTCCTGGACAAAAAATTTCAGTTTGTGGCTCTTCCCTTCGGGTTGGCCACAGCACCCAGGATCTTTACAAAGGTTCTAGGGTCCCTTCTGGTGGTTCTCAGTCCGCGGGGCATAGCAGTGGCACCTTATCTGGACGATTTCCCTTCTTGGGAACTCTGATAGACTCGGTAGACATGAAAATATTTGTGACGGAGGTCAGAAAATCAAAGATTCGAAATACTTGCCGAGCACTTCAGTCCATTAATCGGCCATCAGTGGCTCAGTGTATGGAGGTAATTGGATTAATGGTAGCGGCAATGGACATCATTCCATTTGCTCGCTTTCATCTCAGACCACTACAGCTTTGCATGATTGGACAGTGGAATGGGGACTATGCAAATGTATCTCCTCAGATAAATCTGGATCAAGAGACCAGAGACTCTCTTCTTTGGTGGCTGTCACTGGATGATCTGTCCCAGGGGACGTGTTTCCACAGACCCTCGTGGGTGATAGTGACAACGGACGCCAGTCTACTGGGCTGGGGTGCAGTCTGGAATTCCCTGAAGGCTCAGGGGGTTTGGACTCAGGTGGAGTCTCTACTTCCAATCAATATTCTGGAACTGAGAGCAATATTCAATGCGCTTCAGGCGTGGCCTCAGTTGGCTTCGGCCAAATTCATCAGATTCCAGTCGGACAATATCATGACTGTGGCTTATATCAATCATCTGAGGGGAAAAAGGAGTTCCTTAGCGATGATAGAAGTATCCAAGATAATCCGATGGGCGGAGGCTCACTCTTGTTATCTATCGGCAATCTACATCCCAGGAGTAGAGAACTGGGAAGCGGATTTTCTAAGTCCTCAGACTTTTCATCTGGGGGAGTGGGAACTCCACCCGGAGGTGTTTGCCTCATTGATTCGACAATGGGGCAGACCCGAATTGGATCTGATGGCATCTCGTCACGCTTCCACGTTACGGATCCAGGTTGAGGGATCCTCAGGCCGAACTGATAGATCGCTTGGAAGTGCCATGGTCGTTCAGCCTAGCTTATGTGTTTCCACCATTTCCTCTCCTTCCAAGCGTGATTGCTCGGATCAAATAGGAGAGAGCTTCAGTAATCCTGATAGCGCCTGCGTGGTCACACAGTACTTGGTATGCAGATCTAGTGGAAATGTCCTCTCTGCCACCATGGAAACTTCCTTTTAGACAGGACCTTCTCATTCAAGGACCTTTCCAACATCCAAATCTAAATTCTCTGCAGCTGACCGCTTGATTTTATTTAAGCGGGGATTCTCTGATTCGGTCATCGATACTTTGATACAGGCACATAAGCCTGTCACTAGAAAAATCTATCATAATATATGGCATAAATATCTTTACTGGTGTGAATCCAAGGGTTACTCATGGAGTAAAGTTAGGATTCCCAGGATTCTGTCTTTTCTCCAAGAAGGATTGGAGAAAGGGTTATCAGCAAGTTCCTTAATGGGACAGATTTCTGCTTTGTCAATTTTGCTTCACAAACGTTTGGCAGATGTGCCAGATGTTCAGTCTTTTTGTAAGGCTCTAACCAGAATTAAGCCTGTATTTAGACCAATTACTCCTCCCTGGAGTTTAAATTTAGTTCTTAGAGTTCTTCAAGGGGTTCCGTTTGAACCCATGAATTCTATAGATATTAAATTATTATCTTGGAAAGTTTTGTTTTTAGTTGCTATTTCTTCTGCTCGTAGAGTTTCTGATCTTTCAGCATTACAATGTGATTCGCCTTATCTTATATTCCATTCTGATAAGGTGGTTTTGCGTACCAAACCTGGATTTCTTCCTAAGGTTGTTTTGAATAAGAATATTAATCAGGAAATTGTTGTTCCTTCCTTGTGTCCTAATCCTTCTTCTAAGAAGGAGCGTCTGTTACATAACCTGGACGTGGTCCGTGCCTTGAAGTTTTACTTACAGGCGACTAAAGATTGCCATCAATCATCTTCATTATTCATTTTTTATTCTGGAAAGCATAGGGGTCAGAAAGCTATGGCTACCTCTCTTTTTTTTTGGCTGAGGAGTATCATCCACCTGGCATATGAGAATGCTGGACAGCAGCCTGCTGAAAGAATTACGGCTCATTCTACTAGGGCTGTGGCTTCCACATGGGCCTTCAAAAACGATTCTTCTGTTGAACAGATTTGTAAGGCTGCGACTTGGTTGTCTCTTCATACTTTTTCCAAATTTTCCAAATTTGATACTTTTGCTTCTTCTGAGGCTGTTTTTGGTAGAAAGGTTCTTCAAGCAGTGGTGCCTTCCATTTAGGTCTCTGTCTTGTCCCTCCCGTTTCATCTGTGTCCTGTAGCTTTGGTATTGTATCCCACAAGTACGGATGAAATCCGTGGACTCGTTGTATCTTGTAGAAGAAAAGGAAATGTATGCTTACCTAATAAATTGATTTCTTCTACGATATGATGAGTCAACGGCCCTCCCTGTCATTTTTAAGACAGATTATATTTTATTTTTTACAACTTCAGTAACCTCTGCACCTTTAGCTTTTCCTTTATCTTCCTAAACCTTCGGTCGAATGACTGGGGGTGGAGGAAAGGGAGGAGCTATATATACAGCTCTGCTGTGGTGCTCTTTGCCACTTCCTGTTAGCAGGAGGTTAATATCCCACAAGTAAGGATGAAATCCGTGGACTCGTTGTATCGTAGAAGAAATCAATTTATCAGGTAAGCATAAATTTCCTTTTTTGTTAATTGCCATGTTATGCTCAATCCTTATCGATACTTGCTATTATTCTAAAATGTATAGCTGTCTTATGCTATAGCTTTAACCTCCTCCAAATTTTATTGTCTGTTTACTTAACATCTCACCCTGACCAGACCAAAAACTAACTTTCCAATTGGCCTTTTAAATTGTCTTTGATTATCAATCAACTAAATTTAGTGGACTCAGCTGACTGCCATGCCTGCATATATTTCACACTAGTTTGGGAGGTGCATTGCACAGGGGTGCATTGCCTGGGCAGTGTACATTGCAACAATAGCATATGTTAAAATTTTCAAAGTGAACATTTTATAAGTGAGGCATTAACAATGGAATTATACAAGAATTAAGTGAACATTTTATAAGTGAGGCATTAAAAATAGAATTATACAAGAATTAAGTGAACATTTTGTAAGTGAGGCATTAACAATGGAATTATACAAGAATTAAGTGAACATTTTATAAGTGAGGCATTAAAAATAGAATTATAAAAGAATTAAGTGAACATTTTATAAGTGAGGCATTAACAATAGAATTATACAAGAACTAAGTGAACATTTTATAAATGAGGCATTAGCAATAGAATTATACAAGAATTGAACAAGGATTGGGCAAGGGGCAAGACACAAGGCAAGTACTTTTGTAAAATTATGTTTTATAAACCTTATTGTTTTCTTATGCAATTGCTACTGTAATACTGTGTCTTATGTGTTTAACTGGTTCCCACTTTTGTAAAAATGCTCAATATATTCATATTCCTTTTTGCTGCCTCTTGTCTCTATAACAAACTACATTATTCAATTACTCCTTTTCCCTCTCCATCTGCACTGTTCATTAGCCCATCTCTCTTAAACTCGACTTACTTTTGTACTCATGAACTTTACCTATTCCTAAATACTCTCCCCCCCCCGCACCTTGTCTCAAAAGCAGTCTCATTACTTCAAATCTGTTTCTCATCTCATGTCACTCTCCTCTTGCTTTTACTAACTGCGGGTGACATCTACCCTAATCTTGGTCCCCAACAACTGCCACTACCCCTTTCACTTGCGCACTCTGGAACTCTCACTCTGTTTGCAACAAGCTCACTTCTATACATGACCTCTTTATCTCCTGCTCCCTCAACCTTCTGGCCCTAACAGAAACCTGGCTCTCTCCCCTAGACACAGCATCCACCGCTGCTCTGTCACATGGAGGTCTCCACTTCAGCCACACTCCTAGGTCTGGTAATAGACAAGGAGGTGGTGTAGGTATTTTACTTTCCTCTCGTTGCACCTTTCAACAAATACATCCCATCTCTTCCCTCACATTTCCCTCATTCAAAACCCACATGATTTGCTTATTCTCTCCTTTCTCTATACGTGTTGCAGTCATATACCGACCCACTGGCTCCTCAACTCAATTTCTAGATCACTTGGCTGCCTGGCTACCTTATTTCCTTTCCTCAGACAACCCTGCCCTCATTCTTGGCTACTTCAACATCCCGCTTGACAATCCCACTGCCTCCTCTGCAAAACAACTTCTGCAATTCACTTCCTCTTTCAGTCTGTCACAATGGACTGATTCTCCCACTCACAAAGCCGGTCACTCTCTTGACCTGATCTTTAGCTATCAATGCACTCTCTCAAACTTCAAAAACTCCCCCTTTCCTCTTTCTGACCACCATGTCCTTATTTGCAACATACCATCCCTCCCTACAACTCTCCCACCTTCTACTCCTTACACCAAACTTCACAGAAGCATTATGTCATTAGATCAGCAACAGCTTGCTAATTCCCTTGAACCTCTCCTCTCATCCTTCTCCTCCTTTTCCTGCCCTGAACAATCTATCTGCCACTATAATACCACCCTTACATCCGTCCTTGACAATCTCGCCCCTCTTACCATAGCTCGGAAATCACACACTCATCCTCAGCCCTGGCATACTCCTCTGACACGGTACCTATGCAGATGTTAATGTACTGCTGAGTGGCACTGGAGAAAATCTCAGAGTTCAGCTAATTTTCTTCACTACAAATTCATCTTGAACTCCTACTATTCTGCCCTTAATCTCCATAAGCAACACTTCTTCTCTACTCTTATCTCTAATATTTCTTCAAACCCAAACGTCTGTTCTCCACTTTCAATACTCTCCTCCGCCTCCTCCGCCTCCCCCACCTCCTAATACAACTTCTCTATCAGCTCAAGACTTTGCCAGCCACTTCAATAACAAAATCGACTCCATCACAAATTAAATCAGCTCTCAACATAATTCCATTCCCTCACTCCCTCAAATGCTCTCAATCAACCACAACCCACATAACCTTAAACTTAGCTCATTCTCACCTGTTACTGAGGAAGAAATTTTGGCACTAATATTGCACTTTCACCTCACTACCTGTCCCCTTGACTATATACCCTCAAAGTTACTCCCCTCCCTCTCTGCTACCCTTACCCCTATACTAACACACATTTTCAACCTCTCCCTCAGCACTGGTATATTTCCCTCATTGCTAAAACATGCACTGATCACACCTATTTTCAAAAAAACCTTCCCTTGATCCTGCCTCCCCATCCAACTACAGCCCTATTTCCCTCCTCCCTCTTGCCTCAAAGCTTCTGGAAAAACTAGTATATGCACGCCTATCCTATTTCCTTACGTTAAACTCCCTTCTTGACCCACTGCAATCTAAATTTCATCCCCATCACTCCTAAGAGACAGCAATTGTTAAGGTTACCAACGACATACTTACAGCAAAATCAAAAGGCCACTTCTCTCTGCTTATCCTCCTTGATCTGTCCACAGCCTTTGACACTGTTGACCACACTCTTTTGCTCCAAAACCTCCAATCCTTCGGCATCTGTGACACAGCCCTCTTGTGGCTCTCTTCCTACCAGTCAAACCGTACCTTTAGTGTAGCCTTCTCTGGGGCCTCCTCTGCCCCATCACCACTTTCTGTCAGAGTACCACAAGGCTCTGTCCTCGGACCCCTTCTCTTCTCAATCTACATGTCATCACTAGGTTCCCTAATAAAGTCCCATGGTTTCGAATATCATTTGTATGCCGACGACACCCAAATCTACTTCTCTGCACCATACCTATCTCCTTCCTTGCTAACACATTTCACTAACTGTCTTTCTCACATCTCTTCCTGGATTTCCTCTCACTAACTTAAGCTAAATCTCTCCAAAACTGAGCTCCTCATTTTCCCCCCTTCTTCCAAAATCTCCACACCCAATCTCTCTATAACTGTCGACAACTCCATCATTACCCCTACCCCGCATGCAGGATGTCTTGGGGGCACATTTGACTCAGATCTTTCATTCACTCCTCACATTCAGTCCTTGACTAAAGCCTGCCGCTTCTGCCTTAAAAACATCTCTAAAATTAGACACTTCCTTACACAAGACACAACTAAGATTTTAATCCACTTTCTCATTCTTTCCCGCCTCGATTACTGCAACTTTGTCCTCTCTGGTCTCCCCACCTGCTGCCTAGCTCCTTTAAAATTCAAAATGAATGCCTCTGCCAGACTCATCTTCATTACACGTCGCTCTTCATCTGCTGCACCTCTCTGCCAATCCCTTCACTGGGTTCCTCTTGCCTCTAGGATCAAACACAAAATTTACTCATACAAAGTCCTCAACTGCACTGCTCCCCCCCTATATCTCAGCCCTTGTCTCCAGATACTCTCCCTCCCATCCCCTTCACTTTGCTCATGACCTCCTACTCTCCTCCTCTCTTGTTACCTCCTCCCACTCCCATTTACAGGACTTCTCCAGACTGGCTCCCATCTTGTAGAACTCTCTGCCTCGCTCCACAAGACTCCCCCCTAGTTTTGAAAGTTTCAAGCGCTCCCTTAAGACTCTATCGGTTAGGGATGCATACAACCTACGCTAACTTTACTTTATATCAGTTCCTCTCCTCCATTGCTATCCCCTGAACCCCCTTAGCATGTAAGCCTAAGAGTCCAGCTGTTTGTAGATCACCTTCTTAAGAGCTGACTACAACAGAGCAACTCTTGGCAGGGCCCTCTACCTATTTGATCCCTATAATTGCTTTGTTGTACTCCTCCTTTGTTTATAGCGCTGCAGAATCTGTTGGCGCTCTACAGATAACCGATAATACTAATAATAAAATAATAAAAGAACCAATGTGCCAATGAGAACGTGTGGGAGGGAGTTATTATTACTTCTTACCTGAATAATCAGCGGACAAGAGCTGCTCTGAGTGGGGGGCGTGGCCTTCTGGGCTGAGATAGGTTTGTAGTGAGTGGAATGAGAGGAGGATTTGCGGTAAGAATGTTAAGACCTGTCTATATGGGGAAAGAGTAGAGATAAAATACCTGTGTAAATGAGAGTACAGATTGTTCCAGAAGGTTTACAGAAAGACAGACGTATCTGTAGAAAGTTATCTGTGAGAGGGTAGGTGAATAAGAGGATATGGAGGAGTGTGAATCATTGAGGAATATGGGTGGAGACTATGGGGCATCGCGATACATTCCCCATGCTAGTGAAACTAACCATAACATACTACATGGGGCATTAAACTAGTGTGATAAAATTGGCTGTATGCAGGCTCTTTGTATCCCACCATTTAAGAGGAGGCACTTTGTTTATAAGATTTCTAAGCTGGGGGGACTAAGTAGTGTAGGGGTAGTTTGCGGTGGGGTATTGGCAGTTAGGGGGCTAAGTAGTGTAGGGGTAGTTAGTTATGTGGTATTGGTGGTTAGGCGGTTAAGTAGTGTAGACATAGTTTGCGGTGGAGGGGTATGTCAGTTTAGGGTTTAATAGGTATGTTTATTTTGTTTGATGTTTTATATAAAAGTGATTCTTTACTGTACATTGTCAATGTAGGTGGCAAAGCTGCTTGGAATATTTTGCAAGCATTGCCACCCATTTCACGTATAGTAAAATTCCTCTCAGTATTGCTGCCTTTAAACAATGATGTCAGCCACTTTGAATATTTTGGTGCTTTGATCAACATTGCAGCGGATTCCTTTTTAATATCTTGCCGCTTCGTGACACTTTCGATCATTAGGGACTAAATATACATTGAGAGATAAAATAAGGATATTGTGTAAATATAGAAAAATAAGAAAATACGGTTCTCCCTGTAAGCTCAGCCCATTTATTTGGTTTTGTATCAATTAGTAGGAACAGCTATTTCAAATACAAAAATATACACTATATGGCTAAAAGAACATCCCAGTCCAAAACCTTGGGCATAAATTTGGAGCTTTTTCAGTTTTTACAGCCACCACTCTTCTGAGGAGGCTTTCTACACAATTTTAGAGTGTGTCTGTGGGAATTTGTGCCCAGTCAGCTAAAAGAGCATTTGTGAGGTCATGGAATGATGTTGGATGAGAAGGTCTGGCTCCAAATCTGTATTCTAATTCATCCTAAGTGTCTGCAATGGGGTTGAGGTTTGGTATCTGTGCAGGCCACTCAAGTTTTTCCACTAAAATGTGCCAAGCCATGTCTTCATGGACCATGAAACAACCATGCTCAAACAGGAAAGGAACTTCCCAGACTGTAGCCACAAAGCTGTCTAAAATGTATTGTTATCCTGTAGCATTAAGATGACCATTCATTGGCACTAAGGGGCGCAAACCATGAAAAAAGCCCCAGACCATTATCCCATCACCAAAGCTTACAGTAGGCACTATGTATTCAAGTAGGTAGCTTTCTCCTGGTATCCACCAAATGCATATTTTTCCATTAAACTGCTAGAAAGTACAGCATGATTCATTGCTCCAGAGAACAATGCTTCAGAATCCAATGGCAACATGCTTTACATCACTTCAGACAATGCTTGGCATTACGTTTGTTGATGTGTTACTTGTGTACAGTTGCTCGGCCATGGAAACACATTTCATGAAGTTCCAACGCACAGTTCTTGTGCTGATGTTACTAATAATAATCATAGTGCTTGCAGTTGATAGGGACAATTCTTGTACAGCAGAAATGTTACCTTGGCAAAGGTGGCATTTTATGACAGTGTCACATTTAAAGTCACTGTTACGGTACCAACAGTGTACCAAGGTTAATATCAGATGAACAATGTCCTGCATAGGGAATCAGCAATTCACAACCCAGCCAGTTTTCAGGTTTAAAACAGAATGACATTTATTAAAAGGCTATGCCTAGTATTTATGCAGGTCTGACCCCCCCCCCCCAGATGGGGGTTGAAAGGCTGTTGTACATTACATGGAGGGAACAAGCCCTTTGACATGATACAATAGAATTATATTACTTAAACACTTCAACCACAAGACACTCTTGGCCCTTCTTATCACTTAGGCGTTTTCTCTCTGGAGGTGATCAAACAATAGAATGCTTAGCACTAATTAGATTATAGCTGGAGCCAGCAACTCTGTCTTTAGAAATTAGTTTCTTAGCTAAACACAATTAACTCCTTCAGTCCTGACAGAAGGGTCTGTCACATATCTCCCCCCTTGTGGAACACTCCGGCAGACCCGGCTTGACCCTTTGGCGGGTCAACCTGGGGATGACCGGACTAGGAGGTGGTAGGCATGTCAGTTTGCCAGGACAATCCATCTGTATTCCTGTTATGAGAGAGAATTCCTGTCCATACAAAGAAGGGTTCAACTTCCTCAGTGCCCAGACTAGGGCTAAACAGTCCTTCAAAATCCCATCAGCTTCTTTACGAGTTTTCTGTACCTGCTCTTTATAGGTATCCACAATCCCTTCATACTGACATAGGGTGCCCTTGAGTTGCTGCACCTCACTATGAGCCAGCGTCAGCTTCTCCTCAAGTGTCGCTAAGTTTGTCTTTAATGTTTCATGTCCCACTCTCAAGCTGGTGTTTTCTGCAGTCTGTCGGTGCAGCTTGTCTAGCAGAGATTCACGTTCTAAACGTGCTTTTTCCTCTGCGCTCCTCTTCTCCTTCATCAGCGCATTGTAACGGGACTTCCACGTATCAATAGCGGATAGAGATTTACTGAGCTCAGCGTCCTGGGGCTTAGCAGCAGGGGGGTCAGTCTCTGCTGCACGGATCTGAGCACGGGTAGTCACAGGGTTAACATCAGCGGGACCCATGGGAGCATAGGCAGAAACAAGGGGAGCCAAGTCATTTCCAAGAAGAACATCAGCAGGTAAGTCCTTCTTGACCCCCACATTCACAGGTCTAGCGCCCACTCCCCAATCCAAATGTACCCTGGCAACAGGTAGGCTGAACACATCGCCCCCTGCTACCCTCACAGCCACAGTGTCTCCAGTGTACTGTTTCTCAGACACCAAGTTCTTTTGAAGCAAGGTCATGGTAGCACCAGTATCCCGTAGACCACTGACCTTCTTCCCATTCACTTTAACCAGTTGCCGGTTATTCCGGTGGGCAGCTTGCACAAGGTCTGCCTCATGTAGGATGCTCCAGCATTCTTGCGCCTCTACGTAGCGGGCCGCAGGCTGAGATTTACGTGGGATTCCGCCGGCGGGTCTTCTCCAGGACTGTGCTTGGTTCGCTGCATTTAGGGGACACTCTGGTCTTTTGTGCCCTAGTTGCTTACATCCAAAGCACCAAATAGGCTGTGAGTAGCCCCGTGAATTGAACCGGGCTCTCTGAGGGTAGTTCGTGGACGGAGGCCGTGTGGTATAGCGGTGCGCCGGGGGTTGGTAACTGGCAGCTGCTGGGGTGACTGGGGGTCTGTACTCCACTCTAGCAGGGGGCTTAGTGGTAGAAGTGTCCAGTTTGCGGGCATCCATATACTCATCTGCCAGGCGAGCAGCTTCATGCAGGGTGGAGGGTTTATGGTCCCGAACCCACTCTCTAACTCCTGCTGATAACTTGTCAAAGCAATGTTCCAACAGGAATAGCTGCAGCACCTCTTCCCCAGATACGGCTTGGCACCCCGCTATCCAGTGAGCTGCTGTGCGGTGCACCTTACATGCCCACTCAACGTAGGAATCACCAGCTAATTTAACAGTGTCTCTGAACCGCCTCCGGTATGCCTCCGGTGTAACCGCATACCTGGAGAGCAGAGCCTCTTTCACAGTATTATAATCCCCAACCTCCTCATCTGGAATGGCCCGAAAAGCCTCACTGGCCCGGCCGGATAATTTTCCGGATAATATCGTGACCCAGTCCTCTGCGGGTACCTTGTGTAGTGCACATTGCCTCTCAAAATCCGCAAGGAACCCATCAATCTCTCCTTCTGTTTCCAGGAAGTTTTTAAAAGCTGCAAAATTTACTTTTCTCTTTTCCACTTGGGCTGCTGCAGCGCTGCTTTGGCGAAGTAGGTTGGCCTCCACAGCTGCTATGACCCGGTCGATAATTTCCGCAGATGGGTTGGGGCCATAATGTGCCAGTCTTATTTTAACCGCCCGATCAAAGCTTGCTTCTTCAGGGGTTCTGTCTGATATGCTGGGCCCATTGGTTCCTTCTGTCCCTGGTACTCTTTCCATCTTAGTCAGTATTGTAATAATCCCCCTCTTCCTGAGGTTACTGGCTTGTGTAGTTGCTCTTCTGGGCGATAAGGTTCATTCCGTCGCTTGCCACCAATTGTTACGGTACCAACAGTGTACC
This sequence comes from Bombina bombina, assembly GCF_027579735.1. Taxonomy (NCBI): domain Eukaryota; kingdom Metazoa; phylum Chordata; class Amphibia; order Anura; family Bombinatoridae; genus Bombina; species Bombina bombina. The sequence goes on along the minus strand of NC_069501.1, from coordinate 140,548,934 downwards.
AAGGTTAATATCAGATGAACAATGTCCTGCATAGGGAATCAGCAATTCACAACCCAGCCAGTTTTCAGGTTTAAAACAGAATGACATTTATTAAAAGGCTATGCCTAGTATTTACGCAGGTCTGACCCCCCCCCCCCCCAGATGGGGGTTGAAAGGCTGTTGTACATTACATGGAGGGAACAAGCCCTTTGACATGATACAATAGAATTATATTACTTAAACACTTCAACCACAAGACACTCTTGGCCCTTCTTATCACTTAGGCGTTTTCTCTCTGGAGGTGATCAAACAATAGAATGCTTAGCACTAATTAGATTATAGCTGGAGCCAGCAACTCTGTCTTTAGAAATTAGTTTCTTAGCTAAACACAATTAACTCCTTCAGTCCTGACAGAAGGGTCTGTCACAGTCACCATGCTCTTTAATATGACCTACTACACTGCCTATGTTTCTCTATGGTGATTTGAGTGCTATGTGCTAGATTGTATGTAACTGTTAGCAATGGGGGTGTCCAAATCACCTGATCTCTATAATTAGTAAGGGTGTCCACATACTTTTGGCCATATAATGTATAATGTAGTAGCAATTCCCCTAAAATTTTAAATTCTGCAGCTTATACAGGTAAAACAAGTCTATGTAAACAGATTTAGGGGAAAAGTCTTTTACAGTACACTTTATCTTTAAAGGCTTTGTGAAACCCCTTCTAATATATTAAGAAATAATTTTAATTTAATAAACAGATATAGAGATATGTGTGAAATAATGAAATTTTTATAAGATATAACATTGTAAAATATTAATTCTGAGTGAATACACATTAAGTATAGTCAAATATTAAAATTGTGTTGATAAAAAATATGCACAATGCATTCAATTATTGATGCCTGAAAGCTCTGAAATGTTAAAGAGAAGTTCCTGTGAATCCGGTAAGTGCAGCTAAAGTGCTTTTAAAAATCTAGTATGAATATGAATAACAAAAAGGAAATAAAGCCACTTTTCTATACTTACAATGTATGCAATTTCTAAAACAGCAAACACAAAAATGGAAAATAAAATAAAATTGAATAATAATAATAAAAAAGCCTAAAAAAAACAAAAAAACTAAATGCCAGTAGAAGACAAACAGGAAAAAGAAAGGAAAATAAAAACTAAAATGATGTATAAAGAAAATAAGCCAATACAAGGGGTGATTATGAAGGGAATTTGCTGAAGGGGAACAAGTTGTTATAAGAATAGAGAGCGATTAACCGTTTGGCAGAGATCAAAGAACAGTTGAATGATTGACAATTGGAAAAACCTACACAGAAGTCATCTGCTGAAACTGGTGACATAATTAGAAATACTGTAATTCACAGTTATTTTTTTTTTATATGTGCTAAAAATATAGAAATACAATGTGATGCATAAAATAAAATGCGTATTAAATTACTGATATATTCTGCACATCTAAAACTTAATACATAAAAAAGTTAAATAGTATAGGGCTAGTTTGCATTGTGGGGTTGTATTAAAATAGGGGTTAATACGTTTGGGGTATTTGCGTTGGGGGGTTATAGGTTTAGGAATGAATAGGTTAGGAGGTGTTTGCATTGGGTGGGGTGTAGCAGTAGTAGTGTAGGGATTATTGTGGTGAGGTACTATGGCGGTATAGGGGTTAATGGGTTAGGAAGTTTATTGTAGTGTGCTATTGGTGGAATAGGGGTTGATAGGTTAAGAAGTTTATTATGGTGGGCTATTGGGGGTTTAGGTAGGGTGACCATATTGCTTCTTTAAAAAGGGACACATATGAAAAATGTATATGTCAGGGCTTTTTTCAGGGTTGTTTAACGAAATGTTCTATATAAGAACCACAACATATGTATTTTTCATATGTGTCCCTTATTAAAGCGGCAATATAGTCACCCTAGGTTTAGGGGTTAAGTAGAGCAGGGCTAGTTTGCTGTAACGGGTTATGTCGGTTTAAGGGTAAATAGGTAAATTTATAGGCTCAGTGCTATATATTTAAAAGGGATCCTTTACTTTACATCGCCAATGTTGGTGCCAATGCTGCTTGGAATATTTTTCAGCATTGCCACCCATTGCGATGTATAGAAACCTGCCACTCAGGGATGCTACCTTTGAAAATTAATGTTGCCACTTTTGAATATTTCATAGGCTTTCTCAACATTGTGTTGGATCCCTTTTGAATAAATAGCTGCCTCACAGCACTTTCAATCATCAGAGTCTTAGGACACGATAATCAAAAGTTCTCCACTCAGGTGAGATGATGGTGAGTCTTGTCAGTACTGCGAGGTTCCTTAGATAATTTTATAAAGGCTCATTTTAGCTGGAGAGTGGTTTATCTAGCTATGCATGGTTCTGGGTATGAAGGAGAGAAACATACATTACAATATAAGGTCTAAAAATAAATCCCAAAGTTTTTGTGTGATTTCTCTCTATGCTGGAGAGTTTTTTTAATTCAAGCCCCAAGACAAGGAGATAATAAACCCTTCCTAATTAGTCTGAGGGAATGCTACACAACCTTCTATCAGCAGTGGCCATATATGAACTTTTTAGAGATGTGGATATAGGGGAAGCCTTAAGTATAATGTAAAATAATAATGAATATATAATTGTGACTACTTCTGTTTATAGGCAGGAATGTGTATATATTTAGATTACCATTTTCTTTACTTCATTGCAGGTAAGGTGGATTTAGCAGATAACAACTAAAAAAACAAAGCACTTCATATTAGCAATGTGGTTGTGGCTAGTTTTGTCAAGTGAAGCAGTTTTTTTAAAATGTTTAGACTTGGCTGAGCTGTTAGGCAATGCAACTGAAATGTCTTGCAATTACAAGGTGCTTACTGTCACTTTAATATGGGCTTCCATCTCCCTTTAAAAAACAACACTCCTTATAGCTGCCTTAGTATATTACCTGATGTTACAAAAACTTTTTTAGGTGTTAAATTATCTTTTTTATTTATTTTATAATGTTCCGAGAAGATCACAGTTTTCCAGTGACATTATTCATACACTGTTGCTCGTTTGTAGGATTTTTTCTCTTTTAACTAGCCAAGCTGATATTTACATTTGCAGCGAATCAGTTCCTGTGAGCGTTCACTTTTCTAATGCACCTTTTGGCAGCTGCTGAAAGTTTCTAGCAATTCTCTGATCTATTTAGTGTGCAAATCACTTGGGCGTTTATCTGTTTGATGTGACTTTCAATAGAACGTGTGAGCAGCAGAAACTGTTCTCTGAAAGCATAAAGCAAGTGGGAACTTTTTATCTGAATTTTTAGTTGGTAATTTAACATTCCCAAAGTTAAACATTCGACTCAAATTTGATCCTCTGCAGTTTGGATGCATGTTCACACAATTTTATAACATAGACTTCTTTCTGTATAAATATATTGCATATGTTTCTCCTTGATTTAATTGTGTTCTTATTTTATCTTTCAAATACAGTTGTGCATATGTTCTACATGTTTAATTCTACTTCTAAAATAATATTTCTCTTATACACCATGCACTTCAAAGAATTGTAATCAAAGCAACAGCAGAACACCTTTTCAAATGGGCTGAGTTCCAGCCTGAACACACATTATGGGAAGCTGATTTCTTCTCCTGTATCTTATTTACATAGTTTTTATGTCGCTGATAGTATGGTATTAAAATTCTGAATATAGGTGACAGTTTCAACAAGCAAAATTAGCTTTTTTGAATTAAAAATAAAGGTAAATGTGCTCTTTGTAAACAAAAGTATACATTCCAGCAGCACTGGAAACATTTTAAAGGTACAAATGTACAGTACAATGCCCCATTTAAGTTTATACTTCTGCTTAAAAATCTGTAACAATTTTAAAGTGTAACCAATAGATATGTTAATATCTATTTGTAGATGGATGTAATTGGAAACTGAAATAATTTGCTGGACTGAATTAAGGTTAGAGAGGATTTGTTTATTAACAGGCACACTGCTGTTTGGAGAGAAACAATACAAAGTTTTCTCTGAGGGGGTCAGTCCCCACTTAGAAATTTATACACATGAGACAGGCTATTCCTGATCTCCATATCTAGACTAATACATTTCATGATTGACTAGGCTAACAAATGCAAGGGTTTTCAAATATGGTTGCAGCATAAGTAAATAGCAATTCTTTACAAAATTTGTTACCAAATTATCTCTCTCAGCTAGATTACAAGTTTTGAGCGCTATAGGGATTTTAACGACCGCCACAAAAGTGCCGTTATTTCACCTTCCTATAGCGCTGGTATTACAGGTTTTGAAATAGCAGGCTTGCGCGGGCGAAATGGTTGCGTTGAGCTCCATACCGCACAGAAAACAAGTGCTGCTTGCTCGTGCACGATTTACCCCTAGACATCAATAGGGAGAGCTGGCAAAAAAAGTGCTGCTTGCTCGTGCACGATTTCCCCATAGACATCAATAGGGAGAGCCGACAAAAAAAAAGCCGAACACCTGCAATCGTGGAAACAAAAGCTCCGTAACGCAGCCCCATTGATGTCTATGGGGAAAAAGAAAATAATGTTTAAACCGAACACCCTAACATAAAACCGGAGTCTAAACACCACTAATTTGCTGCCCCCAACATCACCACCACCTACATATAGTTATTAACCCCTAATCTGCCACCCCAAAATCGCCGCCACTTACATAATGTTTTTAACCCCTAATCTTCCGCCCCCAACATTGCCGCCACCTACATAATGTTATTAACCACTAATCTGCCACCCCAACATCGCTGCCACCTAGATAAAACTATTAACCCCTAATCTGCTGCTCCCGATGTCGCCACCACTATACTATTATTAATTATTATTAACCCCTAAACCTCTGGCCTCCCACATCACTACCGCTAAATAAATCCATTAACCCCTAAACCTAACTCTAACCCTAAGCCTAACACCCACTAACTTTAACATAATAAAAATATAGCTAAATTAAATTTACAATTATTAACTAAATAAACCTATTAACCCCAAAAACCGCAAGCCCCCCACATCGCAACAAGCTAAATTAAACTATATTAACCCCTAAACCTAACCCTTACCCCCTAACTTTAACATAATTAAACTAGAGCTAAACTAAAGTTACAATTATTAACTAAATAATACCTATTTAAAACTAAATATTTACTTACCTGTGAAATAAAACCTAAGCTAGCTATAATATAACTAATAGTTATATTGTATCTAGCTTAGGTTTTATTTTTATTTCATAGGTTAGTTTGTATTTATTATAACTAGGTAGACTAGATAGTAAATAGTTATTAACTATTTACTAACTACCTAGTAAAAATAATTACAAACTTACCTGTGAAATAAAACCCTGCCTTACACTAAAACCTAAAGTTACAAAAAAAACCCCACTAAAATTACTAAAAATAAAAATAACTACATTACATAAATAAAAACAAACAATAAATTACAAAACATAAGAAACAAATGATAAAAAAAAAGAATCTAATAGCCCCCCAAAATAAAAAAAAAACTAGCCTACAATAAACTACCAATGGCCCTTAAAAGGGCCTTTTGTGGGGCATTGCCCGAAAGAAATCAGGTCTTTTACCTGTTAAAAAAATACAAACGCCCCACAACAGTAAAACCCACCACCGCCACAACCAACCCCCCCAAATAAAATAACTATCTAAAAAATCCTAAGCTCCCCATTGCCCTGAAAAGAGCATTTGTATGGGCATTGCCCTTAAAAGAGCATTTAGATCTTTTACATGCCCAGACCCTAAACTAAAAATAAAACCCACCCAAATAACCTTTAAATAAACCTAACACTAACCCAGACTATCCACTTACAGTTCTTGAAGTCCCACATTCATCTAGGCGGCCTCTTCACTCTTCATCCAGCCGCCAAAGTCTTAATCCAGACAGCATCTTCTATCTTCATCCATCTGGCATGGTGCAGGTCCATCCTGAAGACATCCGGTGCGGAGCATCCTCTTCATACGGTCGCCACCATAAACTTGAACTTCAATGCAAGTGATGTTAACCAAAATGGCGTCCCTTGCATTCCTATTGACTGAAAAATTTCAATCAGCCAATAGGATTAGAGCTGCTAAAATCCTATTGGCTGATCCAATCAGCCAATAAGATTGGAGCAGCTCTCATCCTATTGGCTGTTCCAATCAGCCAATAGGATTGAGCTCTCATCCTATTGGCTGATTGGATCAGCCAATAGGATTTGAGCAGCTCTAATCCTATTGGCTGATTGAAATCTTTCAGCCAATAGGAATGCAAGGGACGCTATCTTTGATGACATCACTTGCATTGAAGTTCCGGTTTACGGCGGCGACCGTATGAAGAGGATGCTCCGCGCCGGATGTCTTCAGGATGGACCCGCTCTGGATGGATGAAGATAGAAGATGCCATCTGGATGAAGACTTCTTGCCAGCTGAATGGATCCTTAAGCAGGACTTCAATAACTGTAAGTTGATCATCGGGGGTTAGTGTTAGGTTTATTTAAGGGTTTTTTGGGTGGGCTTTATTTTTAGTTTAGGGTATGGGCATGTAAAAGAGCTAAATGCCATTTTAAGGGCAATGCCCATACAAATGCCCTTTTCAGGGCAATGGGGAGCTTAGTTTTTTTTAGATAGCTATTTTATTTGGGGGTTGGTTGTGGGGGTGGTGGGTTTTACTGTTGGGGGGGTCTTTGTATTTTTTTTACTGGTAAAAGAGCTGAATTCTTTGGGGCAATGCCCCACAAAAGGTCCTTTTAAGGGCCATTGGTAGTTTTTTGTAGGCTAGGGTTTTTTGTATTTTGGGGGGCTTTTTTTATTTTGATAGGGCTTTTAGATTAGGTGTAACTCATTTTTATTTTTGATAATTTGTTTCTTATTTTTCAGAATTTAGTGTTTGTTTTTTTGTAATGTATTTATTTTATTTTTTTGTAATTAGATAATCTTTGTAATTTTTAGAGTAGTGTTAGGATTTTTTTAATGTGTCATTTAATTGGTAGTTAGTTTAATTGTAGGTTAAAATTAATTTATTTAATTTGACAGATACGTTTTAATTTAATTTAAGATAGGGAAATTGTAATTTTAATATAAAGTTAGGGGTCATTAGGTTTAGGGGTTAATAGTTTATTTTAATATATTTTGTTGTGGGGGCTTGTGGTTTAGGTGTTAATAGGTTTATTTTAGCGGCGGTGTGGGCGGATGGCAGATTAGGGGTTAATAATATTTAAATGGTGTGTGCGATGCGGGAGGGCGGCAGTTTAGGGGTTAATAGGTTTATTATAGTGGTGACGATGTCGGGGAGTGGCAGAATAGGGGTTAATACATTTTAATAGTGGCAGCGATATCCGGAGCGGCAGATTAGGGGTTAATAAATGTATTATAGTGTTTGCGATGCGGGAGGGCCTCGGTTTAGGTGTTAATAGGTAGTTTATGGGTGTTAGTGTACTTTTTAACACTTTATTTATGAGTTTTATGGTACAGCTTTGTAGCATAAAACTCATAACTGCTGACTTTAGATGGCGGTATGAATCTTGTCGGTATAGGGTGTACCGCTCACTTTTTGGCCTCCCAGGCAAACTCGTAATACCGGCGCTATATGAGTCCCATTAAAAAAGGACTTTTTAAAAAGTGCGGTACTGACGTTGCATGACAGGCTAAAAGGTGTACGGTACACTTATACCGACAAGACTTGTAATAGCAGCGTTAGAGAATAAGCAGCGTTATGGGCCATAACGCTGCTTTTTCAATCATAACGTCAAACTCGTATATATATATGTTTTCCCACAAAAATAGTTGGTGTATCAGGATCCAATAAAGTGAATTCGGTTTTTACAGATACAGGCTGAAATGCAGATGTTTGGACAATGAGTAAGAATATTAGATTTACAAAAGAAAATAAAAAAACAGACTTGTACAATCTTTGCTTTTAACTTATACACAATATTTTCAGACAGACTGGCCCCCTGACTAGATGCCTGCCTAAGAACCCATTTGGACCTGACTAGACACTGCAAAAAAAAAAAAGAGACAGATATTTTTTTTTTCAACAATTAACAATAATTATCTCCTCTGATGCTATTAAAGACTGTGAAAATAGCATAAAAAGAAATAGAATTTAGTAGGTGAACTCCATCTCAAACTGCAATGCAGAATTGTTGTCATAGTCATGGTCATGGGACACAAGCAAGGCTGGAGCTTCACAGGAGGGCATCAGTCTGCTGGTGGGTGGGCTGACGAGGTTAAAAAGCTTGCATAGCAATAGCTTGAGACAAGTTACTAGAAGAGAAAGAAAAACAACTAGTATGGTGAAGATTAGCAAGCCTTGCAGTATCTTTACACCTAATTCACCTAGTCATCCTGAAAGGCCAAAAGTCAAATCAAAATCCAGACCATTAAATTTAATATCATGCACTTTCCTTGTGTCAGCCTGCAATTCAGTGATTCTATCAAGATCATCTTTTACTGCTACACTGGAATAGTAACATAGTAACATAGTAACATAGTAGATAAGGTTGAAAAAAGACTGAAGTCCATTGAGTTCAACCTATACAAATCTAAAATACTTACAAAAAGCTCCAGTTAAGCTTAAATAACCCCATTAAAATGTGACCCATTTAATACTAGCAATCATATCCATGAATTTTGTTTATATACAGAAATTTATCCAGACTATTTTTAAATGTATCTATGGTATTGGCATTCACTACCTCCTTTGGTAATGAGTTCCACAATTTTATTGCTCTTACAGTGAAAAAATGTTTCCGTTGCAGGAGATTAAATCTCCTTTCCTCCAACCTTAAAATATGACCTCTTGTCAGAAACAATGTTCTTGGAATAAACAGAGCTTCTGCCATCTCTGTATATGGGCCTTGAATATATTTATATAAAGTAATCATGTCACCTCTCAAGCGCCTTTTTTCTAAAGAAAACAGACCCAGTTTGGCTAGCCTCTCCTCATAGGTTAATTTCTCCAATCCCCTTATTAGCTTTGTGGCCCTTCTCTGAACTTTTTCTAGTTCTGCAATATCTTTTTTAGCAATTGGTCCCCAGAACTGCACTCCAAACTCAAGGTGAGGTCTTACCAGGGCTTTATATAATGACAGAATTATGCTTTCCTCCCTTGAATCAATGCCTCTTTTAATACATGCTAGTATCTTATTAGCCTTTGAAGCCGCTGCCCTGCATTGTGCACCCATCTTTAGCTTGTTATCTATTACTACTCCCAAATCCCTTTCCTCCTGTGTTTGGCTAAGTCTTGTCCCATTTAAAAAATACGTAGCCTGCTTATTTTTACTTCCAAAATTTAGAACCTTGCATTTTTCCGTATTAAATCTCATTTTCCATTCACTTGCCCATAGTTCTAATTTTAGCAAATCCCTTTGTAAAGAGAGTTCGTCCTGCTCAGACCTAATGACCTTACTTAACTTAGTATCATCTGCAAAAATAGAGATGTCGCTATTTAATTCTTGCTCCAAGTCATTTATAAAAATATTAAAAAGAACAGGGCCCAGTACTGATCCCTGGGGGACGCCACTGATTACCTTTATCCAATCTGAGTATGATCCATTTACTACTACTCGTTGCTCCCTATCTTTTATCCAGTTATTTATCCATGAGCTAACATTTTCAGCTATTCCCAGTCCCTTTATTTGGTGCATTAATCTCTCATGTGGCACTGTATCAAATGCCTTTGCAAAATCTAAGTATATCACATCAACTGATTCCCCTTTATCTATATTTTTACTTACTTCCTCGTAGAAGCTAATTAGATTAGTTTGACATGATCTATTTCTCCTAAAGCCATGTTGATTAGAACTCATAATATTGTTTACACGAATATGCTCATCAATATAATCCCTTATAATCCCTTCAAATATCTTCCCCACTATTGATGTCAGACTAACTGGTCTATAGCTTCCTGGATCATCCCTGCTTCCCTTTTTGAAGAGTGGCACCACATCAGCTTTACACCAATCCTGGGGTACCATGCCTGAGGATAATGAGTCTTGAAAAATTAAGAGTAAAGTTTGTCTATAACAGTGCTAAGTTCCCTTAACACCCTTGGGTGTATTACATCTGGGCCTGGAGTTTTATTTACCTTAATATTTTCCAGTTTTTTTCCTGATATCCTCTAAACAAAACCCAGTTAGTGGTATGGACTGGCATGTTCTATTCTGTTCCAAAGTATCATTCAATGGTTCCTTTCTTGTGTATACTGAAGAAAAAAACTGGTTTAGTACCTCAGCCTTCTCCCTGTCATTATTTATCATGCTACCCTCCACGCATTTTAATGTACCTATCTTATCCTTCTTAGATTTTTTGCTATTTATGTACTTAAAGAACCTTTTAGGGTTAGACTTAGAATCCTTGGCAATTAATTTTTCATTTTCAATTTTGGCTAATTTGATTGCTTTTTTGCATGCTTTGCTGAGTCTGTACTATTTTCTTTTAATAATTTAAATGCCCTACGTTTTTTCCTAATTTCTCTTAAGACATTTTTATTTAGCCATAACGGCTTTGTTTTTTTATTTTTATAACCATATGGTATGTGTTGATATGTATATTTATTTAACACATTTTTAAATATTATCCATTTATCCTCTGTATTTTTATTAGAAAATACATTGTCCCAATTTATATTATTTAATGATTTCCTTAAATCGTTGAATTTTGCTTTCTTGAAATTAAAAGTCTTGGTTAAGCCTTTAAAACACTGCATTTGAAAATAGATTTCAAATGTGACCATGTTATGATCACTGTTACCCAAATGTTCTTTAACTTCTATGTTTGATATTATATCTGTATTGTTTGATAGCACTAAATCCAATATAGCTTTACTCCTAGTTGGCTCCTCTATTAATTGTGACAAGAAGTTATCCCTGAGAACATTTAAAAATCTATCCCCCTTAGCTGAATTACTAGTTTCATTGGCCCAGTTTATATCAGGGTAGTTAAAATCTCCCATAATTACAGCACTGTTATTAGCAGCCTTACCTATTTGGATAAGTAGTTAAGTTTCCTCCGGGTCACTAATGTTGGGAGGCTTGTAGCATGTTCCTAGTAATATTTTTTTAGGATTTTTCCCCCCACTCTTTATTTCAACCCACAGGGTCTCTACATTGTCACTTGTATCATAAATATCTTCCCTTATTGTAGGTTTAAGGTTAGGTTTAATATACATGCAGATTCCTCCACCCCTTTTATTATCCCTGTCCCTCCTAAATAATGTATACCCCTCTAAGTTAACTGCCCAGTCATGTGAATCATCCCACCAAGTTTCAGTTATACTGATAACATCATAGTCCTCTTCTGCAACTAAGAGCGTCAGCTCCCCCATTTTACCTGTCATGCTTCTTGCATTTGTTGTCATACATTTAATTTTCATGTGCTTTCTGCTGCTACTTGGTGTACTTTCCTCTATACTTTCTAATGTGACATTTCTTAAGTCATCTCTTCCTTGAGATATTAAGGGAGTGACATATTCAGAGACTGATCTCTCTGTTCTATTTTGTTCTAACTGACCCTAATCATTAATACGCATTCAGCTCCTATCAAAGAGCATGCTCTGTCCTTATCAGTTAATATAATATCTAAGCCCCTTTTTTTTTTTTTTTTTTTAAGCTATCATAATTTAATTAAAAGAAGATTAAACACAAATTGTAAAATGAAAAAAAAAATGTACCTTCATGTCTGAAAATACTTTTCTAATAAATAATGCAGCTTTAGTTTGTCAAATAAGCATTTGATTTTATTTTTTATTTTTTTTTCTATTCTATTGATTTCTCTTTTCCCAGGAATAAGGGAGCTCTTAGTAATCAATCACAAACTAATATGCAGATATAGCATGGATTGTGTTAAGGACAAAGACTTGAGTAGTTACATACAGAGATGAAAAAAATTAATATATGTCTACTAGCTAAATAAAATTTAGATCTATACAACATTAATACCTAAACTACCCTGCATGCCCACTGCTATTGGGGGAAAAAAGACTTTTCCTCTCATAATTATTTATGAAAAACCGATAATCCACTTTAAAAATCAAATTAGTACATAGAATATAAGGGAGGAGGGGTAAACAAAAACTCAGATAAATTAGCTGAAAGTTTTAAACCAATCCACCCTGGGAGAAAGTGGAACAAGTAAAATTGTCATTTGCATTTTAAAGCAAATTGAAGCAAAAATAAATAATATTTATTAAATAATAAATAAATTTGTATTCATTGTTGAAATGCCTATCTTAATAGACTTTTAACTACAAACAAAATCAATATAGAGGCACCCAGAGTATGAAACAGGCACCTGTACCTTCACTGTGACAGTAATAGGCTTTGGCAGTAGTAGCAATAAAATATTTGTCCTGTTCCCATGGGGTGCTGTGGCAGACATAACTGGGAACAATAAGAAAACCCAAAAATATAAAAGGATATATGGTGAGTTTAAGTTGCATATAACATCATTACAAAGTGATAGAATAAACATATGATGCCAAAATTAATTGCTAATATCTAAGTGATCATTCAACATTTTATGAATCAGCTAAATCTGTTACACTCCAATATGAGCATCAATAGAGTGTGAATGCAGCATACAGAAATTATAACACAAAATAATAATATATTAAAAAATGAGTTAATTAGTTTCAAACACTAGGGAAATAAGCAAGCACTGTCAAAGAATGATAATTCCCAACGTTATATAAATGATTGGGTGTCCTGCTTTAACTAACATTTTAAAAATAAATATTTGCCGTCTGTGGTAAATATATGCAACAGTCTTTTCAATGCTACAATAACATGTTTATGTTTACTGATTGTTTAACTCTGAATTATTTTTTCCCCCACAATTCATTTAAATGAATTCATGGAAATCCCAATTCTAGTCATTTTATATGCTATAAATGGATTGGTTGATTTGTGCAGGAGCTCATTTATATAATCCCTTATTAGCCTCCACAAATAAGGTAAGATAAACATTCCTCAATAGACTTATCAAGTGGTATCTTTCTTGAGTGCAAAACTATTCAAATTTGTTATCAATGTTATATGTTTATTTTGTACACCAATGTTTTTCAATGCAGAAGGATAAAAAGACGTTGAAAATTGTTCTTCCAGCATCCTGATGAATGTATTGATTATTCTTTAGTGAGTAAAGTGCACTTACAGCCTTGTCAGTGGGAGCAAGAATTAATCTGTGCTCATTATTCTGGATGGCAGAGATATCTGCAGATCCAGATGTCATCCAAAGGTATTGTTTCCTGTTCAAAGACTGTTCCCCTTTTGTTCATAAACACAAGAGAAAGTCCAGCACCACTGCAAAGGTGCACACTGGGGGGTACTGTACTCATCCACACAATCAATAGAAACAAAGTCCAGCAGCATCCATATTGCTTCAAAAGGTTATTTCATAGTATCAAAGACAAAAGTCCACAACATTTCGGTCACACAGACCTTAATCATGTGGTATTCATTACATTTGAACAGCACACCTTTTAAACCCAATCTTGCTGAGACATGAGTTCAGGTAACAATTAACCCTTCATTCACCTTGTCTATCTCAGTACATGGCTCCCTCTGGTGGAAAAGCTGTATTATTATAATGCCCAAAAACATTACCCTATTGCAATACACATATATTTACAAATATTTACATCAGGATGCAGAGAGACTCTATCACTTTATTAATTATGTCATATCATATACAAAACCTCCTAATAATTCCTATCAACACAAACTCTCCCCTTCTGAAAATTTGGTACTTGATAAAGGACTTTCCTTTTGCCCACATTCACGGTGTAATACATTTGAATTGAAAAGAGATTTAGCTAGTTTCTTTCGCACTCTAAAATTAAAAGCGTTTTTTGCACAGCATAATACACTGAGTGGTAGAAATGTTATTAATGAAGATAATTAACTACTGTTGAGTAATTTGGGGCTAAGAAATAAAAGTTCATTTACACCCACTATATCAAACAGCAGTATAGATACCTACATACGTCTTGTACAAAGGGATATTAGTCTATTAGAAAGTAAAATCAATACAAGAAAGAACAATGTAAGATGTTAAATTTTACTATAGAAGAAAAGAAAGCACTAATAGATCTTAAAACCAACAAAGAGATTATTTGTAAGCCTGTGGACAAGGGTGGCGCTACAGTCATCATTGATAAATATTATTATGTACAAGAAATGTTGACACAGCTCAGTGATGTTGATATCTATAAACCTCTGGATAGAGATTTAACATTTAAAGTAAAAAAGGAGTTGATAAGATGTGTTGATGTGGCTCTTAGGAAGGGTGTTATTACAGAGAAAGAAGGGATTATTTTGTCCCTGAATGTTATTCAATACCAGTATTCTACACACTTCCTAAGATCCACAAAGATAGAAATAAGCCCCCTGGACGCCCTATAGGGGCCAGTACCGATTCAATTATGAGTAAACTCTATCTATTTGGATAGATTGTTGAGACCTTTAGTTACACAATCAGAGTCATATTTGAAAGATACTTGGTCATTTATAACTAAAATTGAGAGTCTAGATTTACAAATTGATATATCTATACTATTTTCTCTAGACGTTACAAGTTTCTATACCTCAATCACACATACAAGTGGTATAGGAGCAATTAAGAAGGCTATGTATATTAGCAATATGTTCTCAGATATTCAGGGTGAATTTATCATACAATTATTACAGCTAATTCTACACAGCAATTATTTTCTTTTTCAGAAAAAGTTGTATTTACAGTGCCAAGGGTCTGCCATGGGTTCCAATGTGGCCCTCATACGCCAATATATTTATGAACATCTATGAAGAGAGGTATATATACAGGGAGTGCAGAATTATTAGGCAAATGAGTATTTTGACCACATCATCCTCTTTATGCATGTTATCTTACTCCAAGCTGTATAGGCTCGAAAGCCTACTACCAATTAAGCATATTAGGTGATGTGCATCTCTGTAATGAGAAGGGGTGTGGTCTAATGACATCAACACCCTATATCAGGTGTGCATAATTATTAGGCAACTTCCTTTCCTTTGGCAAAATGGGTCAAAAGAAGGACTTGACAGGCTCAGAAAAGTCAAAAATAGTGAGATATCTTGCAGAGGGATGCAGCACTCTTAAAATTGCAAAGCTTCTGAAGCGTGATCATCGAACAATCAAGCGTTTCATTCAAAATAGTCAACAGGGTCGCAAGAAGCGTGTGGAAAAACCAAGGCGCAAAATAACTGCCCATGAACTGAGAAAAGTGAAGCGTGCAGCTGCCAAGATGCCACTTGCCACCAGTTTGGCCATATTTCAGAGCTGCAACATCACTGGAGTGCCCAAAAGCACAAGGTGTGCAATACTCAGAGACATGGCCAAGGTAAGAAAGGCTGAAAGACGACCACCACTGAACAAGACACACAAGCTGAAACGTTAAGACTGGGCCAAGAAATATCTCAAGACTGATTTTTCTAAGGTTTTATGGACTGATGAAATGAGAGTGAGTCTTGATGGGCCAGATGGATGGGCCCGTGGCTGGATTGGTAAAGGGCAGAGAGCTCCAGTCCGACTCAGACGCCAGCAAGGTGGAGGTGGAGTACTGGTTTGGGCTGGTATCATCAAAGATGAGCTTGCGGGGCCTTTTCGGGTTGAGGATGGAGTCAAGTTCAACTCCCAGTCCTACTGCCAGTTTCTGGAAGACACCTTCTTCAAGCAGTGGTACAGGAAGAAGTCTGCATCCTTCAAGAAAAACATGATTTTCATGCAGGACAATGCTCCATCACACGCGTCCAAGTACTCCACAGCGTGGCTGGCAAGAAAGGGTATAAAAGAAGAAAATCTAATGACATGGCCTCCTTGTTCACCTGATCTGAACCCCATTGAGAACCTGTGGTCCATCATCAAATGTGAGATTTACAAGGAGGGAAAACAGTACACCTCTCTGAACAGTGTCTGGGAGGCTGTGGTTGCTGCTGCACTCAATGTTGATGGTGAACAGATCAAAACACTGACAGAATCCATGGATGGCAGGCTTTTGAGTGTCCTTGCAAAGAAAGGTGGCTATATTGGTCACTGATTTGTTTTTGTTTTGTTTTTGAATGTCAGAAATGTATATTTGTGAATGTTGAGATGTTATATTGGTTTCACTGGTAAAAATAAATAATTGAAATGGGTATATATTTGTTTTTTGTTAAGTTGCCTAATAATTATGCACAGTAATAGTCACCTGCACACACAGATATCCCCCTAAAATAGCTAAAACTAAAACAAACTAAAAACTACTTCCAAAAATATTCAGCTTTGATATTAATGAGTTTTTTGGGTTCATTGAGAACATGGTTGTTGTTCAATAATAAAATTAATCCTCAAAAATACAACTTGCCTAATAATTCTGCACTCCCTGTACACTCATAAACTGTTTTTATAGAAAGGAATATTGTTCCGCTATACAGATGATATGTTTGGCGTATGGGGGGGGGGGGGTGACATTGACTCAATATGTGACTTTGTGAGTGACTTGAATTTGAGTACAAGACATATTAAATTTAAAAAGTTAACATACAGTGAAGAACAGATAGACTTTCTTGACACTACGGTCATAAAAAGAGGTAGAGAGTTGGAGGTGAATCTTTTTTAGAAAAAAAAGTGATATAAATAATCTATTAGAATTTAATAATGCCCACTCACCATCATTAATTAGGAGTTTGCCGAGGAGCCAGTTAAGGAAAGGGCCAATAAAAGTATGGAAGAGATGGGTCAGCTATTTTTGGAGAGGGGTTATCCAAATCAGAGAGATAGAGGAAATACCCAGAGAGACTTTATTAAAAGGAGACAAGAGTAATTTAGGGAAAGAAAATTTGAAATGTTTAGTATTTGTATCAGAATACAATCCTCTAAATAGTAATATCAACAGAATTATTTGTAAACATTGGAGTATAATACGTAATCTTAATCCACATATAGAAGAATTTGGTGTGGCACCTATGTCTGCCTTTAAAAGGTGTAAAAACATCAGAGATACCATTGTAAGGGCTGATATTGGTCCTTCAAGAGAGATAAGATAGACCTATATACATACACAAAAGATAGGTTGTTTCCCATGTTTTGGTTGCTGCAACTGTAACAACATGGTAATGGGTGATTCCTTTACACATACACAAACAGGAAGGATATTCAAAATCAAGGGATATTATACATACAATACTAACTAGGCAATTGATTTAATCAAATGCCCATGTTCTAGAATTTATATTGGAGAGTCCACACAGAATTAGAGACCATATAAAAAAACATAAATCCAATATTAGGACAAAAAATACTTCTGCACCAGTATCAAATCATTTTACAGAGTTTGTCCACAACATTTCTCAACTTAGATTCCAAATTATAGAGCACATTAAGAGACCTAGGAGAGGAGGGGGCAGAGTAAATCTCCTTGAAATGAGAGAGACATTTTGGATACATAGGTTGCATAGGTCTATACCCTATAGGGATGAATAAGGAAATCAAATGGAATTTCTACAACCCTTTCAGTATTTTGGTAATATCATTGGATAGGATTTTATGGGGGGTTTTGTATATGATATGACAATTACTCTCTGCATCCTGATGTAAATATTTGTAAATATATGTGTATTGCAATAAGGTAATGTTTTTGTGCATTGTAATAATACAGCTTTTCCACCAGAGGGAGCCCTGTACTTAGATAGAGAGTGTAGAGAGGGTGGATGAAGGGTTAATTGTTACCTGAGCTCATGTCTTGATTCCCGCCCACATTGGGTTTAAAAGGTGTGCTGTTAACATGTAATGTATACCACATAATGTGTGACCGAAACGTGGTGGTCTTTTGTATTTTTTTACTATGAAATAAATAACCTTTTGAAGCAATATGGGTGCTGCTGGACTTTGTTCCCCTTTTGTTCATGACATCTATCTGTTTAGTGCTACCCATTAGACGTGTGCATTTGTTTTCGGAAGGAAGGAGCAGCAGAATAGATTGGCAGTTTCTCTCAGCCTGTCAGAGAAAGCCTGTAACGTTTTCTATCCAACCAGCATTCTCAGGGGGAGAGAAGTGAAAGGGTGTTTTGAACTTATTGAAAACTTCTCAGAGGCTCAGATCTATGTTCTTCTTCACTGTGTTAGCAGCATAGCAATAGCAGTTGCCAGTTATTCTGTGTCTGTCCCCCCCCCCACCACCAGTTATACTATTTAAATGGTTTACTTATTGGACTTAAATATAGTATACTATAATATAGTTTGATAGACTACTTATCTTATCTTGCAAGTTAGTAATTTTAATTTTAAAAATGTATTTACCCTTTTGTTGCATAGCTAACCGGCTGCTGACTTTGCACTTTGTATATAAGTTTTATTATACTTTTTCATAGTATTTATTTTGTTTGCTCTGAAGCTGCACACTAGTACAGTTATACTATTTAAAAAAAACTTACCTATTGGAATTAAATAATAAATATGGTATAGCAGTTAGTTACTGTTACTTTATCTTCAAGTAAACTTTAGATGTATAAATAAAATAATAAGTTTAAGAATAAAAAAATTAAAGCTAATATAGCTGATTACAGCTTCAAATAAAGAAAAATGCCAAGAATCTGCATTGTAGGTCAAAACAAATCATTTTATTCAAAACAAATATTATAAATGAAATTTGTCTGAAACAAACACGACCATGGGGCATATTTATGATGGTGCGAGCGGACATGATCCGATATACCGGATCATGTCCGCTGCACATCGATAAATGCCGACAGCATACGCTCTCGGCATTTATCATTGCACCAGCAGTTCTTGTGAACTGCTGGTGCAATACCGCCTCCTGCAGATTTGCGGCCAATCGGCCCTATGTATAAATATACACCATATGGATACTAGGGGGCGCTAACATCATATGACGAAAATGTGCAATATGATAGCAATGGTCATCAGGGGGCCAATCTAGGACTGTATCTGGCTCAGGCAGCTCCTTGTTAAAGGGTGGTCAGCCTCTCCGGGACAGGATCTACAATAAAAACAACAACACAAGGGAGTCTAGGCCTAGTACAGTCACCACTTAGGACAGATTAATAATCAAGTTGAACTCAATTAGAGGATTCACTGATAAGTGCTAGCAACGCAGACTGGAACTTTACAGGATGGCGGGATCCTGGTTTGTTACAGGCAGCAAACTTGACATGAGAGTGAAAACAATAACACAAAACCACATGGTGCAGCACATGTATACTACATGAGGAAATAGTGTGTAATAGGAAGATTCACATCACAATTGCACCTCCAGGTGCAATCTTAGCAGACTCAGACTACAGAGCCGCCCAGCTGACTGAACTTCCTGGCAAAAACATGATCCATGATTTGGCATTAGTCAAAAGGCCAGGTAATAATATAATATAGTAATATTTATCTGTCCTAAGGGGCGACTCTACTAGGCCATTAGCACCCTTGTGTTGTTTTAATTGTAGATATGCTCATGTTTGCCCTTTATTTCATGTATTTGAGTAATTATTAAGTGAAATGTTCACATCTACTCAGAGGGGTGGATTACCCATATTTAAGTGGAGGACAAGATGTCCTGATCTCCCAGCTATAGGGGAGGTTCAGGATCACTGTCAGCATCAGAAGAAAATGTAACTGCTGGTCACTACTTCTCGCATCTAGAACCATGAAAGAAGGGGTTTTGCACACACACACACACATGTATTTTTTATAAAATTTCAATTTTATAGCTCATAACAAGTCATGAGAACAAATTGAGGGTAAGTAAACATGTAAATAATCTTCTAGTGAGATAACATATTACTTTATATTTTCACTTCATATTTTATTGGGGATTTTTTTTTCCTTATATGACAGCCTATAAAAGCAATTGGGGAATTGCCTTATTTGAAAGTTCTGTGAATATTTGGGTAAGCTATTATTTAATTTAATATCACTACACAAAATCTAACAAAATAGAATAAAAATTGTAATAGCACTAAACACGAAAATCACATAAAAGCAGAATTTCAGGTAAATATGATCATAAAATACTAAATTATAATACTTCTTCCGTACTTAGTTTATTTAAGTAACCAGAATCTATGCTATGTATATTTGCCAACCCATCAAAACTGTCAAAGATTACATTGAAAATAGTTACTAAAAGGCACTGTCAGACAATAATGTCACTTTTTTAGA
The DNA here is from genome assembly GCF_027579735.1 of Bombina bombina. NCBI lineage: Eukaryota > Metazoa > Chordata > Amphibia > Anura > Bombinatoridae > Bombina > Bombina bombina. The sequence continues at coordinate 140,528,789 of NC_069501.1, read as the reverse complement.
AGACATTAGTGCTAGTTTTATTAAACAACTCCTCTGCAATGTTCTTTCACATAATTGTTAAATCTGTCAACCTTTCTAGATAAACAAGAGCAATTCTTGTTAGTAGAAAAGCATTTAGCTCACTGTGACACTTTTTAATATCAGAAAATGTGTCTTCACATCTGGACCAGAGTTAATCAGAGTTAAAAATTTGCAACTTTGGGGTGCACCCTCTTACTATAATGGTTTCCCATGTATATACACATATAGGCAAATGCTTAAATAAATAACAGTATTCCTATAATAAAAACAAGTATGTTTAATCAAAGTAAACATAAAAATAAACAGATTGTGTAAAAAAGAGCGAACATCTTACTTCTTTTCTTGCCAAATGAGCACTTACAAATTCTCATTGTAGCCCCTGCTCTTGAAAACATAAGAGAACACACATGTTTTGAACTTAAGTTACATGCTGGCGCTACTGAGCACGAGCAAAACTGACTTACTCTCACTCTAAAATTATATTAATAGTAAATCAGCTCAATTTTTTCTAGAGGATTTATGACATCAAGCTATTTATTCCTTACCTTATAGACCTCTGCCTCCTTGTAGTGCTATAACAGGAAACAATTGACACTGCCTAAGTGAAGTTATAAAAAGAAGAAATAAAAGGTAAAATGCTTTTAACATGATGACTAATACATATCACAATTGTTTCTATTAAGTATAACCCATTGTTTAGTTAACTTTTATTACAACAATGAGAAAGACTGTTTAATATCCCATTACTTATTTCAATAGTAGGTTTGGGACCTACTAATCTCCATATTTGTTTTTTATATATGGTTCCTGGAGACTTTTCTGGATTAAAGTGCATGTTAGCAAAACCTCATACTGTTAAACATTTCTGTATCTCTACAACACAGAAGTTATCAAATGTGCACATAGGTAAATAAGATCAGTAATTCTGTTAATGGATTAAATGTCATGTGGCTGAGAACATTGTCTACCAGCAGAATGATAAATAGGGGGGCAACAGTACAGCAGTTTAAACAGTCAGGATAATGCTAAGGAGAATACACTTAAAGGTACAAAAGACAGGACGTTTAAAAGTTTGCTTAGCTTTAAAATGAAAATGCTAACATCAACATCTTTCTAACAAAAACCTATCGGCTAGATTACAAGTTTTGTCGGTGTTGCTAATGCTCCTTTTTTTCCAGCGCTCACTTTAAACAATGCTGGTATTACAAGTTTTCTGAATGGCTACGTTAGCCTCAGAAAAGTGAGCATTGAGCAAATTTAGCGCCACTTCTACCTGTAATACAAGCGTTGCTTATGGTAGCGGTAATCGAATGGTGGGGTGTATACAGTGCTTATAAAGGCAGAGGTTTGTAGGAAACTAATATGTGGTCGATGTGGACAAAAACTACTAAAGTGGTATAGATGTAGTGGATGCAGTTTATTACAAGGGGGTATGTGGATATACAAATTAGTTGATAGACAAGAAGAAATACAGAGTTAAAAAATCCTATACAATATACATAAACTGTAAAAGGCTGGATTGTAAAAGTAAAACCAACAATAGGTATAAATGGTGGGTCAAAAAATGGTCACAAATAAAATTGGTATACCAATCATGGATCCATATTGGGGAATAGTGTCCAATACATGTCATAGTTGTCCAACACAAGTGAATAAATGTCAAAGTGTCAATAAGTTCTGAAAGTAATGTTATGTCCAAATAAATCATCCAAATGGTGAGAAAAAATAAAGTGAAAAAAATGATGTTGCAAAAATAAAAATAACAACAAAAATAGAGGTGAGTATCTTGGTGAAAAAATTAAAAAATGTGTACACAAAAAAGTATAAAAAGTATATATACAAAAAAGATATATATATATATACAGAAAAGTGAATAATCCTCCAATGTGATCCTATGGTGCTCTATGTCCTTGGTAAAACAATAATAAACAAACCTAGGAAAAAAATAAATAAAAAAGTGTAGATGTACAAAAATCAAAGCTCTGTTAAAAATGTGCTTACCAAATGTCGACTCGTTTTGGCCTATGCAAGGCCTTTTTCAAGACAGTAAAAATTGTGGCATTAAGTGGCCTTTTTATAGGGTAAGCTATGATATGTTTTGGCGCTAAAATAACGCTTTTTGGGGCCACCCACTTCCTGATAAGATGCATCATGGGTAAAAACTGATAAAAACTGTTAAAAATTATAAAAATGGTAGATCTCAAGAATATCTTGATGAGGATGAATAATAACATCTAAATTGCATGGCATTGACAATAGGATTGATGTTCTACATCTTATAAAAGTAATGTAATACTGTGTACAAAGTTCAAAGGTATCACTTCCAGTTTCGGCTTAGTACCGCTTCCAGTTTTGGCAATAGCAGAGGGATACATATATTCATATGGGGTAGAAATACTATCTTCATGATTCAATTGTATTAATCAGATACAATGAGTAGATTGAGTAATATATTAGTTGTAGGGGTGTATTTGTATTGAATTGCCTGATATCGTGATACCGGAAGTGGGGGGGTGACATCACTTCCGGTATTGGCAATTATCGAGGTGACACTTAAGGGAATAGTAGAAGAAATCTAGTTCATTAAATTGGTACATTAAAGTTTAACTGTGATAAATGTACTTTTATAGGAGAGACAATTTGAGGGTAGCATACTACTATCTTAACAAAACTATACAGATATCTTCTGTATGGGGGATATGTCCTCACTTCCGGTGGCTGTATTATCGAAGATGGGCCTGGGAGGGAAATAATCTATATACAAGAGGTCTTGAATGGAATACAAATTAGCACTAAATAAATAAATACACAGATCTATAGACAATTGCTGAGTATTGTAAAGTGTAAATACATTTCTTATTTTGGCAGACCGGTATTAACATCACTTCCGGTTTTTAGAGGGAACCAAAAAAGGAGACTTTTTATAAAGGGATTATATCTTAATATGTGGTTACTTGAATAGTTATTACCCAATCTTTTAGATCAATATGGAATGAACTTATGATCAACCAATATAAGTCAAAGTAAAACCGGAAGTGGGGTTGTAATATCACTTCCAGTATCCGAAATGGCACAGGTCATGTCATAATAAAAATTTTAAAATATATATCAAATGTCATAGAAGTGTTCGGCAGTTTTATCACTTACCATGTCAACCGACAAGAAAATAGATGTTTCCATATACATCGTGTACTAAAAAGAGTAATTTATGCACCAGAGTGAAGAAATATGTGGCAGTTCAAACTATTGGCACTGTTAACTGATATTTAATAGACCTTCCGATTATCCTGATAGGTCTGGTAACACATATAAAAGTATAAAAAATAATTGGCTAGGAATAGTGGATCAGTAATTCATCAACATGATAAAGTGATATTGGGAGGACACTACATAAGTGTACAAAACTAAACATTAGAAAATCCTGCTTAAAACAACCCCTAGTGGGTTGGGGCATTAGGGATATGTAAGAGTCCACCAATGATGGATGAGGAAACATAATATATGGATAAACCTATAGGGAATGCCCTATATTAGGGTACAAAGCCTAACAATTATTAAATAGCATAGTGGATGAAGAATCCCTAAACATGAAACAACACCTATTGATGGAATTAGCAAGAGGGGGGAAGGGGGCGATCATATAGGTTGGTGTCATTATCCATAAACCTATAGATATAATAAAGGACTCATATCTAAAGAAATTAAATGGTCTTGGATAATGAAGGGAGACTGCTTGTTGTGGGATAGGGATGGTCTTAAAGTGTGCGAGGTCAATGCAAGGTAAATTCTATTGGCTAATCCAATCAGCCAATCGGATTGAACTTCAATCCGATTGGCTGATTAAATCAACCAATCAGATTTTTCCTACCTTAATTCCGATTGGCTGATAGAATCCTATCAGCCAATCGGAATTCAAGGGACGCCATCTTGGATGATGTCATTTAAAGGAACCTTCATTCTTCGTTAGGACTTCAATTGAAGAGGATGGCTCCGCATCCGCCGCTTGGATGAAGATGTCTGCCGGTCCGGATGTCCTCTTCTGCCCCATTGGTGCCCGGCTGGGTGAACACGGCTCAAGGTAGGCTGATCTTCAATGGGGTAGTGTTAGGTTTTTTTAAGGGGGGATTGGGTGGGTTTTAGAGTAGGGGTGTGTGGGTGGTGGGTTGTAATGTTGGCGGGTATTGTATTTCTTTTTTTACAGGTAAAAGAGCTGATTACCTTGGGGCAATGCCCCGCAAAAAGCCTTTTTAAAGGCTGGTAAAAGAGCTGATTACTTTGTAATTTAGTTTAGGATAGGGAATTTTATTATTTGGGGGAGCTTTTTTATTTTATTAGGGGGCTTAGATTAGGTGTAATTAGATTAAACTTCTTGTAATATTTTTTTATTTTTTGTAATTTAGTGTTTTTTTTGTAATATAGTTTAGTTTATTTAATTGTATTTTATTTTAGATAATTGTAGTTAATTTATTTAATTAATTTATTGATAGTGTCATGTTAGGTGTATTTGTAACTTAGGTTAGGATTTATTTTACAGGTAATTTTGTAATTATTTTAACTAGGTAGCTATTAAATAGTTATTAACTATTTAATAGCTACTGTACCTAGTTAAAATAAATACAAAGTTGCCTGTAAAATAAATATAAATCCTAAAATATCTACAATGTAACTATTAGTTATATTGTAGCTATATTAGGGTTTATTTTATAGGTAAGTATTTAGTTTTAAATAGGATTAATTTATTTAATTATAGTAATTTTATTTAGATTAATTTAAATTATATTTAAGTTAGGGGGGTGTTAGGGTTAGGGTTACACTTAGGTTTAGGGGTTATAACTTTATTATAGTAGCGGCGACGTTGGATGCGGGAGATTAGGGGTTAATAAGTGTAGGTAGGTGGCGGCGACATTGGGGGGGCAGATTAGGGGTTAATAAATATAATGTAGGTTTCGGCGATGTTAGGGGCAGCAGATTAGGGGTTCATAGGTATAATGTAGGTGGCGGCGATGTCCGGTCGGCAGATTAGGGGTTAACATTTTTTATTTTAGTGTTTGCAATGTGGGGGGGGCTCGGTTTAGGGGTTCATAGGTAGTTTATGGGTGTTAGTGTACTTTGTAGCACTTTAGTTAAGAGTTTTATGTTCCGGTGTTAGCCCATAAAACTCTTAACTACTGACTTTTATATGCGGTAGGAGTCTTGGAGGTAGAGGCTGTACCGCTCACTTCTTCCAAGACTTGTAATACCAGCGTTAGGAGAATCCCATTAAAAAGATAGGATACGCAATTGACGTAAGGGGATTTGCGGTATGGAAAAGTTGTAGAAAAAAAGTGAGCAGTACACCTGTACCTGCCAGACTTGTAATACCAGCGGGCGTTAAAAAGCAGCGTTAGGACCCCTTAATGCTGCTTTTTAAAGCTAACGCCGAACTCGTAATCTAGCCGTATTACTTTTTAAGAAGTAATAAAGGGACAGTAATGTAATTTGTATATATACATAGTATATTTTATCAATTAAGTACTGAATTGCAAAAGATCAGCAAATAAATCATTTTAAAGCATTTTAACAAAATTTAGGGAAATACCTTTTCTGCTTCCTATTGTACTCTGTACTCCAGACCTCAAAAGAAAGAACATGTATCATAATGGGACTCTGCAGCACTAATTACAGAGCCCCTTTTATCACTTAAATTGCAACTTCAGGGTCCAATGGATTTTGCCCACTTACTGCAAAGCCAAAAGGACAGGTTCCTGCCAGTTATTCGTGTTTGCCAGGCATTTGATAAATGGGGGCCATAGAGTGTTTCAGCCAAATAGTTATGTACATAAAGAGGAGCTGGACTAGCTCAAAATATAGAGCATCATATTATTCACCAGTGGATCTCCAGGCTTTCCTCCAGATCTTTATTAGTTGTTATAAAATATATGTCAATCAGCATAAACAACAGACCATTATGCTCAACTTAGTCTAAAAACAAATGATTTAAGACTGAGGAATGCAGTTACTTTAAGCATATATCATAGGTGCATTTAATAGTCAAAGTATTTTTTTTGTTTAAATGCTCTGCCCATACTAAAGCCCCAATCCAAAATTTGTTTCTCAATTGGTGCAGATATATCACTTATGTCACTGAGAATTAAACTGGTTAATTTATGTGAAATTGCATTTTGAGTTTGAAGTCCCTTACACGTCTGATAATTAACAGATATAATAAGGAAACAGACACATTTCAAAGGAAGATCATATATATTAATCAACTTCTTTGTGAACACATTTATCTTGTGTCCACTATGGGTCATGTTTTATACTCTTGGTTACAATATTATTTACCTCTATCTCAGAAGTAACCTCCAAGCATGTTAGTATGTTTGATTATGAATATTAGTAATTAATAGCAGTAATAATATTGCCATCAATTATCAATAGTAGTATTTAATAACACTTTAAAATATTTCCTAAGTTCTGAACAGTTAATCTTTATACGTCTGGTACCTCAGTATTATGGACACAATGGCCTAGATTTGGAGTTTTGTGACGCGGCCAGACTCAAAAACGTGCTCGTGCACGATTCCCCCATAGGAAACAATGGGGCTGTTTGAGCTGAAAAAAAACCAAACACCTGCAAAAAAGCCGCGTTCAGCTCCTAACGCAGCCCCATTGTTTGCTATGCGGTAACCCTTCCTACGTCTGCACTTAACACTCTAACATGTACCCCGAGTCTAAACACCCCTAACCTTACACTTATTAACCCCTAATCTGCCGCCCCCGCTATCGCTGACCCCTGCATATTATTATTAACCCCTAATCTGCCGCTCCGTAAACCGCCGCTACTTACATTATCCCTATGTACCCCTAATCTGCTGCCCCTAACACCGCCGACCCCTATATTATATTTATTAACCCCTAATCTGCCCCCCACAACGTCGCCTCCACCTGCCTACACTTATTAACCCCTAATCTGCCGACCGGACCTGAGCGCTACTATAATAAAGTTATTAACCCCTAATCCGCCTCACTAACCCTATAATAAATAGTATTAACCCCTAATCTGCCCTCCCTAACATTGCCGACACCTTACTTCAATTATTAACCCCTAATCTGCCGACCGAATCTCGCCGCTATTCTAATAAATGTATTAACCCCTAAAGCTAAGTCTAACCCTAATACTAACACCCCCCTAAATTAAATATAATTTAAATCTAACGAAATTAATTAACTCTTATTAAATAAATTATTCCAATTTAAAGCTAAATACTTTGCTGTAAAATAAATCCTACTATAGCTACAATATAAATTATAATTATATTATAGCTATTTTAGGATTTATATTTATTTTACAGGTAACTGTATTTATTTTAACCAGGTACAATAGCTATTAAATAGTTAAGAACTATTTAATAGCTAAAATAGTTAAAATAATTACAAATTTACCTAAAAAAGAAATCCTAACCTAAGTTACAAATAAACCTAACACTAGACTATCAATAAATTAATTAAATAAACTACCTACAATTACCTACAATTAACCTAACACTACACTATCAATAAATTAATTAAATACAATTGCTACAAATAAATACAATTAAATAAACTAGCTAAAGTACAAAAAATAAAAAAAGAACTAAGTTACAAAAAATAAAAAAATATTTACAAACATAAGAAAAATATTACAACAATTTTAAACTAATTACACCTACTCTAAGCCCCCTAATAAAATAACAAAGCCCCCCAAAATAAAAAAATGCCCTACCCTATTCTAAATTACTAAAGTTCAAAGCTCTTTTACCTTACCAGCCCTGAACAGGGCCCTTTGCGAGGCATGCCCCAAGAAATTCAGCTCTTTTGCCTGTAAAAAAAAACATACAATACCCCCCCCAACATTACAACCCACCACCCACATACCCCTAATCTAACCCAAACCCCCCTTAAATAAACCTAACACTAAGCCCCTGAAGATCATCCTACCTTGTCTTCACCATACCAGGTTCACCGATCGGTCCAGAAGAGCTCCTCCGATGTCCTGATCCAAGCCCAAGCGGGGGGCTGAAGAGGTCCATGATCCGGCTGAAGTCTTCATCCAAGCGGGCCAGAAGAGGTCTTCCATCCGATTGAAGTCTTCATCCAAGCGGCATCCATCCGGAGCGAAGCGGCAGCATCCTGAAGACCTCCACCGCGGAACATCCATCCTGGCCGACGAATGAATGACGAATGACGGTTCCTTTAAATGACGTCATCCAAGATGGCGTCCCTCAAATTCCGATTGGCTGATAGGATTCTATCAGCCAATCGGAATTAAGGTAGGAATATTCTGATTGGCTGATGGAATCAGCCAATCAGAATCAAGTTCAATCCGATTGGCTGATCCAATCAGCCAATCAGATTGAGCTTGCATTCTATTGGCTGATCGGAACAGCCAATAGAATGCGAGCTCAATCTGATTGGCTGATTGGATCAGCCAATCGGATTGAACTTGATTCTGATTGGCTGATTCCATCAGCCAATCAGAATATTCCTACCTTAATTCCGATTGGCTGATAGAATCCTATCAGCCAATCGGAATTCGAGGGACGCCATCTTGGATGACGTCATTTAAAGGAACCGTCATTCGTCGTTCAGTTGTCGGCCAGGATGGATGTTCCGCGGTGGAGGTCTTCAGGATGCTGCCGCTTCACTCCGGATGGATGCCGCTTGGATGAAGACTTCAATCGGATGGAAGACCTCTTCTGGCCCGCTTGGATGAAGACTTCAGCCGGATCATGGACCTCTTCAGCCCCCCGCTTGGGCTTGGATCAGGACATCGGAGGAGCTCTTCTGGACCGATCGGTGAACCTGGTATGGTGAAGACAAGGTAGGATGATCTTCAGGGGCTTAGTGTTAGGTTTATTTAAGGGGGGTTTGGGTTAGATTAGGGGTATGTGGGTGGTGGGTTGTAATGTTGGGGGGGGTATTGTATGTTTTTTTTACATTCAAAAGAGCTGAATTTCTTGGGGCATGCCCCGCAAAGGGCCCTGTTCAGGGCTGGTAAGGTAAAAGAGCTTTGAACTTTAGTAATTTAGAATAGGGTAGGGCATTTTTTTATTTTGGGGGGCTTTGTTATTTTATTAGGGGGCTTAGAGTAGGTGTAATTAGTTTAAAATTGTTGTAATATTTTTCTTATGTTTGTAAATATTTTTTTATTTTTTGTAACTTAGTTCTTTTTTATTTTTTGTACTTTAGCTAGTTTATTTAATTGTATTTATTTGTAGTAATTGTATTTAATTAATTTATTGATAGTGTAGTGTTAGGTTAATTGTAGGTAATTGTAGGTAGTTTATTTAATTAATTTATTGATAGTCTAGTGTTAGGTTTATTTGTAACTTAGGTTAGGATTTCTTTTACAGGTAAATTTGTAATTATTTTAACTATTTTAGCTATTAAATAGTTCTTAACTATTTAATAGCTATTGTACCTGGTTAAAATAAATACAAAGTTACCTGTAAAATAAATATAAATCCTAAAATAGCTATAATATAATTATAATTTATATTGTAGCTATATTAGGATTTATTTTACAGGTAAGTATTTAGCTTTAAATTGGAATAATTTATTTAATAAGAGTTAATTAATTTCGTTAGATTTAAATTATATTTAACTTAGGGGGGTGTTAGTATTAGGGTTAGACTTAGCTTTAGGGGTTAATACATTTATTAGAATAGCGGCGAGATTCGGTCGGCAGATTAGGGGTTAATAATTGAAGTTAGGTGTCGGCGATGTTAGGGAGGGCAGATTAGGGGTTAATACTATTTATTATAGGGTTAGTGAGGCGGATTAGGGGTTAATAACTTTATTATAGTAGCGCTCAGGTCCGGTCGGCAGATTAGGGGTTAATAAGTGTAGGCAGGTGGAGGCGACGTTGAGGGCGGCAGATTAGGGGTTAATAAATATAATACAGGGGTCGGCGGTGTTAGGGGCAGCAGATTAGGGGTACATAAGGATAACGTAGGTGGCGGTCGGCAGATTAGGGGTTAAAAAAATTTTTTTGAGTGTCGGCGATGTGGGGAGACCTCGGTTTAGGGGTACATAGGTAGTTTATGGGTGTTAGTGTACTTTAGAGCACAGTAGTTAAGAGCTTTATAAACCGGCGTTAGCCCAGAAAGCTCTTAACTACTGACTTTTTTCCTGCGGCTGGAGTTTTGTCGTTAGATGTCTAACGCTCACTTCAGAAACGACTCTAAATACCGGAGTTAGAAAAATCCCATTGAAAAGATAGGATACCCAATTTACGTAAGGGGATCTGCGGTATGTAAAAGTCGCGGCTGGAAAGTGAGCGTTAGACCCTATTTTGAGTGACTCCAAATACCGGCGGTAGCCTAAAACCAGCGTTAGGAGCCTCTAACGCTGGTTTTCACGGCTAACGCCAAACTCCAAATCTAGGCCAATATTTCTATAAATTAACTTTAAATCAAAATGAATCACTTATTAAATGCCACACATGAATTTTTACTAGAACAATTTATAAATAGCCAGAAAGTTTAACCAATTCAATATATATAGCTTAATTAACAACGTTTTGACTCACCTATGTCCAAATCTCACAATAAAATCTTAGCTTAACTCCCACAATCTAATGTACTTCAAATAAACAACCAGATATTAATATAGTATATTATCAATTCAAGGTATATTGAATAATATAGTATTAAATAATTCCAATTTAGCCACAACAACTAGTGCAATCTCTAACATATATCACAGTAAATAAAACAAATTTGTAAATATTGCCTAACCCTTTTCTCAATGATAAATTACTTAGCGCTAGTATATTTAATATATGAAATACACTGGTCTATTTAACCCCTTAACGACACGCGTCGTACAGGGTACGTCTTACACAAACTGGTCTTTAAAGACCAGCAACATAACCTGTACGACGTTAGAGGCTTAAAGTGGCTGGAAGCAATCCTGATCATTTCCAGCCGTTTTCCGTTATTGCAGTGATGCCTCAATATCAAGGCATCCTGCAATAACATTTTTCCCCCATCCGATGCATAGAGAGCCATCGATGGATTTGATGGATTCCAGAAGAGTGAGGGGGTGAGATTAGGGGTGGGTTCGTCGGGGGCATGCACAGACGCGCGTGCATGCACGGGGGGCGGCGGGCAGGAGCGTGAACCGCTACACTACAGAAACATTTTGATCAATAAGTGGGAGAAAGGGGGGAGGAAAGCAATAATAAATGATCTAGGTGATCTGGGAGGGGGGGAGGGGTTGGTCTATGGGGGGGGGAAGCTACACTACAGAAAAAAATAAAAAATAAAAATTATTTTATTTTATTCTAAACTGGGTACTGGCAGACAGCTGCCAAAACCCAAGATGGCTCCCAGTAAGGTAGAGGGGGAGGGTTAGAGAGATGTTTGGGGGGATCAGAGAGGATGGGGACTAAAGGGGGGTCCTACACAGCAGCATATGTAAATATGCTATAAAAAATAATTACACAAATATAGCTTTTATTTTAGTACTTGCAGACTTTCTTGCAGTACTTAAGATGGCGGGGACAATTGTGGGATGGGGGAGGGAAGAGAGCTGTTTGGGAGGGATCAGGGCATGTGATATGTCAGGTGGGAGGCTGATCTCTACACTAAAGCTAAAATTAACCCTGCAAGCTCCCTACAAGCTACCTAATTAACCCCTGCACTGCTGGGCATAATACACGTGTGATGTGCAGTGGCATTTAGCAGCCTTCAAATTACCAAAAGCAACGCCAAAGCCATATATGTCTGCTATTTCTGAACAAAGGGGATCTCAGAGAAGCAGTTACAACCATGTATGCCATAATTGCATAAGTTGTTTGTAAATAATTTCAGTGAGAAACCTAAAGTTTGTGAAAAATTTTTTTAATTTGATCGCATTTGGCGGTGAAATGGTGGCATGAAATATACCAAAATGGGCCTTGATCACTTTGGGATGTCTTCTAAAAAAATATATACATGTCAAGGGATATTCATGGATTCCTGTCCCAATTCCTGTCCCAATTCCAGTCCCAATGTAACTAGTGCTAATTTTGAAAAAAAGTGGTTTGGGAATAGCAAAGTGCTACTTGTATTTATTGCCCTATAACTTGCAAAAAAAGCAAAGAACATTTAAACATTGGGTATTTCTAAACTCAGGATAAAATTTAGAAACTATTTAGCATGGGTGTTTTTTTGGTGGTTGTAAATGTGTAACAGATTTTGGGGGTCAAAGTTAGAAAAAGTGTGTTTTTTCGATTATTTCCTCATATTTTATAATTTTTTTTATAGTAAATTATAAGATATGATGAAAATAATGGTATCTTTAGAAGGTACATTTAATGGTGATAAAAGTGGTATATAATATGTGTGGGTACAGTAAACGAGTAAGAGGAAAATTACAGCTAAACACAAACACCGCAGAAATGTAAAAATAGCCTTGGTCCTCAAGGGAAAGAAATTGAAAAATGGCCTTGTCCTTAAGGGGTTAATACTACTGTTGCAATTATAAAGTACCTCTTTAAATACCAGCTTAAATTAAACTACAGTAATAAAGAATCTTTGCTTTAAAACATAAATAATATAACATGAAACTGCTTAATACATTATCAGTAAACCAATTTGAGAGTTCAATATTCCAGATATTTCTTATGGTCATACGTGAAGGTATCACTATTTTGCAAGGGTAACAGGTCACAGAATATTTCTCTTGCCTAAAGAGAGTTTTCCAGCCAGGGTTCAGAGAAAATAGGCCCAAACGGTGTGTATCTTTGTTTTACAAAGTGAGTCTGTTCCTCTATTGCAAGGTGTGAAAGCCTATATCAGTGATAGACTTCTCCTTCATTCTCTGAATCATTCCAATAGAATCTGGGTACACCCATAGCTCTCATTGGCCCTTGTGCCAGTGTATACTAGGGTTATAATACAATTTATTTATATTATTCTTTAAAACAACCTCCAATAAAAATGTATATAAGAAACAATTGAAATTAATATTTATTCCTAAATTCTTGAGATTAGTTAAATTTATAAACACATTGAAATATATAAAGTAGATAAAGTAGAGACTAGCTTTGAATCAACTGTGCACACTTATTCTGTTACAATATTCTATACAACAGATCATAAAAAATATACCTTTAAAATTAACCTTACTCACAATGAATCACATTAAAATACCACAAAAAAAAATACCAGAATATGGACCGCTAACTTCACAGTGTTTAGAAAAACAATATACCAAGATACTTCACACAAATCTTACTGGGTCTCAATATATTTAAGATAACTTTTAGACAAGTATAATTAAGTTATTTAGCCCACAAATTATTCTATATAACTTCAATTAGAAACATAAGAAATTGTATATATATATATATATATATATATATATATATATATATATATATATATGTCTGACCTGAAATTACCTCTTATTTAGCTACAATAAGACAAATTCTTAAATATATACGCCTAGATTCAGAGTTCTGCGGCCAAAGGGGTGTGTTAGCTACGCATGCTTTTTTTCTCCTGCTCCTTTTAAATACCACTGGTATTTAGAGTTCACAGAATGGCTGGGTTTTCAGTGCATTAGGCTCCAAAAAGGGAGCATAGAGCATAATTTAACGCCACTGCAACTCTCGATACCAGCGGTGCTTACGGACGCGGCCAGCTTCAAAAACGTGCCCGTGCACGATTCCCCCATAGAAAACAATGGGGCAGTTTGAGCTGAAAAAAAACCTAACACCTGCAAAAAAGCCGCGTTCAGCTCCTAACGCAGCCCCATTGTTTTCTATGGGGAAACACTTCCTACGTCTGCACCTAACACCCTAACATGAACCCCGAGTCTAAACAACCCTAACCTTACACTTATTAACCCCTAATCTGCCGCTCCCGCTATCGCTGACACCTGCATATTTTTTTAACCCCTAATCTGCCGCTCCGTAAACCGCCGCTACTTACATTATCCCTATGTACCCCTAATCTGCTGCCCCTAACACCGCCGACCCCTATATTATATTTATTAACCCCTAATCTGCCCCGCTAAACGTCGCCTCCACCTGCCTACACTTATTAACCCCTAATCTGCCGAGCGGACCGCACCGCTACTATAATAAAGCTATTAACCCCTAATCCGCCTCACTCCCGCCTCAATAACCCTATAATAAATAGTATTAACCCCTAATCTGCCCTCCCTAACATCGCCGACACCTAACTTCAATTATTAACCCCTAATCTGCCGACCGAATCTCGTCGCTACTGTAATAAATGGATTAACCCCTAAATCTAAGTCTAACCCTAACACTAACACCCCCCCTAAGTTAAATATAATTTAAATCTAACGAAATAAATTAACTCTTATTAAATAAATTATTCCTATTTAAAGCTAAATACTTACCTGTAAAATAAATCCTAATATAGCTACAATATAAATTATAATTATATTATAGCTATTTTAGGATTTATATTTATTTTACAGGTAACTTTGTATTTATTTTAACCAGGTACAATAGCTATTAAATAGTTAAGAACTATCTAATAGCTAAAATAGTTAAAATAATTACAAAATTACCTGTAAAATAAATCCTAACCTAAGTTACAATTAAACCTAACACTACACGATCAATAAATTAATTAAATAAAATACCTACAATTATCTACAATTAAACCTAACACTACACTATCAATAAATTAATTAAATACAATATCTACAAATAAATACAATGAAATAAACTAACTAAAGTACAAAAAATAAAAAAGAACTAAGTTACAAAAAATAAAAAAATATTTACAAACATTAGAAAAATATTACAACAATTTTAAACTAATTACACCTACTCTAAGCCCCCTAATAAAATAACAAAGACCCCCAAAATAAAAAAATGCCCTACCCTATTCTAAATTAAAAAAGTTCAAAGCTCTATTACCTTACCAGCCCTGAATAGGGCCCTTTGCGGGGCATGCCCCAAAGAATTCAGCTCTTTTGCCTGTAAAAAAAACACATACAATAACCCCCACCCAACAGGGCCAACATTACAACCCACCACCCACATACCCCTAATCTAACCCAAACCCCCCTTAAATAAACCTAACACTAAGCCCCAGAAGATCTTCCTACCTTATCTTCACTATACCAGTTTCACCGATCCGTCCTCGGAAGTCTTGATCCAAGCCTCGGAAGTGTTGATCCAAGCCCAAGCGGGGGGCTGAAGAGTGACGTCCATCCTCGGGCTGAAGTCTGAAGAACTCCATCATTGGGCTGAAGTCGGAAGTCCATCATCGGGATGAAGTCTTCTATCAAGCCGCATCTTCAATCTTCTTTCTTCTGGAGCGGAGCCATCTTCTTTCCAACCGACGCAGATCCAACCTCTTCAACCGACGCCTACTCGCCGAATGACGGTTCCTTTAAATGACTTCATCAAAGATGGCGTCCCTCGAATTCCGATTGGCTGATAGGATTATATCAGCCAATCGGAATTAAGGTAGGAAAATTCTGATTGGCTGATGGAATCAGCCAATCAGAATCAAGTTCAATCCGATTGGCTAATCCAATCAGCCAATCAGATTGAGCTTGCATTCTATTGGCTGATCGGAACAGCCAATAGAATGCAAGCTCAATCTGATTGGCTGATTGGATCAGTCAATTGGATTGAACTTGATTCTGATTGGCTGATTCCATCAGCCAATCAGAATATTCCTACCTTAATTCCGATTGGCTGATAGAATCCTATCAGCCAATCGGAATTCGAGGGATGCCATCTTGGATGACGACATTTAAAGGAACCGTCATTTGGCGAGTAGGCGTCGGTTGAAGAGGTTGGATCCACGTCGGTTGGAAAGAAGATGGCTCCGCTCCGCTCCAGAAGAAAGAAGATTGAAGATGCGGCTTGATAGAAGACTTCATCCCGATGATGGACTTCCGACTTCAGCCCAATGATGGATTTCTTCAGCCTCCGCTTGGATCCAGACTTCAGCCCGAGGATGGACGTCACTCTTCAGCCCCCCGCTTGGGCTTGGATCAACACTTCCGAGGCTTGGATCAACACTTCCGAGGACGGATCGGTGAACCTGGTATGGTGAAGATAAGGTAGGAAGATCTTCAGGGGCTTAGTGTTAGGTTTATTTAAGGGGGGTTTGGGTTAGATTAGGGGTATATGGGTGGTGGGTTGTAATGTTGGGGGGGTATTGTATGTGTTTTTTTTACAGGCAAAAGAGCTGAATTCTTAGGGGGCTTAGAGTAGGTGTAATTAGCTTAAAATTGTTGTAATATTTTTCTAATGTTTGTAAATATTTTTTTATTTTTTTGTAACTTAGTTCTTTTTTATTTTTTGTACTTTAGTTAGTTTATTTCATTGTATTTATTTGTAGATATTGTATTGAATTAATTTATTGATAGTGTAGTGTTAGGTTTAATTGTAGGTAATTGTAGGTAGTTTATTTAATTTATTTATTGATCGTGTAGTGTTAGGTTTAATTGTAACTTAGGTTAGGATTTATTTTACAGGTAATTTTGTAATTATTTTAACTATTTTAGCTATTAAATAGTTCTTAACTATTTAATAGCTATTGTACCTGGTTAAAATAAATACAAAGTTACCTGTAAAATAAATATAAATCCTAAAATAGCTATAATATAATTATAATTTATATTGTAGCTATATTAGGATTTATTTTACAGGTAAGTATTTAGCTTTAATAGGAATAGTTTATTTAATAAGAGTTAATTTATTTCGTTAGATTTAAATTATATTTAATTTAGGGGGGTGTTAGTGTTAGGGTTAGACTTAGCTTTAGGGGTTAATCCATTTATTACAGTAGCGGCGAGATTTGGTCGGCAGATTAGGGGTTAATAATTGAAGTTAGGTGTCGGCGATGTTAGGGAGGGCAGATTAGGGGTTAATACTATTTATTATAGGGTTTTTGAGGCGGGAGTGAGGCGGATTAGGGGTTAATAACTTTATTATAGTAGCGGTGCGGTCCGCTCGGCAGATTAGGGGTTAATAAGTGTAGGCAGGTGGAGGCGACGTTGAGGGGGGCAGATTAGGGGTTAATAAATATAATATAGGGGTCGGCGGTGTTAGGGGCAGCAGATTAGGGGTACATAAGGATAACGTAGGTGGCGGCGCTTTGCGGTCGGCAGATTAGGGGTTAATTATTGTAGGTAGCTGGCAGTGACGTTGTGGGGGGCAGGTTAGGGGTTAATAAATATAATATAGGGGTCGGCGATGTTAGGGGCAGCAGATTAGGGGTACATAAGTATAACGTAGGTGGCGGTCAGCAGATTAGGGGTTAAAAAATGTAATCGAGTGGCGGCGATGTGGGGGGACCTCGGTTTAGGGGTACATAGGTAGTTTATGGGTGTTAGTGTACTTTAGAGCACAGTAGTTAAGAGCTTTATAAACCGGCGTTAGCCCAGAAAGCTCTTAACTACTGACTTTTTTCTGCGGCTGGAGTTTTGTCGTTAGATTTCTAACGCTCACTTCAGACACGACTCTAAATACCGGCGTTAGAAAGATCCCATTGAAAAGATAGGATACGCAATTGACGTAAGGGGATCTGCGGTATGGAAACGTTGCGGCTGGAAAGTGAGCGTTAGACCCTTTAATGAGCCTCTAACGCTGGTTTTGACGGCTACCGCCCAACTCTAAATCTAGGCCATAAATAGCTGCAAATAACTTAATACACACCAAAGAGGTTTACTTTCAAAAATAAGCCTGACTTAGAGATATAAAATACAAAAGACCTTTATCTAGCAAGTACAATTATTTAACATTTGTGACTAGTTAAAACTACACAGGACTATGGATATAGCTTAAACACCAAATATGTTCTTTGAATTGAAAACTGCAATTTAACTGTAGCAACCAGATACCTTTGATTTAAATATTATAGTATGAAATAACCTTTTATACGTTACCAGATAAAATTGAAGTTCACCTCATATGAAGAAAGGTATTGCAATATGGATAAGGAAGTTAGGTCCAGATTTGCTTTATAGAGACAAGATTCCAAGGCAACAGTTTGTCAGTCAAAATTCAGCAGCAAATACCCATTCTTTCTCCTTGCATGAGGTTATATCATGTTATATACCCCACACCTTTTTATTCTAATCATTGGTGAATATGGGATACGCTCTACGGTGCTTGTCTGTGATAGGTTACTGGGAATACATGGCTATCCGACTACACAATTCCCCTTGGTTGCAATTCTCGCACAAACCTCCAGATGGCAGCAGACAACCAGAAAAATTGTTTTGCTATCAAATATTGCTACAGTTTACTATGTATCTTTTAATTGTACATTTAATATACTATAATTTCTTGTATTAATAAACTTATCTGGTCAACATATCTGTGTCACATCTAATACAATTTAGCATGTATTTATAGAGACTAAACATGAGTATTCCACCTAAAATATTTCTACAAATATATATAGACTTCCTATACATGTCTATTATCTGGTTGTATACTTCCATACAATCCTACTTATAATATTTTAAGAGATGTATTTAAAGTTATCTTTCCCAGTTATTTAAATATTAAGTGCATAACCATATGATATGACTTAGGTCACACCATGCAGGCAATCCTGTATCAGCATCTATTAGCCCCATCTGGAGACCAATCGGTCCCTTAGATGTCTGGAAGATCGAAAAACAAAAATATGTTATATATTTTAAAATGGGATTATTGCAATTGTTATTTAATCTATTACATATCTGAATTGCATTTCCCAGATCCATATATAGATATTTATACAGTTTGAGTATCAATTAAATATTTGAGAATTATGCAGTTCATATAGATACATTTCTAACTTCTCTTTTTAAAATCAAGTTTTGCATTTTCAGTGTTTGGGGGGAGTTGTGTACTGTAGGTAATATTCAAGGAATGATTAGCATTCAAGTGTAATGTTTACTTTTTCCTGTAGAGCTTTGGTTTCAAAGGTTTATTATAGACAGTGTGACTGTGATCTCCATATAGGGTCATTTATCTGATGACTTTTATTACATAGAGGAAAGATCATGAAATTAAACTTGAGAGAGCCATATAATGAAAATATTTTTGAAATGAACTGTCTTCACTAATTGAACCAAATGTTTTCCCTTTGTTCTCACTTGTCCCAAGTTAGCAGTGAGGGGGGCAGGGGTCATAGTG
This sequence comes from Bombina bombina, assembly GCF_027579735.1. Lineage (NCBI taxonomy): Eukaryota > Metazoa > Chordata > Amphibia > Anura > Bombinatoridae > Bombina > Bombina bombina. The sequence continues at coordinate 140,509,627 of NC_069501.1, read as the reverse complement.
AGACCAATTTATATCAGTTAGATATTAGCTCAATGGAATTATTAAATTATGTGACACATCTGTGGTTTATTTAATGTTACTTCACAGGTACCCTGACACTTGGTAATCTCTGCAGGCCTGGTAACCAAATACCTTTTGGCTGCATTACCTCATATTGAACACCGGGGGCAACAGGCACTGGAATGCAGTTTCTACTAGCAAAATACTTTAAAGTACAGAACAATATATGTTTTCATAAATGTATATTCAATAAAATTATTATTTCCTAGCTTTAATAAACTATTTGGTCAATATATATGTGACTATTTAATAAAACTGAGCACGTATATTTTAAAACTAAGTATGCATATACTTTAGTATCTCAGAACAAAAAGTGAATAGCAGCACTCCAGGAATGCTGCTATTCACTTTTTGTTCTGGAATTCGTTTGGTGGGCTGTGCAGTGCCTAGCTATAGCAAGCACCCATCTAATAACAGTGTGAGCTGGACTTTTATGATTGATTGATTATATACTTTAGTATCTATCATATATATATATATGAAATGATCAAAGTGATTTGATCCGGTGGTCAGTAAAATAAAAACAATCTTTATTTATTTCCAATAGGATAAAAACCCATGGGGGTCCAGTACAAACACTCAGCAGGTAGTACTCAGGCTGACATGTTTCGGTGTAATACCGTAATCATAGCTGATAGAGTACATCAGTGCTTTTCTATATAAAAGCAACAGAACAATTCCATTGGTTAATTATGGGGCTTACAAGTGTGAGGGATAATGAACATAAACTTTAACTATTACTATACCAGGCAGAAATAGATACACAGTAACTAAAGCTTGACTTTGTATATAGATGTGATAGCCGCTAAAATATATGTAGGCAAACAAATTCTTAGCATAGTTATACTAAAACATCCTGACATTATAATGTGCATAAGGAAGAATTTTCATAGCATATCGTATCATAATATTAGAAAAAAGTTTGGACTAGTTAACACATTGAGGAGGAATGGAGAAATTGGAGACTTAACTACATCCATTTCTTTACATGAGATGATTGAAAGAAAAATGCCAGTGCAAAGGGTGAATATAAATGCTTTACGCACTTGTCTACTGGAAAGAGTGTGAATGTATAAGTAAATAAATAAATATGGATTACTTCTCCTATGTATAAACGTAAGAGGTAACAACAAGTCATCCAGGATGAGACAATATAAATCCTACTCCCCATTATTATGGTAGTGTATTGGATATTGTTAACAAGAGGGGTACTGTGGGAAACTATGGGAAGCAAGGATGGGATAAGCTTTTGTAGTGTATGCTAGAAGCCATCCATGTGTGTTGCTGCACACAGTACCCTGAAGTTACCCTTTTCGCATTCACCACAATGCTTGAAACTGGATGCACACACATATAATTACTGACCAGCATCATAGTCGCTAAAAGTAAAAACTAGTGCGTAAGTGCCTATCCAGATCTAGGTGAAAAACAAGAAACATCAGTATGTATAACTGTGCACATTACCCTATTAATTACCCCTTATACATTCACCCAGTTGCTTAAACTGGATGCACACACACATAGTTACTGACCATCATCATGGTCTCCAAAAATTGGAAAATAGTGCATAAAATCTAGGTGAATACCAAGGGGCAAAGGGGGGAAATGATGTTGTGCAAAGGCTAAGGAATAGGGGACCTCTTACTTCCAATAATTAATGAGGTTGTATTCGGAATTGAGACCCTTGGGGACTTGAGTCTGTACCCTGTTATTTGGATGGGCATTGCCCTTAAAAGGGCAGTTAGCTCTATTGCAGACCCAAACCCTAACCTAAAAATAAAACCCACCCAATACACCCTTAAACAAAAACCTAACACTAACCCCCTGAAGATCGACTTACAGTTCTGAAGACCGGACATCCATCCTCAAGGAAGCGGCAGAAGTCTTCATCCAAGCCGGGCCGAAGTCCTTAATGAACCTGGGAGAAGTCTTCATAGAAGCCGGGCAAAGTGGTCCTCCAGACGGGCAGAAGTCTTCATCCAGACGGCATCTTCTATCTTCATCCATCCGACGCGGAGCGGCTTAATCTTCAAGACATCTGACACAGAGCATCCTCTTCATCCTGAGTCTTCTTACTAAATGAAGGTACCTTTAAGTGATGTCATTCAAGATGGCGTACCTTAGATTTCGATTGGCTTAATTCCGATGAGCCAATCGGAATTAAGGTAGAAAAAATCCAATCCAATAGGATTGAGATCGCATTCTATTGGCTGATTGGAACAGACAATAGAATGCAATCTCAATCCTATTGGCTGATTGGATCAGCCAATAGGATTGAACTTCAATCCTATTGGCTGATTGCATCAGCCAATAGGATTTTTTCAACCTTAATTCCGATTGGCTGATAGAATTCTATCAGCCAATCAGAATCTAAGGGACGCCATCTTGGATGACGTCACTTAAAGGTACCTTCATTCAGTAAGAAGACTCCGGATGAAGAGGATGCTCCGTATCGGATGTCTTGAAGATGGACCCGCTCCACGTCGGATGGATTAAGATAGAAGATGTCGTCTGGATGAAGACTTCTGCCCGTCTGGAGGACCACTTCACCCGGCTTGGATGAAGACTTCTCCCGGCTTCGTTGAGGACTTCAGCCCGGCTTGGATGAAGACTTCTGCCGCTTCCTTGAGGATGGATGTCCAGTCTTCAGAACTGTAAGTCAATCTTTAGGGGGTTAGTGTTAGGTTTTTTTAAGCGTTTATTGGGTGAGTTTTATTTTTAGGTTAGGGTTTGGGCCTGCAATAGAGCTAACTGCTCTTTTAAGGGCAATGCCCATCCAAATGCTCTTTTCAGGGCAATGGGGAGCTTAGTTTTTTTTAGATAGTATTTTATTTGGGTGGTTGGTTGTGTGGGTGGTGGGTTTTACTGTTGGGGGGGTTGTTTGTATTTTTTTTTTACAGGTAAAAGAGCTGATTTCTTTGTGGCAATGCCCAGCAAAAGGCCCTTTTAAGGGCTATTGATAGTTTAGTTTAGGCTAGGGTTTTTTATTTTGGGGGGGCTTTTTTATTTTGATAGGGCTATTAGATTAGGTGTAATTAGTTTAAATATCTTGTAGTTTGTTTTTTAGTTTCTGTAATTTAGTGGGGGGGTTTTTGTACTTTAGCTAATTTAATTTAAATAATTTAGTTGTTTTTAATTTAGTTAATTTATTTAATTGTAGGGTTAGGTATTTAATAACTATTGTATGTAGTTAAAATAAATACAAACATGCCTGGAAAATAAAAATAAACCCTAAGATAGATACAATGTAATTATTAGTTATATTGTTGCTAGCTTAGGGTTTATTTTATAGGTAAGTATTTAGTTTTAAACAGGAATTATTTAGGTAATAATATTAATTTTTATTAAGATTTATTGTAATTATATTTAAGTTAGGGGGTGTTAGGGTTTGAGTTAGTTTTAGGTTTAGGGGTTAATACATTTAGTATAGTGGCGGCAATGTTGGGGTCGGCAGATTAGTGGTTAATAAATGTAGGTAGGTGGCGGCGATGTTAGGGGCGGAAGATTAGGGGTTAATAATATTTAACTAATGTTTGCGAGGCGGGAGTTCGGCGGTTTAGGGGTTAATATGTTTATTATAGTTGCGGTGATGTCCGGAGTGGCAGATTAGGGGTTAATAATTTTATTATAGTGTTTGTAATGCGGGAGGGCCTTGGTTTAGGGGTTAATAGGTAGTTTATGGGTGTTAGTGTACTTTTTAGCACTTTAGTTATGAGTTTTATGTTACGGCGTTGTACCATAAAACTCTTAACTACTGACTTTTTTTTTTTTTTTTTAAATCAAAGTTTTTTATTGAGGCAATACAAGAAAGAAAAAAACATAAACATAATATACATTTTGTATCATTTTGGTAAATTTTGCATTCAAGACATTATTTATCCATTGGACAATGAAACCTTTTCATATAAGAGTAAAGAAATCTTAATTCAGACATCATATATGTGTCTCTCCAAAAGATCATAATGAAAATAAGGAACATTGTATGCGAATACAAAATCAAATACATATAATCAAGCATTACCTCTTTTTTTCTTTTGTTTCCTATATAAACGCATAACAAAGTAATAGAATTTGAACAGCCCGAAAAACTTATACTTCTTATAGAGTGATATGTTAATTATAAAATAGATGTATTTATTATCTGAAAATTTACAAATTATAGGGAGTCATAACAAGTTGCTCCTACTTAATGCATATAATTAGAGGGGAAGTTGAGAAAAGATAATCTTCGACTGCCAGTGGACTATGAGAAAGGGGTGCTGCCCACTAGCAGCTGGACACCTTGATAGATCGTCCTCAGTTTCTTTGTAAACAGAAGGATAAGAGCAACTTATATCATTACAGTATCAATAGCGGGTAAACACTGCTCGTTTGTCCACCTAAAATAAGGGTGGACGGTAACTGAGGAGTTTGATCTTATTTAACCTTTCTAAATTATAACTGTAGACTACTCCTTGATAAAAAGGGTGAGGGGGGGAGATGAGGGGGATGGAGTCTTATATCGCACCAGACTAGTGAAGTGAGAGAAGTAGGCAGGAGTCATATTCCATAAACAGACAAACAAAGGGGCGGGCTTTCGAGGGACCCCCTATTAGATATGCAGTGAATAGGTAGGGACATAGGGCATTCAGTGGAAAATGTTGAATAAAATAGAATATATCTATAGCACCTAATATTCCTGTAAAATGCTGTATATATAACTGTATTTTAGGGACCAATACAAATTGATCCACATATCATACCATATATCTTAGTTGAGCGCTATTATACTGAAAGGGGTCGTAGTTAAGTAAAGGGCAGCTGAGTCTTAAACTAACAAGTAATACAAGTAAGTTCACTGTCTATAGAATGAGTAAAAGTACCTCTCAACAACCGTATGTGGAGGGGAGGACATTAGTATGTATGGAGTATAGAAAACCTCTGGATGAGCCCCTCTCCTAGGGAGATGCCAACTCTAGGCGATGAGGGAAAAAGGAGTAGGGGTATGACCCGCAGGCAACAAGTACCGGCGGGAAAGGGAGGAGAGGGGCCCAACAGAAACAGATGACTTGTACTACTATTACATTTGACATAGGTAATATCATTTCCTAGGAACAAAAGTATAATAAAAGCTTGCATTGTCTGGATGATAAGTATACCAACCACTCCTCTTAACCCACCTGAAAGAGCTGATGGGCTTCTATAGTGTGCTGTTAAGAACCTCAGGGAGATGAACCTGAACCAGTAGCAGAGCACCGGTCAAATGACTTAAGTGAGACTTAACTTGTTCTTTTGCAGTATTATGAGAAATATAGTGGCCTCTCTAAGGTGGCTGTAATAATATATTAAATTGGAGCAGTTAATATATCCCCAAACTGAACCTTCATCTCTGTCCCGGCCGCTGGCAGAGCGGAGGGGTGAGGGGAGAAAAACACATCTCCCTCATATAGGTAAATCAACAGCATCCTTGACTACAGGAACCCTAGTGTTTATGGAGGAGAAGTGTCTGTACTATAAACCCACCCTACTGTGTTAGTGCTAAATTAGTTATTAAGAGAAATAACGACTAGAGCTGGTTTAATTGGGGGGAGCAATTATACTCATAATTAGGTACAAGACGTAAAGTGTAATTTAGTCTACTATCCCCAGCAGATATATAGGTGTATAACTAAGCTAATAGTTTTTATAACAACAAAACCTAAAAACATATATAAGACATTAGAGGTATATAAAGACCGCCAAAAAGGGGGTTCAGTGTAATAGTAGAAGTAACAGTTATGTATACGCCACTATGTCTAAGGTAAAGGTTGTTGATACTGTTGCATAGAGACTGAGTAGATGGCACTATTTGGTATCTAGCATATCTTACTTTCCTCCTATCTATTCTCTGTCTCTAAATTGCTAAAGCAGGCTAAAAACCAGTCCAAACATATCTAAACCTGTATAAGCCCTCATAATAGGTATAAGCGAGGAATTTTAAAATTAGATAACCTATAGGGTAGTGCAGGATGAATGAGGTGCCTGTTCAAGTTTACATCATATGACTGACAGAGCTAGGAAGATATATACCCCTTCTAGCCACGTATAACATAAAAAAACAGATAAGAGCACAGAGTAATAATAATGAGGGTACATTTCAGGCTGTTGGCCGTTAGCAATAAGTTTCAATAACCTCTATAATGTGGTCGTATGAATCTGTGTAATACTGTCCTCAGGAGATGAACTAGCAATACTATATAGACATAGGCCTCAAGACAATAACAAATAAGAAAATAAACATCATTAATGCAATAGCAGGTAAACATTTAACTAGATAATGAACACATAAAATCAAACAGGAAATCTAACATCATTAGGTATAGTAGGTATAAGCTTTCTGCAGTCCACTATATCTAGCATAAGAGCACATCTAAAATGTCAGCCTATGCCTTCTTTAAGCAAATGAAGATCACAGTTAATAGGTCTTATCTGGCCTCTGCGTTTCCAAATTTCCTTCTACAGTCCTTGAGGCAAAAAGCTGCACAGAAAGCGATATGACAGACCAATTGCCCAGGTTGAAAGGCTGACATAGAGAGAGGCTAGTAGAGGGCTCTTACTGCTCAAGAATGAAATCGGGTGGGTACTTCTGTTTTGAGCCTGCAATGGAGTAAGCCAGAGGCATAGTGCCGTGTACTTATCTTGAAAGGCTCCTGCCACTGATCCTGTCACGATCTGCCACCTCACCACAGGGTCCGGCAATGCTGCAGCAGCCTCACAAAGCTTGACCACCTTCCTATCCGAAAGAACACAGAGGGATGCTTGCAGGTAAGTCTCCGCAGCCCACACAGAAGAGAAATCGAGAGAGGGCTTAGCAGGAGTTTCACAGCTCGCGATATACGGCTTACAGCCGCACTCATCCAGGTCCAGAACATCAGGTAGGGCGTCAGAGCCGCCAACATGGAGGATTGCGATGGGGACCGTAACAGAGGAGGATGTCGCTTCAGTATGCAGCGCATCCACTAGATCTGCTTGGTATGCGTCAACCCGATCACATAGTGCTCTCAAGAGAGAGATCTCCAGCTCCATAGTTTGTGGACTTATGCGTTACTAGTGCTGATTACTCCGTAAAGTTTCCACTACAGTATCCTTACTTTCTACTAGGCTGTTGCTTGTTAGGTTGCTCTGTAAAGCCACGTGGGTAGATTCCCACTTTATGCCTCTTCCTTCTCAGATATTTTTTGATCCGACTATATATGGGAGGCTGAATTCATTCAGTAAACTTGTCTAGACCATAGGGTGTTAGCTTCTGAGCTGTATCATTCTTCTGGAAGCTCAAAGCTTAATGTTTGAGTACCGCTGTTTTCCTAATGGCGCCCTCTATCTGATCTCTCAATGAGCCTGTTAGCTGTCCGCCCACACCCCATAAAGTGCTCCTATCAGCTGAAAATGACTCTATGGGTATTTAGGTGCTAAGTCAACAGTCCCAAATCAACAAACTTTACTGCTATAAGTTCAGTTTTGTCCCCTGTTACAGATTAGTTTACGGAGCTATGAAGTTATGCTGCCATCTTGGTAGAACCAGGCTCCGCCCCCAACTACTGACTTTTAAATGCGTTAGGACTCTTGACAGCGTAGAGTGTACCGCTCACTTTTTGGCCTCCCAGAACAGACTCGTAATACCGGCGCTATTGAAGTCCCAATAAAAAAAGACTTTACGAAGTTTACGTAAGTTGTTTTGCGGTAAGGCCAAAAAAGTGTCCTGTGACCCTAAACCTTCAAGACTCGTAATACCAGCGGGCATAAAAAAAGCAGCGTTAGGACCTGTTAACGCTGCTTTTTTACCCTAACGCACAACTCGTAATCTAGCCATTAGTTTGTATGTGTGGCTTTTTCACATCGCCATATCCAAATGCTGTATGGTTTAATCAATCCACAGCTGATTTAAATACCCACAATGGTCAAACCTCTATAATGCAGAATGCATCACTACTAAAGGGGCGTGAAGAAATTGCAGTGTGATACAAATCATTAAACTCCTAATCTAACTTAATATTGCTGGCTGAATATATCAATATTTTGACAACTGCTTATTGTTTCTTATGCTTATGTGTGAATAGTAATACTGCCTTATACTGAAACAGTGTATATGTGCACAAACATCCATTTCCTCCAGTTCATCGATGCTCTTAATAGCCAATTCTAAGATGGGATATATTTTACCATACATTGTGTAATGTTAAAACTGGAACAATTTTCCATGTGCAAAGACATCCATATCCTCCAACATACAAATGCTCTCTTCGCTTTAAGATAGTAAGTAGATTCTAGGATTAATAAGCAACGATATAAGTCACAGTTTACCATGTGCTATGCTATTGTAGCTTTACAAATTAGGCATTTTGAAACTTTAAATTCTAACTTTTAAATTTTAAATTTTACTGGTTACTAATAGACCCTAGGGACTCGTAGAAAATATTTAAAGTGTTAATTAACATTTTTTGGAACTCTACATCATATAGAATGATAATACAAGTATGTATGTATAGAAATGTAAATATAGAAATGTAGGAATAAGACACCAATCTCAGAATACAATAGCTGACCTAGTAAAATAGTGAATAATCTAGGGTACCCTTAGGGTACATAGTATCCAATCTGTGTATCCACTGTGATTCTCTTTTTAATAATTGAACATTCCTATTTGCTCCTTTCTTTAAAGGGGGTATTCTATCTATTAACATAGTCCTAAGCATGGAAACAGTATGTTTGTTTTCAAGGAAATGACGAGCTACTGGTTGATCACTAATCCCATCCCTATATGCAGCCGTTATTGCACTTTTGTGATTCGCTAAATGTTCTCTTAACGGGGTGCACGTTTTTCAAACATAAAATTTCCCACATGGGCAAACAATGATATAAACAACGTAATCTGATGTACATGTTAGTCTATGTCTGATGTCAAATTTTTTAGAATTATGAGGATGAGAGAATTTATTGCCAGCTATTAAGGTATAAGATGTAACACAGTTTTCACACTTAAAATATCCCACCTTGCCTTTGGGTAACCATTTCTGAAATTCCTTAGGAACATCATGTTTCACCAATAGAGTTTTTAGGCTTTTGCCTCTTTTATATACCGTATGTAGTGGTCTAGTCCCTGTGAAAGGTAAGGTTGGGTCCTTGGATAAAATGAACCAGTGTTTGTCAGGTCTTTTTTTTTACTATAGAACTTGCTGTGTATAGGTAGTGATATAATTAATCTGATTATTTTCACCCTGTTCCTTTTTAGGTTTGGCTTTATTGATAAGCATTTGTTGATCAAATTGTACAATTTCTGTCCATATTTTTGTGATATCAGTTTCTTTATACCCCCTTTGTACAAATCTATTTATCATAATATCATAATGTGACCATTTGTCTTGTTCACTAGTGTTATTCCTAATGACTCTCATTAGCTGTGATTGCAATATGCCTAGTTTTAATTGTGGTATAGATACATGGGTCCCCCTATAGAATTCATTATTGAACTTTGAAATATATGCCTGACTCATAACTATTTTAGGTATGAAGACACTTATTACCTACAACTTATCAGTATAGCGATGGGTTCACCAATGGCCCCCTCTTTTGCCAATCTTTGAATGGCCTGGTATGAAGATAGATATGTTTTTTCAGAAAAAAATCCCAACATTTTATTATATCTGAGATATATTGATGATTTTATTATAAATTGGGGAGGCAATGAGATAGAACTTAAAGAATGGCATACAAATCTTAATGGACATTTGGCAAATGTACAGTTTACCAATGAATATGACTAACATGAAATTAAGTATCTAGATTTATGTATTTTTAAAACTTATACATACACAGGTTGTGATCTACATACTAAATTATACTCTAAACCTACAGATAGGAATAACCTTCTTAAATTCCAAAGCTACCACACACCACAATTAAAACTAGGCATATTGAAGACACAGCTAATGAGAGTCATTAGGAATAACACTAGTGAACAAGACAAATGGGCACAGTATGATATTATGAAAAATATATTTGTACAAAGGGGGTGTAAAGAAACTGATATCACAAAAATATGGACAGAAATTGTACAATTTGATCAACAAATGCTTATCAATAAAGCCAAACCTAAAAGGAACAGGGTGAAAATAATCAGATTAATTATATCACTACATATACACCAGCAAGTTCTATAGCAAAAAAAAGCCCTGACAAAAAAACTGGTTCATTTTATCTAAGGACCCAACCTTACCTTTTACAGGGACTAGACCACCACGTATGGTATATAAAAGAAGCAAAAGCCTAAAAACTCTATTGGTTAAACATGATGTTCCTAAGGAATCTTAGAATTTGTTACCCAAGGGCAAGGTGGGATGTTTTAAGTGTGGAAAGTGTGTTACATGTAATACCTTTATAGCTGGCAATAAATTCTCTCATCATTATAATTCTAAAAAAATTGACATCAGATATAGACTAACATGTACATCAGATTACGTTGTTTATATAATTGTTTGCCCATGTGGGAAATTTTATGTTGGAAAAACGTGCACCCCGTTCAGAGAACATTTAGCGAATCACAAAAGTGCAATAAGGGCTGCATATAGGGGTGGGATTAGTGATCAACCAGTAGCCCATCATTTCCTTGAAAACAAAAATACTGTTTACATGCTTAATAGATATAATACCCCCTTTAAAGAAAGGAGCAAATAGGGATGTTGAATTATTAAAAAGAGAAGCACAGTGGATACACAGATTGGATACTATTTACCCTAAGGATCTAAATATGCATTTAGATTATTCACTATTTTACTAGGTCAGCTATTGTATTCTGAGATTGGTGTCTTATTCCTAAATTTATATATATATATTTCTATACATCCATACTTTTATTATCATTCTGTATTATGTAGAGTTCCAAAAAATGTGAATTAACACTTTAAATATAACACTTTAAATATTTTCTACGAGTCCCTAGGGACTATTAGTAACCAGTAAAATGTAAAATTTAAAAGTTAGAATTTAAAGTTTTAAAATACCTATTTTTTATGATAAAATAGCATAGTACATGATAAACTGTGACTTATATCATTGTTTATTAATCCTAGGATGTACCTACTATCTTAAAGCGAAATGTTGAGAGCTTTTGTACGTTGGAGGATATAGAGGTTTATGCACATGCAAAATTGTTCCAGTTTTAACATTACACAATGTATGGTAGACTGTTAATTTCATTGTTGCTTATTGACTCCATAATATTTATCCCATCTTAGAATGGGCTATTAAGAGCATCGATAAATTGGAGGAAATGGATGTTTGCGCACATGTAAGTTTGTACTCACTTCTGTGTTACATGGCTTTTACATGAAACCGTAATAAATATACACTGTTTCAGTATACTATTCACACATAAGCATAAGAAACAATAAGCAGTTGTCAAAATATTGATATATTCAGCCTGCTAGAATAAGTTAGATTAGTGGTTTAATGATTTGTATCACTCTGCAATATCTTCATGCCCCTTTAGTAGTGATGCATTCTGCATCATAGAGGTTTGGCCATTGTGGGTATTTAAATCAGCTGTGGATTGATTAAACCATACAGCATTTGGATATGGCGATGTGAACAAGCCACACATACAAACTTTCGCCTAGATTTAGAGTTCTGCGTTAGCCGTCAAAAGCAGTGTTAAGGGGTCCTAACGCTGCTTTTGGCCACCCGCTGGTATTTAGAGTCAGCCAGGTAAAGGTGTACCACTCACTTTCAAGCCGTGACTTTTCCATACCGTAGATCCCCTTACGCCAATTGCGGATCCTATCTTTTCAATGGGATCTTCCTAACACCGGTATTTATAGTCTTTGCTGAAGTGAGCGGTACACCTCTACCGACAAGACTCCTACCGCCCATGGAAAGGCTGTAGTTAGGAGCTTTATGGGCTAATGCTGGTATATAAAACTCTTACCTACAGTGTTATAAAGTACACTAACACCCATAAAATACCTATGTACCCCTAAACCGAGGTCCCCCCACATCGCCGCCACTATAATAAATATTTTTAACCCTTAATCTGCCGACCGCACATCGCCCCCCCTACATTATTCCTATCAACCACTAATCTGCTGCCCCTAACATCGCCGACACCTACATAATATTTATTAAACCCTAATCTGCCCCCAACAACGTCGCAGCTACATAACTACACTTATTAACCCCTAATCTGCCGACCGAACCTCACCCCCACTATAATAAATGTATTAACCCCTAAACGGCCGCTCTCCCGCCTCGCAAACACTATAATAAATAGTATTAACCCATAATGTGCCCTCCTTACATCGCCGCCACCTAACTTCAAGTATTAACCCCTAATCTGCTGACCGGACCTTGGCATGCCCCAAAGTAATCAGCTCTTTTGCCTGTAAAAACAAAATACAAACCCCCCAACATTAAAACCCACCACCCACATACCCCTACTCTAACCCAAACCCCCCTTAAATAAACCTAACACTAACCCCTAAAGATCTCCCTACCTTGAGTCATCTTCTCCCAACCGGGCCGAAGTCTTCATCCGATGGGGCAGAAGAGGACATCCAGATCGGCAGAAGTCTTCATCCTATCCGGGCAGAAGAGGACATCCGGACTGGCAGACATCTTCATCCAAGCGGCATCTTCTATCTTCATCCATCCGGAGCGGAGCCATCTTCTTTCCAGCTGATGCGGATCCATCCTCTTCAACCGACGCCTACTCGCAAAATGAAGGTTCCTTTAAATGACGTCAGGATTCTATCAGCCAATCAGATTGAGCTTGCATTCTATTGGCTGTTCCGATCAGCCAATAGAATGCGAGCTCAATCTGATTGGCTGATTGGATCAGCCAATCAGATTGAACTTGAATCTGATTGGCTGATTCAATCAGCCAATCCGATTTTTCCTACCTTAATTCCGATTGGATGAAAGAATCCTATCAGCCAATTGGAATTCGAGGGACGCCATCTTGGATGACATCATTTAAAGGAACCTTCATTCGGCGAGTAGGTGTCGGTTGAAGAGGATGGATCTGCGTTGGCTGGAAAGAAGATGGCTCCGCTCCTCTCCGGATGAATGAAGATAGAAGATGCCACTTGGATTAAGATGTCTGCCAGTCTGGATGTCCTCTTCTGCCCCATCGGATGAAGATTTTGGCCCGGCTGGGTGAAGACGACTCAAGGTAGGGAGATCTTCAGGGGGGTAGTGTTAGGTTTATTTAAGGGGGGTTTGGGTGGGTTAGAGTAGGGGTATGTGGGTGGTGTGGGTTTTAATGTTGGGGGGGTTGTATTTTTTTTTTACAGTCAAAAGAGCTGATTACTTTGGGGCATGCCCCGCAAAAAGCCCTTTTAAGGGCTGGTAAAAAAAACTGATTACTTTTTAATTTAGAATAGAGTAGGGACCTTTATTATTTTGGGGGGCTTTTTTATTTTATTAGGGGGCTTAGAGTAGGTGTAATTAGCCTAATATTCTTGTAATCTTTTTTTATTTATTTTTTTATTTAGTGTTTGTTTGGTTTTTTTGTAATTTATTTTATTTTATTGTATGTAATTGTAGGTAATTTATTTAATTAATTTATTGATAGTGTAGTGTTAGGTTTAATTGAAACTTAGGTTAGGATTTATTTTACAGGTAATTTTGTAATTATTTTAACTAGGTAGCTATTAAATAGTAAATAACTATTTAATAGCTATTGTACCTAGTTAAAATAAATACAAAGTTGCCTGTAAAATAAATATAAATCCTAAATTAGCTACAATATAATTATTTGTTATATTGTAGCTATATTAGGGTTTATTTTACAGGTAAGTATTTAGCTTTAAATAGACCAACACTCATACACCAAACTCTAAGAAGCAACAACAATGGGTGCTATGGAATAATGTGTGACTGATATTTCTGTAATGTCCAAGACTAGTGCAATCACCATACACTATGAATTTGGGTAATCCCAAGTGGTGCAACGCAATGGTAGATTAGTATAATCAATTTAATAATGAATCTTCATTGAAAAGAACGGCACCTACTACCATAGTATAATGACAGATGTAATGTCCATTTTGTCAGCGTGTATATATATATCTGAATTGGAATACTCCCAATAGCATAAACAGCCAGCAATTTTACCACAATCCGCAGTAACCACACCGGTGATACAGTGAATGTTGAAATAATCAAAACTTATAACTAAGTGTTATCCCGGTCCTACTCACCGCAGGGAGGGTAAATTTCAATGCGTGTAGTATGCGATCCTGTCCGTGTTGATTTCACCTTGTATCCCACACACGCTGAGCACGCTGAACACACCTGCAAGTTAGCTCAGTGATTGCCTGCTATGCAGACTGCTGCTACTTGGAAAGAAACACAGGTCATGAGTTGCATTAGCTTCAAATCAGCGTTTCCCTTGCGCTGATATGAGACAAGGATTCCAAAAGAGTTATGAGAAGCAATGTAGGCAGCACAACTTGGATGTAGTAAAATATAAAAAACTTTTTATTCCATCATCTAAAATTATTGTACAAGCACAGATACAAGTGTTACCCAAACACACAGGGGAAAGACTGCCTTCCGATGCGTTTCCTGCTCAGACTGAGCACTTCATCAGGGATGGCAGGTGTCTCCCTTACACACTATTTATTGGGGTTGAGCCACTTAACCCTTACGTTTCATATGTTCAGTCTTATCTCTTCAACAAATGTTATTACTGAACAAGGGCAAAGATGTGTTCAACTCCAACAAATCATACAAATTCTAACAAAAGTGTTTCATAGGTTACTTCAATATTTACATTACATATAATTTATCTTTTTTCAATTCTACAAAGAGAATTCTTGCAATTAGAAGAAGATTTTCATGAATAGTATATCTTGATTGTAAAGCTATATTTGATGTTAAGAGATTATTAGACAGAACAACTTATGTTCCTTTATGAAATCTGTTAGATATTCATAAAACATGTATGTAAATAAGGAAATAAGCATTTTACAATTAACTATTTACATAAGATTTTCTGCACAAGCTTTTAATAAGCTCTGGTAAGCCTGGTTCAGCAAGATAAATTGAGGTAGTTTCACATACTAATACAAAGTTCACATATGTATTATACTGGGAGCTAGCTGTGTGAAACTATTGTTTATGGAATTCCAAATGGAAAAATTATCCTCTTAAATGTTAAAGATCAAATTGATCATGAATATATGAGAGGAAGAGTTATGATTATGAGGACATGAACAGTTAGGAAAAATTTGACCTATTTTATCTAATTTCATGATACTACCATGTAAAAGAACTTGTTTCTCTAAATTAATTGCCTGTATAAAGCTGTAAATCCCAGATTTTGTTCATTCCATTTGGAAAACCGGTTTTCAACTTATGTATCCAAAAGGCCTCTTTCTTATTCAGTTTAGCTAATCTTTCTCCTCCAGATATTCTATTGGGCACTCTGTCTATGATTTGATATTGAAACAATTTAAGTATCTCATCTTGCATATTTTTGTCATAGTAAGTTCCATATCTATGTGTTGCAAAGTGCCTAGCTACTGGAGTCTTTGGTTCCTTTGCCTCAATAGATAACAGATGCTCACGTATCCGTTCTTTTACAGCCCTAACTGTTCGGCCTGTATACTGTTTGCCACATTATTTACATGAAATTAAATATACTGCAAAGTCTGACTAGCAATTAAAATAGTTATCAATAGTAAATTCTTGTGAAGTGATATGTGATATGAATATTTCTCCCTTTTTCACATAGTGACAGCTTTTGCACGGTCTACCACCACATTTAAAAGTACCTCTTCTTGGATTAAGCCAAGAGTCTCTATCTCCACTTTGTTGTCTATTTGGATCTGAAAAATTCCTGTTTACAAACTGACCTATAGTTTTTGCTCTTCTAGAGACAAATTTTACACCATCCACAGAAATATTTTCAAAAAAGTGTCCTGTGACCCTAAACCTTCAAGACTCGTAATACCAGCGGGCATAAAAAAAGCAGCGTTAGGACCTGTTAACGCTGCTTTTTTACCCTAACGCACAACTCGTAATCTAGCCATTAGTTTGTATGTGTGGCTTTTTCACATCGCCATATCCAAATGCTGTATGGTTTAATCAATCCACAGCTGATTTAAATACCCACAATGGTCAAACCTCTATAATGCAGAATGCATCACTACTAAAGGGGCGTGAAGAAATTGCAGTGTGATACAAATCATTAAACTCCTAATCTAACTTAATATTGCTGGCTGAATATATCAATATTTTGACAACTGCTTATTGTTTCTTATGCTTATGTGTGAATAGTAATACTGCCTTATACTGAAACAGTGTATATGTGCACAAACATCCATTTCCTCCAGTTCATCGATGCTCTTAATAGCCAATTCTAAGATGGGATATATTTTACCATACATTGTGTAATGTTAAAACTGGAACAATTTTCCATGTGCAAAGACATCCATATCCTCCAACATACAAATGCTCTCTTCGCTTTAAGATAGTAAGTAGATTCTAGGATTAATAAGCAACGATATAAGTCACAGTTTACCATGTGCTATGCTATTGTAGCTTTACAAATTAGGCATTTTGAAACTTTAAATTCTAACTTTTAAATTTTAAATTTTACTGGTTACTAATAGACCCTAGGGACTCGTAGAAAATATTTAAAGTGTTAATTAACATTTTTTGGAACTCTACATCATATAGAATGATAATACAAGTATGTATGTATAGAAATGTAAATATAGAAATGTAGGAATAAGACACCAATCTCAGAATACAATAGCTGACCTAGTAAAATAGTGAATAATCTAGGGTACCCTTAGGGTACATAGTATCCAATCTGTGTATCCACTGTGATTCTCTTTTTAATAATTGAACATTCCTATTTGCTCCTTTCTTTAAAGGGGGTATTCTATCTATTAACATAGTCCTAAGCATGGAAACAGTATGTTTGTTTTCAAGGAAATGACGAGCTACTGGTTGATCACTAATCCCATCCCTATATGCAGCCGTTATTGCACTTTTGTGATTCGCTAAATGTTCTCTTAACGGGGTGCACGTTTTTCAAACATAAAATTTCCCACATGGGCAAACAATGATATAAACAACGTAATCTGATGTACATGTTAGTCTATGTCTGATGTCAAATTTTTTAGAATTATGAGGATGAGAGAATTTATTGCCAGCTATTAAGGTATAAGATGTAACACAGTTTTCACACTTAAAATATCCCACCTTGCCTTTGGGTAACCATTTCTGAAATTCCTTAGGAACATCATGTTTCACCAATAGAGTTTTTAGGCTTTTGCCTCTTTTATATACCGTATGTAGTGGTCTAGTCCCTGTGAAAGGTAAGGTTGGGTCCTTGGATAAAATGAACCAGTGTTTGTCAGGTCTTTTTTTTTACTATAGAACTTGCTGTGTATAGGTAGTGATATAATTAATCTGATTATTTTCACCCTGTTCCTTTTTAGGTTTGGCTTTATTGATAAGCATTTGTTGATCAAATTGTACAATTTCTGTCCATATTTTTGTGATATCAGTTTCTTTATACCCCCTTTGTACAAATCTATTTATCATAATATCATAATGTGACCATTTGTCTTGTTCACTAGTGTTATTCCTAATGACTCTCATTAGCTGTGATTGCAATATGCCTAGTTTTAATTGTGGTATAGATACATGGGTCCCCCTATAGAATTCATTATTGAACTTTGAAATATATGCCTGACTCATAACTATTTTAGGTATGAAGACACTTATTACCTACAACTTATCAGTATAGCGATGGGTTCACCAATGGCCCCCTCTTTTGCCAATCTTTGAATGGCCTGGTATGAAGATAGATATGTTTTTTCAGAAAAAAATCCCAACATTTTATTATATCTGAGATATATTGATGATTTTATTATAAATTGGGGAGGCAATGAGATAGAACTTAAAGAATGGCATACAAATCTTAATGGACATTTGGCAAATGTACAGTTTACCAATGAATATGACTAACATGAAATTAAGTATCTAGATTTATGTATTTTTAAAACTTATACATACACAGGTTGTGATCTACATACTAAATTATACTCTAAACCTACAGATAGGAATAACCTTCTTAAATTCCAAAGCTACCACACACCACAATTAAAACTAGGCATATTGAAGACACAGCTAATGAGAGTCATTAGGAATAACACTAGTGAACAAGACAAATGGGCACAGTATGATATTATGAAAAATATATTTGTACAAAGGGGGTGTAAAGAAACTGATATCACAAAAATATGGACAGAAATTGTACAATTTGATCAACAAATGCTTATCAATAAAGCCAAACCTAAAAGGAACAGGGTGAAAATAATCAGATTAATTATATCACTACATATACACCAGCAAGTTCTATAGCAAAAAAAAGCCCTGACAAAAAAACTGGTTCATTTTATCTAAGGACCCAACCTTACCTTTTACAGGGACTAGACCACCACGTATGGTATATAAAAGAAGCAAAAGCCTAAAAACTCTATTGGTTAAACATGATGTTCCTAAGGAATCTTAGAATTTGTTACCCAAGGGCAAGGTGGGATGTTTTAAGTGTGGAAAGTGTGTTACATGTAATACCTTTATAGCTGGCAATAAATTCTCTCATCATTATAATTCTAAAAAAATTGACATCAGATATAGACTAACATGTACATCAGATTACGTTGTTTATATAATTGTTTGCCCATGTGGGAAATTTTATGTTGGAAAAACGTGCACCCCGTTCAGAGAACATTTAGCGAATCACAAAAGTGCAATAAGGGCTGCATATAGGGGTGGGATTAGTGATCAACCAGTAGCCCATCATTTCCTTGAAAACAAAAATACTGTTTACATGCTTAATAGATATAATACCCCCTTTAAAGAAAGGAGCAAATAGGGATGTTGAATTATTAAAAAGAGAAGCACAGTGGATACACAGATTGGATACTATTTACCCTAAGGATCTAAATATGCATTTAGATTATTCACTATTTTACTAGGTCAGCTATTGTATTCTGAGATTGGTGTCTTATTCCTAAATTTATATATATATATTTCTATACATCCATACTTTTATTATCATTCTGTATTATGTAGAGTTCCAAAAAATGTGAATTAACACTTTAAATATAACACTTTAAATATTTTCTACGAGTCCCTAGGGACTATTAGTAACCAGTAAAATGTAAAATTTAAAAGTTAGAATTTAAAGTTTTAAAATACCTATTTTTTATGATAAAATAGCATAGTACATGATAAACTGTGACTTATATCATTGTTTATTAATCCTAGGATGTACCTACTATCTTAAAGCGAAATGTTGAGAGCTTTTGTACGTTGGAGGATATAGAGGTTTATGCACATGCAAAATTGTTCCAGTTTTAACATTACACAATGTATGGTAGACTGTTAATTTCATTGTTGCTTATTGACTCCATAATATTTATCCCATCTTAGAATGGGCTATTAAGAGCATCGATAAATTGGAGGAAATGGATGTTTGCGCACATGTAAGTTTGTACTCACTTCTGTGTTACATGGCTTTTACATGAAACCGTAATAAATATACACTGTTTCAGTATACTATTCACACATAAGCATAAGAAACAATAAGCAGTTGTCAAAATATTGATATATTCAGCCTGCTAGAATAAGTTAGATTAGTGGTTTAATGATTTGTATCACTCTGCAATATCTTCATGCCCCTTTAGTAGTGATGCATTCTGCATCATAGAGGTTTGGCCATTGTGGGTATTTAAATCAGCTGTGGATTGATTAAACCATACAGCATTTGGATATGGCGATGTGAACAA
Organism: Bombina bombina; assembly: GCF_027579735.1. Classification (NCBI taxonomy): domain Eukaryota; kingdom Metazoa; phylum Chordata; class Amphibia; order Anura; family Bombinatoridae; genus Bombina; species Bombina bombina. The sequence goes on along the minus strand of NC_069501.1, from coordinate 140,489,744 downwards.
GCCACACATACAAACTTTCGCCTAGATTTAGAGTTCTGCGTTAGCCGTCAAAAGCAGTGTTAAGGGGTCCTAACGCTGCTTTTGGCCACCCGCTGGTATTTAGAGTCAGCCAGGTAAAGGTGTACCACTCACTTTCAAGCCGTGACTTTTCCATACCGTAGATCCCCTTACGCCAATTGCGGATCCTATCTTTTCAATGGGATCTTCCTAACACCGGTATTTATAGTCTTTGCTGAAGTGAGCGGTACACCTCTACCGACAAGACTCCTACCGCCCATGGAAAGGCTGTAGTTAGGAGCTTTATGGGCTAATGCTGGTATATAAAACTCTTACCTACAGTGTTATAAAGTACACTAACACCCATAAAATACCTATGTACCCCTAAACCGAGGTCCCCCCACATCGCCGCCACTATAATAAATATTTTTAACCCTTAATCTGCCGACCGCACATCGCCCCCCCTACATTATTCCTATCAACCACTAATCTGCTGCCCCTAACATCGCCGACACCTACATAATATTTATTAAACCCTAATCTGCCCCCAACAACGTCGCAGCTACATAACTACACTTATTAACCCCTAATCTGCCGACCGAACCTCACCCCCACTATAATAAATGTATTAACCCCTAAACGGCCGCTCTCCCGCCTCGCAAACACTATAATAAATAGTATTAACCCATAATGTGCCCTCCTTACATCGCCGCCACCTAACTTCAAGTATTAACCCCTAATCTGCTGACCGGACCTTGGCATGCCCCAAAGTAATCAGCTCTTTTGCCTGTAAAAACAAAATACAAACCCCCCCAACATTAAAACCCACCACCCACATACCCCTACTCTAACCCAAACCCCCCTTAAATAAACCTAACACTAACCCCTAAAGATCTCCCTACCTTGAGTCATCTTCTCCCAACCGGGCCGAAGTCTTCATCCGATGGGGCAGAAGAGGACATCCAGATCGGCAGAAGTCTTCATCCTATCCGGGCAGAAGAGGACATCCGGACTGGCAGACATCTTCATCCAAGCGGCATCTTCTATCTTCATCCATCCGGAGCGGAGCCATCTTCTTTCCAGCTGATGCGGATCCATCCTCTTCAACCGACGCCTACTCGCAAAATGAAGGTTCCTTTAAATGACGTCAGGATTCTATCAGCCAATCAGATTGAGCTTGCATTCTATTGGCTGTTCCGATCAGCCAATAGAATGCGAGCTCAATCTGATTGGCTGATTGGATCAGCCAATCAGATTGAACTTGAATCTGATTGGCTGATTCAATCAGCCAATCCGATTTTTCCTACCTTAATTCCGATTGGATGAAAGAATCCTATCAGCCAATTGGAATTCGAGGGACGCCATCTTGGATGACATCATTTAAAGGAACCTTCATTCGGCGAGTAGGTGTCGGTTGAAGAGGATGGATCTGCGTTGGCTGGAAAGAAGATGGCTCCGCTCCTCTCTGGATGAATGAAGATAGAAGATGCCACTTGGATTAAGATGTCTGCCAGTCTGGATGTCCTCTTCTGCCCCATCGGATGAAGATTTTGGCCCGGCTGGGTGAAGACGACTCAAGGTAGGGAGATCTTCAGGGGGGTAGTGTTAGGTTTATTTAAGGGGGGTTTGGGTGGGTTAGAGTAGGGGTATGTGGGTGGTGTGGGTTTTAATGTTGGGGGGGTTGTATTTTTTTTTTACAGTCAAAAGAGCTGATTACTTTGGGGCATGCCCCGCAAAAAGCCCTTTTAAGGGCTGGTAAAAAAAACTGATTACTTTTTAATTTAGAATAGAGTAGGGACCTTTATTATTTTGGGGGGCTTTTTTATTTTATTAGGGGGCTTAGAGTAGGTGTAATTAGCCTAATATTCTTGTAATCTTTTTTTATTTATTTTTTTATTTAGTGTTTGTTTGGTTTTTTTGTAATTTATTTTATTTTATTGTATGTAATTGTAGGTAATTTATTTAATTAATTTATTGATAGTGTAGTGTTAGGTTTAATTGAAACTTAGGTTAGGATTTATTTTACAGGTAATTTTGTAATTATTTTAACTAGGTAGCTATTAAATAGTAAATAACTATTTAATAGCTATTGTACCTAGTTAAAATAAATACAAAGTTGCCTGTAAAATAAATATAAATCCTAAATTAGCTACAATATAATTATTTGTTATATTGTAGCTATATTAGGGTTTATTTTACAGGTAAGTATTTAGCTTTAAATAGACCAACACTCATACACCAAACTCTAAGAAGCAACAACAATGGGTGCTATGGAATAATGTGTGACTGATATTTCTGTAATGTCCAAGACTAGTGCAATCACCATACACTATGAATTTGGGTAATCCCAAGTGGTGCAACGCAATGGTAGATTAGTATAATCAATTTAATAATGAATCTTCATTGAAAAGAACGGCACCTACTACCATAGTATAATGACAGATGTAATGTCCATTTTGTCAGCGTGTATATATATATCTGAATTGGAATACTCCCAATAGCATAAACAGCCAGCAATTTTACCACAATCCGCAGTAACCACACCGGTGATACAGTGAATGTTGAAATAATCAAAACTTATAACTAAGTGTTATCCCGGTCCTACTCACCGCAGGGAGGGTAAATTTCAATGCGTGTAGTATGCGATCCTGTCCGTGTTGATTTCACCTTGTATCCCACACACGCTGAGCACGCTGAACACACCTGCAAGTTAGCTCAGTGATTGCCTGCTATGCAGACTGCTGCTACTTGGAAAGAAACACAGGTCATGAGTTGCATTAGCTTCAAATCAGCGTTTCCCTTGCGCTGATATGAGACAAGGATTCCAAAAGAGTTATGAGAAGCAATGTAGGCAGCACAACTTGGATGTAGTAAAATATAAAAAACTTTTTATTCCATCATCTAAAATTATTGTACAAGCACAGATACAAGTGTTACCCAAACACACAGGGGAAAGACTGCCTTCCGATGCGTTTCCTGCTCAGACTGAGCACTTCATCAGGGATGGCAGGTGTCTCCCTTACACACTATTTATTGGGGTTGAGCCACTTAACCCTTACGTTTCATATGTTCAGTCTTATCTCTTCAACAAATGTTATTACTGAACAAGGGCAAAGATGTGTTCAACTCCAACAAATCATACAAATTCTAACAAAAGTGTTTCATAGGTTACTTCAATATTTACATTACATATAATTTATCTTTTTTCAATTCTACAAAGAGAATTCTTGCAATTAGAAGAAGATTTTCATGAATAGTATATCTTGATTGTAAAGCTATATTTGATGTTAAGAGATTATTAGACAGAACAACTTATGTTCCTTTATGAAATCTGTTAGATATTCATAAAACATGTATGTAAATAAGGAAATAAGCATTTTACAATTAACTATTTACATAAGATTTTCTGCACAAGCTTTTAATAAGCTCTGGTAAGCCTGGTTCAGCAAGATAAATTGAGGTAGTTTCACATACTAATACAAAGTTCACATATGTATTATACTGGGAGCTAGCTGTGTGAAACTATTGTTTATGGAATTCCAAATGGAAAAATTATCCTCTTAAATGTTAAAGATCAAATTGATCATGAATATATGAGAGGAAGAGTTATGATTATGAGGACATGAACAGTTAGGAAAAATTTGACCTATTTTATCTAATTTCATGATACTACCATGTAAAAGAACTTGTTTCTCTAAATTAATTGCCTGTATAAAGCTGTAAATCCCAGATTTTGTTCATTCCATTTGGAAAACCGGTTTTCAACTTATGTATCCAAAAGGCCTCTTTCTTATTCAGTTTAGCTAATCTTTCTCCTCCAGATATTCTATTGGGCACTCTGTCTATGATTTGATATTGAAACAATTTAAGTATCTCATCTTGCATATTTTTGTCATAGTAAGTTCCATATCTATGTGTTGCAAAGTGCCTAGCTACTGGAGTCTTTGGTTCCTTTGCCTCAATAGATAACAGATGCTCACGTATCCGTTCTTTTACAGCCCTAACTGTTCGGCCTGTATACTGTTTGCCACATTATTTACATGAAATTAAATATACTGCAAAGTCTGACTAGCAATTAAAATAGTTATCAATAGTAAATTCTTGTGAAGTGATATGTGATATGAATATTTCTCCCTTTTTCACATAGTGACAGCTTTTGCACGGTCTACCACCACATTTAAAAGTACCTCTTCTTGGATTAAGCCAAGAGTCTCTATCTCCACTTTGTTGTCTATTTGGATCTGAAAAATTCCTGTTTACAAACTGACCTATAGTTTTTGCTCTTCTAGAGACAAATTTTACACCATCCACAGAAATATTTTCAAGTGCTATCTCTTTTTCCAAAACTGGTAAATATTTCCTCACTATGTTGCATAGTGAGTGGAAAATACTAATTTATTATCAGAGTTATGACTCTTGCTTTTATCCTTTAGTAATTCCTCTCTGTCCATCATGCGTACTTCTCTAAGTGTGTGTTCTAACTGATTCTTAGTTTTAAATAGGAATACTTTAGTTAATAAGATTTAATTTATTTCGTTAGATTAAAATTATATTTAATTTAGGGGGGGGGTGTTAGGGTTAGGGTTAGACTTAGCTTTAGGGGTTAATACATTTATTATAGTAGCGGCGAGGTCCGGTCAGCAGATTAGGGGTTAATACTTGAAGATAGGTGGCGGCGATGTTAGGGAGTGCAGATTAGGAATTAATACTATTTATTATAGTGTTTGCGAGATGGGAGTACGGCAGTTTAGGGGTTAATACATTTATTATAGTGGCGGCGAGGTCCGGTCTGCAGATTAGGGGTTAATAAGTGTAGGTAAGGTAGCGGCGATGTTGGGGGGGCAGATTAGGGGTTAAAAAATATTATGTAGATGTCGGCGATGTTAGGGGCAGCAGATTAGGGGTTCATAGGGATAATGTAGGTTGCGGCAGTGTCCGGAGCGGAAGATTAGGGGTTAATAATATAATGCAGGTGTCAGCGATAGCGGGGGCAGCAGATTAGGGATTAAGAAGTGTAAGGTTAGGGGTGTTTAGACTCGGGGTTCATGTTAGGGTGTTAGGTGCAGACTTAGAAAGTGTTTTCCCATAGGAAACAATGGGGCTGCGTTGGGAGCTTAACGCTGCTTTTTTGCAGGTGTTAGGTTTTTTTCATCCCAAACTTCCCCATTGTTTCCTATAGGGAAATCGTGCACGAGCACGTTTTGCCAGCGTACCGCTACCGTAAGCAACGCTGGTATTGAGGGTTGAAGTGGCGGTAAATTCGGCTCAACGCACCCTTTTTGGAGCCTAACACAGCCCTTCAGACAACTCTAAATACCTGCGTTGTCTTAAGGGTGCGTTGGGGAAAAAAGCTGCGTTAGCTACGCAGGTCTTTACTGACAAAACTCTAAATCTAGCCATAAAGTATTTAATAGTGGACTGTTGGATAAATGTAAGCTAAGTGTAAACTTGCTAAGTGTAAGCTTAATACTTTGTTAAAACTTAGTCAGTAAGTGCAATGTGTTAATTAATACACAGCCTTATTAAATGTCTCTAACTTTAATTCAAGTTTTACATAGTTTGTTTAAACAGGTGAATATAAAACACTATCTGATACTGTTGTAAATTTTCAAGTAGGTTCAGCAACCTTTAAAATTTAATATGTTACAAATATGAACTATGTCTCATGAACGTTTGTAAGCAATACACCTATATGAATGTGCTATGCCTAGGCCCATTTAACATTTAATACTTAATCTAAGATCTAAACACGTCTTTTGTGCTTAATACATTTTCACATGTGCTTAGCAGTTTTCACATGTTCATGCATTACTTAAAAACTACCAAAAATAATAGTGAAACTTTTTAATTGTAATTTTAAAAATTAGCTTTTTTAGAAAAGTTTTGCAAATATTATGAGCACTATGTGTATTTGTATTTCACATTTTGTATTTTAACAAATATGATATGTTTACTTACGTATAAATATTTACATTGTAGATTGTCTTGAAAAAGGCTCAATTGTGGAGCCAAAAAGTTGACCTGAATTATGTCATTTTTTTACTGAATAAATAAAGAATCAACTATAAAAAGACCTGTGAGTGCCCTCTATTTTTTATATGGATATGTATAAAGAGTGATTGGGGAGTCACCCAAGCATTACAGAAAGAGAAGAAAGGTTGGAGTGCATGGAGTGCAGAATATATATATATATATATATATATATATATATATATATATATATATATATATATAATATTCAAAGAGTGACCGCACCACCCACTAGATATGATGTGCTCAGGCACGGGATAGAGTCTGGTCCTTGACTCAATAATAATATAATACTCAATAATCCCAGCCAATGAGTCTTAAAAATCTTTCAACAAAGAATTTTAATAGATTCACACTATATAATAATCAATCTGAAACAATTATTTAGATATCAGCAGGAGAAGACACGAGGTGAGCTCACTCACATCCACACCTCTTGTCTCCTGCTGATATCTAAGTAATTGTTTCAGATTGATTATTATATAGTGTGAATCTATTAAAATTCTTTGTTGAAAGATTTTTAAGACTCATTGGCTGGGATTATTGAGTATTATATATATATATATATATATATATATATATATATATATACATACAAATATACCTATCCAATGTATACTCCCAGACAGCATTATGTTCATAGGGCTATGAATTTATGAGTCATATTTCTTATTAGGGGACTTAAAATGATAATTCAATATTTCCAGTACCATTGTACGTCATACACATAATCTGTAAGTAGCAGTCTGATGTAATTAATCATAGAGCCATATCTATATTTGAACATCATTTGATTTTAATATAAATACAGTATATTCCATATTTAGTGTACACCCCAATTAATATTAAGTGCATAAAACTATATGATATAATTCATAGCACAAATTACATAGGTATTGCTCTTTTCAGAATATAGAACCTTTTGTACAATCTAAATATAATTTGCAAAACATTTAAAACATCTCCAATACAGTTATTAATTTAATTATCAGACACTTATTTAATATAGGATATTACGCATTTCTCTCATACTGGCACATGCATAAGTCTTGATAGATTTAATATGTTTTCAAATTATGTGGACAATTGATTTCATCTGAACTTTTAAATTCCCCTTTTAATATTAAAAAAACATTTGGAGCTGTCTGGGTTTTGTATAGTGAAACTCATTATGTAGTAATTAACTCTTAGGTGATAAGCGTTACATTTGCTGTCTATCCTAAAGTCTTGCTAGCTTCAAAGAACTGATCACTTGTAGACTTTCTCTGTCACTAAGGGGATCTGTGATGAACTAACTCTTCAAGAAGGAAACTCCTTATATGGACGTTCAAACCTGAGAGTACCATGTGACTCAGTAAGGGGGGTTTTGTGTTACCCACCTCAGTCATTTGCAAATGGTCAAAGCATTTCATATAATACTGAAATATTACATATATTATGTGTTGAAATGTGTGTGTATATATATATGTGTATATATATATATATATATATATATATATATATCTCAAATCAACAGTCTTTTTATTTCTTGTTTGTCTTAATCTCTATTATAATAAAGTCCTAAAACTCCAAAGAAACTCACCTCAGCTGAAGATGGTGTATATTGCTTCTGTGAAAATGTAATTTCTGTCATACAAGCCACCACTGACTCTCTCAGGTGTGGTGTTTAAATACTGGTGCCCTCCCAGAATATGTGTGTATGTCGCAGAAAAATAGTAATAGCTTTTACTAGAAGCATTTTTGCCAATGGAAGTATATTGCAAAAATGCTTCTATTTCACATTGAAATTACCTTTCTATCCCTTTAATGTTAAACATATACAAGCAAAGCAAATCATTTGTGAAACCACTGTCCCAGTCTGGCTTAAAGGGACATTAAACACTTTACAACAGTAATATAAAATGATTATACATATATATATATATAGACGTGTGAGAGAAGGAACAGAGAATAGCGCTAGATAAATGCTGAAAATAGTGATGTATTAGTCATCAGATATAAAATAAAACATGAGATGGTTACAGTCTGAGTTACAGAGTTATTAGTTGATAAAATCACATCCTGAATGATGTGGTCAAATAAATTGAAATAGAATATCAATTCTAATTTAAATAATGGTTCGGTTTTAATTATATAGATTTTATTATATAATTATATGATAGGATATGAAAACAAAAATATATAATCATATACCAAAAATTGGTTTATAATAGGAAAAGATTAAACGAATAGGAGCTGATGCAAACCAATATGTACTAATATGGTCTAATTAGAAAATATTTGTAGGACCAAGAATATCAATCATTCAGTTCACTATTTAAAATGAATGAGAATTTTCCAAGGTTATGAGGACAGATGAATACTTTAATGTGCCATATGCAAAAACAAGTAATATTTTAAAATCAATTGTATAATTTAACAATAATATACTATATAGTTAAAAATAATTAAAAAAATGTAATAGGTAAGATAAAAAATTATGTAGACACGGATATATGTAAATGATGTGTTGGATAATAAATTGATATGTGAACCGCAGTAAAACAATGCAACAAACTGATACAAAAAATAAGTACAAGAAATAGATACAAAAAGTATATATAAATAAATATATATGTGTATGGTCACACCTGAATACACTTAGGCCTAGATTTGGAGTTTGGCGGTAGATGGGCTGTTAACGCTACGCGGGCTTTTTTCTGGCCGCACCATAAAATTAACTCTGGTATCGAGAGTTCAAAAAAATGCTGCGTTAGGCTCCAAAAAAGGAGCGTAGAGCATTTTTACCGCAAATGCAACTCTCGATACCAGAGTTGCTTATGGACGCGGCCAGCCTCAAAAACGTGCTCGTGCACGATTCTCCCATAGGAAACAATGGGGCTGTTTGAGCTGAAAAAAAACCTAACACCTGCAAAAAAGCAGCGTTCAGCTCCTAACGCAGCCCCATTGTTTCCTATGGGGAAACACTTCCTACGTCTGCACCTAACACCCTAACATGTACCCCGAGTCTAAACACCCCTAACCTTACACTTATTAACCCCTAATCTGCCGCCCCCGCTATCGCTGACCCCTGCATTATATTATTAACCCCTAATCTTCCACTCCGTAAACCGCCGCTACTTACATTATCCCTATGTACCCCTAATCTGCTGCCCCTAACACCGCCGACCCCTATATTATATTTATTAACCCCTAACCTGCCCCCCACAACGTCGCCGACACCTGCCTACACTTATTAACCCCTAATCTGCCGAGCGGACCTGAGCGCTACTATAATAAAGTTATTAACCCCTAATCCGCCTCACTAACCCTATCATAAATAGTATTAACCCCTAATCTGCCCTCCCTAACATCGCCGACACCTAACTTCAATTATTAACCCCTAATCTGCCGACCGGAGCTCACCGCTATTCTAATAAATGTATTAACCCCTAAAGCTAAGTCTAACCCTAATACTTACACCCCCTAAATTAAATATAATTTAAATCTAACGAAATTAATTATCTCTTATTAAATAAATTATTCCTATTTAAAGCTAAATACTTACCTGTAAAATAAATCCTAATATAGCTACACTATAAATTATAATTATATTGTAGCTATTTTAGGATTAATATTTATTTTACAGGCAACTTTGTAATTATTTTAACCAGGTACAATAGCTATTAAATAGTTAAGAACTATTTAATAGTTACCTAGTTAAAATAATAACAAAATTACCTGTAAAATAAGTCCTAACCTAAGTTATAATTAAACCTAACACTACCCTATCAATAAATTAATTAAATAAAATACCTACAATTACCTACAATTAACCTAACACTACACTATCAATAAATAAATTAAATACAATTTCTACAAATAACTAGAATTACATAAACTAACTAAAGTACAAAAAATAAAAAATAACTAAGTTACAAAAAATAAAAAAATATTTTCAAACATAAGAAAAATATTACAACAATTTTAAACTAATTACACCTACTCTAAGCCCCCTAATAAAATAACAAAGACCCCCAAAATAAAAAAATGCCCTACCCTATTCTAAATTAATAAATTTAAAAGCTCTTTTACCTTACCAGCCCTGAACAGGGCCCTTTGCGGGGCATGCCCCAAGAAATTCAGCTCTTTTGCCTGTAAAAAAAAACATACAATTCCCCCCCCCCAACATTACAACCCACCACCCACATACCCCTAATCTAACCCAAACCCCCCTTAAATAAACCTAACACTAAGCCCCTGAAGATCATCCTACCTTGTCTTCACCATACCAGGTTCACCGATCGGTCCAGAAGAGCTCCTCCGATGTCCTGATCCAAGCCCAAGTGGGGGGCTGAAGAGGTCCATGATCCAGCTGAAGTCTTCATCCAAGCGGGCCAGAAGAGGTCTTCCATCCGATTGAAGTCTTCATCCAAGCGGCATCCATCCGGAGCGAAGCGGCAGCATCCTGAAGACCTCCACCGCGGAACATCCATCCTGGCCGACGACTGAACGACGAATGACGGTTCCTTTAAATGACGTCATCCAAGATGGCGTCCCTCGAATTCCGATTGGCTGATAGGATTCTATCAGCCAATCGGAATTAAGGTAGGAATATTCTGATTGGCTGATGGAATCAGCCAATCAGAATCAAGTTCAATCCGATTGGCTGATCCAATCAGCCAATCAGATTGAGCTCGCATTCTATTGGCTGATCGGAACAGCCAATAGGATTGAACTTGATTCTGATTGGCTGATTCCATCAGCCAATCAGAATATTCCTACCTTAATTCCGATTGGCTGATAGAATCCTATCAGCCAATCGGAATTCGAGGGACGCCATCTTGGATGACTTGGATGACGTCATTTAAAGGAACCGTCATTCGTCGTTCAGTCGTCGGCCAGGATGGATGTTCCGCGGTGGAGGTCTTCAGGATGCTGCCGCTTCGCTCCGGATGGATGCCGCTTGGATGAAGACTTCAATCGGATGGAAGACCTCTTCTGGCCCGCTTGGATGAAGACTTCAGCCGGATCATGGACCTCTTCAGCCCCCCGCTTGGGCTTGGATCAGGACATCGGAGGAGCTCTTCTGGACCGATCGGTGAACCTGGTATGGTGAAGACAAGGTAGGATGATCTTCAGGGGCTTAGTGTTAGGTTTATTTAAGGGGGGTTTGGGTTAGATTAGGGGTATGTGGGTTGTAATGTTGGGGGGGGTATTGTATGTTTTTTTTACAGGCAAAAGAGCTGAATTTCTTGGGGCATGCCCCGCAAAGGGCCCTGTTCAGGGCTGGTAAGGTAAAAGAGCTTTTAAATTTATTAATTTAGAATAGGGTAGGGCATTTTTTTATTTTGGGGGTCTTTGTTATTTTATTAGGGGGCTTAGAGTAGGTGTAATTAGTTAAAAATTGTTGTAATATTTTTCTTATGTTTGTAAATATTTTTTTATTTTTTGTAACTTAGTTATTTTTTATTTTTTGTACTTTAGTTAGTTTATGTAATTGTAGTTATTTGTAGAAATTGTATTTAATTTATTTATTGATAGTGTAGTGTTAGGTTTTATTGTAGGTAATTGTAGGTATTTTATTTAATTAATTTATTGATAGGGTAGTAATAGGTTTAATTATAACTTAGGTTAGGACTTATTTTACAGGTAATTTTGTTATTATTTTAACTAGGTAACTATTAAATAGTTCTTAACTATTTAATAGCTATTGTACCTGGTTAAAATAATTACAAAGTTGCCTGTAAAATAAATATTAATCCTAAAATAGCTACAATATAATTATAATTTATAGTGTAGCTATATTAGGATTAATTTTACAGGTAAGTATTTAGCTTTAAATAGGAATAATTTATTTAATAAGAGTTAATTAATTTCGTTAGATTTAAATTATATTTAAGTTAGGGGGGTGTTAGTGTTAGGGTTAGACTTAGCTTTAGGGGTTAATCCATTTATTATAGTAGCGATGAGCTCCGGTCGTCAGATTAGGGGTTAATAATTGAAGTTAGGTGTCGGCGATGTTAGGGAGGGCAGATTAGGGGTTAATACTATTTATGATAGGGTTAGTGAGGCGGATTAGGGGTTAATAACTTTATTATAGTAGCGCTCAGGTCCGCTCGGCAGATTAGGGGTTAATAAGTGTAGGCAGGTGTCGGCGACGTTGAGGGGGGCAGATTAGGGGTTAATAAATATAATATAGGGGTCGGCGGTGTTAGGGGCAGCAGATTAGGGGTACATAAGGATAACGTAGGTGGCGGCGCTTTGCGGTCGGCAGATTAGGGGTTAATTATTGTAAGTAGCTTGCGGCGACGTTGTGGGGGGCAGGTTAGGGGTTAATAAATATAATACAGGGGTCGGCGGGGTTAGGGGCAGCAGATTAGGGGTACATAAGTATAACGTAGGTGGCGGTTGGCAGATTAGGGGTTAAAAAATTTAATCGAGTGGCGGCGATGTGGGGGGACCTCAGTTTAGGGGTACATAGGTAGTTTATGGGTGTTAGTGTACTTTAGGGTACAGTAGTTAAGAGCTTTATGAACCGGCGTTAGCCCAGAAAGCTCTTAACTCCTGCTTTTTTCCTGCGGCTGGAGTTTTGTCGTTAGAGCTCTAACGCTCACTTCAGAAACGACTCTAAATACCGGAGTTAGGAAGATCCCATTGAAAAGATAGGATACGCAATTGACGTAAGGGGATCTGCGGTATGGAAAAGTCGCGGCTGAAAAGTGAGCATTAGACCCTATTTTGAGTGACTCCAAATACCGGCGGTAGCCTAAAACCAGCGTTAGGAGCCTCTAACGCTGGTTTTCACGGCTAACGCCGAACTCTAAATCTAGGCCTTGATAAGCTATCTGGATTTAGAAACAAATGGAGTATTTTATATAGGTCTGTCCCTCTAACACCATCTAACTCGTAGAAAGTATGAAGGTGAGGGGGGTGACCAAATGCTACAAAAATAACCACCAATATTAAAACGTGGAGAGTAACAATTAAAATATCAATGCTAAAAGGGGAATTGTTGGTGTGTTTATACCAAGTCAGAATAGGGATTAAAAATAAAAATGCTGCAGCATCTAAAAAATCTAAGAGATCTAACGAACTGAAAAATCTAGCGGATAAAAAAGAGGAGAATCTAACCGGTAAAAAAAGGTGACTAGACCCTGAGGCCAGAAAATCACAGTATGAATTTATAAATAGACTGTTACGCACAAAATGGCTTTTTATATATGAGGCTAGAAAAACAAAAGAACAAGCGTGGAGTAATAAGTGATAAGTAACTTAGCTGGTCCCAATAAAGGGGAGAGGTGTCTGGTAGCCAGATAGCGTGAGCAACGCTATGTGATGAGCGAGAGATACCGAAACCGGAAGTGACATCTCAACGTATCACGATCCCTTATGCTTTTCGTGGAACACTAGTGCACTTCGTCAGAGGGTAATCTGGTGCAATCCTCAACTGCTATTTATGCTGGGAGACCAGAAATGGCAAATATTATACGACACCAATAAGATACTTAAAACAAAGTGATTATTTGTTGGAAAAACTTGGAATTTATGTAGCTTTTGCAATTGATTAAAAAGTTAAAAATCCAGTTGAAATAAAAGCGTTTTTGTGAGATAAAAACTATATGATTATTATATACACAATAATGATCCACAAAATTTGCATATAAAAAAAAATCAATTTCGATGTATGTTATGGGCTAGGCTATTTAAAAATGATACTTTTATATTTTTATTTTATATTATATATTTTATATAACTACAAAAAGAACCATCAATATTAAGTTATTTGATATTTTTAGTACAGTGTAAATATTAATACAGTGTGAATATTACATATCAAAAGGTTATAAATTAACCGCACCCTATAAAATATATAAATTGTGATAAAAGAAATTTTGATAACAGAAATTTTGTTTAAAAGCCAAATGGTTGATTAAAACTGGGGGTAGCTAGATTAAAAAAAGTCAGACCATTGCTGTTTATATTGTAATGATTTGGAAATGTTTCTATCCTCCTTTTTGAGGTTATAAAATTGTGTGTTTTATTTATTTGTTTATAAAAAAGCTACCAGATCAATGTCTCTATTTAGACCGTATGGAACTCTAGTGTTTAAGTGATGTATCCAATACATTTCGCTTTTCTTTAGTTGCAGTAACCTTTCATTTCCCCAACATGGTGGAATTTGTTCAATAGCTTTTATGTGTAGTCCTTTTGGATTTTTGTTATGGTGTTCTTCAAAGTGGGTGCTGAACCCATATTCTGAGGACTCGCCTTCAATGTTTTTGACGTGTTCAAGGAGCCTAGTCTTAAGGGTGCGTTTCATTCTTCCAATGTAAAATATCTTACAAATACATTCAATTTGATATATTACCTAGTCTGATTTACAGTTCATAAAACTTTGTATTGGAATCTGTAATATTTCCTCATTTCTGATCCATTTGTTTTTTTGTGGTTTATATGTTCGCAGCATCCAATCAGTTTATTGGATTTACATTGGTAAAGTGTGTCTTGTTACTGGATTTAAGTTATGTGGTTGTATACACAAACATAAAAACTCTGTAATATACTGTCATTATTTATTTTATTTAAACTGCAACAAAGTGATTTCAGCCTCCAATTCGGGGTCCAGAGATACATGGGGTCCAGAGAAAAAAAAGAAAAAAAAAAAGTTTCAGGCTCTTTTTTGCCAAATTGGAGGCTGAAATCACTTTGTTGCAGTTTGGATAAGTGGACTTGGCAAGTCTGACAATCCGTTCGCCCCTCAACGAAAGACAGGTGTGCTGTTTTCCAAATTGTTTGAAGCTACTATTATTTATTTTATTCCCTTTACCTGTAACTCCATTCTGAAACTGTGAGCTTTTCAGTTCCTGTTAGAAATGGAAGTGCTGAACACTGTTATATTCCACACAGCCATTGGCTGCACACTCTAGTGACCTATTTATAACTGTCCCTAATTGGCCACAGCAGAGAAGTTAAAAAAGGTTACAAAATATCAGCTATTATTGTTTTAAAGACACTAAGGGGTAGATTTACCAATGGCTGTCCGACACGATACGCTGTAGCGTATCATGTCCGACAGGCAACGCTGAATGCTGACAGCATATGATGTCGGGATTTATCATTACACAAGCAGTTCACCAGAACTGCTTGTGCAATGCCGCCCCCTGCAGATTTGCCACTAGCAGGGGATGTCAATCGAACAAGGGCTATTCGGCCCATGTTAAAGGGCCATGAAATCCACATTTTTTCTTTCATGATTTAGAAAGAGAATGCAATTTTAAACATCTTTCAAATGTACTTATATTATCTAATTTGTTTTATTCTCTTGATATTCTTTGCTGAAAAGCATATATAGATATGCTCAGTAGCTGCTGATTGGTTGTTGCACATAGAAGCCTTGTGTGATTGGCTCACCATGTGCATTGCTTTTTCTTCAACTAAGGAAATCTAAAAAAATAAGCAAAATAAATAATAGAAGTAAATTGTAATGTTGTTTAAATTTGTATTCTCTATCTGAATCATGAAAGAAAGATTTTGGGTTTAGTGGCCCTTTAAATCTACCCCTAAAACTTTACACTTATTTTGTCAATATTTAATCAGCTAATAAATTTTTTAATATTGCATCTACATGTGATTCTAAAACTGTTTTCTTTGAATGAATCATTCTATCTAGCTTTTTTTTACAGTTCAATGCCCCTTTAAGTGATATATACAGCAATAAACAACCCATAATATGGCCTGTCTGACCCAGTACTTCTTTGTAAGGTGCCTTATAATATGAAAATGATGTGTTTGAGTCTAAGCAATTTAGCATTTATTTTCTTCCTTTTTGATTTTTCAAAAGGACAAATTCAGTGAAAATGCCACTGAACATATAGTACAGGTAGCTGAGTGGTTAAATCAATCACTTTAAAAGCTAAATATAATTGGTTCAAATCCAAGTCAATTTATTTCTTCTAGCTCTTTTATTTATTTTTATATTTCTTAAAAATAAGTATCAGTAAAAGAGATTTTAGATTTCTTTTTTGCAGAAAGATGAACTTTTGAATAGCTGAATTTGTAATTCTTTTTTTTTTAATCAAACTAACTTTATTAAACCACTATTAACAAAAATGGCATGTCAATAAATAATCAAAAGAAAGGTACTTAAAAACAAAATTGTTTTCGAGAATAGTATGATTAATCTTTATTGAAAGAAAACATATCTGAATAATGTAAATATTTTAGCAAAACAAGTATGCAAAAGGATGGCACCCAAAAGTCACTTAACTGTGCATCTATACTATTGATTGCCTTGAGTAATTGTTAATGCTAAACAGAAACTATCAATATTAAGCATAATAGTACCAAAAGTCTCTAAAGTATGCATCTATTCTATTGATTACCTCGGTAGTTTATAATGATAAAACTTGTGCAAACTTTCAGTATCAGGCATTTTAACTAGATAACAGTAAATAGGTTCCAAATGTGCTTTTGTATAAACACAACAGTGTGAATGAAAGCAAGAAGAAAGAAAAGATAAGACGATAGTGACTTGAAAGTGCATCTTTAAAAACAGGTGACATAAGAAGTGGTATGTGTTTAATTGTTTTACAAGTCTCTATGGGGCATATGTATCAAGCTCCGTACAGAGCTTGATGCCCCGTGTTTCTGGCGAGCCTGCAGGCTTGCCAGAAACAGCAGTTATGAAGCAGCGGTCACAAAGACTGCTGCTCCATAACCCTGTCCGCCTGCTCTGAACAGGCGGACACACATCGCCACAATATAACTCGATTGAGTACGATCGGGTTGATTGACACCCCCCTGCTGGCGGCCCATTGGCTGTGAGTCTGCAGGGGGCGACATTGCACCAGCAGCTCTCGTATTCAGCGAGGTCTGGCAGACCTGATCCGCATTGTCGGATCAGGTCCGCCAGACCTTGATAACTAGAGGCCATTAAGTAAGCTCCAAAGAAGAGAAAATGAAAAAAAAAATGGGGATTAGAAGGGAAAGTTAGAGACGGGAAAGAACAAGGGTGAAGAAAGAAAGGACATATGAGACTTTATGTTCCTTCTCTAGGTACTAAACTATACATTTTTTAGCAAGGGCCTCACTGGTGTTCGGAAGCATGCCTCTTCATCGATGATGTAGGGTCTAGATAGTTTGCCTCCACAGCTCCCAGGCTAGACAATAAAGGTACATTTTATTGTTAAGGTAAATATATCTGATTTCATTAGTTCTATATAGTTTATAATTATAAGGACCTAGGACTATTTAGAGCTATGCACTTGGGGCCAGGTAAAAGAAAAATGGTCCTTGTTTTCTTGCAATGTCAAGTCTGGTACAGTGCAACAGCAATATTACAAGTAAACCCATTCTGTAGACTGAGAACTCACTTTAGAGTTTGGCATTATTGTTGCAGTTCAATATATTCAATGTTTAAAAGCTCATAATTCTTTTAAAAATATAGGCCCTTAGAAAGATATTCTGAGGTAAGGAGGCTTGTTCCAGTTCCTTCCACTTATTGTTGGAATCAGCAACTCCTCATGACAGTATATGAGCTAACTGAAATGTTTCATGATAGGCTGCTAAGTTGGAAGGAGCAGAACCCACGCCAAAATAGGCTGCTGCAAGATCCACTTAGCTACTATGGGGTTGTTTGTTTCTCTAAATAAATATGTTGTATACATTCTTAAATTTTGCTATAATATTTTTGGGGATAGGGATCGGTAAGTATTGGAATAAGGTAAGTTAGCTTAGGTAATAAATTCCTTTTAAAGCTGCTATTCTACCCAACTAAGACAAATAAGGAACATCCCAACTTCTATTGCTATTTATGAAAGTGCATAAGTGGGGTTTAAAATTAGCTGAAGAATGGTTTGTGATGTAGTGTGACAAATAAACTCCTTAGGGCTAGATTACAAGTGGATCGCTAAATATAATTTGTGTGCAAGCAATATTAGCTCTCCACTTTGTAAAACCAGCGCACTATAATGTGCGCTGGTATTACAAGTAAATCACAATGCGAATGCGTGCTTGCATTCGCATTGCTAGGAAGCATTCCCCTCACAAGAGCGTGCTTCCATATGCTCCTATTGAAGATGGCATCAGAAAATTGCACAGCGATGGGGGTAAGTAGTGCAGCAATGGGCAGCGTTTTAAAATATATATGGATATGCTTATATACATATATTTATGTCTTAATATGTGTATATACATTGCGGTCTATGAGACCACACAGTTCCCATAGACCGCAATGTAAAGGTTTTTTTAAGTGCCGTTTTTTTTTTCTAACATCCCACCCACTGCCACCAACTTTAAAGCCCCGAAACTGCTTAGTACAGTTTCTTTTTTATAAAAAAATGCTATATTTTTTTAAATAAAAAACTATAATGCCCTCTATTTTGAGGGCATTTGGGGCACTTTTAGAAAATTAACCGGAGATTGGATCTCTGGTTAATTTTCTGATCGCTAATTGCTACAACAAACTTGCGGTAGAAATAACCAGCCACTTGTAATGGCTGGTTAATTATCGTGCTACTGTTTTTGTTTTTTTTTTTGTTTTTTTGCAAAGTTGAGTTTACAACTAGTGATGTCACGAATAGTTCGCCGGCAAATAGTTCCCGGCGAACATAGCATGTTCGCGTTCGCCGCGGTGGGCGAACATATGCGATGTTCGATCTGCCCCCTATTCGTCATCATTGAGTAAACTTTGACCCTCTACCTCACAGTCAGCAGACACATTACAGCCAATCAGCGGCAGACACTCCCTCCCAGACCCTCCCACCTCCTGGACAGCATCCATTTTAGATTCATTTGGAAGCTGCATTCTTAGTGAGAGGAGGGACAGTGTAGCTGCTGCTGATTAAATAGGGAAATTGATAGCTAGGCTAGTGTATTCAGTGTCCATTACAGTCCTGAAGGATTCATCTGATCTCTGCTGTACGGACAGCACCCCAAAAAGCCCTTTTTAGGGCTAGAACATCAGTCTGTTTTTTTCCCTGTGTAATCTAATTGCAGTTGCCTGCCTGCCAAGCCACTTGCCCAGTGCCACCACTCATATCTGGTGTAACAGTAGTGTAAATTATAAAAAAAAAACTTTTTTGACTGTGAAACATCAGTCTGCTAGTGTAACCTAATTGCAGTTGCCTGCATGCCAGTGTGTGTGCCAGGCCCACTTGCCCAGTGCCACCACTCATATCTGGTGTAACAATAGTGTAAATAAAAAAAAAAAACTTTTTTGACTGTGAAACATCAGTCTGCTAGTGTAATCTAATTGCAGTTGCCTGCCTGCCAGCGTGTGTGCCAGGATCACAGCGTTTACTGTGCCCACTTGCCCAGTGCCACCACTCATATCTGGTGTAACAGTAGAGTAAATTTAAAAAAAAAAAAACTTTTTTGACTGTGAAACATCAGTCTGCTAGTGTAATCTAATTGCAGTTTCCTGCCTGCCAGCGTTTGTGCCAGGCTCACAGCGTATACTGTGCCCACTTGCCCAGTACCACCACTCATATCTGGTGTAACAGTAGTGTAAATTTAAAAAAAAAAACTTTTTTGACTGTGAAACATCAGTCTGCTAGTGTAATCTAATTGCAGTTGCCTGCCTGCCAGCGTGTGTGCCAGGCCCACTTGCCCAGTGCCACCACTCATATCTGGTGTAACAATAGTGTAAATTTAAAAAAACAACTTTTTTGACTGTGAAACATCAGTCTGCTAGTGTAATCTAATTGCACAAAAATTCAATCCTGGGATTGAAAAAATTGTAAACCTGAATAGCACTCTTCCCTTAATCTTGGATAGCCTGAATTGGATAGAGACTGGATAACTTGGGAGAAGGAGTGCTTGGGAATTTTAAAATATAACCTTTATTGGGTAATTTAAAACAAAAACAACAACACAAACACAATCCACATATTTACAATGTTTAAAAACACAGGGTTTGGTCGGATTAATTTTAATCCAATAATCTCTGAATAAAGAAAGTAGTTGTATTATCTTTTTATTGTGATTTAATTTGTCTTAGGTCTGTTGTATCTGTGAGAATCTGTTTTAATCTGATCCTCTTGGAAATTGGATAGTATTCATAAAGCCTATACCTCTGTGATAATAAATCAGTTGTTCCTTTTCTTGTGAATTAGAATTAGAATTGACATAATTTTACTGAGTGTTTGAAGTGAACACAAAGTTATACAATTTGATTAGAATTAATCTTGGATTACTTGTAACTGTATCTAGTTTCTATTCTGGTTGGTTACTTGTATCTCAATTTTGCCATACACTTTTGCAAATCTGTTATCACTGCTAATATATAGGATTAGATGCTGTGCTTGTTATAAAGTGAGCAGTACTGTCAATCTATAATCACTTTTTTGGTGACAAACTTGATTCTGCCACTGTGTCAACTACTGTCTAACTATACTGACAGTTTGGCTTAATGTATTGTCAGAATATTTGCTGCACTACCAGGCAGTTAGAATAAAATATATATCTAATAATTTACATAAGATCGCATCTGATTCTACGATCGATTTTACTTTATACAAAATACTTGTTAAAGTCTCATAAAATATTTAGTTAGATCTTGTATAGTTTATGGATGTTTTCTGTGCTTGAAAATATATATTTTGGCTGCTTAGTCTACCCAACGAAGGTCCAAACAGAGTGGTTAAGACTCAGCTTAATCTCAGTTTTTTTAAATTTTGTTTGAAACAAAGTGTTACACCTTCCTTGTAATATACTGGTTTTACTTTACTTTGTAAGTAACTTATAAATAATTTTGCAGAAGCACATTGCTATGATAACCAGTATATTACAAGGAAGGTGTAACACTTTGTTTCAAACAAAATTTAAAAAAACTGAGATTAAGCTGAGTCTTAACCACTCTGTTTGGACCTTCGTTGGGTAGACTAATCAGCCAAAATATATATTTTCAAGCACAGAAAACATCCATAAACTATACAAGATCTAACTAAATATTTTATGAGACTTTAACAAGTATTTTGTATAAAGTAAAATCGATCGTAGAATCAGATGCGATCTTATGTAAATTATTAGATATATATTTTATTCTAACTGCCTGGTAGTGCAGCAAATATTCTGACAATACATTAAGCCAAACTGTCAGTATAGTTAGACAGTAGTTGACACAGTGGCAGAATCAAGTTTGTCACCAAAAAAGTGATTATAGATTGACAGTACTGCTCACTTTATAACAAGCACAGCATCTAATCCTATATATTAGCAGTGATAACAGATTTGCAAAAGTGTATGGCAAAATTGAGATACAAGTAACCAACCAGAATAGAAACTAGATACAGTTACAAGTAATCCAAGATTAATTCTAATCAAATTGTATAACTTTGTGTTCACTTCAAACACTCAGTAAGATTATGTCAATTCTAATTCTAATTCACAAGAAAAGGAACAACTGATTTATTATCACAGAGGTATAGGCTTTAGGAATACTATCCAATTTCCAAGAGGATCAGATTAAAACAGATTCTCACAGATACAACAGACCTAAGACAAATTAAATCACAATAAAAAGATAATACAACTACTTTCTTTATTCAGAGATTATTGGATTAAAATTAATCCGACCAAACCCTGTATTTTTAAACATTGTAAATATGTGGATTGTGTTTGTGTTGTTGTTTTTGTTTTAAATTAATTAAGGTTATATTTTAAAATTCCCAAGCACTCCTTCTCCCAAGTTATCCAGTCTCTATCCAATTCAGGCTATCCAAGATTAAGGGAAGAGTGCTATTCAGGTTTACAATTTTTTCAATCCCAGGATTGAGTTTTTGTGTTTCATTATACTAGTACACAGCACCTCAGCCATACTGTAATTTAACCTGGATTATAGACACAAATATGTGTATATATTATCTATAAATCCAGAGATTAACAGGCTACCCTAATATCTAAACCCCAGCAGTGCCATTAGTTCTTTTGTTTTTCTTTGTAATCTAATTGCAGTTGCCTGCCTGCCTGCCAGCGTGTGTGCCAGGCCCACTTGCCCAGTGCCACCACTCATATCTGGTGTAACAGTAGTGTAAATTTAAAAAAAAAAAAATTTGACTGTGAAACATCAGTCTGCTAGTGTAATCTAATTGTAGTTGTCTGCCTGCCAGCGTGTGTGCCAGGCTCACAGTGTATACTGTGCCCACTTGCCCAGTGCCACCACTCATATCTGGTGTAACAGTAGTGTAAATTTAAAAAAAAAAAAAATTTTGACTGTGAAACATCAGTCTGCTTGTTTAATCTAATTGCAGTTGCCTGCCAGCCAGCGTGTGTGCCAGGCCCACTTGCCCAGTGCCACCACTCATATCTGGTGTAACAGTAGTGTAAATTTAAAAAAAACAAACTTTTTTGACTGTGAAACATCAGTCTGCTAGTGTAATCTAATTGCAGTTGCCTGCCTGCCAGCGTGTGTGCCAGGCTCACAGTGTATACTGTGCCCACTTGCCCAGTGCCACCACTCATATCTGGTTTAACAGTCTTGTAAATTTAAAAAAAATACATTTTTGACTGTGAAACATCAGTCTGCTTGTGTAATCTAATTGTAGTTGCCTGCCTGCCAGCGTGTGTGCCAGGCCCATTTGCCCAGTGCCACCACTCATATCTGGTGTAACAGTAGTGTAAATTTAAAAAAAAAAAAATTTTGACTGTGAAACATCAGTCTGCTAGTGTAATCTAATTGCAGTTGCCTGCCTGCCAGCATGTGTGCCAGGCCCACTTGCCCAGTGCCACCACTCATATCTGGTGTAACAGTAGTTTAAATTTAAAAAAAACAAAAAACTTTTTTGACTGTGAAACATCAGTTTGCTAGTGTAATCTAATTGCAGTTGCCTGCCTGCCATCGTGTGTGCCAGGCCCACTTGCCCAGTGCCACCACTCATATCTGGTGTAACAGTAGTGTAAATTTAAAAAAAAAAAACTTTTTTGACTGTGAAACATCAGTCTGCTAGTGTAATCTAATAGCAGTTGCCTGCCTGCCAGCGTGTGTGCCAGACTCATAGCATATACTGTGCCCACTTGCCCAGTGCCACCACTCATATCTGGTGTAACAGTAGTGTAAATTTAAAAAAAAAACTTTTTTGACTGTGAAACATCAGTCTGCTTGTGTAATCTAATTGCAGTTGCCTGCCTGCCAGTGTGTGTGCCAGGCCCACTTGCCCAGTGCCACCACTCATATCTGGTGTAACAGTAGTGTAAATTTAAAAAAATACTTTTTTGACTGTGAAATATCAGTCTGCTAGTGTAATCTAATTGCAGTTGCCTACCTGCCAGCGTGTGTGCCAGGCTCACAGTGTATACTGTGCCCACTTGCCCAGTGCCACCACTCATATCTGGTTTAACAGTAGTGTATATTTAAAAAAATACTTTTTTTTGACTGTGAAACATCAGTCTGCTTGTGTAATCTAATTGCAGTTGCCTGCCTGCCAGCGTGTGTGCCAGGCCCACTTGCCCAGTGCCACCACTCATATCTGGTGTAACAGTAGTGTAAATTAAAAAAAAAAAAAACTTTTTTGACTGTGAAACATCAGTCTGCTAGTTTAATCTAATTGCAGTTGCTTGCCTGCCAGTGTGTGTGCCAGGCCCACTTGCCCAGTGCCACCACTCATATCTGGTGTAACAGTAGTTTAAATTTAAAAAAAAAAAACTTTTTTGACTGTGAAACATCAGTCTGCTAGTGTAATCTAATTGCAGTTGCCTGCCTGCCAGCGTGTGTGCCAGGCTCACAGTGTATACTGTGCCCACTTGCCCAGTGCCACCACTCATATCTGGTTTAACAGTATTGTAAATTTAAAAAAAATACTTTTTTGACTGTGAAACATCAGTCTGCTTGTGTAATCTAATTGTAGTTGCCTGCCTGCCAGCGTGTGTGCCAGGCCCATTTGCCCAGTGCCACCACTCATATCTGGTGTAACAGTAGTGTAAATTTAAAAAAAAAAAATTTTTGACTGTGAAACATCAGTCTGCTAGTGTAATCTAATTGCAGTTGCCTGCCTGCCAGCATGTGTGCCAGGCCCACTTGCCCAGTGCCACCACTCATATCTGGTGTAACAGTAGTTTAAATTTAAAAAAAACAAAAAACTTTTTTGACTGTGAAACATCAGTTTGCTAGTGTAATCTAATTGCAGTTGCCTGCCTGCCATCGTGTGTGCCAGGCCCACTTGCCCAGTGCCACCACTCATATCTGGTGTAACAGTAGTGTAAATTTAAAAAAAAAAAACTTTTTTGACTGTGAAACATCAGTCTGCTAGTGTAATCTAATAGCAGTTGCCTGCCTGCCAGCGTGTGTGCCAGACTCACAGCATATACTGTGCCCACTTGCCCAGTGCCACCACTCATATCTGGTGTAACAGTAGTGTAAATTTAAAAAAAAAACTTCTTTGACTGTGAAACATCAGTCTGCTTGTGTAATCTAATTGTAGTTGCCTGCCTGCCAGCGTGTGTTCCAGGCCCACTTGCCCAGTGCCACCACTCATATCTGGTGTAACAGTAGTGTAAATTTAAAAAAAAAAACTTTTTTGACTGTGAAACATCAGTCTGCTAGTGTAATCTAATTGCAGTTGCCTGCCTGCCAGCGTGTGTGCCAGGCCCACTTGCCCAGTGCCACCACTCATATCTGGTGTAACAGTAGTGTAAATTTAAAAAAAAAAAAATTTTGACTGTGAAACATCAGTCTGCTTGTTTAATCTAATTGCAGTTGCCTGCCAGCCAGCGTGTGTGCCAGGCCCACTTGCCCAGTGCCACCACTCATATCTGGTGTAACAGTAGTGTAAATTTAAAAAAAACAAACTTTTTTGACTGTGAAACATCAGTCTGCTAGTGTAATCTAATTGCAGTTGCCTGCCTGCCAGCGTGTGTGCCAGGCTCACAGTGTATACTGTGCCCACTTGCCCAGTGCCACCACTCATATCTGGTTTAACAGTATTGTAAATTTAAAAAAAATACATTTTTGACTGTGAAACATCAGTCTGCTTGTGTAATCTAATTGTAGTTGCCTGCCTGCCAGCGTGTGTGCCAGGCCCATTTGCCCAGTGCCACCACTCATATCTGGTGTAACAGTAGTTTAAATTTAAAAAAAACAAAAAACTTTTTTGACTGTGAAACATCAGTTTGCTAGTGTAATCTAATTGCAGTTGCCTGCCTGCCATCGTGTGTGCCAGGCCCACTTGCCCAGTGCCACCACTCATATCTGGTGTAACAGTAGTGTAAATTTAAAAAAAAAAAACTTTTTTGACTGTGAAACATCAGTCTGCTAGTGTAATCTAATAGCAGTTGCCTGCCTGCCAGCGTGTGTGCCAGACTCACAGCATATACTGTGCCCACTTGCCCAGTGCCACCACTCATATCTGGTGTAACAGTAGTGTAAATTTAAAAAAAAAACTTTTTTGACTGTGAAACATCAGTCTGCTTGTGTAATCTAATTGCAGTTGCCTGCCTGCCAGCGTGTGTGCCAGGACCACTTGCCCAGTGCCACCACTCATATCTGGTGTAACAGTAGTGTAAATTAAAAAAAAAACTTTTTTGACTGTGAAACATCAGTCTGCTAGTGTAATCTAATTGCAGTTGCCTGCCTGCCAGCGTGTGTGCCAGGCTCACAGTGTATACTGTGCCCACTTGCCCAGTGCCACCACTCATATCTGGTTTAACAGTAGTGTATATTTAAAAAAATACTTTTTTTGACTGTGAAACATCAGTCTGCTTGTGTAATCTAATTGCAGTTGCCTGCCTGCCAGCGTGTGTGCCAGGCCCACTTGCCCAGTGCCACCACTCATATCTGGTGTAACAGTAGTGTAAATTAAAAAAAAAAAAAACTTTTTTGACTGTGAAACATCAGTCTGCTAGTGTAATCTAATTGCAGTTGCTTGCCTGCCAGTGTGTGTGCCAGGCCCACTTGCCCAGTGCCACCACTCATATCTGGTGTAACAGTAGTTTAAATTTAAAAAAAAAAAACTTTTTTGACTGTGAAACATCAGTCTGCTAGTGTAATCTAATTGCAGTTGCCTGCCTGCCAGCGTGTGTGCCAGGCTCACAGTGTATACTGTGCCCACTTGCCCAGTGCCACCACTCATATCTGGTTTAACAGTATTGTAAATTTAAAAAAAATACTTTTTTGACTGTGAAACATCAGTCTGCTTGTGTAATCTAATTGTAGTTGCCTGCCTGCCAGCGTGTGTTCCAGGCCCACTTGCCCAGTGCCACCACTCATATCTGGTGTAACAGTAGTGTAAATTTAAAAAAAAAAACTTTTTTGACTGTGAAACATCAGTCTGCTTGTGTAATCTAATTGCAGTTGCCTGCCTGCCAGCGTGTGTGCCAGGCCCACTTGCCCAGTGCCACCACTCATATCTGGTGTAACAGTAGTGTAAATTTAAAAAAAAAAAAAATTTTGACTGTGAAACATCAGTCTGCTTGTTTAATCTAATTGCAGTTGCCTGCCAGCCAGCGTGTGTGCCAGGCCCACTTGCCCAGTGCCACCACTCATATCTGGTGTAACAGTAGTGTAAATTTAAAAAAAACAAACTTTTTTGACTGTGAAACATCAGTCTGCTAGTGTAATCTAATTGCAGTTGCCTGCCTGCCAGCGTGTGTGCCAGGCTCACAGTGTATACTGTGCCCACTTGCCCAGTGCCACCACTCATATCTGGTTTAACAGTATTGTAAATTTAAAAAAAATACATTTTTGACTGTGAAACATCAGTCTGCTTGAGTAATCTAATTGTAGTTGCCTGCCTGCCAGCGTGTGTGCCAGGCCCATTTGCCCAGTGCCACCACTCATATCTGGTGTAACAGTAGTGTAAATTTAAAAAAAAAAATTTTTGACTGTGAAACATCAGTCTGCTAGTGTAATCTAATTGCAGTTGCCTGCCTGCCAGCATGTGTGCCAGGCCCACTTGCCCAGTGCCACCACTCATATCTGGTGTAACAGTAGTTTAAATTTAAAAAAAACAAAAAACTTTTTTGACTGTGAAACATCAGTTTGCTAGTGTAATCTAATTGCAGTTGCCTGCCTGCCATCGTGTGTGCCAGGCCCACTTGCCCAGTGCCACCACTCATATCTGGGGTAACAGTAGTGTAAATTTAAAAAAAAAAAACTTTTTTGACTGTGAAACATCAGTCTGCTAGTGTAATCTAATAGCAGTTGCCTGCCTGCCAGCGTGTGTGCCAGACTCACAGCATATACTGTGCCCACTTGCCCAGTGCCACCACTCATATCTGGTGTAACAGTAGTGTAAATTTAAAAAAAAAAAAACTTTTTTGACTGTGAAACATCAGTCTGCTTGTGTAATCTAATTGTAGTTGCCTGCCTGCCAGCGTGTGTTCCAGGCCCACTTGCCCAGTGCCACCACTCATATCTGGTGTAACAGTAGTGTAAATTTAAAAAAAAAAACTTTTTTGACTGTGAAACATCAGTCTGCTAGTGTAATCTAATTGCAGTTGCCTGCCTGCCAGCGTGTGTGCCAGGCCCACTTGCCCAGTGCCACCACTCATATCTGGTGTAACAGTAGTGTAAATTTAAAAAAAAAAAAATTTTGACTGTGAAACATCAGTCTGCTTGTTTAATCTAATTGCAGTTGCCTGCCAGCCAGCGTGTGTGCCAGGCCCACTTGCCCAGTGCCACCACTCATATCTGGTGTAACAGTAGTGTAAATTTAAAAAAAACAAACTTTTTTGACTGTGAAACATCAGTCTGCTAGTGTAATCTAATTGCAGTTGCCTGCCTGCCAGCGTGTGTGCCAGGCTCACAGTGTATACTGTGCCCACTTGCCCAGTGCCACCACTCATATCTGGTTTAACAGTATTGTAAATTTAAAAAAAATACATTTTTGACTGTGAAACATCAGTCTGCTTGTGTAATCTAATTGTAGTTGCCTGCCTGCCAGCGTGTGTGCCAGGCCCATTTGCCCAGTGCCACCACTCATATCTGGTGTAACAGTAGTGTAAATTTAAAAAAAAAAATTTTTTGACTGTGAAACATCAGTCTGCTAGTGTAATCTAATTGCAGTTGCCTGCCTGCCAGCATGTGTGCCAGGCCCACTTGCCCAGTGCCACCACTCATATCTGGTGTAACAGTAGTGTAAATTTAAAAAAAACAAACTTTTTTGACTGTGAAACATCAGTCTGCTAGTGTAATCTAATTGCAGTTGCCTGCCTGCCAGCGTGTGTGCCAGGCTCACAGTGTATACTGTGCCCACTTGCCCAGTGCCACCACTCATATCTGGTTTAACAGTATTGTAAATTTAAAAAAAATACATTTTTGACTGTGAAACATCAGTCTGCTTGTGTAATCTAATTGTAGTTGCCTGCCTGCCAGCGTGTGTGCCAGGCCCATTTGCCCAGTGCCACCACTCATATCTGGTGTAACAGTAGTTTAAATTTAAAAAAAACAAAAAACTTTTTTGACTGTGAAACATCAGTTTGCTAGTGTAATCTAATTGCAGTTGCCTGCCTGCCATCGTGTGTGCCAGGCCCACTTGCCCAGTGCCACCACTCATATCTGGTGTAACAGTAGTGTAAATTTAAAAAAAAAAAACTTTTTTGACTGTGAAACATCAGTCTGCTAGTGTAATCTAATAGCAGTTGCCTGCCTGCCAGCGTGTGTGCCAGACTCACAGCATATACTGTGCCCACTTGCCCAGTGCCACCACTCATATCTGGTGTAACAGTAGTGTAAATTTAAAAAAAAAACTTTTTTGACTGTGAAACATCAGTCTGCTTGTGTAATCTAATTGCAGTTGCCTGCCTGCCAGCGTGTGTGCCAGGACTACTTGCCCAGTGCCACCACTCATATCTGGTGTAACAGTAGTGTAAATTAAAAAAAAAACTTTTTTGACTGTGAAACATCAGTCTGCTAGTGTAATCTAATTGCAGTTGCCTGCCTGCCAGCGTGTGTGCCAGGCTCACAGTGTATACTGTGCCCACTTGCCCAGTGCCACCACTCATATCTGGTTTAACAGTAGTGTATATTTAAAAAAATACTTTTTTTGACTGTGAAACATCAGTCTGCTTGTGTAATCTAATTGCAGTTGCCTGCCTGCCAGCGTGTGTGCCAGGCCCACTTGCCCAGTGCCACCACTCATATCTGGTGTAACAGTAGTGTAAATTAAAAAAAAAAAAACTTTTTTGACTGTGAAACATCAGTCTGCTAGTGTAATCTAATTGCAGTTGCTTGCCTGCCAGTGTGTGTGCCAGGCCCACTTGCCCAGTGCCACCACTCATATCTGGTGTAACAGTAGTTTAAATTTAAAAAAAAAAAACTTTTTTGACTGTGAAACATCAGTCTGCTAGTGTAATCTAATTGCAGTTGCCTGCCTGCCAGCGTGTGTGCCAGGCTCACAGTGTATACTGTGCCCACTTGCCCAGTGCCACCACTCATATCTGGTTTAACAGTATTGTAAATTTAAAAAAAATACTTTTTTGACTGTGAAACATCAGTCTGCTTGTGTAATCTAATTGTAGTTGCCTGCCTGCCAGCGTGTGTTCCAGGCCCACTTGCCCAGTGCCACCACTCATATCTGGTGTAACAGTAGTGTAAATTTAAAAAAAAAAACTTTTTTGACTGTGAAACATCAGTCTGCTAGTGTAATCTAATTGCAGTTGCCTGCCTGCCAGCGTGTGTGCCAGGCCCACTTGCCCAGTGCCACCACTCATATCTGGTGTAACAGTAGTGTAAATTTAAAAAAAAAAAAAATTTTGACTGTGAAACATGAGTCTGCTTGTTTAATCTAATTGCAGTTGCCTGCCAGCCAGCGTGTGTGCCAGGCCCACTTGCCCAGTGCCACCACTCATATCTGGTGTAACAGTAGTGTAAATTTAAAAAAAACAAACTTTTTTGACTGTGAAACATCAGTCTGCTAGTGTAATCTAATTGCAGTTGCCTGCCTGCCAGCGTGTGTGCCAGGCTCACAGTGTATACTGTGCCCACTTGCCCAGTGCCACCACTCATATCTGGTTTAACAGTATTGTAAATTTAAAAAAAATACATTTTTGACTGTGAAACATCAGTCTGCTTGTGTAATCTAATTGTAGTTGCCTGCCTGCCAGCGTGTGTGCCAGGCCCATTTGCCCAGTGCCACCACTCATATCTGGTGTAACAGTAGTGTAAATTTAAAAAAAAAAATTTTTGACTGTGAAACATCAGTCTGCTAGTGTAATCTAATTGCAGTTGCCTGCCTGCCAGCATGTGTGCCAGGCCCACTTGCCCAGTGCCACCACTCATATCTGGTGTAACAGTAGTTTAAATTTAAAAAAAACAAAAAACTTTTTTGACTGTGAAACATCAGTTTGCTAGTGTAATCTAATTGCAGTTGCCTGCCTGCCATCGTGTGTGCCAGGCCCACTTGCCCAGTGCCACCACTCATATCTGGGGTAACAGTAGTGTAAATTTTAAAAAAAAAAACTTTTTTGACTGTGAAACATCAGTCTGCTAGTGTAATCTAATAGCAGTTGCCTGCCTGCCAGCGTGTGTGCCAGACTCACAGCATATACTGTGCCCACTTGCCCAGTGCCACCACTCATATCTGGTGTAACAGTAGTGTAAATTTAAAAAAAAAAAAACTTTTTTGACTGTGAAACATCAGTCTGCTTGTGTAATCTAATTGTAGTTGCCTGCCTGCCAGCGTGTGTTCCAGGCCCACTTGCCCAGTGCCACCACTCATATCTGGTGTAACAGTAGTGTAAATTTAAAAAAAAAAACTTTTTTGACTGTGAAACATCAGTCTGCTAGTGTAATCTAATTGCAGTTGCCTGCCTGCCAGCGTGTGTGCCAGGCCCACTTGCCCAGTGCCACCACTCATATCTGGTGTAACAGTAGTGTAAATTTAAAAAAAAAAAAAAATTTGACTGTGAAACATCAGTCTGCTTGTTTAATCTAATTGCAGTTGCCTGCCAGCCAGCGTGTGTGCCAGGCCCACTTGCCCAGTGCCACCACTCATATCTGGTGTAACAGTAGTGTAAATTTAAAAAAAACAAACTTTTTTGACTGTGAAACATCAGTCTGCTAGTGTAATCTAATTGCAGTTGCCTGCCTGCCAGCGTGTGTGCCAGGCTCACAGTGTATACTGTGCCCACTTGCCCAGTGCCACCACTCATATCTGGTTTAACAGTATTGTAAATTTAAAAAAAATACATTTTTGACTGTGAAACATCAGTCTGCTTGTGTAATCTAATTGTAGTTGCCTGCCTGCCAGCGTGTGTGCCAGGCCCATTTGCCCAGTGCCACCACTCATATCTGGTGTAACAGTAGTGTAAATTTAAAAAAAAAAATTTTTTGACTGTGAAACATCAGTCTGCTAGTGTAATCTAATTGCAGTTGCCTGCCTGCCAGCTTGTGTGCCAGGCCCACTTGCCCAGTGCCACCACTCATATCTGGTGTAACAGTAGTTTAAATTTAAAAAAAACAAAAAACTTTTTTGACTGTGAAACATCAGTTTGCTAGTGTAATCTAATTGCAGTTGCCTGCCTGCCATCGTGTGTGCCAGGCCCACTTGCCCAGTGCCACCACTCATATCTGGTGTAACAGTAGTGTAAATTTAAAAAAAAAAAACTTTTTTGACTGTGAAACATCAGTCTGCTAGTGTAATCTAATAGCAGTTGCCTGCCTGCCAGCGTGTGTGCCAGACTCACAGCATATACTGTGCCCACTTGCCCAGTGCCACCACTCATATCTGGTGTAACAGTAGTGTAAATTTAAAAAAAAAACTTTTTTGACTGTGAAACATCAGTCTGCTTGTGTAATCTAATTGCAGTTGCCTGCCTGCCAGCGTGTGTGCCAGGCCCACTTGCCCAGTGCCACCACTCATATCTGGTGTAACAGTAGTGTAAATTAAAAAAAAAACTTTTTTGACTGTGAAACATCAGTCTGCTAGTGTAATCTAATTGCAGTTGCCTGCCTGCCAGCGTGTGTGCCAGGCTCACAGTGTATACTGTGCCCACTTGCCCAGTGCCACCACTCATATCTGGTTTAACAGTAGTGTATATTTAAAAAATACTTTTTTTGACTGTGAAACATCAGTCTGCTTGTGTAATCTAATTGCAGTTGCCTGCCTGCCAGCGTGTGTGCCAGGCCCACTTGCCCAGTGCCACCACTCATATCTGGTGTAACAGTAGTGTAAATTAAAAAAAAAAAAAACTTTTTTGACTGTGAAACATCAGTCTGCTAGTGTAATCTAATTGCAGTTGCTTGCCTGCCAGTGTGTGTGCCAGGCCCACTTGCCCAGTGCCACCACTCATATCTGGTGTAACAGTAGTTTAAATTTAAAAAAAAAAAACTTTTTTGACTGTGAAACATCAGTCTGCTAGTGTAATCTAATTGCAGTTGCCTGCCTGCCAGCGTGTGTGCCAGGCTCACAGTGTATACTGTGCCCACTTGCCCAGTGCCACCACTCATATCTGGTTTAACAGTATTGTAAATTTAAAAAAAATACTTTTTTGACTGTGAAACATCAGTCTGCTTGTGTAATCTAATTGTAGTTGCCTGCCTGCCAGCGTGTGTTCCAGGCCCACTTGCCCAGTGCCACCACTCATATCTGGTGTAACAGTAGTGTAAATTTAAAAAAAAAAAAACTTTTTTGACTGTGAAACATCAGTCTGCTAGTGTAATCTAATTGCAGTTGCCTGCCTGCCAGCGTGTGTGCCAGGCCCACTTGCCCAGTGCCACCACTCATATCTGGTGTAACAGTAGTTTAAATTTAAAAAAAAAAAAAACTTTTTTGACTGTGAAACATCAGTCTGCTAGTGTAATCTAATTGCAGTTGCCTGCCTGCCAGCGTGTGTGCCAGGCCCACTTGCACAGTGCCACCACTCATATCTGGTGTAACAGTAGTGTAAATTTAAAAAAAAAAAAACTTTTTTGACTGTGAAACATCTGTCTGCTAGTGTAATCTAATGGCAGTTGCCTGCCTGCCAGTGTGTGTGCCAGAATCACAGCAGATACTGTGCCCACTTGCCCAGTGCCACCACTCATATCTGGTGTAACAGTAGTGTAAATTAAAAAAAAAACTTTTTTGACTGTGAAACATCAGTCTGCTTGTGTAATCTAATTGCAGTTGCCTGTCTGCCAGCGTGTGTGCCAGGCTCACAGTGTATACTGTGCCCACTTGCCCAGTGCCACCACTCATATCTGGTGTAACAGTAGTGTAAATTTAAAAAAAATACTTTTTTGACTGTGAAACATCAGTCTGCTTGTGTAATCTAATTGTAGTTGCCTGCCTCCCAGCGTGTGTGCCAGGCCCACTTGCCCAGTGCCACCACTCATATCTGGTGTAACAGTAGTGTAAATTTAAAAAAAAAAACTTTTTTGACTGTGAAACATCAGTCTGCTAGTGTAATCTAATTGCAGTTGCCTGCCTGCCAGCGTGTGTGCCAGGCCCACTTGCCCAGTGCCACCACTCATATCTGGTGTAACAGTAGTTTAAATTAAAAAAAAAAAACTTTTTTGACTGTGAAACATCAGTCTGCTAGTTTAATCTAATTGCAGTTGCCTGCCTACCAGCGTGTGTGCCAGGCCCACTTGCCCAGTGCCACCACTCATATCTGGTGTAACAGTAGTGTAAATTTAAAAAAAAAAAAACTTTTTTGACTGTGAAACATCAGTCTGCTAGTGTAATCTAATTGCAGTTGCCTGCCTGCCAGCGTGTGTGCCAGACTCACAGCATATTCTGTGCCCACTTGCCCAGTGCCACCACTCATATCTGGTGTAACAGTAGTGTAAATTAAAAAAAAAAACTTTTTTGACTGTGAAACATCAGTCTGCTTGTGTAATCTAATTGCAGTTGCCTGCCTGCCAGCGTGTGTGCAAAGCCCACTTGCCCAGTGCCACCACTCATATCTGGTGTAACAGTAGTGTAAATTATAAAAAAAAAACTTTTGTGACTGTGAAACTTCAGTCTGCTAGTTTAATCTAATTGCAGTTGCCTGCCTGCCAGCGTGTGTGCCAGGCTCACAGCGTATACTGTGCCCACTTGCCCAGTGCCACCACTCATATCTGGTGTAAAAGTAGTGTAAATTTAAAAAAAAACTTTTTTGACTGTTAAACATCAGGGGGTCGATCCGATATAGATCGTAGTTTGCGGCGCAAGCGAGGGAACCCGCGTCGCCCGCAGTTTCAGCTCGCAACTCAAGCTATCCCATATATGTCGCCGTCAGATGCTAATGTGCCGTAAGTCTGACAACTGCCGGCGCCTACAAAACCTGACTAAAGTCTAAATCACCCACACTGTCTAACACGCCTCCCTAACATAGCCCGACACGTCTAACACGCCTCCCTAACATAGCCCGACACGTCTAACCCTCTATCCGCTATCCCCCCTCACAAGTCTAACAATAAAATATGTATTAACCCCTAAACCGCCGATCCCGGAGCCCGCCGCTACCTAATAAAGTTATTAACCCCTAAACCGCCGCCAGCTATATTAAATCTATAACCCCCTAAAGTGAGCCCCTAACACCGCCGCCATCTACCTTACCTACCCCCTAAAGTGAGCCCCTACCCCGCCGCTATTTTAAAATTATTAACCCCTAATCTAATCCCCCTACCCTGCCGCCATCTATATTAAAATATTTAACCCCTAAAATACTAAACTATCCCTACCACTAAACCTAAGTCTAACCCTACAAATAGCCCTGAAAAGGGCTTTTTGCGTGGCATTGCCCCAAAGTAACAGCTCTTTTGCCAGCCCTTAAAAGGGCTTTTGGCGGGGCTTTGTCACAAAGTAAACTGCTCTTTTGCCTACAATCTACATCCCCCTACATGTATTAACCCCTAATCTAATCCCCCTACACCGCCGCCAGCTATATTAACTATATTAACCCTAATTATATTAGGGTTAATATAGTTAATATAGTTATTATATTATATATATTAACTATATTAACCCTAATTATATTAGGGTTAATATAGTTAATATCGTTATTATATTATATATATATTAAGTATAATAACCCTATCTAACTCTAACATCCTAACTAAACTCTTATTAAAATAAATCTAATATTAATATTATAAACTAAAATATTCCTATTTAAATCTAAATACTTACCTATAAAATAAACCCTAAGATAGCTACAATATAATTAATAATTACATTATAGCTATGTTAGGGTTTATATGTATTTTACAGGTAAATTGTTAATTATTTTAACTAGGTATAATAGCTATTAAATAGTTATTAACTATTTAATAGCTACCTAGTTAAAATAATTACCCAATTACCTGTAAAATAAATCCTAACCTAAGTTACAAATACACCTACACTATCAATAAATTAAATAAACTACAAATATCTATCTAAAAATACAATTAAATAAACTACAATTAAATAAACTAAACTAAATTACAGCCAATCGGATTGAACTTGAATCTGATTGGCTGATTCAATCAGTCAATCAGATTTTTCTACCTTAATTCCGATTGGCTGATAGAATCCTATCAGCCAATTGGAATTCGACGGACACCATCTTGGATGACGTCATTTAAAGGAACCTCATTCGTCGGGAAGTCGTCGTGCCGGAAGGATGCTCCGCGGCGGAGGAGCAAAGTAAGAAGATTGAAGATGCCGATTTGCTTGAAGACGTCGCCGATGGAAGAAGACTCTCTGCCGCTTGCTTCAAAACATCGCCCGGATGGAAGAAGACTTCACTGCCGCTTGCTGGAACACATCGCCCGGATCGGATGAGGAGTTCTGCCCGGCGGGGTGAATACAAGGTAGGGAGATCTTCAGGGGGGGGTAGTGTTAGGTTTATTTAAGGGGGGTTTGGGTTAGATTAGGGGTATGTGGGTGGTGGGTTGTAATGTTGGGGGGTGGTATTGTGTTTTTTTTTGCAGGCAAAAGAGCAGTTTTCTTTGGGGCATGCCCCCACAAAAGGCCCTTTTAAGGGCTGGTAAGGTAAAAGAGCTTTGAACTTGTTTTAATTTAGAATAGGGTAGGGAATTTTTTTTATTTTGGGGGGCTTTATTATTTTATTAGGGGGCTTAGAATAGGTGTAATTAGCTTAAAAATCTTGTAATCTTTTTTTTATTTTTTGTAATTTAGTGTTTGTTTGTTTTTATAATTTAGTTTAGTTTATTGAATTGTATTTTTAGATAGATATTTGTAGTTTATTTAATTTATTGATAGTGTAGGTGTATTTGTAACTTAGGTTAGGATTTATTTTACAGGTAATTGGGTAATTATTTTAACTTGGTAGCTATTAAATAGTTAATAACTATTTAATAGCTATTATACCTAGTTAAAATAATTAACAATTTACCTGTAAAATAAATATAAACCCTAACATAGCTATAATGTAATTATTAATTACATTGTAGCTATCTTAGGGTTTATTTTATATGTAAGTATTTAGATTTAAATAGGAATATTTTAGTTTATAATATGAATTAGATTTATTTAATAAGAATTTAGTTAGGGGTGTTAGGGTTAGATAGAGTTAATATAGTTTATATAAATACTATAGTAACTATATTAACTATATTAACCCTAATATAATTAGGGTTAATATAGTTAATATATATAATGTAATAACTATATTAACTATAATATACTTAGGGTTAATATAGATAATATAGCTGGCGGCGGGGTAGGTAGATTAAATTAGGGGTTAATAATTTTAATATAGATGGCGGCGGTGTAAGGGGTTCACATTAGGGGATAGATCAGTTAGATGGTGGCGGTTTTAGGGGCTCACAGTAGGGGGTTAGTTTATGTAGATGGCGACGGTTTAGGGGTTAAATACTTTATTAGGGATTGCGGCGGGGGATCGCGGTTGACAGGGAGATAGACATTGCGCATGCGTTAGGTGTTAGGTTTATTTTAGCAGCCAGTTTAGGGAGTTACGGGGCTCCAATAGTCAGCGTAAGGCTTCTTACGGCTGCTTTTTGTGGCGAGGTGAAAATGGAGTAAGATTTCTCCATTTTCGCCACGTAAGTCCTTACGCTGTATATTGGATACCAAACTGCGCGGGTTTGGTATACCTGCCTATGGCCCAAAAAACTACGGGCGACGGCAGAAATATACGCGTGTAACTTCTAGGTTACGCCGTATATAGGATACCAAACCCGCGCAAATATTGGCGTCGCCAGCTTTTGCGGGCGACAATTTTTATCGGATCGACCCCCAGTCTGCTTGTGTAATCTATTTGCAGTTGCCTGCCTGCCAGCGTGTGTGCCAGGCTCACAGCGTATACTGTGCCCACTTGCCCAGTGCCACCACTCATATCTTGTTTAATAGTAGTGTAAGTGTACATTTAAAAAATAAAAACTTTTTGGACTGTGAAACATCAGTCTGCTTTTTTGTGTCAGGCTCACAGTGTATACTGTGCCCACTTGCCCAGTGCCACCACTCATATCGTGTTTAATAGTAGTGTAAGTGTGCATTTAAAAAAATAAAAACTTTTTGGACTGTGAAACATCAGTCTGCTTTTTTTGTGTCAGGCTCACAGCCTATACTGTGCCCACTTGCCCAGTGCCACCACTCATATCTTGTTTAATAGTAGTGTAAGTGTACATTTAAAAAAAAAAAGTTTTTGGACTGTGAAACATCAGTCTGCTTTTTTGTCTCAGGCTCACAGCGTATACTGTGCCCACTTGCCCAGTGCCACCACTCATATCTTGTTTAATAGTAGTGTAAGTGTACATTTAAAAATAAAAAAACTTATTGGACTGTGAAACATCAGTCTGATTTTTTGTGTCAGGCTCACAGCATATACTGTGTCCACTTGCCCAGTGGCACTACTCATATCTTGTTTAATAGTAGTGTAAGTGTACATTTAAAAAAAAATGACAGGCAGAGGCAGGCCACCCTGCAGGTGCCGTCGTGGTCATGGTGCTGTGATTCCCTTTGGACCAAGAATAATGCCCAATGTTCAGAGGCCACGTACCATAAACTCGAAAAGTTCTGAGGACATAGTTGACTTTTTAACACAGGACACCCAATCTTCTATAGCTTCCGCTCCGAACCTTGACGCACCATCCTCCTCCAGCTTATCTTCGGGCAGCACCTCTCAAGTTACCACTCGCCCGCCTGCCGCCACCACCAACACTAGCACCACAGCCGCTTCACTTGATCTGTCAGAGGAGTTATTTACACATCAGTTGGAAGAAATGAGTGATGAGCAACCATTATTAACAGAGGATGTAGATAACAGGGATATGTCTCAGTCAGGCAGCATTACACACATGGACATACGGTGTGATGATGATGATGTTGTACCCGCTGCAGGAGTTTGGTCTGTCACTGTGAAGCGGGCGTAACCCTTACACTACCTGATCGATACAACATCATTCCTGATGTTTTAAAGCACGTTATTCCAAACAATTTAGGAATGTTAGGTGATTTATGCCCTTTATGGATTAAAACCAGACTCTGCATCAACTATGTAATTTTCCATGGGAGTTTTGCCATGGATACCCCTCCGGCACATCACAGTCCAGGTGTTAGTCCCCTTGAAACAACTTTCCCATCACTATTGTGGCCAGAAAGAGTCCCTGTGGGTTTTAAAATTCGCCTGCCCATTGAAGTCAATGGGCGTTCGCCCGGTTCGCCGGTTCGCAAACTTTGCGGGAGTTTGCGTTTGCAGTTTGCGAACCCAAATTTTTAGGTTTGCGACATCACTATTTACAACTAATGGATTCAAGTTGAGCTAGTATGTTAGGAATTTAAGGTATCTATTTGGGTAGACAGTACAGAGTAGAGGTCAACTTGCAATTGTGTCAAAAAGGGTCCATGATACAAATATTATGTTGAGTATATCTGATGCTTAAAAGTATATGAAGCTCAAATTAGAAGGTGAAACATCAGATCTTAGAGCCATCACTCTGGAAGACACTGACAAAAGATCTCCAACGCATGTTCAAAACACTTTGCAAGCTTATATAGAATACATGAATGTAAATGTTAAATATATTATTATGAGCGAGTCATACACTTCCCCAGTGATTCCTGCTATGCAATTTTGGTCTGACCCACACCCATCTCCAAGCTCCGAATGGAGCTTGAGGGCCCGTGTTTCTGGCGAGTCTTCAGACTCGCCAGAAACAGCAGTTATGAAGCAGCAGTCAAAATACCGCTGCTCCATAACCACAATTCAACCTGATTGAGTATGATCGGGTTTATTG
Organism: Bombina bombina; assembly: GCF_027579735.1. Lineage (NCBI taxonomy): Eukaryota > Metazoa > Chordata > Amphibia > Anura > Bombinatoridae > Bombina > Bombina bombina. The sequence goes on along the minus strand of NC_069501.1, from coordinate 140,450,632 downwards.
ACACCCCCCTGCTTGCGGCCAATTGGCGCAAATCTGCAGGGGGCGGCATTGCACCAGCAGCTCAGAAGAGCTACTGGTACAATGCTGAATACGGAGAGCGTATTGCTCTCTGCATTCAGCGATGTCTGTTGGACCTGTTCCGCACTGTCGAATCAGGTCCGACAGACATTTGATAAATAGGCCTCAAAATTGTGACTGTTTGCTTGCCTTTATCTAATTTATCTAAACTAATTTATAAATGTTCTTTCTAATTTTACTTTGCTAACTGTAACTTTTTTGCTTCAGTTTAGACAAAAAGACTGTGAAAATAAATAACATACAGTATTTCTGGATTTTCTATAATTTATCAGTGATGAATTTCGGGGGGTCGATCCGATAAAAATCGTCGCCCGCAAAAGCCGGCGACGCCAATAATTGCGCGGATTTGGTATCCTATATACGGCGTAAGCTAGAAGTTACGCGCGTATATTTCTGCCGTCGCCCGCAGTTTTTTGGGCCATAGGCAGGTATACCAAACCCGCGCAGTTTGGTATCCAATATGCAGCGTAAGGACTTACGTGGCGAAAATGGAGAAAACTTACTCCATTTTCACCTCGCCACAAAAAGCAGCCGTAAGAAGCCGTAAGAAACCGCCGCCATCTACCTTATCTATCCCCTAATCTGACCCCTTACACCGCCGCCACCTATATAAAAATTATTAACCCCTAATCTAATCCCCCTATACCGCCGCCAGCTATATTAATATTATTAACCCCTAATGTAAGCCCCTTACACCGCCGCCATCTCTATTAAAATGATTAACCCCTAATTTAATCTACCTACTCCGCCGCCAGCTATATTATCTATATTAACCCTAAGTATATTATAGTTAATATAGTTATTACATTATATATATTAACTATATTAACCCTAATTATATTAGGGTTAATATAGTTACTATAGTATTTATATTAACTATATTAACTCTATCTAACACTAACACCCCTAACTATATTTATATTAAATTAATCTAATTCATTTATAAACTAAAATATTCCTATTTAAATCTAAATACTTACCTATAAAATAAACCCTAAGATAGCTACACTATAATTAATAATTACATTGTAGCTATGTTAGGGTTAATATTTATTATTTTATTTATTATTATTAAAGAGCTGAATTCTTTGGGGCATGCCCCACAAAAGGCCCTTTTAAGGGCTGGTAAGGTAAAGAGCTTTGAAATATGTTTAATTTAGAATAGGGCAGGGAATTTTTTTTATTTTGGGGGTTTATTATTTTATTAGGGGGCTTAGAATAGGTGTAATTAGCTTAAAAATCTTGTATTTTTTTTTTATTTTTTGTAATTTAGTTTAGTTAATTTAATTGTATTTTTAGATAGATGTTTGTACTTTATTTAATTTATTGATAGTGTAGGTGTATTTATAACTTAGGTTAGGATTTATTTTACAGGTAATTGGGTAATTATTTTAACTAGGTAGATATTAAATAGTTAATAACTATTTAATATCTATTATACCTAGTTAAAATAATTAACAATTTACCTGTAAAATAAATATTAACCCTAACATAGCTACAATGTAATTATTAATTATATTGTAGCTATCTTAGGGTTTATTTTATAGGTAAGTATTTAGATTTAAATAGGAATATTTTAGTTTATAAATGAATTAGATTAATTTAATATAAATTTAGTTAGGGTTAGATAGAGTTAATATAGTTAATATAAATACTATAGTAACTATATTAACCCTAATATAATTAGGGTTAATATAGTTAATATATATAATGTAATACCTATATTAACTATAATATACTTAGGGTTAATATAGATAATATAGCTGGCGGCGGGGTAGGTAGATTAAATTAGGGGTTAATCATTTTAATAGAGATGGCGGCGGTGTAAGGGGCTTACATTAGGGGTTAATAATTTTAATATAGATGGCGGCGGTGTTAGGGGCTCACTTTAGGGGGTTATAGATATAATATAGCTGGCGGCGGGGTACGGGAGCGGCGGTTTAGGGGTTAATAACTTTATTAGGTTGCGGCGGGGTAAAGGAGCGGCGGTTTAGGGGTTAATAGCTTTTTTATTGTTAGGCTAGTGAGGGGGGATAGCGGATAGAGGGTTAGACAGTGCGGGCTATGTTAGGGAGGCGTGTTAGACAGTGCGGGTGTTTTAGACTTTAGTCAGGTTTTATAGGCGCCGGCAGTTTCTAACGTGGCGCAAGTCACTGGCGACGCCAGAAATTTGTACTTACGCAGATTTCTGGACATCGCTGGTTTGTGAGACTTACGGCACGTTAGCATCTGACGGCGACCTATATGGGATGGCTCGAGTTGCGAGCTGAAACTGCGGGTGACGCCGGTTCCCTCGCTTGCGCCGCAAACTGCGATCGATATCGGATCGCGCCCCGGGTGGTTTAATGTGTCAACCACTATAGTTTTGCAGGGATTACCATAATGTTATAAATGATAACAACAATTAACTGTGAGCAAGATAAAATGAATACACAAAAATCAGAATATGGGCCTAATTTATCAAACCATTAACAAGTTTGTTTCTTCAATGTCAACATAGATATTGCATATCACTAAGAACATGAAAATAATAAGAATAATGATCTTGTCAGCGTCAAATTGAGTGTGAAGTTGTGTAATCTGTAGTTAAATTGGACAATTTGGTCAGCATTTACATGATTAAGTTTATCTTGCACGTAAGCATGAATTAAACTGCGATATTCATTAATTTTTTTAATTTTTATAAAAAAATAAAAAAACAAAGGAAACCCAAAAATTGTGTTTATGCTAACTATAGTGTGTCTAGTCTTCACAATATTATACATAATGTCATACCATATAGTGAGTTATCATTTGTCACAGTAAAAGAATAAAACATTTAGGGCCAGATTAAGAGTGGTGCTCATATAACATGTTAAAAATAAACGTGATAGATTGAGCGCAATCACGATTTCCATATAAAAAAAGAAAACAGTGCTATAAAATCATATATACAAAATATTTATTTCCAAACTAAAATGACTAACAATCAGTGAAAGAGTCTATAAAAGACACAAAGAATATAAATATATGTCTGTCAGTGAAATTAAACAATGTGGGGCTCAAGTATCACTTGACACAAGGGCCTCTATTTATCAAGCCGTCAACCGCAAATATGCTGGAATTCGCAGCGTATTTGTGGTGAGGCTGATTCGCCATAGTTATCAAGCCCTACAGACCGGCAAAAGTAGATCCGACGGTCTCAGTCCGACACAGATATATGCTTACATCACTACAGATGTTCTGAACGCAAGTTCGGCACAATCTGACTACTTTTGCTAGTTATCAAAGAACAACCAGGTATGCTCGCCACTATTCCGGCCCAGCGTACCTGGTTTTCAATCCGCCGCCCTGGAGGTGGCGGATCCCATAGGAATCAATGGGAGTCTGAAAGCAGCGATAGCTCATGTTCGCTGCTGCCCGATATCCCATTGATTCCTATGGGAAGTGTCTGCACCTAACACCCTAACATGTACCCCGAGTCTAAACACCCCTAATCTTCCCCCTATACCGCCGCCATCTACTTTATACTTATTAACCCCTAAACCGCCGCCCCGACACCGCCGCCACCTACATTATACGTATTAACCCCTAAACCGCCGCTCCCAGACACCGCCGCCACCTACATTATACATATTAACCCCTAAACTGCCACTCCCGGACCCCGCCGCAACTAAATACAATTTTTAACCCCTTAACCGCCGCTCCCAGACCCCACCGCAACTAAATAAAATGTTTAACCCCTGAACTGCCACTCCCGGACCCCACCGCACTTAATAAAATGTTTAACCCCTAAACAGCCGCTCCTGAACCCCGCCGCAACTAAATAAAATGTTTAACCCCTAAACTGCCACTCCCGGAGCCCACCGCCCCTTACATTTTTTTTTTTTTTTTTTTTTTTAAACAGTTTTTATTGTGCATATAAAATAAAGATACAAGGGGGTGGAGGCGCAGCTCCAGTTTTCCATTTACAATGTCAACTGTGGGTTTTATGAATAGTATGTAAGACTGATATGATATTTATTCACATATATAGTGAAATGATTAGTCAAGGAAGGAGAGGGGAAGGAAAGGAGGAAGGATAAAATAAAAGAGAGAAAGAGAAAGAAAAAGAAAAAGAAAAAAGGAGGAGAACATATAATAAGTAGGAAGAAAAGAGTGAGGGCTCCCGGTCCGCCCATGCCCCAGATGTTTGTGTAGTTGATATCGAATTGTATGAATTCCCATTACCAGTAAGTTATGATTTTGTATGTTACGCTTGTGACTGTATTTTAGACTTAGTAGTTTGACTCGATTTACTTGTGTTCATTTTGGACGTAGGTGGTCCACAAATGAGAGAACTCTGCGTAAGAGTCCATTTTATCATTTTTAAGGAAGTAATACTCCTCTAATTTTATAAGTTCTGAAACTTTTTTAACCCACATGGTAACTGATGGAATTTCTCTACTTCTCCAATTTTTGGCTATCAAGACTTTGATTCCGTTAGTCATAATTTTAAACAAGTGTATGTATGGTTTATATTTGAGAGTGGAGGGGGGTTTGTGCAGAAGCCATATCAGGGGGTCAAGTGGCAATTGGGTATCCACTATAATTTCTATCTCGGAGATGACTTTCCTCCACAAGTTTTGAATACTATTGCACCACCACCACATATGGGCAGTGTCACTATTTACATGGCCGCATCGCCAGCATCTATTGCTTTGAGATCTAAAAAGGCGGTGTAGTTTTTTCGGAGTGAGATACCACCTGTGCAGAAGTTTAAAATTGACCTCCAGAATGGAGGATGAGATTGAAGATTTCTTTGTAGCTTGGAATATCAGTTTACTTGTTTGGGGTAGTATAATGACACCTAGATCTCTTTCCCAGCTTTCTATATAGGGGGGAATTTGCCCTGGGGGTGTGTGAGTTAAGATCTTATAGATGATGGACAATGTATGTCTCAGGGGAGGAGAGCGAGTGCACAGGGATTCAAAGGAGGTTAGAGGTCTGACCATGTTCCCATATTCTGGGTGTGTGGTGATAAAGTGGGCAGTCTGTCTGTAAGTGAACCAGTCAGCGAAACAGTTTAGTCCCTTTTTTACTAATTCATTTTGTGATAGTAAGGATTCATTTTCAGTTAGTGTATATACTGCGAGGTCTCTGTTCAGAGTTGTTGTGGTGGATAGTGTGGTGAAGGGCCTTACCGTGAATTCCCCGTTTTCAATTAGGGATGTCATGGGTGTGGGTATGGAGGAGATGTAGTGTGTTGTGTTAATTGTATGTTCCCAAACCTTAAGGGTCTCCTGTATCATTGGGTTGTCTGTTCTAATTAATTTGAATAGATGTGGGCTGCTCCAACATAACCTTCCCAGGTGCGGCTTATTCATTATTAAGTGTTCTAGTGGTACCCATCTTTTATGGTTGAAATGGATGTTCCAATCCACTAGGCGTTGCAGAAAGATAGCTTGGCGATAAGCTGCTAGGTTTGGAACTCCCAGGCCTCCTTGTGTTTTTGAAGTTTGCATTGTTTGTTTACTAATTCTGGGCGGTCTACGGCGCCAAATGAAGTCGCTGAATGCTTTCTGGAGGGACGGGAGGTATGTTTTGGGAAGGGGTATTGGTAAGGTCTGAAGTAGGTATAAGATACGTGGGAATATATTCATTTTAATCGTGTCGATACGGCCTAACCATGATAGCTTTTTAGATCCCCACGATGAGAGATCACGTATTATATTGTGTTTAGCAGGTATATAGTTAAGGTGGAAGATATCTTCTTGTGAGGAGGTCAAATGTACTCCCAAGTATTTCAATGAATGAGTGCACCAGGTGAACGGGGAAATCTCTTGTGTGGCTAGTAGTGAGGGGCCTGACATATTTATGTTTAATATTTCTGATTTGGACATGTTTATTGCGAAATTGGACAGGGATTTGAAGGAATTAAATTCGTTTAATAGGTGAGGAATTGAGCGTTCGGGGTCGGTGAGTGTGAATAACATGTCATCGGCAAACAGAGACAGAACATATTTCTGTTCCTTAATTGTAATTCCTGTTATCAGGGGGTTTTGTCTGATCTTGGTTGCCAATGTTTCAATCACACAGGCGAATAGGAGTGGGGATAAGGGGCATCCCTGGCGTGTTCCGTTATTAATTTGAAATGGAGGGGAAAGAGTACCATTTACTAGTATTCTCGCGGTGGGCTGGGAGTATAGGGAGAAGATCCTGGTAAGGACCTTTGTGCCTAGGCCCATATGGGTCAGTGTGGCTCGCATGAAGTCCCAGGCAACACGGTCAAAGGCCTTTTCCGCGTCTGTGGACAAAAGGACAGAGGAGATGTTGTTGTGTTTAGCATGATGTAATAAATTTAAGGCCCTGACCGTGTTGTCTTTCGCCTCTCTTCCTGGCACAAAGCCGACCTGGTCCAAATGGATCAGGTCGGGTAGGATTCCGTTTAATCTATGAGCCAGTATCCGTGCAAAAATTTTTATGTCCGTGTTCAGTAACGATATGGGGCGATAATTATTAGGTAAATCTTGGGGTTTGTTAGGTTTAGGGATTAATGTTATATGGGCTACCAGTGCAGTGTCAGGGAATGATTTATTCTCGTCTATAGATTGGAAGTATTGTACCATATATGGATTCAGGATCTCTTGGAAAGTGGTGTAATATTTGTGGCTAAAGCCGTCTGGTCCAGGTGCTTTCCCTGTGGGTAGGTGTTTCATAGCTGCCTGGAGCTCAGCTAGTGAGATGGGGTTCTCTAATTGTTCTTTTTGTATTTCGGTAATATGTGGTAAGTTAAGTCTGCTAAGATATTCCTCTATTAGTTGTGATCTAGTTAAATTGTGGTTCAAGTTTCTGGGGTTGGCGGGTTGTATATTGTATAGCTTTTGGAAAAAGTTTCTGAATGTATTGGATATGGATTGGGTGGAGAAATGGGAGACGTTCTTTTTGTCTTTAATCTGCATAATGTACCTCTGGTATGCCTTCTGTTTGAGGTACCTGGCTAGTAGTCTGCCTGATTTGTTCCAACCCTCATAGTGTTTTTGTTGGGAGTAGAGTGCCTGTCGTTTGTGTGTCTTGTCAAGATGTGAGGCTAGTTTTTGTTTGTGCTCAGTAATTTCTGCGAGTAGATTTTTGTCAGTCGGGTTTTTTTTGTGTAAGTTTTCCATCTGCTCTATTTGTGAGACTAGAGAGATCGTGAGCTCTCTTTGTGCTTTATTATGTTGTGCCTTAATGGCCATTAGTTCTCCCCTAATGACACTCTTGTGTGCTTCCCAGAGGGTGTGCATGCTTGTCTCAGGTTGAGTGTTATGTTCAAAGTATTCCGTAAGAGTGGTTGTCAGTTTGGTGAGCGCATCAGTTTCTGTTAATAAATGTTCATCAAGTCGCCAGACAAAATCTCTTATAGGTTTAGAGGGCCATGTCATTGTACATATCATAGAGGCATGGTCAGACCATGTGATCGGAGAGATTGTGGCCGAGTTAAATAGTGATAGGCCTCCAACATCTGCAAACACATAATCTATTCTCGTATAGATCTCATGTGGGTAAGAATAATATGTGTAGTCTCTAGTCTGAGGGTGTAAGGTTCTCCATACGTCATGTGCTACAATTTTCTCGAGATGCGACTTAATTTTTGAGATTTGTGAAGGTGATGTGGAGGAGTATCGAGATGAGCAGTCTAGGCTGGGGTTAAGTGCTGTGTTTAAGTCTCCACACATTATGAGTGTCCCCTTTTGATGGTCTAGAATTAGGTTTTTAATTTTCTTCATGAAGGAGTGTTGTGCTGTGTTAGGGGCGTACATTGAAACTAATGTTACAGGTCTCCCGTAGAGAAGACCAGTTAGTAGGAGGTATCTGCCTTCTCTATCTCTAAGAGTTTGTAGTGGTGTAAAGGGTATATTTTTCTTAATAAGGATTCCCACCCCTTGTTTTTTATTGTGGCAGTGTGATGCCCAAAAGCATGTGCCAAACGTGCGTGCGAAGGTGGTAGGTTCTTTTCCTTTACGAAAATGGGTCTCCTGTAAGAAGACATGGTCTGCTCCCTGCCTATGGAAATCTTTAGAGGCTAACGTTCTCTTACAGGGTATATTTAGTCCTTTTGCGTTAATTGAGTATATTTTTAAGTTATTACCGGAATGGGGTTGTCCTCTATTATTAGCCATTATCAAGTTTATGGATGTCTGACGTAGGTCGTGAGGTTATTAAAATGTCTATTTGTGATGTTGAGCGTTTGTGAGTCTGGTTGCAGGACGGGCCGGGAGCGCCCTTACGTGGCCTAAACATCAGGCCACGTGATAATGTATTAACTTCAAAAAACAAATTTAAAACACAAATATAAAATAACATAAACAGTGGGGTCAAATATTCAGGAAGAACCAACATTAACAGTAGTTGGATAAAGGGGGGTATCATTTCTCATCTATCACTAGGTTCCTCTAAAAGAACAATAGGGTATTATACACTTTTAGCATGATTCTAAATTCTCTTATCGTCATTTACTATAGGGGTTATAGCTATGGATATACATGTCAGTTATAGAAAGAGAGCTAGAAATATGGATACATTCAGAGTACATCACTCAGTAAAAGGGGATAACTGAAATGTCCAACATGAGAGAGGTCAGGATCATATATAAAATAATTAAACATTTTAACCATGGTAATATCAACTTCAAATCAACAACGTTAAGCCATCTCATCTTCATCCCCAAACCTCTCAGGTAGTGCATCATGTTCAGTGTCTGATCACAGTCACCGTGGGTGTAATAGGTTAGTTTTAAGCCTGCATTTCTAAACAACATCGGTCTTATGTTAGTGTGATGCAGACACCGAGCAGGAGAGGGTAAGGGGGGAGGAGAATAGCTAGGTCTAACTAGAAAATAATAACTTTAACGGTTCTATTCCCACCCCAAATCAGATCAGTTCCAAATAGGTCCCAGGGTACATTTCCCTTTAGGTCAGTTAGCTTTTTAGCAATATACTTATCAGTTCCTGGGAAACAAGGTCCATTTCGGTCTGAGCTCGATATTCTTCAGGGTGTCAGGGTACTTATTGCATCAAATTTGTGCATGAGACTAGGGTGCAGTGGTATCTATCTTTTTCTTTTTGTTAGCTTGATACCATTGTGAGCGTTGTGGCTTGGGGTTCGACTGGTCACTTGAAGAAGGTGCATCTAGATCTTTAAGAAGTGGTTGTGGAAAGGAGATGTTTAGGCCCTTTGAGAAAGCATCTAGGTCATCAGGTTCTTTGTAGATATGAGTCTTGCCTTCTTGTTGTACTATAAGGCTGAAGGGGTATCCCCATCTGTACTTCATTCGCCTCTCTTGCAGGACTTGGGTAATGAATCTTATTCCCTTTCTTCTCTCAATTGTTGAGGGGCTAATGTCCTGAAAGATTTGTATACTGTAGGCCTGGAATTTAATTTCTCTTTGTAGCCTAACTTGCTTCCATATTGCCTCCTTGTCTAAGTAGGTGGTGAATTTAATGATTATATCTCTTGGTGGATTGGGGGGTTTTGGTATGGGTCTCAACGCTCTGTGTGCGCGTTCCATAGAGGTTTCAGAGAGTTTGAGGGAAGGGACAATGTACTCAAAAAGTTGTAGCAAGTATGAGACAAGGTTATCCTGTGTCACTTCTTCTGGAACCCCTCTTATCCTCAAATTGCTCCTACGGCTCCTGTTATCCAAGTCTTCAATTTTAAGTTGAAGTGCTTGCATTGTGATGTCTTGTCTCACCATTTGATGATTAGCATCGGAAACCATAGTGTTTAAGGTGTCTTGACCCTCCTCTAGGGTCTCTATTCTTGCCCCCAGTTCGTTGATGTTCTTTTTTAGGGAGGACATTTCTGTTTTGATGAATGATTTTAGGTCTGCCAAGTCAGACTTAGAGGGTAGTTGTGAAATAGTTTTCTGTATCAGACTAAGTTGTTGCGACTGTGGTATGGATTCTTGCTCCTGTGAGAAATATGAGTCCGTTGGTGGTAAATCTTTAGTACTGTCAAGAGCGTCAATCTCCTGTTTGTGAAAGAAGGAGGACATGGTGGTAGTAGCTGTTGTGGATGATTTCTTGTCCGCTTTGGGTTTCTGTCTTGCTGCCATTGATATAACAGAGTTATCCCTTCGCCAGCAGCTAGTTTTCAGTTACTGGTGTTTATAAGGAGAGGGTTCCCTAATGTTATGTAGCACCAGTTCATTAAATAGGTAGGGTGCTATCTCTGATGGCGGCTGCGATCTGTCTAAGGAGAGCGGTTTAAGTCTGTAGGCCTCAGTCTCTGGTTTGGTATAGTTAGATAGCTACCTTAAGGCCGGTCTCAGACTTCCTCTGCGATCCGATGTTAATGTTTAGGTCGTTCTGCCTTGTATATGTGTTCAGTGGATTGGGCTGTAATCTGAGGTATATCTGCGTGTTACCTTGTTTATCCGGTGGGGCCACGCCACGTGGGAGCTGTAATGGCGTGCGGCTGTATGTGGCGTTTCGTTCGACTATCTGAGAATCAGGTCCGGCAATCACTGCTGCGGTCTACCAGTGTGGGTCACCAGCTCCCCGCTGCTGAACCGAAGTTGGACCCAGGGCACAAGCGTGCCTCTTGCAGTGCGGAGCTTCCAGCCGAGTGAGTATAGGTGCGGTAGTGCGTTGTTTAAGTTCAGCGGTTCTTCAGCTGGTAAGCGTTTGGTCCGGTCACCGGACAGTTAGGTTTATGGCACAAGAGTCTCTAGATGCTTTTTTAGGTTATTGCTGCCCTTCAAATCACCATAATGGAACCTGTGTGTGAGAATATGTTACGGAGCAAAGTTAAAGTGCAGCCATGTTCCTGCACGGCTACGCTCCGCCCCCCCCACCGCCCCTTACATTAAACTTATTAACCCCTATCCTGCCCCCCCTACACCGCCGCCACTATATTAAAGTTATAAATCCCTAAACCTAAGTCTCACCCTAACACCCCCCTAATTTAAAGATTATTTAAATTAATCTAAATAAAATTACTATTATTAACTAAATTATTCCTATTTAAAACTAAATACGTACCTATAAAATAAACCCTAAGATAGCTACAATATAACTAATAATTACATTGTAGCTATTTTAGGGTTTATTTTTTATTTTACCGGCAACTTTGTATTTATTTTAACTAGGTACAATAGTTATTAAATAGTTATTAACTATTTAATACCTACCTAGCTAAAATAAATACACATTTAGCTGTAAAATAAATACTAACCTAAGTTACAATTACACCTAACACTATACTACAATTAAATAAATTAAATAAATTAAATACAATTACCTACAATTAAATAAAATTAACTAAAATTAACTAAAGTACAAAAAAACACACTAAATTACAGAAAATAAAAAAATTACAAGAATTTTAAACTAATTACACCTAATCTAAGCCCCCAATAAAATAAAAAAATCCCCCCAATATAATAAAAATCCCTACCCTATACTAAATTACAAATAGCCCTTAAAAGGGCTTTTTGCAGGGCATTGCCCCAAAGTAATCAGCTCTTTTACCTGTAAAAAAGAAATACACCCCCCCCAACATTAAAACCCACCACCCACACACCCAACCCTACTCTAAAACCCACCCAAACCCCCCTTAAAAAAATCGAACACTAACCCCCTGAAGATCACCCTACCTTGAGCCGTCTTCACCCAGCCGGGCCTAAGTCCTCAACGAATCCAGATGGGCAGAAGTCTTCATCCAGTCCAGCCAGAAGAGGTCCTCCAGATAAGCAGAAGTCTTCATCCAGGTGGCATCTTCTATCTTCTTCTATCCGACGAGGAACGGCTCCATCTTGAAGACATCCGGCGTGGAGCATCCATCGATCCAGACGACTAAACGACGAATGACGGTTCCTTTAAATGATGTCATCCAAGATGGCGTCCCTTGAATTCCAATTGGCTGATAGAATTCTATCAGCCAATCAGAATTAAGGTAGGAAAAATCTGATTGATGCAATCAGCAAATCGGATTGAAGTTCAATCTGATTGGCTGATCCAATCAGCCAATTGGATTGACCTCACATTCTATTGGCTGTTCCGATCAGCTCGCATTCTATTGGCTGATTGGAACAGCCAATAGGATTGAAGTTCAATCCTATTGGCTGATTGCATCAACCAATAGGATTTTTCCTATCTTAATTCTGATTGGCTGATAGCATTCTATAAGCCAATTAGAATTGAAGGGATGCCATCTTGGATGACGTCACTTAATGGACCCGTCATTGTTGAAGAAGACTCCAGATGAAGAGGATGCTCCACGTCGGATGTCTTGAAGATGGAGCCGCTCCGCGCCGGATGGATGAAGATAGAAGATGCCGTCTGGATGAAGACTTGTGCCCGTCTGGAGGACCACTTTTGCCGGCTTGGATGAAGACTTCTGCCCGTCTGGAGGACCACTCCACCCGGCTTCGTTGAGGACTTCGGCCCGGTTGAGTGAAGACGTCTCAAGGTAGGATGATCTTCAAGGAGTTAGTGTTAGGTTTTTTTAAGGGTGAATTGGGTCGGATTTAGAGTAGGGTTGGTTGTGTGGGTGGTTGGTTTGAATGTTGGGGGGGGTGTTGTAATTTGTTTTTTACAGGTAAAACAGCTGATTACTTTGGGGCAATGCCCCGTAAAAGGCCCTTTTAAGGGCTATTTGTAATTTAGTGTAGGGTAGGGCTTTTTTATTTTAGGGGGCTTTTTTATTTTGTTAGGGGGATTAGAGTAGGTGTAATTAGTTTAAAATATTGTAATTATTTTATTATTTTCTGTAATTTAGTGTTTTTTGTACTTTAGATAATTTTATTTAATTTTATTTAATTGTAGTTAATATAGGGAATTAATTTAATTATAGTGTAGTGTTAGGTGTAATTGTAACTTAGGTTTGGTTTTATTTTACAGGTATATTTGTATTTATTTTAGCTAGGTAGTTATTAAATAGTTAATAACTATTTAATAACTATTGTACCTAGTTAAAATAAATACAAAGTTGCCTGTAAAATAAAAATAAACCCTAAGATAGCTACAATTTAACTATTAGTTATATTGTAGCTATCTTAGGGTTTATTTTATAGGTAAGTATTTAGTTTTAAATAGGAATAATCTATTTAGGAATATTTATTTAGAATTATTTAAATTATATTTAAATTAGGGGGTGTTAGGGTTAGTGTTAGACTTAGGTTTAGGGGTTGATAAATTTAATATAGTGGCGGCAGTGAAGGGGGGGGCAGATTAGGGGTTAATAAATATAATGTATGCGGCGGCATTGTAGGGGGGCAGATTAGGGGTTAATAAATATAATGTAGGTGGCGGCGGTGTAGGGGGCGGCAGATTAGGGGTTAATAAGTATAATGTAGGTGGCAGCAGTGTAGGGGGCGGCATATTAGGGGTTAATAAGTAAAATGTAGTTGCGGTGGGCTCCCGGAGCGGCGGTTTAGGGGTTAAACAATTTATTTAGTTGTGACGGGGTCCGTGAGCGACGGTTTAGCGGGTAAACAGTATAGTATAGTGTGGGTGTTTAGTGACAGGGTACCAAGAAAGCTGTAAAAAAGCTGAAGAGCAGCATGATCGATGTCTGTTAGTTAACAACAGTCCGCTGCTCATCGCTCCGTACTTGGTGCGTGGCTTTTTGACAGCTTTTTTGATAATTTTGGAGAATATATTCAGGTCCACGGCAGCGATGTTAGGCGAGCTCATTGGTGAGGTTGAATGCAGGTAAGTTGACATCTTGATAAATAGATGCCATTGTCATTGGTTGTAAATGTCAGAAACATTTTGATTCTTAAGCCTCTAGGCACTATTTTCAATCTAAAATATCTCTCAAAGGTCCATTTATCCCATTTTAGTTTTATGTCCCTTTTCATAAGATTCTCCATTGTTTGAAAAGTATCACTGAGAGGATTGAAGTTTAATGTTTCATTAAAAAATGTTTCAAAGTCTTGTTCTAAATGATCTAAGTCTACTATAGACATTGTAGTATTGCTGGTTTAGTTGCTCAGGTGCATCAGTCTCCATTTTAAGATGAGAAAGACAAAAAAAATCTATTTCAAATACCTGAGATCTCTCTTACTATCTGAGGTCACTCTTAATATAACATCTAAATATACAGCAAAACCCAGTAACTAAACAGGGCAAAACAGAACAAAACCTAGTAACTAAACAGGGCAAAACAGAACAAAACCTAGTAACTAAACAAACAAAACAGGAGCAAATGTAAATGAATGTAGGGAGACAGTTAATCGGAATCTAGTACTAGGCCAGAACAACAAAGGAAAAAATAAGAAAGAAAATACTCCTTATTGTTTTCAGGTTAGTGACCAACTTGACGAAAGTCAATTAATGATGCAATAAACAAATGAAACAAGCTAGATGTTAATAAGCACTAATTCAACAGAAAAATGCACTTAATATAGCTTAATAGTATATAAGCAGAATCAAGTATTTAAATAAAGATATATAAAGATGAATAGTATACAAAAATAGATAGTTTAGAATCAGTTTCTAAACATTGTATCAATATAAATAAAAGGACTTTAAATTCTTAACAATGGTGCCTTATAGTTGTATAGCGCATGCCACAACAAACTTAAACAAGGGGAGCAATAGGTGGTGTAATCCACATATGCTTACACAATAATTTAAAAAAAAATTTTTTTTTAACATATTTATATATTATCCAACAATGTACAACATAAGCTGGGCAAAATTACTACATCGACACATCTCACAAGATGATTTATACATTAAAATAGAAAACTACAACATATGCTTTTTTCTAACCACATATTTAGCTTTAAGATTCCTTATGGTACATATAACTAACATAAATCATTACAATTAGATATGTGCATGGTGAAAAAATTCGGTTCGGATTAATTCGGAATTTTTCAAATTTCGGTTCGGATCGATTCGAATTCGGAAAATTTTGAATTGATTCGGTTCGGATTCATTTCGGATTCATTCGGATTCGAAGAAATTCGGCTGGATTCGGTTCGGAAATTCGGAATACACATATCTAATTACAATGGCGTGCAATCAAATCTTTCTTGGCCCAAGTTAAGGCTACGTTTTAGGCCTCGGGATTTCTTGACACTCATATATCTACAAATATAAATAAATTGGTAACGTACAGAGACATATATTGAATATAGATATTACATCTCTACATTTAAAAAAATACATCCTGCATCAAAACAATATGAAAACAACGTTCTTTCTTAACCCAATTGTAAATTTAAACTAATGCCTTAGATTCCTAATGGTACAAATATCTATCTGTATAAATGCATATGATTTTAGGCCTGAGACAAAGTACACTTGTTGGAAAAATGTTCTAATGAAATAACAAACACTTAACATTAAATGACAAAACCACGCAAAATAAAAACAAAAATAAGGGAGAGAAAAAAAAAATGAAGAAAAAAAGGGGGGGGGGAGGGGGAAAACCCCAGTACCCCCCCTCCGCCTCTCAATCAATGGGAGCTGAAACAAGTTCTAGATGCAAACTATTATAATGGGTAGCCAAAAAAGTTTCTATAGGTATCAGTAGAACCCAGGGAAGCTAATATTCGCTTCTGTATAGAGAGTGGGTATAGATTAATTATAGGTCTCCAATTTCTGACAAATACCTCAGCCCTATCTTTGAACTGGAATATTGTATTATGTGATTCAAACACAAGTTGTTGAAGCAACATGTTATGAAAGTGAGAGAATCTGGGAGGAAATGTATCTTTCCATTTTTTCAATATCAGATTTCTAATTGCCAAAATTATCGTATTTAATATCCTGATATTTTTAGGTTTAACCCGAACTAAATTCGGATGTATCAAAAAGATTATATGGTAAGCTTGTATTTTAAAACTGTCATGGAACTGCCGATTATACCAGTGGTTAGCTTTGCCCCACAGTTGGTTTATTTTGAGGCAATAGAAAACCATATGTAGAATATCTGCATTTAATAAATGACATTTTGGACACCATTGTTGTATTGAAGAAGAAAATGTAGACATTTTAAGGGGAGTTAGATATGAATTGTGTAATAGTTTAATATGTGATTCTTTCCATGCAATTGACACATTCAATTTCTCTAGTGCAGAAAAACTGTAAGAGATATTAGCTAATTCATATTGGGGAAAGTATTGACACCAAAAAGAGACAAAGTTTTGGGAAGAAATTTGGCCCTGTTTTGCAAGCATTATATTGTATAAAAGAGCAATTGTAAATTTGCCCTCTGCAGCTTTTTTAATGCACTCATTGATGTCGGACCACCGCAGATCAATACTGCTACCCCGATCTTGCGAGTTAATAAAGTGCAGAGTTTGAAAATATGCAAATAGACTATGTCTTGGTAGTTCAAATGAATTCATTAGATCGTTGAAAGAAAACATCTGTCCTGAAGTAGTAATAAATTGATACATATACTTAAGGCCATTTTGAGCCCATATACGATATATTTGCTCATTAGTTCCTGGAATAAACTCTGGGTTGCCTTGAATTGGAAGAAAACCTGAGAATCTATAATCTATATCGCACATACTACAGATTTTTTGCTATGCTATGATTATATTTTTGAAGGATATAAGATTACAGATATTTGATGGGAGTTTTTTATTGGACAATGCAAGATTGCTTTTAAAGAAAAAGGGGCTATAAATATACTCTCTATCTCCGCAGAAGAGACTTTATTTGAATTGATCAGCCATCCCATAGCTATTTTGGTTAAGGTCATCAAATTATAAAGTTTAATATCCGGCAAAGCCAGTCCATCATTCCTCTTTTTTTTTACAAAGTTTCGCTATTGAGATATGTTCTTTCCATAAAAGTTGTGAGCATGCCGCATAAAACTTTCGAGTTTCCTGGTTGGGAATAAATAATGGAAGATTTTGCAGTAAGTAAAGTATCCGTGGAAAAATAATTGTTTTAACTAGATTAACTCAAGTCGAGAGCGGAAGAGGAAATGTCGACCAATTCTTAAGGTCTTAAAATGGCTTTTTCAAAAACCGGTTTAAAATTTTAATTATACCACATCTTGGGATTTCTATGCAATATGATACCCAGATATCTGATATTGTCTGTATTTTTAAAAGGATGATCAATAGAACTTCCCTTGTGCTTTTGTATCCATAAAAGTTCACTTTTTTGGAGATTTATCTTATACCATGCGAAAGAACTAAAGGTTGAAAGTAAATATAGGATTTTTGGAATGGACTTTATCGAATCCTCTAAAAAATTAGCAAATCATCAGCATAGAGAGAGATTTTAAATGCCATTGTACCCACTCTCATCCCTAATAATTCTGAACGAAGCCAAATTGCTAAAGGTTCAATTGCAATATTAAACAATAAAGGCGACAAAGGGCAGCCTTGACGAGTACCTCGCCCCAGCACGATTTTATCAGAAAGATTGCCATTTATCAAAAGTGCTGAGTATAGATTTTTATATATCTTGGCTATAAAATCTAAGCAATGACCTTTAATACCAAAGTTTTCTAAAGAATATAGCAGGTGATCAGATGATATGGAATCAAATGCCTTCTCGGCATCTATAGATAATATAGCTAAATCCTTATCAAACTTCTCATTTTGGTTCCAGAAAAAATCTAACAATATTTCAACTTTCCGTAAATTAGAGGTTACAGTGCATCTATTGATGAAGCCCGTTTGATCCATATGGATTATTATAGGCAAAAAGTTCTTCATTCTGTTAGCTACAATGGTTGAGTGTTAGATAGTTCCTGAAAATAATAATAAAAAAACTTTCTAATATTGTTATTGTCTGTATATCTCTGATGTTCAACCTTAATAGCCAGAATATAGTTTCTGCTTTTATTATTTTTAGTAATTCTGGCCAAATATTTGGCTGAGCTACCATAATGACCTTTAAAACGATTGGCCAATTTAGTCTCTTCCTCAAGACATTGCTGCTTAATGTATTTATCTCTTTTAATGCTGCACTGAGAGTAATATAGCCAATTGCTCTGAGAAGAATGGAGCTTATATTGATTGAAAGCGTTTTTAACTTGATTGGATAATTGTCTTTCGCTCAGTAAACATTTCTTTTTATAATGACATAAATAAGACTTGATATGGCCTCTAAGGACAGCTTTAAAAGTTTCCCAGAATATTTCACTTTTATTATAGTACGAAATATTGTTCCTGGAGAAATCCTGCCATTGTAATATTAACCAATTTATAAATTTGCTGTTATTACTTAAATAATAAGGAAAAAATAAACTAGAATTAATTAGAATTATCTCTTTGACATGAATGGATACTCAGAGAGATTATCGCGTGGTCAGAAATGATAATATCATGTATCTGAGGACATAGTTGTTACTGAAGAAGCTGTTCTGAGATAAAAATATAGTTGATCCTTGAGAATGTACAATGGGATTTGGGCTCACAAGAAAATGTTACGATGTCAGGAAATTTAATCCTCCAAATGTCATTAAGTTTAAGAGAGGAACAAAATTTTTACAAATATTTACTAGCCTTCATATCTTGTCGTTTGCTCTGGGACATTTTATCAATATTCAGGGGGGGAGAGTGTCATATTGAAATCCCCACCTAAAATTAGTCTATCACTACAGTGAGAGTATAATTTAATTTGGATTGTGTCCCAAAATCTGCAGGAAAACTGATTTGGGCCATAAACATTGCATAAAATGAGTTCATATCCTCTAATCAGAATCTTAATAATAATGAATCTATTATCTGTATCACATTCAGTACTGATAGTTTCAAATTTTAATTTTGATTATTAAATAGGATAGCAACTCCACATTTCCGGCTCACACAAGGAGTCACGATAACTCGTCCTACCCAACGTGATCTTAATTTGGGAAGTTCAGCCTCTTTAAGGTGGGTTTCTTGTAAAAATACAATGTCAGGGGAGTGTTTACCCAATAAGGATATAATTTGTTTACGTTTAATAGGGGATGTTATTCCCCCAACATTCCACAAAAGAATTTTAAGAGGTGCTGACATGGCGTGTAAATAACCCTAGTCTAAAATAGACCACAATAAGTGTAGTAGGAGTGGAGGCGAAGGAGAGGGGAAAGGGAGGTACTGGGGGAAGGGAAAAAAACACAACAAGAAGACAAGACTTAAAACAATCTGGGTAGAACATCTGTCTAACCAGAAACACTGTAGAGTCAATTAGGATCTGAAAATAGTCTATATTAGGACTTAAGGAAAGAAATGAGAATATTGCTATGTATAAAGTTTATCATGAATAAGGAAATCTCTAGCTTTTTTACTGTTATTAAGTGTGTTAGTTCTGCCATTATTCTCCACAATTATTTTTGCTGGGTGTATCATCCTTACTTTATATCCTTTGTCTATCAATTGTGGAAAGAAGGGGGACATCTCCTTTCTTTTTATCTGTGTTTCATTAGAGAAGTCTTGGAAAATAAATATTTTACGATTATCTATCATAAGTGGTAAGTTTTTACGATAATATTTAAAATACTCTAATTTGTGTTGGAAATTTAGGACTTTAAATATAAGCATCCTATCGCGGCTAGGGCCCTCTTGATTTGATCTGTTTGCTCCTACTCTATGTGCTCTTTCTATAGAGATTAGTAATTTTTCTTTTGGAAAACCTAAGATTTGTGGAAGTAGCTGGGAGGTAAAATGGATTAAATCATCATAAGCCGGCGTCTCAGGGAGACCCACTAATCGAATATTATTGCACCTAGTGCGATCCTCAATATCCTCAATTTTAGCTGTTAAAGTAAGTAATTTATTATCATGTTTGTTAACTACTTCTTCTTGACTATTAAGTTGATCCTCTATATTAGAGATCCTCTCCTCAGGCTCTGTTAGTCTAGATGCAAAATGTTTTAGATCAGATACTATTGCTGCAATTTCATTTGTAATGCCACCTAGTTCCTTTTTAATAGAATCCTGCTGAGGGGAAAAACATTCCGATAGTTGCATCATTAATGCTGGATTCCCCAAAGAAGTGGCTTGGGTTTCAGTGATGCTGTCTGAGCTATTATCTAATATTTTGGATTTCTTATCTTTTGCTTTTGGCGGCATGATTGGTGATAGTGTGTTAGAATGAGTGAGAAATTTTTCCATATAGGAAAAAAGTACTTGTGTATATATATAAATATATATAGCAGTGTTCAAAAACTAAATAACTTAGATAATTAGTGTAGGTGGAAGAGAAAAAAAAAAGTGTTACAAGCTAAATAAGTGTAGCGACTGTGCTCCTAATAGGTGCGGTTGTGAAAACAGTATAGTTAACCATATATTGGCAATATTATTACAAGATGCCAAAATTACAACAAACTATCAGAAAATATCAAAAAGAATACGTCATCACTGATACTTGATGTCAAATTTTTAAAAAGAAATTACTTTTCAGATACTGCCCACTTAAAAAGAGTCTATAGTACTTTTACAGCTAAGTGGGGACTAAATAGGATCAATACATAGACTCCAAAGAAAATAGTTATGAGAAAACAAATGTTTGACCAAACCTTAGACAAGTCAAATATAGAATAGGAGAAAGACAGGATATTAAGAAAAATGTAATTTAATGTCTTAATAGTACATTCTATCTCCAAAAATAGGTTAACCCTAACAATACAACTTATTGTCAAAGAAAAAATAATTTTCTCTCCAAAAAGGTGGAAAATGTATAGCTGTATAACTATAAGATCTGAGTAATTGCTCCTTAAAATAAAATCTCTTCTCTGAATTACAGAATCTAGTGACTTAAATATGTATATACAGTAGTCAATACAACTCTTGCAGCTCTTAAATTCTAAGCAAACATCTAGCCAATAGTAGTTAGGTAGCGACTTTTTAAGTTACCAAGCATCATATAAAAGCCTTTAAAGACCTAGATAGTGACTCTTTATGATACTAGACTTAGTGCAAAGACCCAAACCAACTAACTGACATATCTTTGTAATCACACACTTTGTATGGAGCCTTTTTAAAGCAACAAGGTTTGCAGAAGCATCAATAAAAGCTGGATAGCGTCTCTTTATGAAGACAGAATTATAGAGAATACTTTAACGGCTGGATAGCGTCTCTTTAAATTTCCAAGTTATTATATCTTAGGCTTAGTAACTGGATAGGGGCTCCAAAAGACAACGGGCTATATATACAAACCCTTGTAAATATATATAAACTCTTAAAGAATGGATAGCATCTCTTATCTTAACATTATTTACATAAAGGCCTTTGAAAAAAGAAAATAAGTTATTAGAATACACAGACTTTTGTATGCACACAATACATTTATTATTAACATGCACCAAACAAGCAATCAATGAAAAATGTATAGGTTTTTTCATATAGATAGAATCAATAGGCTATTCGACTTGACAGCCAAACAATTAGCTTGTTCTGAATTGAATAGGTGTTAAAAAAAATTCTACCTAATACTGCCTGTGATAATGATTGATAACTTGTATGGGTGTAAAACAGTGGTAATCTTTCATAGAACAGTAATCTGTATAAAACATGCATAAAATTGGACAGTATCGATATAAACTCCTTCAAATAAAGCTGCAGCTATTATGATTATAGGGCGAAAAGCTATAGAAATTCAAAGTTTCCAAGTATTATGCATAAAACTGTAATCTGTATAAAACATGCACAAACTTGGGCAGTATCAATATCAACCCCTTCCAATAATTCTGTAACTGTTATGATTATAGAGCAAAATCTATTGAGATTAAAAGTTTCCAAAATGTTATGCAGTTATTATATGCTACACCAAAAAACCTATTATCATTAAAAAAAAATCAAAATTAGAAGTGTTGATAATGACGCTCATATCATTATTGAACAGAGAGCCTTGAACAAATAATTGCTCATATATGAGCTACAAAATAAATGAGTTCATAAAGTCAATGTGCCGATTGGACTTAGGAAGAACACGTGTTGTAATAATATATACGGCTCACAGTTTTTGATACAGAATAAGTCACCAGTCCAGAAAATTAGAACAAGTTCTCCAAACTTGTTAATAGGAACACTATTGAAGAAGAAGAAAAGTCACTATCTGGACATGGTCATTTTACCTCTGAGACCAACAGAAAATCTTTACATTTTTTAGACTTACAACTAAACTCTAATATTGAGAATCATAGTGTAGAGTCAACCATCTATAGAAAACCTGTAGCAGGGAATACCTTATTACATGGCAAGAGCAATCACCCCAGAAAAGTCCCCTATTCGATTACTAAAGGGCAGTTTATCAGAATGAGAAGAAATTGTTCTGATGATATTGACTATGCTACCCATAGCAATGACCTTGCCGAGAGGTTAAAACAGAGGGGATACAAGGAAAATGTCATACAAAGAACAAAGCTGGAAGTTAACTCTTTAAACAGAAATACCTTGCTGTTGGACAAATCTAAGCCCAAAACCACCAATCGCAGACAGTTAAGTGGGGAACCTGTGACAATCGTCAATCAATATTCTTCTGATTATGATGATTTCTGCAAAATCATTCACAAAAACTTACCTATGCTATTGGCAGATGATGGTCTGGTTGAAACCATACACCAAGGCTGCAGATTCTCCTACAGAAGATGGGTTACAATCGGTAATCAAATTTCAAGAAGCATGTTACCTACTCTTAGAGCTACCAGTTCGTGGTTGGACTCTAAGGGTATGTACAGATGTGGATATAGTGCATGTATACCATGCACTTTTATTCAGAGAGGTAACTCTTTTCAATCGTTCTCTACAGGAAAGAATTACAAAGTGACATCATTGTAGGGCCAAAAATGCGGTATACCATGGGGTACTTGTACAAATAGACATTATGTAGGATGTATATCAAGAGAAGTCAGAGAAAGGATAAGGCAACATCTGTCAGACATTAAAAGGTCTGATCCCTGTTCTGAAATGGCAAACACTTTATTAATGAACATAACAGTTCCAACACAACCTTTAAGTGGATGGTCATAGAACAAGTTGTAGCACCTAAACGAGGAGGTGATACTAATAAAATCTTCTTTAAGAGGGAAGCTTATTGGATTTTTACATTAGAGTCACGTACCCCCAAGGGCTATAACTCTCTCTAATTTTTGGGAATGATTAATTAAATGTTTGCCTTTAACATATACTTTTGTAAAATTGTTGTGAAGTGATGCGCTAGACTTCCCTCAACTAGCCAACCTAATTACACTACCTCCTTCCTAGGTAGTTATATGTCTAAAGAATATCAAGTTAAAAAGTTTAGGTGGTGCTAAAAATAAGTAGTGGGTTGATAAACTTTAATCTCCATTAAGATTTATGAGTGTACACTTAATTTAACACAATTGCACCTTTGGTCCTACCACTTTCAAAACTTAATCCTGTAATTGGTAGTTTCTGTTAATAAATTCTCCATAAACAGTAAGCTCTTATATACAAAAAGTTTATTAAAAAAATCTTTCAGTTCACATATGTCAATTTAAAAACCATTCATTTGTTTTGGCCAAAAAATCCCAATCAACACTCACACAACCTGTAAACAATTGCCTCTAGTTAATAAAATGTCAAAATATACATATATCTTAAAATCAATAAAAGCTGAAAATCACAAAGACATTGCTATATATTGCTCCTTCAACAATCTCCTATATTGTAATGCTTGAAACCTCTATATAAAACTTTAATGGTTAAATAATTCAAATTCTCTTTCAGCAGATAAGCACCATCAATTTTGCAATCTTAGGAAGATCCCAATCACATGTGTTAATATTCAGTTCTGGTAATCACAGCTGTTACCAATTGTATAGATGTTAGCTAAAATAAGATCAAGTTTAGTTCTCTGATCGCCACGTTTCAAACTTCAAAGTCACTTCCAGAGTGTCAAACACTTTATGCTTAAGCAGTTTTTGTCCGGTAACGAAAATCTTCTTTATAGGTAGCCTGATTGAATCACAGGAAACAGTGCCAGTCCAGGCTCACGTTCAGTCCCCTGGGGTGTAGAGTATTCAGTTTAAAAATCCACTTGGATTCCAATTGTAATAACTTGTGGTGTCTGTCCCCTCCTCTTGGAGGTATGGGCACATGATCTATAATCTTGAACCTTAAGTCCTGTACACTATGTCCGCTGATGGCAAAATGGTGTGCCACGGGTTGGTCGCTTCCTTGATTCTTGATTGCTGCTCTAATCACTGACCTATGGTTGGCCATGCGAGTGCAAACATTGTCAGCTGTTTTCCCTACATAGAACAGTCCACATGGGCAGCTAATGAGATAGACCACAAACGGTGTAGTGCAGGTAAGGTAGTATTGGATATAATAGTTTAGATTCATGTCTGGATGGCGAAATGTGGCTCCAGAGATCATGGCATGGCATGTAGTACACCCAATGCATCGAAAACTTCCCTTCTTGGTGTTGGATAACCATGTCTTTTTATCATAACGATATTTAGGGTCAGTCATCACCAGTTGGTCCCTCAGATTTCGGTTCCTTTTAAAACCAACTCTTGGACTGCCCCAATCCCCAAAATGTAATGTGGGGTCACTTTGAATGATATGCCAATGGGTTTTTAGATTGTATCCAATGTGCTTAGTATCAGGATAGTATTTCATTATGAAGGTCAGACGTTTAGTATCATCTCTCCATCTTATTCTTAGGACCATCCTGTTCACTCATGCATTCGAGCAGATATTGCCATTTGTATCCCCTTGCTATGAATTTCATCGCCATGTCCTGTAGCTGTGTCTTCATTGTATCAGTATTGCTGTTATTTCTACTGACTCTTGACATTTGGCCTTGAGGAATAGCTCTAAGTAGAGATGTTGGATGACAACTTTGTGCATGCAACACAGAGTTCCTGTCAGTCGGTTTTTGGTATAGTGAGGTTCCTAAACCAGTACCGTCCAAGAATTCAACTTTTTCTTCACTGTAGGACATTTTTAATTGAATGGGATGTTTTAGTTCATTCAATTCAAGAAACCAATTTGAGCCCCCCAAACTATGAACAAATCATCTATATACCGCTGGTATACGACTATTTCTTTCTTCTGGAACACCTGCATAATTTCCTCTTCATAGTATTCCATATACAGAATCGAGAATGAGGGGGCAACATTTGAGCCCATGGCAGTTCCCTTTATTTGGCAGTAGTAGGAGTTCTGTTCTCGAATCTAAAATAATTCAGCCTAAGGCTCAATTCAAGAATCTGTAGCAAGAATGTTGCCGGTGGACCCACATACGGGTATCTGCTCAGTGCTCTTGCTACCATGTTAATACCCTCTTTCTGTGGTATGACTTTGTAGAGGCTATTGACGTCAGCCGTTGATAGTATCCACTTATCTTCCATCCTTAGATCCTTCAGTTTGTCTATGAGGTCCATAGAATCTCTAACATATGATCTCATGTATTTAACAAAAGGCTGTAGAAAGAAGTCCACAAATTGAGACAACTGCGATGTGATGGAATCCCGGGCAGATACAATAGGCCTCCCGGGCCGGTGGGTTTGGTTCTTGTGAACCTTAGGCAGGGTATACAATATAGGGCATTTGGTGTGTTCTGTCATTAGAAAACCTCCTATTTTCGGATCTATCCATCCCTGCATCACACCCTCCATCACCAGAATTTCGATTTCTTTCTGGAATTCCTTAATCGGATTTCTTTGGAGCTGTAGATAAGTCATGGTGTCACTTAGTTGGTGCATGATCTCTGATTGGTAGTATTCATAGTTCATTATCACCCTGGCTCCCCCTTTGTCCGTGGGTCGGATGATGATCTTGGGGTCTGTAGCCAAACAAGAGTGTTGGTATTTTTGTACTCGTGTATATCACACTTGATCTTGTCTAACTGTGTTCTCACACAAGATCAAGTGTGATATACACAAGTACGAAAATACCAACACTCAAAAATTAATAGCTGATACCAGTTCAGATTGGTTAATCAATTACAATCACAGCTTAAGGAATACAAAGAAGCCTTGATATCCTTTAAAAATAGGAAGCTGGCAGCTGTGACTGAAGATCATAAAGAAAAAAGTGTATACAGGTGGTTGACAGTAGGTGAAGGGGGCAACAGAGGATATAGACCTAGAAGACAGAGGCGGTATAGACAATACACTAGGAGAAACCTTCAGACCATTGATACCAGCTCGGGCATGGATTCTGATACCCCATTGTCTACACAGGCGCCAACATTACCATATAGAGGTACCTCACGACCCTATAGAGGAAACAGACAACAACAGTCTTTTTTTAGGGGTGACCACCCGTTCAGCCATAAGGGGAAGAGGACTCCACATCCAAGAAGAGGTGGTCAGAGGCAGACCACCATTCCCCCACCAACCTCCACCGATACACCAATGAGTAACAACCTGGTCATTAACATCAGTGATCACACTCTATCTGAGTCTTAAATCCAGCTTTTAAATAAGGGACTCAATTTTGTACCCACTAAAATTGGAAATCCCTTTGACTTGTGGATTGACCAACAGAAGTTCCAGTGATCACTAAGACTTAGAGAACATTTCAGCAATTATTTGACCTCTGAAACTGGTACTCCATTTTTCAAATCTAGTAAATTTGACCCTATCAGCTACAATTCGAGTATTAAAACATACTCTCGTTTGGTAAACATGGATACCAGTATGGCTCCAAAGCCAATATTTAGAAATAATTTGACGAAAGAGGAGTTTTTAGCTATAAAAACTTTGGCTACAGACCCCAAGATCATCATCCGCCCCGCGGACAAAGGGGGAGACACAGTGATAATGAACTATGAATACTACCGATCAGAGATCATGCACCAACTAAGTGACACCATGACTTATCTACAGCTCCAAAGAAATCTGATTAAAGAATTCCATAAAGAAATCGAAATTCTGGTGATGGAGGGTGTGATGCAGGGATGAGATAGATGAGAAAATAGAAGGTTTTCTAATGATGGAACACCCCGAATGCCCTATATTGTATACCCTGCCTAAGGTACAAAAGAACAAAACCCACCCACCCGGGTGGCCTATTGTATCTGCCCGGGATTCCATCACATTGCAGTTGTCTCAATTTGTGGACTTCTTTCTACAGCCTTTTGTTAAAAACATGAGATCATATGTTAGAGATTCTATGGACCTCATAGACAAACTGAAGGATCTAAGGATGGAAGATAAGTGGATACTATCAACGGCTGATGTCAATAGCCTCTACACAGTCATACCACAGAAAGAGGTTATTAACATGGTAGCAAGAGCACTGAGCAGATACCCATATGTGGGTCCACCGGCAACATTCTTGCTACAGATTCTTGAATTGAGCCTTAGGCTGAATTATTTTAGATTCGAGAACTCCTACTACTACCAAATAAAGGGAACCACCATGGGCTCGAATTTCACCCCCTCATTCCCAAACCTGTATATGGAATAATATGAAGAGGAAATTATGCAGGTGTTCCAGAAGAAAGAAATAGTCGTATACCAGTGGTATATAGATGATTTGTTCATAGTTTGGGGGGGGGGGGCTCAAGTGAATCATTACAGAATTGGTTTCTTGAATTGAATGAACTAAAACATGCCATTCAATAAAAAATGTCCTACAGTGAAGAAAAAGTTGAATTCTTGGACTTATGTATATTCAAGGACGGTACTGGTTTAGGAACCTCACAATACCAAAAACCGACTGACAGGAACTCTGTGTTGCATGCACAAAGTTGTCATCCAACATCTCTACTTAGAGCTATTCCTCAAGGCCAAATGTCAATAGTCAGCAATACTAAGACAATGAAGACACAGCTCCAGGACATGGCAATGAAATTCATGGCAAGGGGATACAAATGGCAATATCTGCTCGAATGCATGGGTGAACAGGATGGTCCTAAGAATAAGATGGAGAGAGATGATACTAAACGTATGACCTTCGTAACGAAATACTGTCCTGATACTAAGCACATTGGATACAATCTAAAAACCCATTGGCATATCATTCAACGTGACCCCACATTACCTTTTGGGGATTGGGGCAGTCCAAGAGTGGGTTTTAAAAGGAACCGAAATCTGAGGGACCAACTGGTGGTGACTGACACTAAACATTGTTTTGATAAAAAGACATGGTTATCCAACACCAAGAAGGGATGTTTTCGATGCATTGGGTGTACTACATGCCATGCCATGATCCCTGTAGATACATTTCGCCATCCAGACACAAATCTAAACTATAATATCCAATATTACCTTACCCGCACTACACCGTTTGTGGTCTATCTCATTAACTGCCCGTGTGGACTGTTCTATGTAGGAAAAACAGCTGACGATGTTCGCACACGCATGGCCAGCCATAGGTCTGCGATTAGAGCAGCAATCAAGAATCAAGGAAGCGACCAACCGGTGGCACACCATTTTGCCATCAGCGGACATAGTGTACAGGACTTAAGGTTCAAGATTATAGATCATGTGCCCATACCTCCAAGAGGAGAGGACAGACACCGCAAGTTATTACAATTGGAATCCAAGTGGATGTTTAAACTGAATACTCTATGCCCGAGGGGACTGAACGTGAGCCTGGACTGCTACTGTTTCCTGTGATTAAATCAGGCCACCTATAAAGAAGATTTTATGTGGATACTTGTACTAGATGGACATGCTATGGGATTCCAGTATAGCAGCTTACGATTGTAATCTTGAGAGCCTATGGTCCATTTGTTTTTGGTTTTCTGTTTTTTTATTTTCCTTCTTCTATTTTCATTTTCTTTTTCTTTCTCTTCTTCTTTTTCTTCTTCTTCTTTTTCTTTTCTTCTTTTTTCTTGCTTCCTTACTAATTTATTATCATTTATTTATTTATGTATTTATTTATTTTCCCTTTTCTTCTTTTGCTTTTGTTTTCATGTTTATGTTTGTTCTCCTTTGTTTGTTTCTGTCTGTGTCTTTGTTATTTTTATTATTATTATTATTATTATTTTTTTATTTTTATTATTATTTTTTTTTTATTTATATTTATTTTTATTTTTTAATTTGAGTCATTCACATGGGTTATGTATTCGCTATTTTAGTATTTTTATCTTTTGTGCTTCTGAGACTTTTCTGTATGTCATATATGAGTTAGCACAGTATGGTACTTTTACCCCTTATATTATCAGTTTGAAGTATGTGAGTCACTTGTATAGAATCACATTCATCATTTAGGGGAGATTACTGATCGCTAAACACGCAAAATATGGCTTATACCCCTAGAGGGTCACGTGTATGTCTATCCTCTCCGTTTTCCTCTTTATTAGTTTGTGTTTGTGGACCATTGGGTTTTTCTCTATACCTTACTGTGGTGTTTTTGAGCGTAGCTTGTGTGTGGTTGAAGCCAATGCTCTCTGTCGGCAATACCGATTTGCTTAGTTCCGGGTACATGATTGTTGTTCATGGTTGCTAGGGCAACATATCATTCTGAGAGGTAGGACTCCCTTAGATGATGTCATTAGGATGCGCCGAGACGCACGCCACCTAGACCCACGTAGTCACAATTGTTTGTTACACCGTAATATGGATTTAGTCCCTCAGCCCAGAACAGGTAGATAATTTCTTGTAACAATTCTTTTCTTTCTAGTCTAATACTGTTTTATAAATGTAATATTCTAATTTGAATGTCACATTCTAATTCAAATGTCTCATTCAAATTTGAAATAGTAGTTCTAGTCCACAACTGTGTTGTATAAATGTAATATTCAAATTTGAATGTCACATTCAAATTCGAATGTCACATTCGAATTCTAATGTAGCATTCAAATTCGAAATACTATTTATAGTCTACAACTGTGTTTTATAAATGTAATATTTGAATTCAAATGCCACATTCCCACAAAAACAGAAACCAACCAGGATTTTTCCAAATCAAAGACTACTAAATTTATTGATATTTAGGGAAATAAAACTCCCCTTCTTCAGAAGAAGGGGAGCTTTATTTCCCGAAACGTCAATAAATTTGACTCTTTGCTTTGGAAAAATCCTGGTTCGTATACACATATAAACACATAAATATATGTAAACATACATAGACATATATATATATATATATATATATATACAGTGGGGCAAAAAAGTATTTAGTCAGCCACCAATTGTGCAAGTTCTCCCACTTAAGAAGATGAGAGAGGCCTGTAATTTTCATCATAGGTTACCTCAACTATGAGAGACAAAATGTGGAAACAAATCCAGACAATCACATTGTCTGATTTGGGAAGAATTCATTTGCATATTATGGTGGAAAATAAGTATTTGGTCACCTACAAACAAGCAAGATTTCTGGCTCTCACAGACCTGTATCTTCTGCTTTAAGAGGCTCCTCTGTCCTCCACTCATTACCTGTATTAATGGCACCTGTTTGAACTTGTTATCAGTATAAAAGACACATGTCCACAACCTCAAACAGTCACACTCCAAACTCCACTATGGTGAAGACCAAAGAGCTGTCGAAGGACACCAGAAACAAAATTGTAGACCTGCACCAGGCTGGGAAGACTGAATCTGCAATAGGCAAGCAGCTTGGTGTGAAGAAATCAACTGTGGGAGCAATAATTAGAAAATGGAAGACATACAAGACCACTGATAATCACCCTTTATCTGGGGCTCCACGCAAGATCTCACCCGTGGGGTCAAAATGATCACAAGAACAGTGAGCAAACATCCCAGAACCACACGGGGGGACCTAGTGAATGACCTGCAGAGATCTGGGACCAACGTAACAAAGGCTACCATCAGTAACACACTACGCCGCCAGGGACTCAGATCTTGCAGTGCCAGACGTGTCCCCCTGCTTAAGCCAGTATGCTAGAGAGCATTTGGATGATCCAGAATCAGATTGGGAGAATGGCATATGGTGAGATGAAACCAAAGTAAAACTGTTTGTAGAAACACAACTCGTCGTGTTTGGAGGAGAGAGAATGCTGAGTTGCAACCAAAGAACACCATACCTACTGTGAAGCATGGGGGTGGCAACATCATGCTTTGGGGCTGTTTCTCTGCAAAGGGAACAGGACGACTGATCCGGGTACATGAAAGAATGAATGGGGCCATGTATCGTGAGATTTTGAGTGCAAACCTCCTTCCATCAGCAAGGGCATTGAAGATGAAACGTGGCTGGGTCGATCTTTCAGCATGACAATCATCCCAAAAACACCGCCCGGGAAACGTAGGAGTGGCTTTGTAAGAAGCATTTCAAGGTCCTGGAGTGGCATAGCCAGCCTCCAGATCTCAACCCCATAGAAAACCTTTGGAGGGAGTTCAAAGTCCGTGTTGCCCAGCGACAGCCCCAAAACATCACTGCTCTAGAGGAGATCGGCATGCAAGGAATGGGCCAACATACCAGCAACAGTGTGCGACAACCTTGTAAAGACTTACAGAAAACGTTTGACCTCTGTCATTGCCAACAAAGGATATATAACAAAGTATTGAGATGAACTTTTGATATTGACCAAATACTTATTTTCCACCATAATTTGCAAAGAAATTCTTTCCAAATCAGTCAATGTGATTGTCTTGATTTGTTCCCACATTTTGTCTTTCATAGTTGAGGTATACCTATGATGAAAATTACAGGCCTCTCTCACCTTTTTAAGTGGGAGAACTTGCACAATTGGTGGATGACTAAATACTTTTTTTGCCCCACTGTATATATATATATATGTGCATTGGAGCCCTTTACAATTAAGTAGATGAAACCATGTAAAAACATATTTTTGCAATATTCATATTTCAAAAAGTTTTATACTGTATATTTACTGTAAATATTTAATATTCCAATGTTCTACACATAGGGGATAATGTTCTATGTATTCTTAAACAGATATTCTTTCATATATATTTATGTGTGTATGTATATATATATATATATATATATATACTACATCATTTTATATATATATATATAGCAAAGAAAACAAAGTTGTTGCAGACAGCGGTTGTAAGTTAAAAATGAAAGTCTTTATTTAAACATAGTTTAAAAATATAAACACTCCAGAGGTCACACAGGTACAACACAGCAATGGATCAGCTAACATGTTTCGGCCTCAGGCCGTAATCATAGCTAAAGGACAAAGCACCTGAACCATTTAAAAAGGCACCAGGATAACCCTGATTGGGTAAAATCAAAAACAAGCTGTGTGTTAACATTAACTCTATGAGTTCTTGTACATATAATGATTTAACTTAATCTTGCGGTCTGAAAGAGAAAAAGTAGCACAAATACTATTTAACAAACTATACAGTCAAATGTATCAAAAAATTATTGTAAAAATATTAAAATATTGAAAGAAAATGTTTGAAAAAACCTTAAGAAAAGCTGGCACAAAAATGTAGTTGCAATATTAAACATTTAGGCCTAGATTTGGAGTTCGGCGGTAAAAGGGCTGTTAACGCTCCGCGGGCTTTTTTCTGACCGCACCATAAATTTAACTCTGGTATCGAGAGTTTAAACAAATGCTGCGTTAGGCTCCAAAAAAGGAGCCTAGAGCATTTTTACCGCAAATGCAACTCTCGATACCAGAGTTGCTTACGGACGCGGGCGGCCTCAAAAACGTGCTCGTGCACGATTCTCCCATAGGAAACAATGGGGCTGTTTGAGCTGAAAAAAAACCTAACACCTGCAAAAAAGCAGCGTTCAGCTCCTAACGCAGCCCCATTGTTTCCTATGGGGAAACACTTCCTACGTCTGCACCTAACACTCTAACATGTACCCCGAGTCTAAACACCCCTAACCTTACACTTATTAACCCCTAATCTGCCGCCCCCGCTATCGCTGACCCCTGCATATTTTTTTTAACCCCTAATCTGCCGCTCCGTAAACCGCCGCAACCTACTTTATCCCTATGTACCCCTAATCTGCTGCCCTAACATCGCCGACCCCTATATTATATTTATTAACCCCTAATCTGCCCCCCTCAACGTCGCCGACACCTGCCTACACTTATTAACTCCTAATCTGCCGAGCGGACCTGAGCGCTACTATAATAAAGTTATTAACCCCTAATCCGCCTCACTAACCCTATCATAAATAGTATTAACCCCTAATCTGCCCTCCCTAACATCGCCGACACCTAACTTCAATTATTAACCCCTAATCTGCCGAGCGGACCTCACCGCTACTATAATAAATGTATTAACCCCTAAAGCTAAGTCTAACCCTAACACTAACACTCCCCTAAATTAAATATAATTTACATCTAACGAAATAAATTAACTCTTATTAAATAACTTATTCCTATTTAAAGATAAATACTTACCTGTAAAATAAACCCTAATATACCTACAATATAAATTATAATTATATTGTAGCTATTTTAGGATTATTATTTATTTTACAGGCAACTTTGTATTTTTTTTAACCAGGTACAATAGCTATTAAATAGTTAAGAACTATTTAATAGCTACCTAGTTAAAATAATAACAAATTTACCTGTAAAATAAATCCTAACCTAAGATATAATTAAACCTAACACTACCCTATCAATAAATTAATTAAATAAACTACCTACAATTACCTACAATTAACCTAACACTACACTATCAATAAATTAATTAAACACAATTGCTACAAATAACTACAATTAAATAAACTAGCTAAAGTACAAAAAATAAAAAAGAACTAAGTTACAAAAAATAATAAAATATTTACAAACATAAGAAAAATATTACAACAATTTTAAACTAATTACACTTACTCTAATCCCCCTAATAAAATAACAAAGCCCCCCAAAATAAAAAATTCCCTACCCTATTCTAAATTAAAAAAGTTACAAGCTCTTTTACCTTACCAGCCCTGAACAGGGCCCTTTGCAGGGCATGCCCCAAGGATTTCAGCTCTTTTGCCTGTAAAAAAAAAACATACCATACCCCCCCCCCCCAACATTACAACCCACCACCCACATACCCCTAATCTAACCCAACCCCCCCTTAAATAAACCTAACACTAAGCCCCTGAAGATCTTCCTACCTTGTCTTCACCATACCAGGTTCACCGATCCGTCCTGGCTCCAACATCTTCATCCAACCCAAGCGGGGGTTGGCGATCCATCATCCGGTGCTGAAGAGGTCCAGAAGAGGCTCCAAAGTCTTCCTCCTATCCGGCAAGAAGAGGACATCCGGACCGGCAAACATCTTCTCCAAGCGGCATCTTCAATCTTCTTCCATCCGGTGCGGAGCGGGTCCATCTTGAAGCAGGCGACGCGGATCCATCCTCTTCTTCCGTTGTCTCCCGACGAATGACGGTTCCTTTAAGGGACGTCATCCAAGATGGCGTCCCTCGAATTCCGATTGGCTGATAGGATTCTATCAGCCAATCGGAATTAAGGTAGGAATTTTCTGATTGGCTGATGGAATCAGCCAATCAGAATCAAGTTCAATCCGATTGGCTGATCCAAGCAGCCAATCAGATTGAGCTCGCATTCTATTGGCTGATCGGAACAGCCAATAGAATGCGAGCTCAATCTGATTGGCTGATTGGATCAGCCAATCGGATTGAACTTGATTCTGATTGGCGGATTCCATCAGCCAATCAGAAAATTCCTACCTTAATTCCGATTGGCTGATAGAATCCTATCAGCCAATCGGAATTTGAGGGACGCCATCTTGGATGACGTCCCTTAAAGGAACCGTCATTCGTCGGGAGACAACGGAAGAAGAGGATGGATCCGCGTCGCCTGCTTCAAGATGGACCCGCTCCGCACCGGATGGAAGAAGATTGAAGATGCCGCTTGGAGAAGATGTTTGCCGGTCCGGATGTCCTCTTCTTGCCGGATAGGAGGAACACTTTGGAGCCTCTTCTGGACCTCTTCAGCACCGGATGATGGATCGCCAACCCCCGCTTGGGTTGGATGAAGATGTTGGAGCCAGGACGGATCGGTGAACCTGGTATGGTGAAGACAAGGTAGGAAGATCTTCAGGGGCTTAGTGTTAGGTTTATTTAAGGGGGGTTTGGGTTAGATTAGGGGTATGGGGGTGGTGGGTTGTAATGTTGGGGGGGGGTATGGTATGTTTTTTTTTACAGGCAAAAGAGCTGAAATCCTTGGGGCATGCCCCGCAAAGGGCCCTGTTCAGGGCTGGTAAGGTAAAAGAGCTTGTAACTTTTTTAATTTAGAATAGGGTAGGGAATTTTTTATTTTGGGGGGCTTTGTTATTTTATTAGGGGGCTTAGAGTAGGTGTAATTAGTTTAAAATTGTTGTAATATTTTTCTTATGTTTGTAAATATTTTATTATTTTTTGTAACTTAGTTCTTTTTTATTTTTTGTACTTTAGCTAGTTTATTTAATTGTAGTTATTTGTAGGAATTGTGTTTAATTAATTTATTTATAGTGTAGTGTTAGGTTAATTGTAGGTAATTGTAGGTAGTTTATTTAATTAATTTATTGATAGGGTAGTGTTAGGTTTAATTATATCTTAGGTTAGGATTTATTTTACAGGTAAATTTGTTATTATTTTAACTAGGTAGCTATTAAATAGTTCTTAACTATTTAATAGCTATTGTACCTGGTTAAAATAAATACAAAGTTACCTGTAAAATAAATATAAATCCTAAAATAGCTATAATATAATTATAATTTATATTGTAGGTATATTAGGATTTATTTTACAGGTAAGTATTTAGCTTTAAATAGGAATCATTTATTTAATAAGAGTTAATTAATTTCGTTAGATGTAAATTATATTTAAGTTAGGGGGGTGTTAGTGTTAGGGTTAGACTTAGCTTTAGGGGTTAATCAATTTATTAGAATAGCGGTGAGCTCCGGTCGTCAGATTAGGGGTTAATAATTGAAGGTAGGTGTCGGCGATGTTAGGGAGGGCAGATTAGGGGTTAATACTATTTATGATAGGGTTAGTGAGGCGGATTAGGGGTTAATAACTTTATTATAGTAGCGCTCAGGTCCGCTCGGCAGATTAGGGGTTAATAAGTGTAGGCAGGTGTCGGCGACGTTGAGGGGGGCAGATTAGGGGTTAATAAATATAATATAGGGGTCGGCGATGTTAGGGGTAGCAGATTAGGGGTACATAGGGATAACGTAGGTGGCGGCGCTTTGCGGTCGGAAGATTAGGGGTTAATTATTTTAAGTAGCTGGCGGCGACGTTGTGGGGGGCAGGTTAGGGGTTAATAAATATAATATAGGGGTCGGCGGTGTTAGGGGCAGCAGATTAGGGGTACATAAGTATAACGTAGGTGGCGGTCGGCAGATTAGGGGTTAAAAATTTTAATCGAGTGGCGGCGATGTGGGGGGAGTTCGGTTTAGGGGTACATAGGTAGTTTATGGGTGTTAGTGTACTTTAGGGTACAGTAGTTAAGAGCCTTATGAACCGGCGTTAGCCAGAAAGCTCTTAACTCCTGCTATTTTCAGGCGGCTGGAATTTTGTCGTTAGAGCTCTAACGCTCACTTCAGAAACGACTCTAAATACCAGCGTTAGAAAGATCCCATTGAAAAGATAGGATACGCAAATGGCGTAGGGGGATCTGCGGTATGGAAAAGTGAGCGTTAGACCCTTTAATCACTGACTCCAAATACCAGCGGGCGCCCAAACCAGCGTTAGGAGCCTCTAACGCTGGTTTTGACGGCTACCGCCGAACTCCAAATCTAGGCCTTAGACAGCTATCAATAGTAAAGTAACATCATAATGTAACGCATACTATCACTGTACACTTTTATTAATTTATTAATTTATTCACACATTTAAAAGCATAAGAACATGTTCAATCTAACAAAGTTCATACCCTCTTAATTTAATTAAAGTGGGAGCTAGATGTATGTGTGTAATAGGAATAAACAAAATATGCTAACTTTAATGAAGCCAACAAAAAATCTAAAGTCTAAACTAAGTGCCAATATTGACAACAACATATGCTGTATAGAAAAAGAAAAGAAGAAAAAAGGATGATAAAAATAAATAAATGAAAAAGTATATGTAATAATGTAGAAAGTACCATTAGTTTACCAAATAGGGAGTTGTATAACTATAATGTTCCAATAGAGAGATGGATTATACACAAGTGTAAAGGACGATATATATACACACAAACCAATAAATGTATATAAGTAAATACAGGGCTGAGAGTAAAGTTGGACAAACTGAAGAGCAGCAGAAAGGTCCACGATTGGGACAAGCTGCTGCATAATGGATGGAGAAAAAAGAGTAAAAAAGAGTAAGGAAAAAAAAGGGAAAAAGGCTATGGCAACAATAATTTATTGCCAGTAATTTATCAAATCATATTCCGAATTTAAACCGGTAGGTACACGGGTTTGTAATTTAAAAATCCAGAATAATTCCCTCTTCTGCAGCAGCTTGTCCCTATCACCCCCTCTAGGAGGGCAGAGTACTCTCTCTATAGCTTGCCACCTAAGCGAATCCACACTTTTCTGATGATATCTAGCAAAGTGTTGCACCAAAGGTATAGAAGCTACACCAGCTTGTATGGTAGAGAGATGATTGCGAATACGCACCTTTACCTCAGTAGTCGTAAGTCCAACGTACTGTAAATGGCACAAAATACAACTCAGCACATACACAACATATGTAGAGGTGCACTTGAGGCAGGATTGTATTGCAAAAATCTCACCTGTAACTTCAGATCTAATGCTATCAGATGGCAGCACAAACTCACACACCCTACATTTATTATGGCACTTAAAAATGCCTCTGTGGGTAAGCCAAGCACTTTGATTATGTTTAATCTTGGGTAACACAGATGCGGATAGTATGTTGCCCAAAGTAGTCATTTTCCTATAAGAGCAGCGTAGACCTTGAGAAACTCAATGTTCAAGCTTATCGTCAGCTGCTAAAAATGAAAAATGCTTTTTAACAATTTTGCAAATTTCAGGGTACTCTCTACTAAACTCTGTAACAAAGGTTACTCCATTGTGGTCTTTCGTGGTTTTACCTCTATCACCAGTCCTGTCTGTCAGGCCCAGAACACTTGACCTATCTAGGTCATCAACTTGTTCTTTGGCCTTTTTAATTACTCTAGAACTATAGCCTCTATGTCTTAGCCTTTTGGCTAAATCTTGAGACTGTTCTGCACATTTCTCAGGTAGAGAGCAGTTTATGTCCTTTATGATATACCTTAATTCAAACAACATTGGTCTGAGATTTTCCAGTGAACTGCGGGAAAGTGAGATCAATTTCCTAGATATCACCATTAAGGGCATGGAGGATGGTAAAATAGTGACAGAGATTTATAGGAAGCCCATAGCTGGGAATACCCTGCTACACGCCCAAAGTTGTCATCCTAGGCATGTGCCCCATGCTGTGGCCAAGGGCCAATTCCTGAGGGTGAAACGCAACTGCTCTCTATCTGAGAAATGTGCAGAACAGTCTCAAGATTTAGCCAAAAGGCTAAGACATAGAGGCTATAGTTCTAGAGTAATTAAAAAGGCCAAAGAACAAGTTGATGATCTAGATAGGTCAAGTGTTCTGGACCTGACGGACAGGACTGGTGATAGAGGTAAAACCACGAAAGACCACAATGGAGTAACCTTTGTTACAGAGTTTAGTCAAGAGTACTCTGAAATTTGCAAAATTGTTAAAAAGCATTTTTAACGCTGCTCTTATAGGAAAATGACTACTTTGGGCAACATACTATCACCATCTGTGTTACCCAAGATTAAACATAATCAAAGTTCTTGGCTTACCCACAGAGGCATTTTTAAGTGCCGTAATAAATGTAGGGTGTGTGAGTTTGTGCTGCCATCTGATAGCATTAGATCTGAAGTTACAGGTGAGATTTTTGCAATACAATCCTGCCTCAAGTGCACCTCTACATATGTTGTGTATGTGCTGAGTTGCATTTTGTGCCATTTACAGTACGTTGGACTTATGACTACTGAGGTAAAGGTGCGTGTTCGCAATCATCTCTCTACCATACAAGCTGGTGTAGCTTCTACACCTTTGGTGCAACACTTTGCTAGATATCATCAGAAAAGTGTGGATTTGCTTAGATGGCAAGCTATAGAGAGAGTACTCTGCCCTCCTAGAGGGGGTGATAGGGACAAGCTGCTGCAGAAGAGGGAATTATTCTGGATTTTTAAATTACAAACCCGTGTACCTACCGGTTTAAATTCGGAATATGATTTGATAAATTACTGGCAATAAATTATTGTTGCCATAGCCTTTTTCCCTTTTTCCCTTTTTTTTTTTCTTACTCTTTTTTTACTCTTTTTTCTCCATCCATTATGCAGCAGCTTGTCCCAATTGTGTACCTTTCTGCTGCTCTTCAGTTTGTCCAACTTTACTCTCAGCCCTGTATTTACTTATATACATTTATTGGTTTGTGTGTATATATATCGTCCTTTACACTTGTGTATAATCCATCTCTCTATTGGAACATTATAGTTATACAACTCCCTATTTGGTAAACTAATGGTACTTTCTACATTATTACATATACTTTTTCATTTATTTATTTTTATCATCCTTTTTTCTTCTTTTCTTTTTCTATACAGCATATGTTGCTGTCACTATTGGCACTTAGTTTAGACTTTAGATTTTTTGTTGGCTTCATTAAAGTTAGCATATTATGTTTATTCCTATTACACACATACATCTATCTCCCACTTTAATTAAATTAAGAGGGTATGAACTTTGTTAGATTGAACATGTTCTTATGCTTTTAAATGTATGAATAAATTAATAAATTAATAAAAGTATACAGTGATAGTATGCGTTACATTATGATGTTACTTTACTATTGATAGCTGTCTAAATGTTTAATATTGCAACTACATTTTTGAACCAGCTTTTCTTAAGGTTTTTTCAAACATTTTTTCAATATTTTAATATTTTTACAATAATTTTTTGATACATTTGACTGTATAGTTTGTTAAATAGTATTTGTGCTACTTTTTCCCTTTCAGACCGCAAGATTAAGTTAAATCATTATATGTACAAGTACTCATAGAGTTAATGTTAACACACAGCTTGTTTTTTATTTTACCCAATCAGGGTTATCCTGGTGCCTTTTTAAATGGTTCAGGTGCTTTGTCCTTTAGCTATGATTACGGCCTGAGGCCGAAACATGTTAGCGGATCCATTGCTGTGTTGTACCTGTGTGACCTCTGGAGTGTTTCTATTTTTAAACTATGTTTAAATAAAGACTGTCATTTTTAACTTACAACCGCTGTCTGCAACAACTTTGTTTTCTTTGCTGCCTATTTTCTGGGCTGCAGCAGTGGTTTTAAGGACATCGACTCCAAAGTTCTCCAAAGGGATTCCTTACAAGTGTCTTTTCTGCTACCGGATTGGTTCTTGGATACCACGTGTCATCGGACACACCCCCCTCCCGCATAGTGGGACGCCTCGCAGGGACGCTATTGCGGCTATCGAGTGAGCTCCGCGATACTGTCTTCAAATCTTGCACTGAGCCCGAAGAGGAGATGAGGATTGATGCACCCCGGGTGGTGAGTTTAAGGCGTTAATGCCTTATGGGAGCACGGCTTCCATTGTGTCTCATTCTCCAAAAGTTTGGTGCTCAATTGTAATTGATATAAAGTTTTGCTGGAGCTCTGAAGTAAGCTACACCTATATCGGATCCTTATGTGAGGCGGGTAGAGGGGGTTTTTCTATTAGCAGCATCTTGTGTTACATTGATTCAACCTTACATCAGTGTTTTTTGTTTAATGGAACTTTTCACCTTTGGAATTTGAATTTTGTTTAGACAATCTTTTGTCATTGAATATATACAAATATATGGACAGCAACTTTGAACTTTTCTTTACTTTAATTTATTATATATATATATATATATATATATATATATATATATATATATATATATATATATATATACATGGCCGACACTAGAAATTTTGGAGCCCCGTACTTAACCATTGATCAGTCCCGTCCCCCCACTTTGACATGTGCAATTTTTGACCAAGTGATTAAACGTATATGCCCTTTATTCTTAAGTGTAGTCAAACTTGTAAATGTTGTAAAGGTAGTAACACACAGACACACACTCACACATAAGAATTCACATATAAACACTCTAGCAGAAACACTCAGACACTCACAGAGACACTCAGCACTTGTTTACATTGACCTGTAATGAGGTAGACTACATTTTTGTCAAAAAATGGAGATTTACAAGTATGGAGTTTTTGTCAAGGGATATGTCAACTATATGATGACAACAGCATGCAGTGGCTGAAAGGAAGGGCCCTGAACTGCCTAAACAATAATTTAAAGGTTAAGAGGTGGAATGGTGACTTCTGGAAAGGTATCATTAGTCTCAAAATCTGTAGAAAGATGTGAATAATCAGTAGTAAAAACAAACTTGCACATACACCCAAGGAAACACCTACAGAGACAGCCTCAGAAAACACACAAAGACATACACACTCATAGACACCCACAGAAAACATATATATATATATATATATATATATATATATATATATATATATATACACACATACACACAAACCCTCACTGAGACATCCACAGAAAATGCAAAAAGACATACAAACACCCTCACAGAGACACCCACAGAAAACACAGACATATGCACACACCCTCAGAGACACCCACAGAAAATATACAGACACATGAACACAACATCACAGAGACACCCACAGAAAACACAAATACATACATACACACACACACTCACAGAGATGCCCACAAAAAATGCACAAAGACATATGCACATACCCTCATAGATACATCCACAGAAAACACAGACATACATACATACACACACACACACACCCTCACAACACACCCTCACAGAGACATTCACAGAAAACACAGTCATACACACACCCTCACAGAGACACCCACAGAAAATGCACAAAGAAATATAAACACACCCTCACAGAGACAACCACAGAAATGCACAAAGACACACACACACACAGACACCTGCAGAAAATGCACAAAGACATACACACACCCTCACAGAGGCATCCACAGAAAACACACAAAAACATATGCACGGACCCTCACAAAGACACTCAAAGAAAATGCACAGACATGCGCACACACCCTCACAGAGACATCCACATAAAATGCACAAAGTCAGACACACACACACTCACAGAAAGACCCACAGAAAATGCACAAAGACAGACACTGACAAAGAGAATCACAGAAAAAAAATACCTACACATGCATAGAGACACCAACAAAAGCACAAAGACATAAACACAGACACCCACAGAAACACTCACAGGAGGTAAAATTTTTGCACATTGCCATCCCCTAAATCAACAGTGTTTGACATGCATGATAAAAAAAAAAATAGCAGAAATTAAAAGATCACTTTTTAAAGAATCATATTTGTAAATGTGCAAATAAAAATACTTTTATGAATTCAAAATTGTACAATAATGATCTGTTAGAATGGGTAGATGAAGAAAAGCAATTTTGAAAGGTTGACATATGTTTGTTTTTTTCCCCATTTTTGCTCCACTTCAAATGTTCCAATCTGTCAGCTGTACTTATGGATAAAATGTTTCCTGGCAAAGTCATTGCATAAAGGGGCAGTAAACTGGAATTTATTTATTTATAAAATATTTTACCAGGAAGGATACATTGATATTGCTCTCTTTTTCAAGTATGTCCTGGGACCACAAAACATTGCATTGATACAATAGGGTACAATAAAATACAAAACAATAATAGTACACAATAGGGCCTATTTATCAAAGGTCTTGTGGACCTGCTCCGACAGTGCAGAACAGGTCAGCAAGAGCTCGCTGAATGCAGAGAGAAATACGCTCTCCGTATTCAGAATTGCACCAGCAGCTCACAAGAGCTGCTGGTGCAACGCCGCCCCCTGCAGACTTGCGGCCGCCAACAGGGGGGTGTCAATTAACCCGATCATACTCAATCGGGTTGATTTCCGGCTATTCCAGACCGCCTCAACAGAGCAGACAGACAGGGTTATGGAGCAGCAGTCTTTAGACCGCTGCTTCATAACTGCTGTTTCTGGCGAGTCAGAAGACTCACCAGAAACACAGGTCCACAAGCTCCGTTCGTAGCTTGATAAATGGGCCCCTAAATATGCAAACATTTAACATAGAACAGGAAGGAAATATTTAATCAACCATGCCAGGTGCATTCTGTTTTGAGAAATGTAGAGAGGGATCTCTTAAAGGATATTAGGCTTGGGAAAGTTTTGAAAGTGTGCGGGAGGTCATTCCATAATTGTGGTGCTCTGTAGGAAAAGGAGGATCAAGCTGCTTTCTTTTTGTATGGAGGCAAAAAGTATGCAATTGAAATATATATATATATATATATATATATATATATATATATATATATATATAAAACCACACAAACAGTATCAGGCCTCGATGATTGAAAGCTGGTTTTTAAAATGATATGATGTAAAGATGTTCGCACAGGAGTGCGAATATAATATCGGAATGAATGAAAGTGTTCGAAATTGATTGCGTGTATGTATTCGAAATGGGTGTTTTTTCGTCATTCGACATACGCTGCGAATGGTTTTTTTGGTTTGCGTAATGTTAAATACCCACTTCGTATGTGTAATTCTGTATTCGTAATTTTTTAAAATTTCAAAAAGCATGTCATAGTTTGGCTCCAGAGCAGATACAAGGATTTCATTCTCCACAACTGTAAACCTCTCAGCAACCATTTTCAAATATCTCATCAACTGCCTCACAGAATAAAATATGATATCTATATAAATATACATGTAACCAGAGTAAAATGTAAAATACGCTGTGATTGGAGAATATTAAGGAAGTACTCATAAATATGCGTACATAAATGTATTGCAAAGTATTATGGTAACAGAAATAATATAACAATAAATATGATTGGTTAACAGATATTGCACATTGAACATTGTTTAAAACATATACGCAATTTCGTAATAAGACAAATGAGTGAAAATATCTAAATAAAGAGCGTAAAAATATTTATTGTACGATTTCAATAAAAAAGAATAACAAAATATAACCAGAACAGTAAAAGCAGAATTCATTGCGAAGGAGAGTTTCATTGCGAAGGAGAGGGCGTAAGATGGGCGTTCCATGGGCGTAACCTGAGTAAATCTCGCAAGTTTCACAGATATGTTACGATGATATAAAAACATACGCCATACGAATCGCACATTCAACTCACATACATATCTCGCCAGACATCCTTTGGCGAAATAACATGAATAACATTATTTACAATATTTATTTCATTTTAAAAATAATACGATATAACGTATTTAGACAATATACTATAACTGTAGTTTTACATTTTGAAATATGCAAACACAAACTGAAATAAAGTGAATCATTAAAATTACGAAGCGACGCAATGATATATGGAAACCCATTTCGAGGTTCGCGAAATGATATAAGGAGGCGAAGTCTATAGTTTACTATGGACAGCTTATCGCGTAACGTATTGTTTACAATGGACTGCCCACTTTATACGATCATTACGCAAGGCGTGAAATTTGCGAGAGTTGCGAGTCAGAAATACACATTTCTCGCCGCAAATTACGAACTTTCAATCATCGAGGCCTCAGTGCTTAACAGGTGAGATGGAACAACCACACAAATATCAGTGTTTCCAGTTACATAAATCTATATCTAAAGATTTTATGTGTCCATGTAAATCTATATTGAAATACATCTATTATTATTCTTTATTTATATAAAGCGCCAACAGATTCTGCAGCGCTGCCCATGGGTACAAGGATAACAGTGCAATGGAGAAACAATACGATAAAAGACAAAATTTTACAGAAAAAATACAGGGGGAATTGAGGGCCCTATTCCCGTGGGAACTTACAATCTAGATGGGTAGGAGGATGGGAAACAGGAGGTGAGGACTGCAAAGGTGAGAATGATATTAGTGAGGAGATATGTTATATATTTTTTGTAATGCATAT
This sequence comes from Bombina bombina, assembly GCF_027579735.1. NCBI lineage: Eukaryota > Metazoa > Chordata > Amphibia > Anura > Bombinatoridae > Bombina > Bombina bombina. Next base: position 140,405,813 of record NC_069501.1, on the reverse strand, counting down.
ACATGGATAAACACTGTCCTCCTCTATATATAAATAAAAATTTTAAAAGAGGAGAGTCATTCCTTATATAGTTGAAGAATAGATCCAAGTCTCTTGCAGCCTTATTCCAGTTTGATACTGAGGGGTCCACAAGGAGATATCAGTAGAATCTAGGGTGAATAGAAGAAGGGAAGGGTGCGCAGAGAAGCCAGATATGGGTGTAGTATATTATGGTATCAAGATTATCATTCACATGAAATATACACTCACTTGGTAAAACCTCAATCAGTTTGAGGTAAGGTGCTGGCGTGGAGGCTATTTCAAGCCCTGTGTGACATCCAGCAATGCTTTTCACTGCTTGGTACTTCTTCCCAGTGCCGTAGTGTGATTACACCATGGTATTCCTTTTCATCTGTCTTGTTAGCCTGTTGTTAGCCTTTATCCCCAGTTTATAAATACAAAAAATCATATCTGCCAAAAGGGCACCTACCATTGTGTATTGAGAACGAGAAACATTTCTGTATGGTTTTAAATATAGACTTTCTACAGCATTGTCAAGCAATCATAAATACACTGCTGCATATTGCTCAAATGTGTTTTTGTGGACCCCTGACCCCACCATACAACTACCACACTGAAGTTACAATCCAAAATTGCACAAAGAAATAAAAAACATTTATTAAGTAAGTCCCACCTCCTCTGCAAATTAAAGTGATCTACTGTCTGACTCAGGCACACACTGTTCAAACTAAATTGCTAAGTTTGTCTCACATTGTGTAAATCCTCTCAAATGCTAATGCTTTACTCCTTGTATTAACATTTCCTGTGCTCAATAGCACTCTGCTGTAGCGCCCCCTATGGCTTGTGAAAGATGAAGAGAAACAGAAGTGCCACGTGGCATAGTTTTGCATGTACTCTTGTGGTTATCAGGCTTGATGAAACAGCAATATATTAACTGAGAAACGTATTGCTGTTTTTATATTTCTATTTGGCAACAATGTTTTGCCTACTCTCCACCATCTTCAATGGTAAAATAGATGTTTGGAAAATGTTTGTCTGGATCTACCTTACTGCAGTTGGAGCTATGTGGGAGGATAGTCTGCTGGATGACTGTAAGAGTCCAGTTTGCGACATTTGCACCAAGAGGGCTGCTTTCTTATATGTGAGTGATTTTCCTAAATATTTTTGCCCTTTACCACAAGAGTTCATGCAATACTATGCCATGGGGCGCTTCTGTTTCTCTTCATCATTCACATATCACTGATTTTGGGATTCTGACCTACGATCCCCTCACAGATAGCAGCCTGAACCTGGACTGTTTCAATTGATTTTGTTGTTTTGGATTCCACCCTATATTGATATATGGGACTTCTTTGCCATCACATATATATATATATATATATATACAGACATCCCAAGTCTCCCTGAAGTTTAGGGAGTCTGCCTGATTGTAATAGCAGCTCCCTGATGCCAGCAAATAGAGTGAAATCTCCCTGAAACTCCAAGTACCATGATCCAATGTGGCCCAAATCCGGAAAGTGCTTCTTTAAGAAATGCCTTTAGTTGCTGGGACGTTATAGAACCTTCAAAGTATGCACCAATAACCAAAAAGCCCCCACTTATTCTAATAAAATAAAAACACAAATACTACTTTATTTACTGCACATAATTAAACTTTGTATTCTAAAATATTTGAGCATTCAATAAGCGTACGATCACTGGGAAATAGGTTTGTTGTATGTGGTTGTGCAATAAAGCTACATTTTTATTGCAACTTTAGAGGGAAGCTACTTTAATGATAAGTCTCTATCTTATTTAGGGTTTCAAAGTGTCCAATATATAACAGGGAGGGGGGGTGGCGGCGCAGTAGCGGGAGAAGTCACCTCCCTGAAATTAATTTTTGTAGTTTGGGATGTCTGTATATATATGACTCTGTCGTTCTAGGGATTTGACGCGGACGCTGTGCTCCGCACTTGTTCAGATTATGAAATTTGTCTTGAAGAAGGCCTAAGAAAAGGCAGAAACGTCGACAATACACTTTTGTTAGAACTACAATAAAAGATTACCTTATGTATGAAGTCCTGTGAGTGCCCTCCTTCCCTACCAGTATTCTATATCACTTGAGGATTGCACCCGGGCATTGGAAACGTTGATGTGGATGGAGTGCTAGGCCACCGGCTACTACTTATATATATATATATATATATATATATATATATATATATATATATATATATATATATATAACTTTTTGTATAACATTTGTCTCGTCCTTATCTGTATAGGGTTACACGATTCCCTACTTTTCCTTTATATTAATATATTAATTGTCTAAAGATATTCAAAGTTATATTATCATTTTTTACTTATAGATTTATCGTAACTGCCCTAGGGTGCCCCTATTTTTCTTGTGTACTCTGGTGGCTTGCAAATTTTTTTTATTTTTTTTTAATAATAGTGGTGCTTGCCTCATGGGGCCCCCTGGCCTAGTGGGCCCCTAACAGGAGTCACCGCTTTCACACCCTGATGATGGCCCTGTATGTATGTATAAATATATATTTGTGCAAAAAAAATCAGATGTAGATATGTGTATTCATAAATTAATAGAACATATCCTTCTATGTGAAGAACATTGGAATGTGAAATATTCGGTTTAGCACCCCTGAAAATATGGGATTGTGTTTGCGTGTGATTAGGGTGTTAATTTTTTTTCCACTTTTTTTTGCTCGCATGTGCGATATAAGGAATAGGTTATCGCACATGCAATATCCTAAGTTTGGCTTTTTACGCTTGTTGGGTTAGCGCTTGGGAAAAATCAGTTTACTTTCAACTCATATATGAGCATAACCCAACATGCGCAAAAAGCTTACCTCTAGCACAGTTAATGCTTGAGTGGGATAATTAAATTGTGCTCCACTTGTAATCTAGCCCTAAACATGTTAACATCTTTTTGTGCCAGTTTTTTTTTTTTTACTTAACGAGAAGCCATCCTTCTCATCCTTATATGTTTCATATGAAGTTGATTGGCACAAAATTATATGATTTATGCAGAGACCCAGTGATGCATGCACTCTAATTCTCCTTAACTGAGGATTGCACACCCTTTAAACATTTACGGAATGGAAGTTTTTGTGGTTCCCTATAATGCTCCTCCTTTAAGACACTAGGGATGGCCTTGGTGCTTGATATAATGGGCTCTGATTAGGGAACTTTGTCCGCTGGGATCACAGTGAGTGGGCAGCATCCAATGCCCGCATTTAACATTGCACAAGCAATGTACTGTACCTCTTTCAAATTTGAAATAGTATTTCTAGTCTACAACTGTGTTGTATAAATGTAATATTCAAATTCTAATGTCACATTCAAATTTGAATGTCACATTCTAATTCGAATGTTACATTTGAAAACTGTAAAAAACATTCCATAATAGAATTTTTATAATTATTTGTTGTTATCAACATTCAATGATGTAAATCGAATTTCTACAATAACATTCGTTCTAACATTCAAATTTGAATATAAACACTTTCGCCCATCCCTCGTACAGATGTATTTATATATTTATATGTTTATATATGTATTTATATACTGTATATATATATATATATATATATATATATATACACTCTGCAGGTCGACCTACCCGTTGTCAACTGCCTGGGTGCAAAAGCAAGGAGCAATAGTAAAGCAAAAAATTGCAGTCACAGGACTTCTATTTGAAATAACAAAGTTACCTTAATGGAACATTTTCGGGTATATACTACCCTTCATCAGCATAATAACAGTGAAAACAATCACACAATATATAGTGATAAACAAATCAATCAAATTCCAAACCTCTCAATGTTGTGGCGCCAAACTAAAGTGCTGGAATGCACGCCTGCGTTCCACTGTTTCGTGTAGCCGGAAGTGTACTCACTTCCGGTCCTATACCACACTACGGCTCTAATTTACATTATTGGTCAAGTGTACAAAAAAAAATAGTCACTGAAATAGAAAAATTATTTATATAAGTATAAGTATTGGTAACCATGGCAACCAGAAATGCTTGCGTGTCAACGTGTAAATCAAGTGCTATGATCAATATTACACAATCATAACTGCATTCTACACTTATTATTAAACAAGGTTTTCTAAATGTATGAAGTCTAACTTGACTTTCTGTTGTGCCACAGTTTATTATCATATTGATAATAATTACGTTTGTGCAAGCCAATACTATGTATTCGTATACGTCAAATAGACGTTAAGTATCAGCAAATTGCAATTTATCATAATAAAGTACATATATTAATATTACCCTTAAGTTGCAAGACTAATACTTTCAGGATAGACATAAGTATACCTAGATATACCCTTCTAGTCACACCCTCTATTAATGTATCCCAAATGAAGGGGATGTCATTACAAACACTAATTACACTAAAAAACCTAAACAAAACACCTATAAACTACACTGTTTACATTCCATGGTGAGAGCTAAATGCTCCTATTTACATTAACACCACATAAACTACACTTTACTAGGAATTTGGTTCCTATGGTGGGGTATCGGAGAGCAACAAATTTGAAGGACATGCTGGTCAAGACAGATCCTAAATGTTGTTACCAGAGTACAATCAGGGTCAACATCAAGGGTTCATATTGATGCCACATATACAAGGATAAATTTATCATTCTACAGCCAGTCTATTGCCCAACGTTGCTAGTTACAAAGTCCAGGCAATATTCAGTGTAATAGATGTTTACACCGGGTGTATACCCTTGTCTTATACACAGGCAAAATGGTATGTAGATCACTTCAGAGAATCAGATACATTCTAGATGCATTTAACATAAAATCTCATCATGTGCTTGAATACTTTCATATGGCCATTGCTGGCATGTATATTCCTATGCCCAGGTGAGTACACAGTTGTAGAGTGACAAAACGCACCCCTGGTATGTAGTACCCTATGCTTTAGTAAATTGGCCATTCAGAACAAAAATCAATACAATTGTATAGTCACATGTATCTGTGGGTGGTTAAATGACCACCCATGTTGCATGAACTTGCACACATCCTCTGCAACAAAAAATTGCTCAAGGTGATATGTGCAGCCAGAACCATAAGAAACCGAGGCCCCAAATAATGGGTTCCCAGAATCAAAGCTCCCAGCTAAGTCCTAGCACCACAGGCTAGCACCCCAGGTATGTATCTCACTCATATGGACTAAACAAGTAATTTAAAGTCCGGAGCTGAGTTAAGTCCTCCAGGGTAAATTGTGCCCAGCCTATAGATCCACTGGGCTTTTCGCATTAGGAGTGTCTTGCCCCTATCCCCTCCTCTGTCTAAACTGGGCACATGATCGATGAGAATGTACCATATGGAAGACACCGGATGTCATTTGATAGCACAGTGTCTTGCCACTGGTTGGCCTGAGTCACCTTTCTCCAGGGCAAGATGAATTGCTCTCCTATGGTTCGCCATACGTTCTCTTAGTGTCCCTGTTGTTTTTCCAACATAAAAGCTGGAACATAGGCAAAACAGTACATACACTATATGCGTGGTGCTGCATGTGAGTGAGTGCCTGATGGTGTAGTTCTTGTTAGAGTGGGGGTGATGGAAAGTTTTAGTGCTGATCAACCCATTGCACGTAGTACATTCTAGGCATCAATATGAACCCTTGATGTTGACCCTGATTGAACTCTGGTAACAACGTTTAGGATCTGTCTTGACCAGCATGTCCTTCAAATTTATTGCTCTCCGATACCCCACCATAGGAACCAAATTCCTAGTTTTGTAGTTTTGAATTTCTCCTTGTATATGTGGTGTCAATTTAAATAGGAGCATTTAGCTCTCACCATGGACTGTAAACAGTGTAGTCTATAGGTGTTTCGTTTAGGTCTTTTAGTGTAATTAGTGTTTGTTGATACTTAATGTCTTTTTGACATGTATACGAATACATAGTATTGGCTTGCACAAAAGTAATTATTATCGATATGATAAACTGTGGCACAACAGGAGGTCAAGTTAGACTTCATACATTTAGAAAACCTTGTTTAAAAATGTGAGCTCAATCCTATTGGCTGTTCCAATCAGCCAATAGGATTGAAGTTCAATCCTATTGGCTGATTGCATCAGCCAATAGGATTTTTTCTATCTTAATTCTGATTGGCTGATAGAATTCTATCAGCCAATCGGAATCTAAGGGACACCATCTTGGATGACATCACTTAAAGGAACATTCATTCATCGGGTAGTTGTCGGCCGAAGAGGATGCTCCGCATCGGATGTCTTGAAGATGGACCAGCTCCGCGCTGGATGGATGAAGATAGAAGATTCCGCCTGGCTTGGATGAAGACTTCTGCCCGTCTGGAGGGCCACTTCTGTCCGGCTTGGATGAAGACGTCTCCCGGTAAGTCGATCTTCAGGGGGTTAGTGTTAGGTTTTTTAAGGGTAGATTGGGTGGGTTTTATTTTTAGGTTAGGGCTTTGGGTTGCAAAAGAGCTAACTGCCTTTTTAAGGGCAATGCCCATCCAAATGCCATTTTCAGGGCAATGGGGAGCTTAGGTTTTTTTAGTTAGTATTTTTTTGTGGGGTTGGTTGTATAGGTGTTGGATTTTACTGTTGGAGAGGTTGTTTGTTTTTGTTTTTTTTTACAGGTAAAAGAGCTGATTACTTTGGGGCAATGCCCTGCAAAAGGCCCTTTTAAGGGCTATTGTTAGTTTAATTTAGGCTAGGGTTTTTTTCTTATTTTTTTTGGGGGGGGGTGTTTATTTTGATAGGGCTATTAGATTAGGTGTAATTAGTTTAAATTTCTGTAATTTGTTTATTATTTTCTCTAATTTAGTGTTTTGTTTTTTGTACTTCAGATAATTTAATTTAATTTATGTTATTGTATTTAATTTAGTTAATTGTATTTAATTTAGTTAATTTATTTAATTATAGTGTAGTGTTAGGTGTAATTGTAACTTAGGTTAGGTTTTATTTTACAGGTACTTTTGTATTTATTTTAGCTAGGTAGTTATTAAATAGTTGATAACTATTTAATAACTATTCTACCTAGTTAAAATAAATACAAACTTGCCTGTAAAATAAAAATAAGCCCTAAGATGGCTACAATGTAACTATTAGTTATATTGTAGCTATCTTAGGGTTTATTTTATAGGTAAGTATTTAGTTTTAAATAGGAATAATTTAGTTAATGATAGTAATTTTATTTATATTTATTTAAATTAGATTTAAGTTAGGGGGTGTTAGGGCTATAATTAGGTTTAGGGGTTAATAAAATTAATATAGTGGTGGCGACGATGGGGATGGCAGATTAGGGGTTAATAACATAATGTAGGTGGCGGCGGTGTAGGGGGGCAGATTAGGGGTTAATAAGATAATGTAGGTGGCGGCGGTGTAGGGGGGCAGATTAGGAGTTAATAACATAATGTACGTGGCGGCGGTGTAGGGGGGGCAGATTAGGGGTTATAAGTATAATGTAGGTAGCGGTGGTGTTGGGGCGGCAGATTAGGGGTGTTTAGACTCGGGGTATATGTTAGGGTGTTAGGTGTAAACGTAACTTTATTCTCCCATAGGAATCAATGGGATATTGGGCAGCAGCGAACATTAGCTTTCACTGCTTTTAGACTCCCATTGATTCATATGGCATCTGCTGCCTCCAGGGCAGCAAGTTGAAAACCAGGTACGCAGGGCCGGAATAGTGCCGAGTGTACCTGGTAGAAATGTGTTAACTTGCAAAAGTAGTCAGATAGTGCCGAATTTGCATTCAGAACATCTGTAATGACGTAGGCATCGATCTGTGTCGGACTTTGATCGGCAGATCGTATGTTACGTCACACAATTCTACTTTTGCTGGTCTGTAGGGTTTGATAAATAAGGGGAATCAGGCTCGCCACAATTACGCTGCGGAATTCCAGCATATTGTGGTTGACGGCTTGATAAAAAGGCCCCAAAGAGCGAATATGGCTAGCATTCTGAGTGATTATATTTTTTGTACACTTGAGCCATAATGTAGGTTCCTTTTCTTTGAGTACATTAGAGCCGTAGTGTGGTATAGGACCAGAAGTGACATGAGTACACTTCCGGCTACACGAGACAGTGGAACGCAGGTGAGTGTTCCAGCACTTTAGTTTGGCACCACAACATTGGGAGGTTTGGAATTTGATTGATTTGTTTATCACTATATATTGTGTGATTGTTTTCACTGTTATTATGCTGATGAAGGGTAGTATATACTCGAAAACGTTCCATTAAAGTAACTTTGTTATTTCAAATAGAAGTCCTGTGAGTGCAATTTTTTGCTTGTTTGTAGGTGACCAAATACTTATTTTCCACCGTAATTTGCAAATAAATTCTTTCCAAATCAGACAATGTGATTGTCTGGATTTGTTTCCACATTTTGTCTCTCATAGTTGAGGTATACCTATGATGAAAATTACAGGCCTCTCTCATCTTCTTAAGTGGGAGAATCTGCACAATTGGTGGCTGACTAAATACTTTTTTTGCCCCACTGTATATATATATATATATATATATATATATAAACAAAAATTGGAAGTAAGCACTCACTGGTCTTGAGACAGCAAAGTCACAAAATTTATCTTTATTGCGTGCTGTGACGTTTCGGGACCAAGCACAGTCACTTCCTCTGACAATAATACAGTGAAAAAAATCAGCCTTAAATAGGCACCAAACACACTTCCAGAAACCACAGAACCAATCAAAGGTCCTGAAACTAACACCCCCCCAAATAACAACATATGATAGGTTAAAATCCACCCGTGAAGTAAAAATAACAGACTACATAATAAAATACACAATATATATTTGTCATATCACCAGGGTCCATAGTCCCAGTTACAGATACTATCATATTGACAATACAACAAAGAAATAAAGAAATACTGAAATCGCAAGGTAAATCAGTAAATTACCAGCAAGTCAGATGGTCCAATCACAATGCTTCTACAATAGCCTAATAGCAGTCAAGTATGACGTAAACAAATTCCTAGCCATCACTAGTTCTCAGACACCACACGCTAGCTTGCAACATCAAGTCGAAAACACTTTTTATAGGATCTCTCACACATCAGAATAATGGTCTAAACGATTTTGGTGAGTAACCGCAACAGCGAAGTATAAGCCTGTAGCAACACAGTGTCATGATTGTACCTAATCGTAATCATATGTGTTTAATATACCCAGTCACGCCCCCTGTTGGGCGGGGTCTGAGCTCATCTTAACCAATCAGCATGCCATACCATGCTGAATATGGAAAAAATAAACAAACTACAGGCACACTATCCAAGTGAACTCAGGGGAGAGATACATGCACTGTCTAACGACAGGGGAGAGACAGACACACTGTCTAGCAATACGGCAAAGTGCTGCACCTGCAGGCTCATATCTGTAGGTTAATCGTCCTGATTCTTTTAAATGAGACCAGAAGACCAGATCATAATAATATTAGCGTATGTTAGCACCTAGGCTCTGTCGTACATCAGGTTAATGGTTTAAACTATTCTAGTGAGTAACTGCAACAGTGAAGTCTAAGCCTGAAGCAACCCAGTGTAATGTCTGTACCTACTCATAATCGTATGTGTTTACTATACCCAGTCACGCCCACTGTTGGGCGGGGTCTGAGCTCATCTTAACCAATCAGCATGCCCTACCATGCACACATGTGAAAATAGTAAATAAAAAAACAAAAGACACACTACCCGGGCGAACCCAGGGGAGAGATACGTAAACTGTCTAATGACAGTGGAGAGACAGACACACTGTCTAGCAATTCTCAGCACTACGCCAAAATGCTGCACCCACAGGCTCACATCTATTGATTAATCATCATGATTATTTAAAATGAGACAAGAAGACCAGATCATAGTTATATTAGCGTATGCTAGCGCCTATCTCACTAAAAATAATATATACAACACACCTCATAATGGAACCTCTATCTATATATATAAAAACATCAAATATGGGGGGCAGAGCCAGCAGCCGATGCAGGAGGACATGTATTCCCAGAGCTCCTAACAATGGATCAAATAAGCTAATATTTTAAGCAAGCAAAATATTTTTTTTTACTTAGGTGTCATCTTAAATTAGCCTCAGGACATGGGGCAATCTATTCTGGACATTATATCAAGAAGATAGACAGCTTAATGGCACAAAGATCTTCTGGCCCACTACGTCTCCGGCATGGAGTAAGCCGCCATCTTTGGAAACAACTGCGCACCAGCCCTACTACCAGGAATCTAGCCTCTCCACATTAACTTAGTGGCCGTTTGGTATACTAAGTCTGCAGATAGAATTAATTCCCCTTCTCTGGCATATCAGGAGTCTAAGTTTGTGTGCAATCGCCTCCAGTTCCACTATGGAGAGGCAAATTTTCTGTATGCTCCGCGATTTACTAGCCTCTCTAGATACACATCACCAAGCTCTCATTGAGGAACTAAGAGTAGCTATGAATCCACATCAGGACACGCAGACAGCATGTGAGACTGGGCGATGTGTAAACCACAGAGCACCAGTTGCACAGTTATGGAGAGAAGACGCACCTCAAATCACAGATGATACCAGCATCGATACCTACTATGAAGGGGGAGTTCACCCCGTCAGCCCTACTCCTGGAAATTTGGAGACCTATACATCTGATTTGGCAGCCGGATCCTTTGACGGGCCACATGGTGATACGGAGACACCCCTGAGCGACAGCTGTTGTGACAACCTGGTCTCCGCTAGCATGGAGGAGTGTGGATCATCTCTTCAACAACCTCCAGGACTGGCTGGTGAGAGGTTTTTCATGTGCGATCTTCAGCATATTGGAGGGGCGGCTGCCACGCTTGACATAACTGCGGGAGATATCGCAGTTCTAGTCACTGACTGCATTATGTTATACGGATGTGGGTTAGTGCTAAAAAACCTAAGGTGTCACCCCCACGTCAATCAGAGGCCCAAGCACGTTGTATGGAGCTCCCCGCAAGGTCTACCTGCTGTAGGCATCAGCTAAAGGACAGACTTCAAGGCTATAGATTATGGCCCAAATTTGATCTGAGGTAGTCAAGATTTAAGTATATTAGTTGCGGACATTTATTACCTCTGAGAACTGTTTATGATGGCAGCAATGCCGGATGCCTTTGACTCTCTAGCTAATATGGGACTGTAACTTTAATTATAGCTCTCTATTTGTTCTTTTTTTTTTTTTTTTTAAATAATTTTTTTATTGAGGTATTTGCATAAAATATACATAAAACACAATACACCTTTTTGTCAAAAGAACAGGATACAAACATAAGTAACCAAAACATTTTGACATCTATATAATACATTGACTAAAGGCAATTTTTCAATAATATATCATGTATAACTGACCAGTTAGAAACATAGTCTTAGGCCCCATGGACCAAGAGTATAGAAAATAAAAGATATCTGATGGTCAGAAGTCTAGCTCCTTAGGAACTTCAAAAGGAGCGTGAATATGTATGTAAACAAGGGGAAAGGGGATATTCAGCGGGTAAGCACCTCTATCTATAGGAGGGAAAGGGTGGAGGGCGGAGCCATATATATATAACAATATTTTAGGGAACTTGGAGGGGGCTTTTAGTTCTGCCAATGAAGGAGATTAAATGGACCATGAAGCTGAGTTAACTATCTACTTATTGTTAGCTATGCACATACATAGTGGGGGTATATATGAAGGTTAAATAATCTATAGGTAAACAGATAATGCATGTTTCACTAATTCCTTAACTTAGATGAGATAGAAGGCTCAGGTAATATGGGTGTTTTATAATTATAGGGGGATAAAGTGGGGAGTAGGCCATAGTGTTATGATAGCATATGTTAGGATTGGGTATCAATAGTATGCAAAAACTAAAATCATATCTAGGCTAGCCAGGGAAGGGAAGTCACTTGTAATGTAGGGCAAGACTATCTATTTAGTTAGATTTTCACGCAGTAGATTTTAAAAATATAACTTGGGAACACATACATTGTATCAGAACATGAAATATTAACTAAGCTGGATCATTATTTACAGTGGGCAAATAATTCACAGTCATAGTATAACAATAGAGGCTAACACCAAGGCCAACATATGCAACCTAGGGAGCTTTTGAACCCGACAGTGATAGGTCAATGCCATATTTCCCAAGTTCATAGGCAATACTTAAATACTTAAATATCTCTGCATTATTACCCTTAATATGTTCTCTGCTAAACTGTGGAAGGTTAAAGTGTGAAACTCAAAGCACTAAGTGACTTTGAGTTTATAATGTACTTCACTCATGCTTATCTAAACGGTGATTGTCGCCATACGAAATATATAATGGAGACATTTACATTAAGAAAACTCAAACATTAACGGATAGTGAGCTAGTACATGATATACAATAGGATGGGAAATTCCCTGACCTTATTTTGCTAGGTTAGGCTAACAAACAAACTGAACCCTTCTAGAAAGAAGTACTTCACTATAACATTGGAATATCTGAGCATTAGATCTTCGTATAAATTAAATTTATGACCTGCAAAATAAAGAAACAAGCTGTATATGAGCTTATCCAACTGTTACTTATTAGAAAGCTTTTGAACCCGATATTGATAGGACTATGCCATATTTCCTAAGTTCTTAGGGAATACTTAAATATCTCTGCATTATTACCCGTAATATGTTCTCTGCTAAACTGTGGAAGGTTGAAGTGTGAAACTCAAAGCATTAAGTGACTATATAAAAGGGTTACTAGGATGATGGTCTGTTATACCTAAACCACACGTGAGCAACTACAACTCATATAAGTACCTAGAAGATTACCTCCTCACATAGAAAGGCATAATACTAATCTTCTACATCTACAGTAGTCAGAGCTTAGTAACCTTAAATACAATCTGTAGGTATAGCGCTTGTAACAGGGCACTACATATATATAAAAGTAAAAATACAAGCAGTCCCACTAAAAATAAAGAGTCCCCTACCATACAGAACAACATATAAAAATGATATAAGCAGATATAGGAGCATATTATTTCTGTTTCACTACAAAGTGACTATGAACTTGTTTATAAACTAGCTAAATTGTGAAACACGTGATCATTTGGAGTCTAGGACATGTAAGTGAGCACATTGTACATATAATAGAACTCATTCACTCCCTAGTAGGAGTAGTTAGGGTCATAGCAGTTGGACATATAGACTAGATTTTTTTTTTTTTTAAAACCAGGCCATTTAAAATAGCATGCAACTGAACCATGCATTTTCAATAATGTGATACAACTGGTATTCTAAAAGGAATTAATAAGTCATACTTAAAGTGGATTATAATGTACTTCACTCATGCTTATCTAAACGGTGATTGTCGCCATACGAAATATATAATGAAGACATTTACACTAAAAAACTCAAACATTAACGGATAGCGAGCTAGTACATAATATACAATAGGATGGGAAACTCCCTGACCTTATTTTGCTAGGTTAGGCTAACAATCAAACTGAACCCTTCTAGAAAGAAGTACTTCACTATAACATTGGAATATCTGAGCATTAGATCTTCGTATAAATTAAATTTATGACCTGCAAAATAAAGACCTGCAAAATAAAGAAACAAGCTATATATGAGCTTATCCACATGTTACTTATTAGATTCGGCCACTAGCAGAAATGGAGTATGACAAAAAATATACAGTGAAGAGTTAGTGACCAAGAAGTCACAAAAAAGAGTACACTTGAAAGCACTCACTCCCTCATCAAATCATAAAGGTGTGGCGTGTTGTGTGTGAAAAAATGACACATTAAAAACATAAACACTTTAATAGGATTTATTAAAAACTGGGTATATTTAAAAACACTGGAGAACTGATAGGTAGTATTGTGTAATTCGTCTGAGAATATCTGACAGACCTTGTAATATTTATAGTCATTCAGTTATTGCGATTATGATTGGCGTCTCACATTAGTAGAGTGAACCTATAGATAACGAATGCTTATTAGTGGGCACTGAATTGCGTACTATTGACCCAAAAAAGTTAATTATATATAGTTAATACAGTGCTGCCACTTATTGTGTGTTTGCTCCTATTTTAATTGGTTATTAGCCGCTGCTCTTAGATCAAATCTAAATCAAATTATAGAGAGATGAATGTTGAGCATTGTAGGTTGTCATGTATGGACATAGGTTACTCCTATAGAACGATAATGATATGTCTATTTGATAATTAATTTGGTTATTCTTCAGGGTTATGATATTCCTATGTTATGCCATAGTGTTGTATTTTTCTATATAGGGGGAAATCAATATAATTAGGTATATACGATTGAGAAGAGTTACTTGAAAAGCTAACTCCTATTAGGACTAATAGTAGTGATAGTAATCACTGTAAGTGGTTATCAGTATCCATAAGCTGACTAGATCACAGTCCAGAGGTATTGGTTATCTTATAGTAATCAGCTAGATTCCACAAGACTCAATATAATTAAAGGATGTTGCATTAATCAATAACAGTAATAAGTAATATGCACAGAAAGCTTAATAATAATATAATAATTCTATAAGGTATGTAAGCAAATGTATTCTGTGATTTACTCTGATCCTTATCGTATATTTGATTAAGGATCGTTGCTTGCTTAGCTAAATTGACAATGCTTAGGTCCTATGTAATATGAATCTTGTTTTCCGGTATCGATGCCCGCAGTGGCAGTCTATCAAGTAATATAACCACAAAGTATTGTTTGTCAGTTAGAGATACCGTACAGGATAAACTATATACTATCAAGTAAAATTAGCTATTAGTCTTTGTCTCATTTGTACAATCCCCAATCGTCAAATAGCGTTGTTATAAAGATCCCCAATATAGTATATTAATAAATTATAACAGTGTGTTTTCAACCTATGACCGCAACAATATTGCAGTTGCAACCTGTAACGCAACAATGTTACTATTCACTAATGATTTCAGTGGTAGTTAGACAGACCCAAAAGGGGCAGCGGTAGCAGCTGTAACCGCTCTCAGAGACGTCAAGTCTCAATATATGGAGTAATACTCCTGAGATCATATGGCTAACTGGCTAATCTGAGTATACGTTTAATCGTCAGCTCAGATATCATATTTACATAACTAACAGTTCCAGATTCTAAAATAGAGGGACCCAATTCCCCCTTCTCCTGACATGTTTCGCCGGGTGAACCGGCTTTTTTGAAGGCCAAAATATACAGTATCATATAACATTTGAGAAGGTAGTAAACAGATATATCTAGTGAGTTTAAAAGCAAACATTTCTCAATCTAATATCCAATCCTTCCCTATTACTGGGCTATGAGAGTAGAAGAATAATAAGCATTCAGCCACCATCTTAGGGAATTCTGAGAGTCAATACATATCTGCAGCCCAGTCATTTAACTATTTTGCCCATGGCCACATGTAGAATCAATCATCCTACTGTAGGTCGCTAGGTGTGCATACAAGGTTTGGAGAACGTAAAGTCTAATATAAGCTGCACAATGTGTGAAGGCAAAAACAAAACTATTCTATTAGCTTTAAGGAGAAGGACCTCACTAACAGCTCGGCACTAATCAGTCCGCTTATATTTGCAGAGTGTTTCAAACCGAACAATCAAATAAGTCCTGCTCTCACAGAAATATTTATATAAATTTCTAGTGGATACTTGTATAAGGAGGCCTTGAGAGAGAGCAAAAGACTGTAGTTTCCATAATATAGCGTCCACATCACCCTACTCCAGCCCTTACATATTGTCTTAGGAATTTGTTGCGCTCAGGCTGCGGTACGAGCCCGAATGATGTGTAAATCCCACAGGTCAGCTGCAGCCCAAGTCCAGCCAGATAGTGCATCCAGAAACTGCCCTTCAGGGAATCACAGCGAGCTCCCCCAACATTCAGTAATGGCAGTCCATCGGCAATAGTACCTTCAAAAACAGGATCGCGGTTCAGAATAACGGCCGCTATGTTGTAAGTGTCTGAGCGGCATATTTTCATGTTAGTGCCATGCTGTTGTATGGTCATATTATTTTTACTTGTAGCGTGTGTGCCACGAAGTCCCCTCTCAAATAATGCCGCCTCTAGTACCTTAACTGTACTTCCATGTGGCATCCGATCTTCCTTTCTGCTATCGGTGAGGGTCTCAGCTTGCATGGTCGGCGTCCTTGGGTTTTCAGCTCTGCTCTCTGCCATCTTGGTTTTTGGATCATCTCCTATGGCGCTTGGCGCTCTGATCATGGACGTTAACTCGAGGAAGTTCCCTTGCATCTGCCTCGCAAACTGTGAAAGAAGCATCCGAATCTCGTCCATGCTCAGCAAGAAGAGAGCTACAGATATAACTGGAGTCGGCTATGGCAGAATCAGAGCCACACTGTAAACCATACGAGATGCATAAATCTCCTCTCCACAAACTTCTGTTGCAACATACTAGTTGTTTGTGCTAGAATGTCCCTGAATCAAGTTAGTCACTGATATGTTAAAGAAACTTAGTTCTTTGCCCCAAATATATATGTATTTAGGCTTTAGATGAGGAGCCCCACAGATATGCGTCTGGACTCAACGGCTGTTGGCTCCACCCCCCCTCTGTTTGTTCTTTTATTAATTAGGATCTGTAACTTGGAAAGTTGGTAAGCTGTATTTCTATTTTGTTCAAGGGTCCGTAGCACTAAGCATTTGTTTAACGTTATAGTCAGCCTGAGGTGCATCACTTATAGTCGCAGAGTCTGTTTAGTCACCGAGATCTCATATTTTTATTTTTATTATTATTTTGAATTTTTGTCATATAGCTAATCTGATGCTTGCTCATACGTATTTACCTCATGCTGACATCTCTACCACAACACACTGTCAGAACTAACTTAGACCTATTTGTCCTGCAGTCTACCTGCCCCTGCTTACTTTGTTTATTTCCTAACATTGCATAATTAAGCTCTCTCCAGAAGGATAACTATGACAGTAGATCTTATTACATAAGAATCCCTTTCAGTAGTCAGGTTTTACACCATCAAGCTTGCTGTGTCCTTACTGTCCACAATAGTTTATATCGCTCTCTACATGCAGGGGTCACTCAGCTTTTGCACGGCATGCAGGTCTGCAATTTAATAGGCTATGTCTTTTGAGATATTCTCTATATAGGTGAATGACTGTTCACCCAGGATATTCAGCATCATACAGTGACCATGGGTACATTTAAGTTGATTCACCCAGATCTTATCACTCTCCCCCCAGGAACCTAGCTCACATTACTTTATGTAGGGTACATCCAACTATGTGTGTTTATGTGGGTATGGGTTTGTCTCTATTTGCGTATGTATGTGTATTTCTAACTAAATATGGTTCTATACATACATGCACACAATCACTAGTGATAACGCTATGGCCTCAAGGGTGGGAAAATCTATGAGCAATCATACCTTATACTCCTGCGAGTCATACCCATACTCCTTTTCCCCACATCGAATATAGCTGGCATTCCCCAGGAGAGGGGCTCACTCAGAAATCCCCTATATTACATGCATACTAAGGTCCCCCCTTCCACATAATGTTGTTGAGAGCTACTCTTATTTATTTTATTCAAAGCAAATTTACTTATATTACATGTTGGATTAAGACTCAGTGGCCTTCCACTTAATGATGACCCCTCTCTATATAATACCGCACAGATAAGCTATATGGTATGATACGTGGGTCCACTTGTATGTATGACCATCTTCCTGATGCTAGATTTGAGCTCCCACAACTTTTAAGATCATTTGCCCTGTAGTCTTTATTTTCCTAGTGTCCTAGTTGGCTCCGCCCTCCATTCCCCCTTATTACGAGCGGCTCTTGCCCACTGCATTCCCCCCCTCACACACTAAGACCTCTGAGAGGTCATTTAAAAGCCAATTCACTATCTCCCATCATTTATAATTTATAAGGTACTTCTTATCCCGAAATAGGGATCATTAGTTGATTAATATAAAAATCGAGGTCCATAGATATACACTGTGTGCAGAATTATTAGGCAAATGAGTATTTTGACCACATCATCCTCTTTATGCATGTTGTCTTACTCCAAGCTGTATAGGCTCGAAAGCCTGCTACCAATTAAGCATATTAGGTGATGTGCATCTCTGTAATGAGAAGAGTTGTGGTCTAATGACATCAACACCCTATATCAGGTGTGCATAATTATTAGGCAACTTCCTTTCCTTTGGCAAAATAGGTCAAAAGAAGGACTTGACATGCTCAGAAAAGTCAAAAATAGTGAGATATCTTGCAGAGGGATGCAGCACTCTTAAAATTGCAAAGCTTCTGAAGCTTGATCATCAAACAATCAAGCGTTTCATTCAAAATAGTCAACAGGGTCGCAAGAAGCGTGTGGAAAAACCAAGGCGCAAAATAACTGCCCATGAACTGAGAAAAGTCAAGCGTGCAGCTGCCAAGATGCCACTTGCCACCAGTTTGGCCATATTTCAGAGCTGCAACATCACTGGAGTGCCCAAAAGCACAAGGTGTGCAATACTCAGAGACATGGCCAAGGTAAGAAAGGCTGAAAGACGACCACCACTGAACAAGACACACAAGCTGAAATGTCAAGACTGGGCCAAGAAATATCTCAAGACTGATTTTTCTAAGGTTTTATGGACTGATGAAATGAGAGTGAGTCTTGATGGGCCAGATGGATGGGCCCGTGGCTGGATTGGTAAAGGGCAGAGAGCTCCAGTCCGACTCAGACGCCAGCAAGGTGGAGGTGGAGTACTGGTTTGGGCTGGTATCATCAAAGATGAGCTTGTGGGGCCTTTTCGGGTTGAGGATGGAGTCAAGCTCAACTCCCAGTCCTACTGCCAGTTTCTGGAAGACACCTTCTACAAGCAGTGGTACAGGAAGAAGTCTGCATCCTTCAAGAAAAACATGATTTTCATGCAGGACAATGCTCCATCACACGCGTCCAAGTACTCCACAGCGTGGCTGGCAAGAAAGGGTATAAAAGAAGAAAATCTAATGACATGGCCTCCTTGTTTACCTGATCTGAACCCCATTGAGAACCTGTGGTCCATCATCAAATGTGAGATTTACAAGGAGGGAAAACAGTACACCTCTCTGAACAGTGTCTGGGAGGTTGTGGTTGCTGCTGCACGCAATGTTGATGGTGAACAGATCAAAACACTGACAGAATCCATGGATGGCAGGCTTTTGAGTGTCCTTGCAAAGAAAGGTGGCTATATTGTCACTGATTTGTTTTTGTTTTGTTTTTGAATGTCAGAAATGTATATTTGTGAATGTTGAGCTGTTACATTGGTTTCACTGGTAAAAAAAAATAATTGAAATGGGTATATATTTGTTTTTTGTTAAGTTGCCTAATAATTATGCACAGTAATAGACACCTGCACACACAGATATCCCCCTAAAATAGCTATAACTAAAAACAAACTAAAAACTACTTCCAAAACTATTCAGCTTTGATATTAATGAGTTTTTTGGGTTCATTGAGAACATGGTTGTTGTTCAATAATAAAATTAATCCTCAAAAATACAACTTGCCTAATAATTCTGCACTCCCTGTATGCTCCAGTCACCTGTGTTACTCATATCTTACTTTTCCTTTTCTCTTCATGGTGACAGAAGTGGGATTATAATGCTTGTCAAATGTTCTAATATTATTTTTATGTATATATGACACTAATGGAGGTTAGATATTGTAAGAATAACTACTTCAGTTGTACACCAATGTTTTAGCCCACATTTATTTTTTGTTCGAGAACTGTATTAGTGTCTTTATTATTTCTGATTCGTGCCTGGACATATTGTTTGTTATACTGTTATTACTTTTTACCTCAATAAAAACTATTAAAAAAAAAAAAAACATCAAATATGTCCATCTTCACTAAATGATAGATAGCGTCCTTAAATGAAGCATTAGTTAACAGAACTCTATCACCAGAGGGAACAAATATCAGTAATCAACCAAATATAAACTGGTAATATGAACCAGTATTAATAACCCAAAGTAGACTGACAAACCTGGGTGTGAAGGTGATGAAAAAAGTCAAACCTAGGGTTTTAAAAATTAAAGATTAAGACCCCCTAGACATCTGCAAACATAAAAGTGCTAGTCTAGCCGTATAGCAAACTTCACCCATTTGCTGGAGTGTAGAGATCACCTCACTCATCAATGACCCTGCAGGGTTAAGAGACCAAAAGCCTCATATACAGCTAATCTCAGTAAGGTATCATTCAATGCAACTCTGGACCCCGGATCCCGGTGATAGGACAAAAATCCAGGGTCATACCAAATATTAAAACCACAAATAAAAACAATAGGTGAAAGAATCTCAACAAGCTGTATATAATAATCTGGCGAGATTGAAACAACGAGAAATAGATCTCAATCTTCATGGCACTTATCTTTCAGATTACCACAAGAAAATAATGATTCCTAGGGGCTTTAGGGTGCATAATGTTCCGACCATTGGACGCTCTAACAACGAGTTCTGCATTATTTGGTGTAAGATTCTCAATTAGTGTGCCTTTGATCTTATGCTCCTAGTCATTAGAGAAGTGGGCCGACTGCTGCAAGAAGTGAAAAGTGAGATATACTCCTTTGAACAAGACAAGATGGGCATCTTGACATTGGACCCGAATGTGGATTGGCTAACAAAACTTTCAACCCAAGTGAAAGCAATTAAGCAAGAATTAATTGCCTTTAAAAACAGGAAGCTGCATACAGTGGCACATGACTACACATAAAAGTCCTTTTACAGGTTGATGATGGCACCCGAAGACAGGAGGGTCTTCAGACCCAGACAGGATAGAAAGTTTAAGAAAAAAGCTATCACCACAGTTGACAACAGCTCAGGAGATAGCTCTGACCCTGGCACTGACATTGGAGCAAATTATATCAATACCCATGGAGTAACCACCAGATCCAGGGGTAGTTGAGGACATTGGAATACTTTGGAAAGTGGTTTAGCATCACTACCACCACTGTCTACACATCCTACTAGTGGGCATTTTTTAGGCCGAGGCGCAGGCCATATATGAGGGGGGGGGGGGACTGCCCGCCGCCGGCGCAGGCCACATATGAGGGGGGGGGGACTGCCCGCCGCCTGCTGCATCGGAGGAGGTAGAAAACACTGTCATCAACTTAAGCTCACGTTCCCTTACTAAAGCTGAAGAAAGTCTACTGAACAGGGGCTTATCTTTTGTACCCACTAATAAATTCAATGAATTTAACACTTATATTGATGTACAGAAATTTGGACGCAATTTGCGCCTCAAAGAGTTTTTTAAATCTGATGAAGACACGAGGAATGACTTTTAAACCCAGGGGACCTTTGATCCCGCATCTACAAATAATACCATCAATACTGCGGTCAATTACTTCTCCCATCAGATCACAAAGAGACCTAAGGGAAGAAGTGGTGACAATCTCACAAAGGAAGAACGGACAGCTTTAAAAACACTCAAGGAGGATACCTCAATTGTGATCCACCCAGCTGATAAGGTAAGGTGGTAATATTGAATATGGATTATTACAAAATGGAAATTATGAACCAATTATCTGATCAAGACACATACCTCCCTCTCTGTGGTGATCCTACCTTCAAGGTGAAAAAGAACATAGACATGCATCTTTCTCATTGGGAGGAGCAGGGTTGGATAAGTTTGTGAAAAGGGAACATCCAGTGATACCACTCCTTTACACACTCCCGAAGATTCATAAGAGTTTACAGACACCACCTGGGAGACCAATAGTCTCGGCAAGGGGCTCCTTAC
Organism: Bombina bombina; assembly: GCF_027579735.1. Classification (NCBI taxonomy): domain Eukaryota; kingdom Metazoa; phylum Chordata; class Amphibia; order Anura; family Bombinatoridae; genus Bombina; species Bombina bombina. The sequence continues at coordinate 140,384,088 of NC_069501.1, read as the reverse complement.
TACAACCCCTTGCCCAATATGTAGACTTCTATTTACAGCCGCTAGTAACATCGATGAGTTCCTATATCCAAGACTCTAATGACTTTATTAGATGGATCACAAAATTGGAAAACATCTGCACCACTGACTTGCTGGTGACACTCGACATATCAAGTCTTTATACAGTCATTCCCCAAGCAGCTGGTATTTCAGCAGTAACAAACAGAGAGCAGTGTACATAGGACCATCTGAAGAGGTCCTGATCACACTACTCACTATTTGCCTGACCGAAAATTTCTTCCTCTTTGACAATACATTCTATCAACAAATTTCCGGAATGGCGATGGGGTCGAATGTGGCCCCATCACTAGCCAATCTCTATATGGCGGAGTATGAAAATACACAGATGCAAGTATATAGTAACCAGAATATCAAAATTTTCTCTCGCTACATTGATGATCTGTTCCTGATCTGGGGAGATGAAGAATCGAATTTAAATAAATAGATTGAAGAGCTCAACAAATTGGAAAGCACCAATCGATTCACCCATACCACGGATGCCAATACAGTAGACTATCTGGACGTCAGGGTCTTCAAAACCAATGAAGGCCTAGGAACAAATCTGTTCCAAAAGAATACCGATCAGAATTCACTTCTACATGCCCGTAGTTGCCATCAACCTTCTTTGATTGATAACATCCCAAAAGCACAATATCAAAGAGTTATACGTAACAACACAAATGTTGAATTGTGTTCAAAACAACTAGATGAAATGACAAGACGTTTGCTTGACAGAGGATACAAAAAGAAACTTCAGATGGAAATGAGGAACCAAGCCCTTACACCCCCTGTCACTGAGAGACAAATCATGCCAAAGACTGACAGACATTTCACCTTTGTCACCACCTTCTCCCCTGAGAGCTACTTTATATCTCAGGCAGTGAAGAATGAATGGAAACTGCTAGAGATGGATGCTGCCCTTCCATTTAAGGGATGGCAAGCTCCGAGAATTGTATATAAACGGGGTCGTAGCCTAGGGGACAAATTGATGAAAACTGGCATCTGCTCCAATTCAGGTCACCAAGCATGGCTAAAATCTGAAAAGAAGGGATGTTACCGCTGCCCTAGTCGTGTAACTTGACTGGTTCTCACTTTAATCATCCTGATAGGAAGAAGAAATATGAGATACAGTTTTTTCTCACGTGCACAACCAAATTTGTGATTTAGCTTCTTAATTGCCCTTGTGGCAAATTTTACACCGGCTATCGATGATGCCCGAATGAGGATGGTGAACCATCGGTCCAGCATTCGGACATCCATCAAGAGAGGGAAGTCGGACCAGCCGGTGGCGCGCCACTTTCTCGAGGCAGGACATTCTGTGAATGAACTGAGATTTAGGATCATTGATCATGTTCCACGCTTAAGAAGAGGAGGTGACAGAGCAAAAATATTGCTACAAAAGGAATCAAAGTGGATTTATGAAATGGGGAAACTGAGCCCTAGAGGCTTGAATGTACACACCGGCTGGTAATGTTACTTATAATTTAATGAGGATTCATTCTCTATATATATTTGATACTGTGGGGGGGGGGGGGCGTCCCCCCATGGCATACTTACTCTAAAAGTGGATTATCCAAACAAAGTGTTATCTGATAAGGTAACCCTAATTAGTTTTTTTGAGAGTCCATGATCTATTGATAAGTGTCTTTGATTAGTCTAAAAGCCTATTAGATGGGGCCTGATGTATATGCTATAATTGACTATTTCTTCCCTGTATGATTCTGTCTAATATATTGTTTATATTTGTGGTTTTAATATTTGGTATGACACTGGATTTTTGTCCTATCACCGGGATCCGGGGTCCAGAGTTGCATTGAATGATAACTTACTGGGATTAGCTGTATATGAGTGTGACAAAACCAATCTCGCCACTGTACATTGGAGGGCCTGTTATGGAACATTCTTTGGGCTGGAGGTACATGGGCTTAAGGATACCCAGAGACTGCATGGAAATATGGAATTTTATATGCAGGACATTGTTCCCTGGTATTAACCCTTGGTATCCTGTTGGTACCGTAACTGTAAGGTTTATCCAATAAAGGAACACAATTACAGATACTGTTTGTAATATTATGTAAGGCAATATATAACGAAAGCAAGTTAAGGATGAATTATAATATGTATGTCTCACTGCTGGTAATGAATACCCAATAACTGTAAGGCAATCTGATCCAGCAGTGAATTTATCTAGAATGATTGTGAAATAAAACCAAACTTAATATGGTTTAATAAAGAGTTAAATAAGAATGTGCAGCAAAATTATTATGTAGCAGGAAAAAGGTCTAATCATCAGAATTGAGAGGCAAGAGGAAATTCAGTATTGATAACTTATGAGGAGTTCAATATTGCAGAGGTAACTTCGATAACCACAATTGTTATAATTAGAAGGCAGAGACAAGATTATTAAAACTACGAAATAGCAAAATAAGAATATGAATGTTATTCCCCAGCTAAGTATGGTACTTCCAGAGATTAGTCACATTTACTACCTTATCCCATAGAGAGTTCTCCCTTTTGCCTGTCAGCAATGCGGTTTAGTGCTGAGCTGAGATGCTGAGTAGTGTAAACAGGAAGTTCCGGTTTCAGTCCGGTGGAATTCTGGGAGCTGTAGTTCAATTGCAGAAAAGAATAATAATAACGAAAAAACGGGTAAACACTTGCTGAAGAAATAATAAAGTTAGTTAAAGCTTGCCAGGTCAGTATACTTATAGTTGTTAGATGGAGGATGACTGGACGGAATCCTGTCCTGGGAAGGAGAGCTGAGAATGGTGCAGCTGACTCGAGTAGCGATGAAAGTTTCACCTTGCAGGTATGAGAATGAGGCTTGGTACTCAGGTGTTCAAAGGAACGGATTAGAATAACTAAGCAATGATGCTTAGTTGTTCTAACTATTTAAAGGGGAAGTACCCAATCAGAAGAAAGAACGAATTAAAGGCACAGTAACCCTTACAGGACCCCCTGCTCAAGGACGCTGTTCCACAGCGGTAGGACGAGGTCTGTCGGGGTGACGGCGATGAAATGAGGAAATTAACCTGGGAGCATTGACACTGGATGCAGGTTCCCAAGAATCCTCATCAGAAGAGAAATTCTTCCAGTGAATAAGATATTGTAGGGCACCCTGGCGTAGCCTAGAGTCCAGAATTGACTGGACTTCGAATTCATCCGGATCAAGGAGAATTGGAGGAGGAGGTTGTAGAATGTTGGATACTCTCTGCTCCTTGTAAGGCTTCAAAAGTGACACATGTATTGTTGGGTGAATGCGGAGAGTATTAGGAAGTTCAAGAGTGACAGCGTTCTGATTTACTATTCCTTTTATGCGATAGGGTCAGATGAAAAGACTTGCCAACTTTTTACTGGGTAGTTGTAATTTTAAGTTTTTTGTGGACAACCAAACCTTTTCTCCAATAGAATAATTTGGTGGGGGTCTTCTGCGTAAATCATAGAACTTCTTTTGTGTAGCTTGTGAGTTCTCAATATTTTGACGAATGAAGTTGAAATTATCAACGAGTGAATTGTGTAACTCATCCACCAAAGGAAAATTTAAATCGTCATTTGAATCCAGAAGAAAGGTCGGATGGTATCCATAATTAGCAAAAAAAGGTGTAAGTTTTGTTGAGGAATTTACAGAATTATTATATGCGAACTCAGCAGTGGATATGAAGTCAATCCAGTTGTTTTGATGGAAAGAACAAAAACATCTTATGTATTGTTCCAACCACTGATTCACACGTTCTGCCTGACCATTGGTTTGTGGATGGAATGATGTAGAGAATCTATGATCTATTTGAGTGAGATCACATAATTTCGACCAGAACCTAGAGGTAAACTGCGTGCCTCTATCTGTTGTGAGGATGGAAGGAATTCCGTGTAATTTTACGATGTTGTCTAAAAACAGCTGTGATGTTTCTGCCGAGGTTGGCAATTTGTGATAAGGTAGGAAATGAGCCATTTTCGTGAAAATGTCAACCACCACAAAAATTGTAGTTTGATTTTTTGATGGAGGTAAATCAACGATGAAGTCCATTGAAAGATGTTGCCATGGTTTGGTGGGTATAGGAAGGGACATGAGTAATCCATAGGGAGGTTTTCTCTCCGGTTTGGACGTGTTGCATATGATGCAAGTTTGAATGTGTTGTTGAACACTCTCTCTCATCTTTGGCCACCAAAATGACCTCTTAAGTAAGTCAAGGGTGCGTTGAATTCCTGGATGTCCAGAGAGGGGAGTATCGTGGTGGTTTTGTAGAAGTGTTTGTCTTAATGAAACGGGTACATAGATCTTACCTTTGTGATAATAAATTCCGGATTTGTTTAGATAAGTAGAATGATCTTGATCGGTTTCTTGACTGGTATGCCTTTTTAGATCTGATATAAAGGTGTTAGTGAGACCAATGAAATGATGTTTGGGTATGATCTCAGTAGGATGGTCTTGGGGATCAGGTTTTTGAGGTAACCTTGAGAGAGCATCTGCTTTACCGTTCTTATTTGCTGGTCTGTAAATAATGTTGAAAGAGAATCTAGAAAAATAGAGGCTCCATCGAACTTGTCTTGCAGATAAAGTTTTGTTTGACTGTAAATATTGGAGATTTTTATGGTCGGTATAAATTTTGATAGGATGTTTTGTACCTTCCAGTAGATGTCTCCAGTATTCAAGAGCCTGTTTTATAGCGAGAAGTTCTTTGTCTCCGATAGGATAATTCCTCTCTGCTGGAGTCATAACTTTGGAATAATAAGAGATGGGGTGAATTGGACTATTTAGATCCATTTGTTGAGATAACACAGCCCCAATTGCGAAGTCTGAGGAATCGACTTCTAAGATATAATAGAGAGAAGGATTTGGAAATGTCAGAATGGGTGCAGTAGTAAAAAGATTTTTCAAAGTTGTAAAAGCTACCTCAGCTTCTGGAGTCCATTGAAATGGAATAGATATACTGGTTAATTTTGTCAGTGGTTTTGCAACTTTAGAGAAATCTCTAATAAATTTTCTGTAATAGTTTGAGAACCCTAAGAACCTCTGTAGGTCCTTCCTTGTCTTAGGTATCTCCCAATTTGACACAGCCTCGACCTTTTCTTGTTGCATTTCTATGCCAGTTGGGGATAAATTGTAACCCAGAAAAGTTACTTTGTCAGTATGGAAAAGACATTTTTCGGGTTTCGCATATAGTTTATGTAATCTTAAACGTCGGAGTACTTCTGTCACATGTTCTACGTGGTCAGTATAATTCTTTGAATAGATTAAAATGTCATCCAGGTATATAACAACACTAGTATCCAGAAGATCGTGGAAAATGTCATTAATAAAGTGCTGAAAGGTGGCAGGGGCATTACATAACCCGAACGGCATAACGAGGTATTCGTATAAGCCGTATCGGGTCCTGAATGCCGTTAGCCACTCATGTCCTTCTTTAATCCTGATGAGGTTGTAGGCTCCTCTCAAATCCAATTTGGTGTATATGGTGGCTTCTGACAGGCGCTCAATGAGCTCTGGTATGAGTGGTAGGGGATAACGATTTTTGATTGTTACTTTGTTTAGTTGTCGATAGTCGATAATGGGTCTGATAGTGGAATCTTTATTACGCACAAAGAAAATGCCAGCTCCTGCTGGTGAAGTTGATGGTCTGATAAACCCTTTCCTGAGGTTTTCTTCAAGGTAAGCCTTAAGATGTTCAAGTTCCGGCTGACTGAGAGGATAAAGGTGACCAAATGGAATGGATGCTCCGGGTTGTAGATCGATGGGACAGTCATACTGTCTGTGGGGTGGTAGGTTGTCAGCTTCTGTCTTGCTGAAAACATCCTTGAATGTTGAATACTCCAGCGGAATCGGAGAATCCGTTGAATCACTTTTTAGACAATTTTGAATATTTAAACAATGATTGCTACAGAAATGTGAGTTAAACTTAATATGTGCAGGTGACCATTGTATTACTGGATTATGTGTTTGTAACCATTTAATACCTAATACTACAGGATAGTTAGGAGAGGGTAAAACATCAAATGAAATGAGTTCACTATGACCTAATGAGGTCATGTGAATAGGTATAGTTTGATGAGTAACAGGACCTGTAGTTATGGGTGAACCATCAATCACACGGACAAAGATAGGTTTTGTTTTGCGAATAAGGGGGATTTTATTGGATTTAACAATTTGTAAATCTATAAAGTTGCCATAGGCTCCTGAATCTATAATCCCATCAATCGTCAGATGTCTTTGATCCCACTGTAGAGAGAGTGACAGAGTGAAATAGGCTGAGTTAAGTACATTCAGAATTGTAGAAGTAGTAGAAACAGACTTACTGCGTTTGTTCTTTTGAAGGACAGGGCAGTCTTGAACGGTATGTTGAGGGTTTGCACAGTACATGCATAAGGATTTTATCCTACGTCTAAGTCTTTCTTCCGGTGTGAGCGGTCCTCGGGCTATACCTATCTCCATAGGTTGTTCAGCCACTTTTGAGGTTGTAGGTATATCTCGTGAGCTTTGTCCTGAAAACACTTTAGGACGAACATCTGAATTAAATCGTTCAGCACGTCTTTCACGTAGTCTGCGATCTAACAGTGTGGCCGTTCTCATTAATGCTTCAAGAGTCTTAGGCAATTCGACTCTGGCAAGCTCATTTTTGAGACTATCAGCAAGACCCAGTCTGAATTGGTTGCGCAGTGCAACATGGCTCCATTGGGAGTCAGAAGCGTATAACTTAAAGTCAGCGACATAGTCCTCGACTGGCCTTTTACCCTGTTTAAGATTCCTCATAGAGGATTCTGCAGTTAATTGCACATCTTTGTCCTGATATAGGTTATCAAGTGCATCAAAGAATTCCTCTAGTGACCCCAGTAGTGGATCTTCTGTCTCACACAGGTTATCCGCCCATGAGCGGGGTTCACCTTTCATAAATGATATGATACTCAGAACCTTGACCCTCTCAGTTGGGTATGTTCTGGGTTTTAGTTGAAACAAAAGTTGACAGGAATTTTTAAACTGTCTATAGAATTTACGGTTACCAGAAAAAGGTTCAGGTAACATAACTTGGGGTTCTGGGTTATGCTCCTGAGGTGTGGGTCTAAGGCTTAATGAATCTCTTATAATAGCCCTTAGTGATTGATTCTCAAGTTGCACATCATGGACTGCTTGTGCAAGTTGATCAACTTTCTGAGACAAGTTATACACAATTTGTGGAATATCTGTTGGTTCCAATTCCATTTTTTAGGCTTAGTTATTATGTAAGGTTTATCCAATAAAGGAACACAATTACAGATACTGTTTGTAATATTATGTAAGGCAATATATAACGAAAGCAAGTTAAGGATGAATTATAATATGTATGTCTCACTGCTGGTAATGAATACCCAATAACTGTAAGGCAATCTGATCCAGCAGTGAATTTATCTAGAATGATTGTGAAATAAAACCAAACTTAATATGGTTTAATAAAGAGTTAAATAAGAATGTGCAGCAAAATTATTATGTAGCAGGAAAAAGGTCTAATCATCAGAATTGAGAGGCAAGAGGAAATTCAGTATTGATAACTTATGAGGAGTTCAATATTGCAGAGGTAACTTCGATAACCACAATTGTTATAATTAGAAGGCAGAGACAAGATTATTAAAACTACGAAATAGCAAAATAAGAATATGAATGTTATTCCCCAGCTAAGTATGGTACTTCCAGAGATTAGTCACATTTACTACCTTATCCCATAGAGAGTTCTCCCTTTTGCCTGTCAGCAATGCGGTTTAGTGCTGAGCTGAGATGCTGAGTAGTGTAAACAGGAAGTTCCGGTTTCAGTCCGGTGGAATTCTGGGAGCTGTAGTTCAATTGCAGAAAAGAATAATAATAACGAAAAAACGGGTAAACACTTGCTGAAGAAATAATAGAGTTAGTTAAAGCTTGCCAGGTCAGTATACTTATAGTTGTTAGATGGAGGATGACTGGAAGGAATCCTGTCCTGGGAAGGAGAGCTGAGAATGGTGCAGCTGACTCGAGTAGCGATGAAAGTTTCACCTTGCAGGTATGAGAATGAGGCTTGGTACTCAGGTGTTCAAAGGAACGGATTAGAATAACTAAGCAATGATGCTTAGTTGTTCTAACTATTTAAAGGGGAAGTACCCAATCAGAAGAAAGAACAAATTAAAGGCACAGTAACCCTTACAGTAACAATTGGTGGCAAGCGACGGAATGAACCTTATCGCCCAGAAGAGCAACTACACAAGCCAGTAACCTCAGGAAGAGGGGGATTATTACAATACTGACTAAGATGGAAAAGAGAAAAGTAAATTTTGCAGCTTTTAAAAACTTCCTGGAAACGGAAGGAGAGATTGATGGGTACCTTGCGGATTTTGAGAGGCAATGTGCACTACACAAGGTACCCGCAGAGGACTGGGTCATGATATTATCTGGAAAATTATCCGGCCGGGCCAGAGAGGCTTTTCGGGCCATTCCAGATGAGGAAGTCAGGGATTATAATACTGTAAAAGAGGCTCTGCTCTCCAGGTATGCGGTTACACCGGAGGCATACCGGAGGCGGTTCAGAGACACTGTTAAATTAGCTGGAGATTCCTACCTTGAGTGGGCATGTAAGGTGCACCGCACAGCAGCTCACTGGATAGCGGGGTGCCAAGCCATATCTGGGGAAGAGGTGCTGCAGCTATTCCTGTTGGAACATTGCTTCGACAAGTTACCTGCAGGAGTTCGAGAGTGGGTTCGGGACCGTAAACCCTCCACTCTGCAGGAAGCGGCTCGCTTGGCAGATGACTATACGGATGCCCGCAAACTGGACACTGCTACCACTAAGCCCCCTGCTAGAGTGGAGTACAGACCCCCAGTCACCCCAGCAGCTGCCAGTTACCAAACCCCGGCGCACCGCTATACCACATGGCCTCCGGCCACGAACTACCCTCAGAGAGCCCTGTTCAATTTGCGGTGCTACTCACAACCTATTCGGTGCTTTAGATGTAAGCAACTAGGGCACAAAAGACCAGAGTGTCCCCTAAACGCAGCGAACCAAATGCAGTCCTGGAGAAGACCCGCCGGCGGAATCCCATGTAATCCTCAGCCTGCGGCCCGCTATGTAGAGGCGCAAGAATGCTGGAGCATCCTACATGAGGCAGACCTTGTGCAAGCTGCCCACCGGAATAACCGGCAACTGGTTAAAGTGAATGGGAAGAAGGTCAGTGGTCTACGGGATACTGGTGCTACCATGACCTTGCTTCAAAAGAACTTGGTGTCTGAGAAACAGTACACTGGAGACACTGTGGCTGTGAGGGTAGCAGGGGGCGATGTGTTCAGCCTACCTGTTGCCAGGGTACATTTGGATTGGGGAGTGGGCGCTAGACCTGTGAATGTGGGGGTCAAGAAGGACTTACCTGCTGATGTTCTTCTTGGAAATGACTTGGCCCCCCTTGTTTCTGCCTACGCTCCTATGGGTCCCGCTGATGGTAACTCTGTGACTACCCGTGCCCAGATCCGTGCAGCAGAGACTGACCCACCTGCTGCTAAGCCCCAGGACGCTGAGCTCAGTAAATCTCTATCCGCTATTGATATGTGGAGGTCCCGTTACAATGCGCTGATGAAGGAGAAGAGGAGAGCAGAGGAAAAAGCACGTTTAGAACGTGAATCTCTGCTAGACAAGCTGCACCGACAGACTGCAGAAAACACCAGCTTGAGAGTGGGACATGAAACCTTAAAGACAAACTTAGCGACACTTGAGGAGAAGCTGACGCTGGCTCATAGTGAGGTGCAGCAACTCAAGGGCACCCTATGTCAGTATGAAGGGATTGTGGATACCTATAAAGAGCAGGTACAGAAAACTCGTAAAGAAGCTGATGGGATTTTGAAGGACTGTTTGGCCCTGGTCTGGGCACTGAGGAATTTGAACCCTTATTTGTATGGACAGGAATTCTCTCTCATAACGGGAATACAGATGGATTGTCCCAGCAAACTGACATGCCTACCAGGCGCTCTGGTGGTATATGGCACAGTATATACTCTGGACAGCCGAGCGTGACAAACCAGAGGGAGAGGAGTTTGATGGTCCTGGCTTGTTATGGGAGTCCTTTGCAGAGCCTGACTTTGGGAGCCCTGCGCAGACCAGACTTCAGGACATTTTCTATGAGAGGGAGGCTAGGCATGACTGGGCTGACCCCCATGAAGTAGAGCCAGACCTGGCCCACTTAGCAGCCCTGGAGTGGGAACTGGAGCAGGACTACCGAGATCTCTTCCACTCCATTGGGAAGGCTCAGCAGGACAGCAAGGTGAAAGACCCAGATCCAGACCCATCCAGCTGGGAAGATATTGTGGAGATTTACTGGGAAGGACCCCAGGTGGCCGGTGGAGATGGGACCGAGGTCTCTCCACCGGTCCTGCAGGGAATTGGGAGCCCAGACTCCATTCCCCAGCAGCAGGCTGAGTTACAGGGGGCAGAGACAGTTGGTCCTGTCCCCCAGCAGCAGAGGAATATACAGGGAATTGGGAGCCCAGACTCCATTCCCCAGCGGCAGGCTGCGTTACAAGGGGTAGGGACAGTTGGTCCTGTCCCCCAGCAACACGGCTGTTTAGCCAAAGGGGAGACGATTGGTCTCCCCCTCCAGCAGCACAGCTATGTATCCAAAGGGGAGACAGTCGGTCTCCCCCTCCAGCAACCAGGCTCCCACCAGGCTACTTCCATGGTAGTGCTGGCACCCGGGCAGAGTACAGCTGGTCTCTGCCCACCTCGCAACCCACCAATTCAGCGTACCAGTCCCCCACACAGCTGTGGTGAGGCACCTGGACATGGACAAGTTTTCCCCGTACTCAGGTGTAGTAACCATTTATTGTGGGTGGGCTGTACTACTAATTGTGTTTTATGGGTGGGTTGCTGGACTAACCAGGGCACTGACCGGCAGGAGGTCAGATACCCTCTTAGTCTGTTTGGAAAAGGGGAGAGATGTGACAAAACCAATCTCGCCACTGTACATTGGAGGGCCTGTTATGGAACATTCTTTGGGCTGGAGGTACATGGGCTTAAGGATACCCAGAGACTGCATGGAAATATGGAATTTTATATGCAGGACATTGTTCCCTGGTATTAACCCTTGGTATCCTGTTGGTACCGTAACAATGAGGCTTTTGGTCTCTTAACCCTGCAGGGTCATTGATTGGTGAGGTGATCTCTACACTCCAGCAATTGGGTGAAGTTTGGTATACAGCTAGACTAGCACTTTTATGTTTTCAGATGTCTTGGTGGTCTTAATCTTTAATTTTTAAAACCCTAGGTTTGACTTTTTTCATCACCTTTGAACCCAGGTTTGTCAGTCTATTTTGGGTTATTAATACTGGTTCATATTACCAGTTTATATTTGGTTGAGTTCTGATATTTGTTCCCTCTGGTGATAGAGTTCTGTTAACTAATGTTTCATTTAAGGACACTATATCTATCATTTAGTGAAGATGTACATATTTGATATATATATATATATATATATATATATATATATATATAGATAGATAGATAGAGGTTCCATTATGAGGTGTGTTGTATATATTATTTTTAGTGGGATAGGTGCTAAAATACACGAATATATAACTATGATCTGGTCTTCTTGTCTCATTTTAAATAATCATAAAGATTAATCAACAGATGCGAGTCTGTGGGTGCAGCATTTTGGCGTAGTGCTGAGAATTGCTAGACAGTGTGTCTGTCTCTCCACTGTCATTAGACAGTGTACGTATCTCTCCCCTGGGTTCACCTGGGTAGTGTGTCTTTTGTTTGTTTATTTACTATATTCACATGTGTGCATGGTAGGGCATGCTGATTGGTTAAGATGAGCTCAGACCCCACCCAACAGTGGGCGTCACTGGGTATAGAAAACACATACGATTACGAGTAGGTACGGACATTACACTGGGTTGCTGCAGGCTTAGACTTCACTGTTGCGGTTACTTACTAGAATAGTTTAAACCATTAACCTGATGTGTGAGAGAGCCTAGGTGCTAACATGCGCTAATATAATTATGATCTGGTCTTCTGGTCTCATTTAAAAGAATCAGGACGATTAACCTACAGATATGAGCCTGTGGGTGCAGCACTTTGGCGTAGCGCTGAGAATTGCTAGACAGTGTGTCTGTCTCTCCCCTGTCATTAGACAGTACACATATCTCTCCCCTGAGTTTGCTTGGGTAGTGTGCCTTTAGTTTGTTTATTTTTTCCATATTCACATGTGCGAATGGTATGGCATGCTGATTGATTAAGATGAGCTCAGACCCCGCCCAACAGGGGGCGTGACAGAGTTTAGTAAACACATATGATTACGATTAGGTACGATCCTGACACCGTGTTGCTACAGGCTTAGAATTCGCTGTTTCGGTTACTCACCAAAATAGTTTAGACCATTATTCTGATGTGTGAGAGATCTTATAAAAAGAGAGTGGTGTCTGAGAACTAGTGATCGCTAGGAATTTGTTTACATCATACTTGACTGCAATTGGGCTATTGTACAAGCATTGTGATTTGACCATCTGACTTGCTGGTATTTTACTGATTTACCTTGCGATTTCAGTATTTCTTCATTTCTTTGTTGAATTGTCAATATGATAGTATCTGTAACTGGGACTATGGACCCTGGTGATATGACGAATATATATTGTGTATTTTATTATGTAGTCTGTTATTTTTACTTCACAGGTGGTTATTAACCTATCATATGTTGTTATTTGGGGGGGTGTTAGTTTCAGGACCTTTGATTGGTTCTGTGATTTCTGGGAGTGTGTTTGGGGCCTATTTAAGGCTGATTTTTTCACTGTAATATTGTCAGAGGAAGGGACTGTGCTTGGTCCCGAAACGTCACAGCTAGTGATGGGAGAATGTGTAAATTTCCGAATTCAATTGTTAGAACGAATGTTATTACCGAAATTCGAATTATAAATCGGAATGTTGATAAGAACGAATATTCTTAAAAATTCTATAATCGAATGCTATTTACAGTTTTCGAATGTCACTTTTGAATTCGAATGTTTATAATTATATCAAATGTCCACATTCGAAATTTCGAATTTAACATTCTATTTAACAAATACTATTCAGAAGTTCAATAGTTCATGTGGTAGGGAGGGAATCTAGTAAATTGATACATAATAGATACAAATATATCATTTCGAATGTTTCTATATATAATATTGCATAATTTGAATATTACATCTAAAGAAAGCATTAGAAATTCTATTACAAACATATAAATTCAAATTTTTCGAGTTCGAAAATTGCATAATTCGAATATTACATTTAAAGAAAGCATTAGAAATACTATTACAAATATAAATTCGAATTTTTCGAAATGAATATTTTCAAATGTAAACGTAAAATTCAAAACCGAACATTCGAAAATCAAATGTTAGAATGTTATGTAAACATTTGAAATTGGAAAGAACGAATGTTTTAAAATTCGTTTCATTTTTCGAATGTTGCGAAACATTCGCCCATCCCTAGTCACAGCACGCAATAAAGAGAAATTTTATGACTTTGTTGTCTGAAGACCAGTGAGTGCTTACTTCCATTTTTTGTTTATCATTCCACAAGAGCACCCTGGCAGCTGACTTAAGCTAGTGGGAGTGCATACACACGCTACTGTTTATATATATATATATATATATATATATATATATATATATATATATTGTGTGTATATATATATATATTTGTGCAAAAAAACATCAGATGTAGATATGTGTATTTATGAATTAATAGAACATATTCTTCTATGTGAAGAACATTAGAACAATAAAATGTCGGTTTAGCACCCTTAAAAATATGGGATTGTGTTTGCGCGCGAGTAGGGTGTTAATTTTTTCCCACTCTTTTTGCTCCGTTGACTTCTATGAAGAAATAGGTTATCGCACGTGCAATATCCTAGTTTCTGCTTTTTATGCTTGATGGGTTAGCGCGTGGGCAAAAACAGTTTACTTTCAACTCATATTATATGAGCATAACCTAAAGTGCGCAAAAAGCGTACCTCTAGCGCAGTTAAAGGGACAGTCTACCATAGAATTTTTATTGTTTTAAAAGATAGATAATCCCTTTATTTACCATTCCCCAGTTTTGCATAACCAACGCAGTTATATTAATATACTTTATACCTCTGTAATTACCTTGTATCTAAGAACCTTTTTCTAGCCCCCTGATCAGATGACTGTGACTGTTTATTATCTATTGTCTTGCATTTAGCATTGTGTTGTGCTAAATCTTAAATAACCCCCTGTGCCTGAACACAGTGTTATCTATATGGCCCACGTGTACTTTCAGTCTCTTTGTGTTGTAAAACAATTTAAAAAGCATGTGATTAGAGGCAGCCCTCAAGGGTTTAGAAATTAGCATATGAGTCTACCTAGGTTTAGTTTAAACAAAGAATACCAAGAGAAAAAAGCAAATTTGATGATAAAAGTAAATGGGAAAGTTGATTAAAATGACATATCGTATCTGAAAAATGAAAGTTTAATTTTGACTAGACTGTCCCTTTAATGCTTGAGTGGGATAATTAAATAGCCCTCCACTTGTAATTTAGCCCTAAACATGTTAACATCTTTTTGTGCCAGGTTTTATTTATTTTTTATTTTACCTACCGAGAAGCCATTCTTCTCGTATTTTGAAATGTTTTATATGAAGTTGACTGACACAAAATGTTATGATTTATGCAGAGACCCAGTGATGCATGCACTCTAATTCTCCTTAACTGAGGATCGCACACCCTTTAAACATTTATGGGATGGAAGTTTTTGAGGTTCCCTATAATGCTCCTCCTGTAAGACACTAGAGATGGTCTTGGTGCTTTATATAATTAGGGAACCTTGTCTGCTGGGCATTACAGTGAGTGGGCAGCATCCAATGCCCGCATTTAACATTGCACAAGCAATTGCTTGTGCCGCTGCACCTCCTGCTTTTGTACAGTCAAATACGTGAGAGCAGGGTTTAACAGTCATCCTGATCAGATCTTATCTGGAATATTTAATTCTGTGAGACTTGAGGTGACGGACAGGTTAACTAAAAGCAGTCTTAAGAATGCAGCTGCATAACTAGTATATGTGGCCCACTCTGGCCCCGATGTTGCATCCACAGCTTAATAAATGGGGCCAAAGGGTTCAACCGAATCTCTCGTTTCATTATAAAGGTACATTAAAGAACGTATTGCAAATAAGAAACCCTCTATATATCTCCAAGTAATTTGGTCGCTCTTAGTAATTACCATACAGTGCTTAGTAATGGTCACTGTTTTAAAGTAGTGCTATCAATATGATAAGCATCACACAAAGCGCATATAAAGAACAAATTCCCCAATCATTCCTTCGATAAGGAGACATGATCATGCCGACTGCTTATTCGCTCACCTCTCAGCGCTATCGGATCTGGATTCTTCTCAGTCTCTGTATTGCATTCAGTCTCGGTGTCTCAGAGTTCCACGTGTCCCAATACGTACTGGGTTTTCTCACGAATAGTGTACTGCCCAATCCGCTCCTTGTGACTTCTCTGCGAACTGATTCTGGACCAATGGCATACTAGTAATGGCGACCTTGAATTGAAAAAGAGTAATTAGCGCTCCCGGTCAGCAGTCCTCTTCGCTGAATGGTAGAACATAACAAAACAATACCGGAGCTGCCTAAAAAATAAATGTTTTCAACAATTAAGACTGTCGGAGACGAAATGCGTAAGACAAGCCTGGCATGTCTGTGCTGTTTTTACTTATTCACATGTAGGCCTTTTTAACTATATTTTTAAAACATTTACTTTTTAGCAGCTCCAGTATTGTTTTTTATGTGCATTAAAGATACCATATTCAGTCTTTTCTATTAAGAAAGCTATTCCTGTTTTCTGTGTTCTTATCTTTGACGTTGCCTCTGTAAAATACTATAGAAAAAAAGATTCCAGTATCTCCATGGTCAAGCAATTGCACCATTAGTCAAATCAGACTGTTTTGGGGTTTTTTATAGCCACTTGCTCTTGTACTCTTTTAAATGTATTTGACCCCCTGTTGTTAACTATAAAGTTTTCTACCCTAAGGGAGTTTAATTATAGGGATAAGAAACCCAAATAACTTTTGTGATTCAGACAGAGCATACAATTTAAATAAATGTTTACAATTTATCCTATTATCATATTTGATTCTTTCCCATTGTATTCTTTGTTGAAGAAAGTAGGTGTCTGAAGCACTACATGGTAGGGAATAGTATTGCCACCCAGTGCTCTTGCAAATGGATAACTTGTAAAACTGCTCCAGTAAGCTTATGTCCCTGCTTTCCAACCAAAAATAGCATAAGAACAAACAAAAAAATGATACTAGAAGTCAATTTGAAAGTTGTTTAAAATTGCATGCTCTATTTACTGTAAATCATGAAAGAAACATTTCCAGTTTCATATCCCTTTAAATATAAAGATAATTCATTATCACATGCTGAAGATGAATTAATCTACTGTAGTATAAATATTAATATTCTTAGCTTAACTGAATACAATATGAACAAAATCTACCACTGTAAACATTCAAAATAACTGTCCTTTTCCCTTTAACAATTTACCTTTTTTTCCTAATTTGTTTTCCTAATACTTAAACCTGCCCTTAAATAAAAAAAATGCATAGTCTTCTTATCAGATGCTTATTTCGATACATTTCAGTCTTAGACAAATCTTGAGCATAGTATGGTTAGAACACAATATGCTAGACCATGGAAAACAATCCATTATGAGTTCCAATTTAAAACTGAACAGTTTATTGAAATATAATTCAACTACTGTTTGTGTTGATTTTGATTTAATGAAAACATTGAATCTTGAGTTTAATGCTGAATAATGCTCTGAATGTGATTATATAAAATATGTGACAGGCTTTCTTGATTAATCAGAGCACTGTCGAGTTAAAGTACATGAAGTTTAAGAGAACATATTTTTAAGTGTCATATTCCTAAGTTAAAGCCTATCTCATCAAAATAAATTCACAGAAGAACTAGCAGATCTAAATAGGCTTATCAAAATGCACCCAGTGTGTTACATTTAATACATTATCCATATGGGCAGGACCACAATGCAAGTATTAAAAGGGCAATGTACACTAAAAAAAAATTGTTTAAAATCAATTCCCCATCCATATTTATTATTCTCTACCCTGATCATTTTTTTTGCCATTAGAGTATATATTTTTAATATTTTAAAAATTGCAAGTCTGTTTTATTGCCCCCAGCCAAATGTTTATTTGCAACACTCAAGGATCAGTTAACATTCTCTACTTATCCATCTCACTCCCTGCATTTAGCTTTACATTGTACACACAGCAAATACTTCTGTCACTATATTGCATACAAGGTGCACATTTAACCCTCTGACTGCCACATGGGCGCATAATTATCACTTTCAATGTCATATGATATAATTTTAGGCCTGTACAACACTTATACAGTGGGGTGAGGTGCTGGGCAGAAGATACCAGGAGCTGCTTTTTTCACCAGCCTGTGACCCCATGGTTCAGGGCCTCCATACCATCAGTCCAGGCTTAAGGGGACAGTAGAGCATAGGGTACAGATCCACTGAAGACAATTAGTGCAACCTAAAAACACCAAAATATATACTTGGTGTTGGCTTTGTTCTATCTTTTATATGAGCTTTGCTTCAAACTTTGGTGCTGGACTTCCTACTAAGATTGAGAAACATCAGTAAATATCTTCTTGTTACCAGCATACAGACTGAACCTTGAGTCCTATTCACAATAGTGTATGTTGATTCAGTGTTGCTCATTTGTTAGTTATAAGGTAATTGATAAATTACCCTATTTGATGTCAGGAACCAGTTGTGCAGAGAATGAACAGCAGGTTATAACCAGGTTAGCAGTAGAACAGTCAGTGGGCAGGCCAGGGGTCAAAAACAGAAGATCAGTCTAAAATCATGTGTCAAAGCAGAAGGATAAGGCAGATGCAAAGGTCAGGGCACAGTTCCAAAGTTCAAAAGCCAGCAACTCAATTCACAGGGTCAGACAGGTAGCGTAATCCAGAAACTTTGCAAGGGTCACGATCAGGAAATCAGGTCACGGACAAGAAAAAATAACCAAACACTCAATGGGAGTCTGAGCTGTCCTTTTAACACCTCCCATTAAGGTATGGTGTCAGGAACAACGCCAAGGTCACTTCTGAGTAAAGAGGATACAAAAAGTGCCAAGAATAGCGCATAGGAAAATCAAAGATGCATAGACATACTAGTAGAAGATCCCGATAGTTGGCTGCACTTACCTGACATCACTTAGCAGAACCTGGCCCTGACAGCAACAGATCTCTTCATGACAGTGCACCTGACAACATCACCTCCTAAAACACCATGGCACTTAGAGCGCTGTAGCGCCCGATTCCTGGTAAGTATAGCATGACTCTGGCAGCACTTGAGAGCCTGACATTAGTTTGTATCTTTTTATGTTTATCTATATGATAAGCCTATCCGTGCATTTCATTCTTACACTAACTAAAGAGCATAACTATTTTACATTTAAAAAATGATATTAGATATGTTTGTAAATTGCTGTGTTTTTGAAACACTTCAATTAATTATTGACAGCCTGCTCCCTGATTAGGATATTAAAATACCGTAATTCAGAACTTTACATGAAGTTGTAGCTGCGTGGATAAAGAACTTTTCAAATTGTTAACGCACTGTTGACTTAAAATTATATGTATAGCAGTTTGGTTCCGTTAAGTTTGTTTTTTTGACAGCAAATCATTGCCTTATGACAAGAAACATATTTTTTTTAATTCAATTTTTTTAAAATGTAATTAGACAGGAATAACAAACCATGAAAGCATATTGATTACCTATTAACATAAAAAAATGTACTCAATAAAAATAAGCAGACTCATTTTCAAAACAAAATGCTGATTATTAAACCAGAAGATAAGAAAAGTTAAAACTATATATGAATGATATAAAACCAAACTTGCTATACTAATAATATTTAATAAAACTCACCAAAAAATAATGTGTAGTTTCCAATGTTAGTGCAATCACATTGATTATTATTTCTGTCAAATAATTCAACACTTAGAATTTCATCTGCAACATTTTGTCAGCTGTATACTTGTTTAAAATATTTGTGATAAAGAAACCCAGTTCTAAAATATGCAATTCTGACAACTTGTTCGTATTAAAACTATAGAACAATGATTCTTTTATTTAAATTTTTACATATATTTTATTCCATTGTATATCATATTATATCTGCAATACTGATCACTAGTTTTTGTTTGTAAAGCATACATTGGGTAATTTCAAATGTTTCTGATTTTCATTTTCAGTATAAGAATAATGTGAATGCTTTCCTTAAGTGATAACAATCTTTCTATGCCACACACACCTGAGCTGAGTAACTGCCACCAGATTTGGGGGCCTAGTTATCAAGCCGTCAACCTCAAATACGCTGGAATTCCGCAGCGTATTTGTGGCAAGGCTGATTCGCCTTAGTTATCAAAGGCTAGAGACCGGCAAAAGTAGAATTTTGTGACATAAACTTCGATCCGCCGGACTCAGTCCGACACAGATCGATTCTTACGTCACTACAGATGTTCCGCACACAAGTGCGGCACAATCTGACTACTTTTGCTAGTTATCAAAAAACTAGCAGGTACGCTCGGCACTTTTACGGCCCAGCGTACCTGGTTTTCAAACCGCTACCCTGGAGGCGGCGGATCCCATAGGAATCAATGGGAGTCTGACCATAGCGAAAGTACAAGTTCGCTGCTGACAGACATCCCATTGATTCCTATGGGAGCTGTCTACACCTAACACCCTAACATGTACCCCGAGTCTAAACACCGCTAATCTGTCCCCCCCCCCTACACCGCCGCAACTAAATAAAGTGTTTAACCCCTAAACCGCCGCTCCCTGAGCCCAACGCAAGCTACTCTATACATATTAACCCCTAAACCGCCGCTCCCGGAGCCCACCGCAACTATAATAAATGTCTTAACCCCTAAACCGCCGCTCCCGGAGCCCACCACCACCTACATTATACCTAGTAACCCCTATCCTGCCCCCCTATACCGCCGCCCTCTATAATAAAGTTATTAACCCCTATCCTGCTGATCCCGCACCTCGCCGCAAATAAATAAATTGTTTAACCCCTAAACCGCCACTCACTGAACCCGCCGCAACCTATATTAAATTTATTAACCCCTATCCTGCCCCCCTACACCGTCGCCACCTATAATAAATTTATTAACCCCTATCCTGCCCCCCCTACACCGTCGCCACCTATAATAAATTTATTAACCCCTATCCTGCCCCCCACTACACCGCCGCCACTGTAATAAAATTATTAACCCCTAAACCTAAGTCTAACACTAACCCTAACACTCCCCTAACTTAAATATTAATTAAATACATCTAAATAATATTTCTCTTATTAACTAAGTTAATCCTATTTAAAACTAAATACTTACCTTTAAAATAAACCCTAATATAGCTACAATATAAATAATAATTATATTGTAGCTATCTTAGGATTTATATTTATTTTACAGGCAAATTTCAATTTATTTTAACTAGGTACAATAGCTATTAAATAGTTGTTAACTATTTAATAGCTTACCTAGCTAAAATAAAGAGAAATTAACCTGTAAAATAAAAACTAACCTAAGATACAATCATAGATGTCAACAGATTCATACGCAAATTGACATTAAAAAAGTTTTTCGCACAGCAAAACCTGTTGCCCTCTAGTACCTCACACTGTGTATCTAATTCAGGTTCTTTGGAAACTTCTCCAATAGATGTGTCATTCGATGAAGTGCATGACTACATGTCCCTCTTGGAATTGGAATTGGAATCCAGCAGAGCAAACTTGGGAGTTATAAGTACACATGCAGGTTTCAGACCACCTTCTGTCTTCTATCCCACTAAACATAGGGGTAATGTTTTGGAGTTTTTCCATAAGAAGATAGAAGCGGATCTGAATAACCTGCATGATAGTTTAAATACCTCTTCGAGGTTTCAAAACTTGTCCTTATCACAAAAGAAAGCTCTCAAGTCCCTGCAGGTAAATTCCAACATTGTTATCAAACAAGCGGACAAGGGTGGCAATGTGGTAGTGCTTAACAGAGGTGATTACATTGAGGAGGCTTATCGCCAGCTTAATGATACTAATGTTTATATGAAATTGGGAAAAAATCCTACCTTTGATTACCAGAGACTTGTGTATGACATATTGGATGATGGGAGAGAAGAGGGATTTTTTGATAGTGACACACAAGATTATCTTTATGTAAAAGATCCTATTGTCCCGATTTTTCACCACCTTCCAAAAGTGCACAAGTCTCTGGAATCTATAAAGGGTAGGCCCATTGTTTCGGGCATTGGCTCTCTTTTGGAGAGATTATCAGCCTGGATTGACAGTATCCTTCAGCCTTTAGTTCAACTTATCCCAAGCTTTCTAAAAGATACCAAACATCTCTTGAATCTGTTGGATAAGGAAGTCTGGTCTCAGGATAAAACACATGGCTAACTGTGGACGTAGTGGGGCTGTATTCAGCCATTCCACACAGTTTAGGTTTACAATCCGTAAGATTTTTCCTAGACAGATTTAGTAATTATTCAACAGATTTCAAGAATTATGTAATGGATGTGATAGAGTTTCTACTTAATCACAATTATTTTCTGTTTGAAAATGAGTTTTTCCTGCAGAAACATGGAACAGCTATGGGGGCCAAATTCGCCCCCTCCTATGCCAACCTGTTTATGGGTTGGTGGGAGCTGTTCCACGTTTATGGACAGGAAAACTCTTTTCGTCAATGTATCAGATTTTATAGGCGTTACATCGACGACCTGCTCTTTATCTGGGAAGGTACATCACAGGAAGCAGATGAGTTTGTTGCATCCCTCAATGTTAATAGATGTGGTTTAAGTTTCACATATACATGTGACTCTACCAAGATTCCCTATCTTGATCTAACATTGATAGGTGATGTTTGTAACAATACCATCTCCACTGAGCTTTATTCCAAACCCATTAAGTCCAATGCTTTGCTGCATGCAAAGAGTTTGCATCCCAAAAGCACTGGATTTGGAATGATAAAGGGTGAAATGATCAGGTTAAAATGTAACTGCTCCAATAATGAAACTTTTTTGTCAGAAAGTATCACGTTAACACAGAAATTTCTTGAACGTGGGTACACAATGCTAGTGATAGATAAAGCTCTAACACAGGTACAAGCTTTGGATAGGTCTCTTCTTCTAAAGGACAAATTCAAATCTAGGCCTAACAGTCAAGTAAAACAAGAAGAAAAGATAATCTTCAGTACTAGGTACAGTAGACAATATGACCAGATAATTAAGATTATTAAACAGAATCTGCCTATACTTATGGGAGACGCTTCCCTAAACCCTATTATCAAAAAGGGTTTTCGCTTCGTCTCAAGACGCAACCAAACTTTGGGAAATTGTTTGTCACCTAGCATGATCCGTGCTCAGACCAAGAAAGGTAACTGGTTGGCGACCAATGGTCACTTCAAATGTGGAAAAACCAACTGTAAAGCTTGTGGTCATGCTGAGGTTTCCAAACAATTCCAATCCTGTGTCACCCAAAGAATTTACAATTTGGAACATTTTTCAAACTGTAGGAACAAATATGTTGTTTATTTAGTCAGATGTCACTCATGTAATCTTCAGTATGTGGGTATGACTACAAGGGAAGTTCGTGAAAGGATTAGGGAACACCTTAATGATATCTCTAATATCTCTCCATGTTCAGCATTGGCAGAGCACTTTATAGTCAAACATCACTGCAAAGTGAACACATTCAAGTGGCTTGTGATAGAACAAATTCGTTGCCCCCAAAGGGGGGGAAATCTGGATGAGATCCTCTCTAAGAGAGAAGCTTTTTGGATTTTTGTTCTGAGAACAAGAGTACCATTTGGCTTTAACATTGATTCAGACATTATAAATGTCTGGAAATAAAAACTTAAACTCACCCTGGTAGCACAGATTTAGCATCAATATAATTTTAGAGCTGGGTTCATGGAGCCACTCATACTAGAGTGGATATCCTGGTAGGAAGAATCAATGGGTACCCACGTTATCCCGACCTTTAATGCTGTGCATTCAGTTTATCCTGGCACTATGGACACCATAGGAGATAATTTTGTGTTTTTAAATGATTTATTTTATTATCATTACTTTTTCTCCTGGGAAGATCGGTGATAAGAGTGGGGTTCCCTATAATAGGGGTTTCTTCTTTTTTGATGAAGGTTTTCTTTAGAGGAGTTTAACATTATAGTACATAAAATATATGTCCCAGACCAATAACCGCTGAGAGACATTTGTTATGGTAATCTATGATTTTTGCAGTGCCCTCAATGTGGTATAAGACTAAAGATTCAGTAATCTAATATGGTGATACTAAATTTTGATTTGGCAAGGGGATGATGGTTCAGGTAACAACTTATACAGTTTAATATGTCTTTAATGACTTAGTGATTAAATATGCCATTAGTCCAGGAAACCTTCCCCCTTATCAAGCTCTCTTTTTTGTTCACCATTATAAGTTTACACATTGAGAGCCTGCAATCAACATAAAAAAACTAAATAATATTAAATAGTATTTAATAATAACAACATTTAATAATAAAATTAAATAATATTAAATTCAACATGTCTGAGCGGTATTTTGGTAGGTACATTTGTACACACAGTCTTTAGTAGTTATTACTATCATTGTATTGCTTACCATTATTGTTTGCTATATATAAGTAAACTCCTCTGCTTTATTATGTTTTATATTTTAGACCTTAGCCTCTAGTTTTTGGCTTTGTTTTTGCTTTTGTATATGTTTTTGCCTTTGTTTTTGCTTTGCTCTTATTATTATTATTATTATTATTATCTTTTTCTTTTCCTACACATAAACTCTCATTGATGGTAATCTGTCTGTTTTTTGTAACATGCATTTTTCCAGGGGTTAAAATCTCAAGAGGGTGTTTTCCCAGTGTCAATCAACTGACTGTTCTGTGTATCAATCAACCAATCAGAATTGCCCTTAGGGTATATACATGCTAAGCAGAGTATAATGTACAGGTCACAGATGAAGGCGTGAGCCGAAACGCGTCTGTCGACCTTGTCTACATGTAGTTTATTTTAAGTTTTTATTATTTAACTTTCCATGTTGTTCACAATAAAGGTGTTTTTTGGATTTCACCTTTTCGCTTGAGACCCACTTTTCTTTGTATGCTCTTAAGTTACAATTACACCTAACACTACACTATACTTAAATAAATTATTCCTATTTAAAACTAAATACTTACCTGCAAAATAAACCCTTAGATAGCTACAATATAAATAATAATTATATTGTAGCTATCTTAGGATTTATATTTATTTTACAGGTAACTATGTATTTATTTTAGATAGTTAGAATAGTTATTAAATAGTTATTAACTATTTAATAACTACCTAGCTAAAAGGAATACAAAATGACCTGTAAAATAAATCCTAACCTAAGTTACAATTAATCCTAACACTACACTATCATTACATTAATTAAATAAATTAACTACAAATAACTACAATTAAATACAATTACATAAACTAACTAAAGTACAAAAAATAAAAAAAGCTAAGTTACAAAAAATAAAAAAAAATAAGTTACAAACATTTTAAAAATATTACAACAATTTTAAGCTACTTACACCTAATCTAAGCCCCCTAATAAAATAACAAACCCCCCCAAAATAAAAAAATGCCCTACCCTATTCTAAATTAAAAAAGTTCAAAGCTCTTTAACCTTATCAGCCCTTAAAAGGACCTTTTGTGGGGCATGCCCCAAATAATTCAGCTCTTTTGCCTGTAAAAGAAAAATACAACCCCCCCAACATTAAAACCCACCACCCACATACCCCTAATCTAACCCAAACCCCCCTTAAAATAACCTAACACTAATCCCCTGAAGATCATCCTACCTTGTCTTCACTCAGCCGAGCAGCGATGGAACTGAAAAGGACATTCGGAGCGGCAGAAGTGATCATCCAAGGGGCGCTGAAGAAATCTTCCATCCGATGAAGCGATCCTCCAAGCGGCACTAAAGAAGTCTTCCATCCGGGCGATGTCATCTTCCAAGAGGCGCTGAAGAAGTCTTCTATCCGGGCGATGTCATCTTCCAAGCCGGGTCTTCAATCTTCATCCCGCCGACGCGGAACATCCTTCTTTACCGACGGACTACCGACGAATGAAGGATCCTTTAAGGGACCTCATCCAAGATGGCGTCCCTTCAATTCCGATTGGCTGATAGGATTCTATCAGCCAATCGGAATTAAGGTAGGAAAAATCTGATTGGCTGATTGAATCAGCCAATCAGATTCAATTTCAATCCGATTGGCTGATCCAATCAGCCAATCAGATTGAGCTCGCATTCTATTGGCTGTTCCGATCAGCCAATAGAATGCAAGCTCAATCTGATTGGCTGATTGGATCAGCCAATCGGATTGAACTTGAATCTGATTGGCTGATTCAATCAGCCAATCAGATTTTTCCTACCTTAATTCCGATTGGCTGATAGAATCCTATCAGCCAATGGGAATTGAAGGGATGCCATCTTGGGTGACGTCCCTTAAAGGAGCCTTCATTCGTCGGTAGTCCGTCGGTAAAGAAGGATGTTCCGCGTCCGCGGGATGAAGATTGAAGACCCGGCTTGGAAGATGACATCGCCCGGATAGAAGACTTCTTTAGCGCCTCTTGAAAGATGACATCGTCCGGATGGAAGACTTCTTTAGCGCCGCTTGGAGGATCACTTCATCGGATGGAAGATTTATTCAGCGCCCCTTGGATGATCACTTCTGCCGCTCCCGATGTCCTCTTCGGTTCCATCGCTGCTCGGAGTGAAGACAAGGTAGGATGATCTTCAGGGGATTAGTGTTAGGTTATTTTAAGGGGGGTTTGGGTTAGATTAGGGGTATGTGGGTGGTGGGTTTTAATGTTGGGGGGGGTTGTATTTTTCTTTTACAGGCAAAAGAGCTGAATTCTTTGGGGCATGCCCCACAAAAGGTCCTTTTAAGGGCTGGTAAGGTTAAAGAGCTTAGAACTTTTTTAATTTAGAATAGGGTAGGGCATTTTTTTTATTTTTGGGGGGTTTGTTATTTTATTAGGGGGCTTAGATTAGGTGTAAGTATCTTAAAATTGTTGTAATATTTTTAAAATGTTTGTAACTTATTTTTTTTATTTTTTGTAACTTAGCTTTTTTTATTTTTTGTACTTTAGTTAGTTTATGTAATTGTATTTAATTGTAGTTATTTGTAGTTAATTTATTTAATTAATGTAATGATATTGTAGTGTTAGGTTTTATTGTAACTTAGGATATGATTTATTTTACAGGTCATTTTGTATTTCTTTTAGCTAGGTAGTTATTAAATAGTTAATAACTATTTAATAACTATTCTAACTATCTAAAATAAATACATAGTTACCTGTAAAATAAATATAAATCCTAAGATAGCTACAATATAATTATTATTCATATCGTAGCTATCTTAGGGTTTATTTTACAGGTAAGTATTTAGTTTTAAATAGGAATAATTTATTTAAGTATAGTGTAGTGTTAGGTGTAATTGTAACTTAGGTTAGTTTTTATTTTACAGGTTAATTTCTCTTTATTTTAGCTAGGTAAGCTATTAAATAGTTAATAACTATTTAATAGCTATTGTACCTAGTTAAAATAAATTGAAATTTGCCTGTAAAATAAATATAAATCCTAAGATAGCTACAATATAATTATTATTTATATTGTAGCTATATTAGGGTTTATTTTAAAAGTAAGTATTTAGTTTTAAATAGGATTAACTTAGTTAAGAGAAATATTATTTAGATTTATTTAATTAATATTTAAGTTAGGGGGGTTTTAGGGTTAGTGTTAGACTTAGGTTTAGGGGTTAATAAATTTATTACAGTGGCAGTGGTGTAGGGGGGGCAGGATAGGGGTTAATACATTTAATATAGGTTGCGGCGGGTTCAGGGAGCGGCGGTTTAGGGGTTAAACTATTTATTTATTTGCGGCGAGGTGCGGGATCAGCAGGATAGGGGTTAATAACTTTATTATAGAGGGCGACGGTATAGGGGGGGCAGGATAGGGGTTAATAGGTATAATGTAGGTGGCAGCGGTGTCCGGGAGCGGCGGTTTAGGGGTTAATACATTTATCAGAGTTGCGGCAGGGTCTAGGAGAGGCGGTTTAGGGGTTAATACATTTATCAGAGTTGCGGCAGGGTCTAGGAGCGGCGGTTTAGGGGTTAGTAACTTTATTTAGTTGCGGGGGGCTCCGGGGGCGCCGGTATAGGGGGTAGAACAGTGTAGTATAGTGTGAGTGCTTAGTGACAGGCTAGCAATAAAGCTGGGAAAAAGCCGAAGAGCAGCGAGATCGGATGAGTGATAACTCTCCCAGTCCGCTGCTCATCGCCCCATACTTGGTGCGCGGCTTTTTGACAGCTTTACTTGATAACTTAGGCGAAATTTTTCAGGTCCGCGGCGGCGATCTGAGGCGAGCGTATTGGGTCGGCGAAGGCAGGAAAGTTGACACGTTGATAACTACCCCCCTTGATCTCCATTTTTCCTCAACGGCACCTATAACTACCTATAATGGGTTTGCTTACATTGAGCCATTAGAAATGGAGCCTTAAGCTACCGAAGAGGCTGACAGCTAAAAGTAGTTTACGGCTCAATTTTTGTATCAGGTTTCCATTTAAATATTTTGTGCATTTCATGCAGACGCTCTTTTCTTGTAGGTGCAAGTTAACGTGTTAACGCTTCCACCCAAAGTCAGAGATCTTGAAAATCAATTAGTTGCTATGGTAACCTGACCTTACACTAAAAAATTTACATTTAACGTCTGCGCTCCTTACCTGTGATCACCTCTAAAGAGAAACAAAAACAAAAATACTCTTATTTATAATAATACATATGTTTTAACTAAAAGCAAATGCTATTTTTAATTACAAATATATTTTTTACTTTATTAATGTATGTAATATGTATTGCTGCCCTAGGCATAGGTCTAGTTTGAATTCTGTAGATTTGTGCTTGCATATATTTTTATATGTAAATACGAAATGATATTTCCATAAGAGCAAGTGCAACTATTTCTTTATATGGGACAATAAATATTAAAGATTTCAAACTTTTTTTAAATTGAAACACTTGTATTATTTCCAAGTTTTAAAATGTCAATTTGGAAATAGGTCTCAGAAAGCTCATTTTTTCTTTTACACCTAGTTGAACTGGGTGTAATTTTTTTCAATGTACCAATAGCCTCCGATAGTGTACTAATGGTTTGCGCTTTCATTGGAAACCTAGTATAAGTTATCCCTTAATGGTTTATAATACTTTCTATGGGATGAGAAAATATTTTTGACCAATATTAAGGTATAACGCGCCATCCAAAGCTTTCAATAAACGAAATTGCTACAGACACCCTATTTATCGGTTTGCGACCTCGCACAATCCTAATTATGGCTCAATGGAAACAAACAAACACTTGAACGGATACAGCAAACAACTACACAAATCCAAAATGGTAAATGTAGACTCTTCTTACCTTCAACTACAGCCCTTTCACTGCCACAGCCAATCAGAAACATTGACAAGATTATCAACACACAACATGAACCCTATCAGTGAGTGTTTCTTTTTATTTGGGGTTAGTTAATGTGTCCTTATTTTGCAATTGGATACATTTATATTTTTATTAAAATGTTGTAATGTTATTTACTAATAGGTATACATTAGTATTAAAATACACGTTATGGTCAAAATTATGTGGATACCCCTATTAATTATTGGGTTCAGGTGTTTCAGCCACACTCATTATTAACAGGTGCATAAAATCCATGAAATTACAATAGACAATCATTAGTGGTACAATGTGTCATACTGAAAGGCCCAGTGACTTTAAATGTGGCACTGTCATTGGAGGCCAACTTTTCACACAACAGTTTGTGATATTTATATTCTACTAGAGGCCACCTTTTTCACAAGACAGTTTGGGATATGTATACCCTACTAGAGGTCACCTTTTTCACAAGACAGTTTGGGATATGTATACCCTACTAGAGGCCACCTTTTTCACAAGACAGTTTGGGATACTTATACCCTACTAGAGGCCACCTTTTCACAAGACAGTTTGGGATACTTATACCCTACTAGAGGTCACCTTTTTCACAACATAGTTTGGGATACTTATACCCTACTAGAGGTCACCTTTTTCACAAGACAGTTTGGGATACTTATACCCTACTAGAGGTCACCTTTTTCACAAGACAGTTTGGGATATGTATACTAGACATGTGCGGTTCGTTTCGGATTAATTCGGAAATTCGGTAAATTCGGTAAATTCGGAGATTCGGAATGATTCGGATTTCCGAATTAAAATACTTCCGAATCTACCAAATGAATCCAAAATAGCTGCCGTATCTCCGAATAAATCCGAATTAGCTCGTTAAAATTCGGCATTTCCCCATAGGAAACAATGGGAGTTTCGGCTGAAAAAAAACTAACACCGCAGCCCCATTGTTTCCTATGGGGAAACACTAAGTCTGCACCTAACACCCTAACATGTACCCCGAGTCTCTAAACACCCCTAATCTGACACTTATTAACCCCTAATCTGCTGCCTCCGCTATCGCTGACACCTGCATTATTTTATTAACCCCTAATCTGCCGACCGAATATCGCCGCCACCTACATTATAACTATTAACCCCTAATCTGCTGTCCCTAACACCGCCGACCCCTACATTATAGTTATTAACCCCTAATCTGCCTCCCCCAACGTCGCCGCAATCTAACTACAAGTATTAACCCCTAATCTGTAGACCGAATATCGCCGCCGCCTACATTATAGCTATTAACCCCTAATCTGCTGTCCCTAACACCGCTGACCCCTACATTATAGTTATTAACCCCTAATCTGCCCCCCCAACGTCGCCGCAATCTAACTACAAGTATTAACCCCTAATCTGCCGACCCGATATCGCCGCCGCCTACATTATAGCTATGGACCCCTAATCTGCTGTCCCTAACACCGCCGACCCCTACATTATAGTTATTAACCCCTAATCTGCCCCCCCCAACGTCGCCACAATCTAACTACAAGTATTAACCCCTAATCTGCCGACCGCAAATCGCCGCAACTATAATAAATGTATTAACCCCTAAACCGCCGCACTCCCGCCTCGCAAACACTATAAT
Organism: Bombina bombina; assembly: GCF_027579735.1. Taxonomy (NCBI): domain Eukaryota; kingdom Metazoa; phylum Chordata; class Amphibia; order Anura; family Bombinatoridae; genus Bombina; species Bombina bombina. Next base: position 140,353,852 of record NC_069501.1, on the reverse strand, counting down.
ACATTTTATTAACCCCTAATCTGCCCTCCCTAACATCGCCGCCACCTACCTACAATTATTAACCCCTAACCTCACACCCACACCGTCACCGCTACTATAATAAGGTTATTAACCCCTAAACCTAAGTCTAACCCTAACACTAACACCCCCTAACTTAAATATAATTTAAATAAAACGAAATAAATTTACTATAGTTAAATAAATGAATCCTATTTAAAACTAAAGACTTACCTGTAAAATAAACAATAAGATAGCTGCAATATAACTAATAGTTACATTGTAGCTATTTTAGGATTTATTTTTATTTTACAGGCAACTTTGTATTTATTTTAACTAGGTACAATAGTTATTAAATAGTTAATAACTATTTAATAACTACCTAGCTAAAATAAATACAAATTTACCTGTAAAATAAATCCTAACCTAAGTTACAATTACACCTAACACTACACTATCATTTAATTAATTAAATAAATGACTCATATTTAAAACTAAATACTTACCTGTAAAATAAACCCTAATATAGCTGCAATATAACTAATAGTTACATTGTAGCTATTTTAGCATTTATATTTATTTTACAGGCAACTTTGTATTTATTTTAACTAGGTACAATAGCTATTAAATAGTTATTGACTAATTAATAGCTACCTAGTTAAAATAATTACAAAATTACCTGTAAAATAAATCCTAACCTAAGTTACAATAAAACCTAACACTACACTATCATTAAATAAATTAACTACAAGTACCTACAATTATCTACAATTAAATAAACTAAAGTACAAAACCCCCCCCACTAAATTACAAAAAATAAAAAAACCACTAAATTACAAAAAATAAAAAAATATTACAAGAATTTTAAACTAATTACACCTAATCTAAGCCCCCTAATAAAATAACAAAGCCCCCCAAAATTAAAAAAAATGCCCTACCCTATACTAAATTACAAAAGTTAACAGCTCTATTACCTTACCAGCCCTGAACAGGGCCCTTTGCGGGGCATGCCCCAAAGAAAACAGCTTTTTTGCCTGTAAAAAAAAAACACAATCCCCCCCCCCCCACATTACAACCCACCACCCACATACCCCTACTCTAACCCAAACCCCCCTTAAATAAACCTAACACTACCCCCCTGAAGATCTCCCTACCTTGAGTCGTGTTCACCCAGCCGGGCCGAAGTCTTCATCCGATGGGGCAGAAGAGGACATCCAGACCAGCAGAAGTCTTCATCCAAGCGGGGCAAGAAGAGGTCTTCCATCCATCATACAAGTACCAAAATACAAACAAACACTAAATTACCAAAAATAATAAAATATTACAATAATTTTAAACTAATTACACCTAATCTAAGCCCCCTACTAGCTATTAATATAGCTTCAATATAACTAATAGTTACATTGTAGCTATTTTAGGATTTATATGTATTTTACAGGCAACTTTGTATTTATTTTAACTAGGTACAATAGTTATTAAATAGTTAATAACTATTTAATAACTACCTAGCTAAAATAAATACAAATTTACCTGTAAAATAAATCATAACCTAAGTTACAATTACACCTAACACTACACTATCATTAAATTAACTAAATAAATGAATCCTATATAAAACTAAAGACTTACCTGTAAAATAAACCCTAATATAGCTGCAATATAACTAATAGTTACATTGTAGCTATTTTAGCATTTATATTTATTGTACAGGCAACTTTGTATTCATTTTAACTAGGTTCAATAGCTATTAAATAGATATTGACTATTTAATAGCTACCTAGTTAAAATAATTACAAAATTACCTGTAAAATAAATCCTAACCTAAGTTACAATTAAACCTAACACTACACTATCATTAAATAAATTAACTACAAGTACCTACAATTAAATACAATTAAAAAAAACTAAACTAAAGTACAAACCCCCCCCCCACTAAATTACAAAAAATAAAAAAATATTACAAGAATTTTAAACTAATTACACCTAATCTAAGCCCCCTAATAAAATAACAAAGCCCCCCAAAATAAAAAAAAATGCCCTAACCTATACTAAATTACAAAAGTTAACAGCTCTATTACCTTACCAGCCCTGAACAGGGCCCTTTGCGGGGCATGCCCCAAAGAAAACAGCTCTTTTGCCTGTAAAAAAAAACCACAATCCCCCCCCCCCCACATTACAACCCACCACCCACATACCCCTACTCTAACCCAAACCCCCCTTAAATAACCTAACACTACCCCCCTGAAGATCTCCCTACCTTGAGTCGTGTTCACCCCAGCCGGGCCGAAGTCTTCATCCGATGGGGCAGAAGAGGACATCCAGACCGGCAGAAGTCTTCATCCAAGCGGGGCAAGAAGAGGTCTTCCATCCATCAGAAAAGTACAAAAAAAAACAAACACTAAATTAGCAAAAATAATAAAATATTACAATAATTTTAAACTAATTACACCTAATCTAAGCCCCCTACTAGCTATTAATATAGCTACAATATAACTAATAGTTACATTGTAGCTATTTTAGGATTTATATTTATTTTACAGGCAACTTTGTATTTATTTTAACTAGGTACAATAGCTATTAAATAGTTAATAACTATTTAATAACTACCTAGCTAAAATAAATAACAAATTTACCTGTAAAATAAACCCTAACCTAAGTTACAATTACACCTAACAACTACACTGTCATTAAATTAACTAAATAAATTAATCCTATATAAAACTAAATACTTACCTGTAAAATAAACCCTAATATAGCTACAATATAACTAATAGTTACATTGTAGCTATTTTAGCATTTATATTTATTTTACAGGCAACTTTGTATTTATTTTAACTAGGTACAATAGCTATTAAATAGATATTTACTGTTTAATAGCTACCTAGTTAAAATAATTACAAAATACCTGTAAAATAAATCCTAACCTAAGTTACTATTAAACCTAACACTACACTATCATTAAATAAATTAACTACAAGTACCTACAATTAAATACAATGAAATAAACTAAACTAAAGTACAAAAAAAACAAACACTAAATTACAAAAAATAAAAAAATTACAAGAATTTTAAACTAATTACACCTAATCTAAGCCCCCTAATAAAATAACAAAGCCCCCCAAAATAAAAAAAATGCCCTACCCTATACTAAATTACAAAAGTAATCAGCTCAATTACCTTACCAGCCCTGAACAGGGCCTTTTGCGGGGCATGCCCCAAAGAAAACAGCTCTTTTGCCTGTAAAAAAAAACACAATACCCCCCCCCACATTACAACCCACCACCCACATACCCCTACTCAAACCCAAACCCCCCTTAAATAAACCTAACACTACCCCCCTGAAGATCTCTCTACCGTGTCTTCACCCAGCGGGCCGAAGTCTTCATCCGATCGGGCAGAAGAGGACAGCCAGACCGGCAGAAGTCTTCATCCAAGCGGGGCAAGAAGAGGTCTTCCATCCATCAGAAGTCTTGATCCAGGCGGCATCTTCTCTGTTCATCCATCGGGAGCGGAGCGGCAGCATCCTGAAGACATCCCACGCAGAGCATCCTCTTCTTTCTTGATCCGACGACTAGGTGACTGTACCTTTAAGTGACGTCATCCAAGATGGCGTCCCTTGAATTCCGATTGGCTGATAGGATTCTATCAGCCAATCGGAATTAAGGTAGGAAAAATCTGATTGGCTGATTCAATCAGCCAATCAGATTCAAGTTCAATCCGATTGGCTGATTGAATCAGCCAATCGGATTGACCTTGCATTCTATTGGGCTGTTCCGATCAGCCAATCGGATTGAACTTGAATCTGATTGGCTGATTGAATCAGCCCAATCAGATTTTTCCTACCTTAATTCGATTGGCTGATAGAATCCTATCGGAATTATTTAGTTAATTTAATGACAGTGTAGTGTTAGGTGTAATTGTAACTTAGGTTAGGGTTTATTTTACAGGTAAATTTGTATTTATTTTAGCTAGGTAGTTATTAACTATTTAATAGCTATTGTACCTAGTTAAAATAAATACAAAGTTGCCTGTAAATAAATATAAATCCTAAAATAGCTACAATGTAACTATTAGTTATATTGTAGCTATATTAATAGCTAGTAGGGGGCTTAGATTAGGTGTAATAGTTTAAAATTATTGTAATATTTTATTATTCTTGCTAATTAGTGTTTGTTTGTTTTTTTGTACTTTTCTGATGGATGGAAGACCTCTTCTTGCCCCGCTTGGATGAAGACTTCTGCCGGTCCTGGATGTCCTCTTCTGCCCCATCGGATGAAGACTTCGGCCCGGCTGGGGTGAACACGACTCAAGGTAGGGAGATCTTCAGGGGGGTAGTGTTAGGTTTATTTAAGGGGGGTTTGGGTTAGAGTAGGGGTATGTGGGTGGTGGGTTGTAATGTGGGGGGGGGTATTTGTGTTTTTTTTTACAGGCAAAAGAGCTGTTTTCTTTGGGGCATGCCCCGCAAAAGGCCCTGTTCAGGGCTGGTAAGGTAATAGAGCTGTTAACTTTTGTAATTTCGTATAGGGTAGGGCATTTTTTTTTATTTTGGGGGGCTTTGTTTTTTTATTAGGGGGCTTAGATTAGGTGTAATTAGTTTAAAATTCTTGTAATTTTTTTTATTTTTTGTAATTTAGTGGGGGGGGTTTTTGTACTTTAGATTAGTTTTTTAAATTGTATTTAATTGTAGGTACTTGTAGTTAATTTATTTAATGATAGTGTAGTGTTAGGTTTAATTGTAACTTAGGTTAGGATTTATTTTACAGGTAATTTTGTAATTATTTTAACTAGGTACAATAGCTATTAAATAGATATTTACTGTTTAATAGCTACCTAGTTAAAATAAATACAAAAGTTGCCTGTACAATAAATATAAATGCTAAAATAGCTACAATGTAACTATTAGTTATATTGCAGCTATATTAGGGTTTATTTTACAGGTAAGTCTTTAGTTTTATATAGGATTCATTTATTTAGTTAATTTAATGATAGTGTAGTGTTAGGTGTAATTGTAACTTAGGTTATGATTTATTTTACAGGTAAATTTTGTATTTATTTTAGCTAGGTAGTTATTAAATAGTTATTAACTATTTAATAGCTATTGTACCTAGTTAAAATAAATACAAAGTTGCCTGTAAAATAAATATAAATCCTAAAATAGCTACAATGTAACTATTAGTTATATTGAAGCTATATTAATAGCTAGTCGGGGGCTAAGATTAGGTGTAATTAGTTTAAAATTATTGTAATATTATATTATTTTTTGTAATTTAGTGTTTGTTTGTATTTTGGTACTTGTATGATGGATGGAAGACCTCTTCTTGCCCCGCTTGGATGAAGACTTCTGCCGGTCTGGATGTTCCTCTTCTGCCCCATCGGATGAAGACTTCGGGCCCGGCTGGGGTGAACACGACTCAAGGTAGGGAGATCTTCAGGGGGGTAGTGTTAGGTTTATTTAAGGGGGGTTTGGGTTAGAGTAGGGGTATGTGGGTGGTGGGTTGTAATGTGGGGGGGGGGGGGATTGTGTTTTTTTTTTACAGGCAAAAGAGCTGTTTTCTTTGGGGCATGCCCCGCAAAGGGCCCTGTTCAGGGCTGGTAAGGTAATAGAGCTGTTAACTTTTGTAATTTAGTATAGGGTAGGGCATTTTTTTTATTTTGGGGGGCTTTGTTATTTTATTAGGGGGCTTAGATTAGGTGTAATTAGTTTAAAATTCTTGTAATATTTTTTTATTTTTTGTAATTTAGTGTTTGTTTTTTTTTGTAATTTAGTGGGGGGTTTTTGTACTTTAGTTTATTTAATTGTAGATAATTGTAGGTACTTGTAGTTAATTTATTTAATGACAGTGTAGTGTTAGGTTTAATTGTAACTTAGGTTAGGATTTATTTTACAGGTAATTTTGTAATTATTTTAACTAGGTAGCTATTAATTAGTCAATAACTATTTAATAGCTTTTGTACCTAGTTAAAATAAATACAAAGTTGCCTGTAAAATAAATATAAATGCTAAAATAGCTACAATGTAACTATTAGTTATATTGCAGCTATCTTAGGGTTTATTTTACAGGTAAGTATTTTGTTTTAAATATGATTCATTTATTTAGTTAATTTAATGATAGTGTAGTGTTAGGTGTAATTGTAACTTAGGTTTGGATTTATTTTACAGGTAAATTTGTATTTATTTTAGCTAGGTAGTTATTAAATAGTTATTAACTATTTAATAACTATTGTACCTAGTTAAAATAAATACAAAGTTGCCTGTAAAATAAAAATAAATCCTAAAATAGCTACAATGTAACTATTAGTTATATTGCAGCTATCTTAGGGTTTATTTTACAGGTAAGTCTTTAGTTTTTAAATAGGATTCATTTATTTAACTATAGTAAACTTATTTCGTTTTATTTAAATTATATTTAAGTTAGGGGGTGTTAGTGTTAGGGTTAGACTTAGGTTTAGGGGTTAATAACCTTATTATAGTAGCGGCGACGTTGGGGGCGGGAGATTAGGGGTTAATAATTGTAGGTAGGTGGCGGCGATGTTAGGGAGGGCAGATTAGGGGTTAATAAAATGTATTATAGTGTTTGCGAGGCGGGAGTGCGGCGGTTTAGGGGTTAATACATTTATTATAGTGGGCGGCGATTTGCGGTCGGCAGATTAGGGGTTAATACTTGTAGTTAGATTGTGGCGACGTTGGGGGGAGGCAGATTAGGGGCGTTAATAACTATAATGTAGGGGTCGGCGGTGTTAGGGACACCAAATTAGGGGTTAATAGCTATAATGTAGGCCCGGGCAGCGATATCGGGTCGGCGAGATTAGGGTTAATACTTGTAGTTAGATTGCCCGGCGACGTTGGGGGGGGGGCAGATTAGGGGTTAATAACTATAATGTAGGGGTCGGCGGTGTTAGGGACAGCAGATTAGGGGTTAATAGCTATAATGTAGGCGGCGATATCGGGTCGGCAGATTAGGGGTTAATACTTGTAGTTAGATTGCGGCGACGTTGGGGGGGGGCAGATTAGGGGTTAATAACTATAATGTAGGGGTCGGCGGTGTTAGGGACAGCAGATTAGGGGTTAATAGTTATAATGTAGGCGGCGGCGATATCGGGTCGGCAGATTAGGGGTTAATACTTGTAGTTAGATTGCGGCGACGTTGGGGGAGGCAGATTAGGGGTTAATAACTATAATGTAGGGGTCGGCGGTGTTAGGGACAGCAGATTAGGGGTTAATAGCTATAATGTAGGCGGCGGCGATATCGGGTCGGCAGATTAGGGGTTAATACTTGTAGTTAGATTGCGGCGACGTTGGGGGGGGCAGATTAGGGGTTAATAACTATAATGTAGGGGTCGGCGGTGTTAGGGACAGCAGATTAGGGGTTAATAGCATATAATGTAGGTTGCGGCGATATCCGATCGGCAGATTAGGGGTTAAATAATGTTATTATAGGGTTTGCGATGTGGGGGGGCCTCGGTTTAGTGGTTCATAGGTAGTTTATGGGTGTTAGTGACTTAGTGTACTAAATGGGTGTTAGTGTACTAAAAACATACCGAATTTCGTAACGGAATAGAACCGAATTCAGCCGAATCCGAATAAATCCGAAACGAATTTATTCGGATCCGAATAAATCCGAAACGAATTTATTCAAATTTTGCCGAATCCGATTCGATCCGAAACGAAATTCGAAAGTCCGAATCGATCCGAACCGAAAACGAACCGAATTTTTTAGCCGTGCACATGTCTAATGTATACCCTACTAGATGCCACCTTTTCACAAGACAGTTTGGGATATTTATACCCCACTAGATCTGTCTTGGGGGTAGATTTAACAAGCAGCGGATGCTGCTTTCTACCCCTGACATTTCTGGCTCGCCGGACACATAAGTTATATAAGATAAGAAATGTTAAAACTATATATGAATGATATAAAACCAAACTTGCTATACAAATAATATTTAATAAAACTCACCAGAAAATAATTTGTAGTTTCCAATGTTAGTACAATCACATTGATTATTATTTCTGTCAAATAATTCAACACTTAGAATTTCATCTGCAACATTTTGTCAGCTGTAAACTTGTTTATAATATTTGTGATAAAGAAACCCAGTTCCAAAATATGCAATTCTGACAACTTGTTCTTATTAAAACTATAGAACAATGATTCTTTTATTTAAATTTTTACATATATTTTATTGCATTGTATATCATATTATATCTGCAATACTGACCACTAGTTTTGGTTTGTAAAACATACATGGGTCATTTCAAATGTTTCTGATTTTCATTTTCAGTATCAGAATAATGTGAGTGTTTTCCTTAAGTGAGAACAATCTTTCTATGCCAAGCACACCTGAGCTGGGTAACTGCCACCAGATTCGATCTCCATTTTTCCTCAACGGCACCTATAACTACCTATAATGGGTTTGCTTACATTGAGCCATTAGAAATGGAGCCTTAAGCTACCGAAGAGGCTGACAGCTAAAAGTAGTTTATGGCTCAATTTTTGTATCAGATTTCCCATTGAAATATTTTGTGCATTTCATGCAGACGCTCTTTTCTTGTAGGTGCAAGTTAACGTGTTAACGCTTCCACCCAAAGTCAGAGATCTTGAAAATCAATTAGTTGCTATGGTAACCTGACCTTACACTATAAAATTTACTACAGCCCTTCCACCGCCACAGCCAATCAGAAACATTGACAAGATTATCAACACAACAACATGAACCCTATCAGTGAGTGTTTCTTTTTATTTGGGGTTAATACGTTAATTCAGTTAACAGTTTGGGATATTTATACCCTACTAGAGGTCACCTTTTTCACAAGACAGTTTGGGATATTTATACCCTACTAGAGGCCACCTTTTTCACAAGACAGTTTGGGATATTTATACCCTACTAGAGGCCACCTTTTTCACAAGGACAGTTTGGGATACTTTATACCCCACTAGATCTGTCTTGGGGGTAGATTTAACAAGCAGCGGATGCTGCTTTCTACCCCTGAAATTCCTGGCTCGCCGGAAACCATAAGTTATGAAGCAGCAGTCACAAGATCCCTTCGCCTTAACTTGTCTGCCACCTTTTAGGTGGTGGACTGCAATCATCCCAATACAATATGATTGGGAAAGCTTGACACCCCCTGCTAGCGTCCGTGAATGTGCGGGGGCGGCATTGCACAAGCATTTCACAAGAAATGGTTGGGCAATGCTAAATGTCGACAGTGTATGCTGTCTGCATTTTAGCGAGGTCGGGCAAACATGATTCACTACAGAAAATCATGTCCACTCGCCTTTTGTTAATTGACCCTTGGTCTACTGTGCTATTATGTGAAGTTGAAGCATCTAGGAGCAACAAAAGTCCAGCAAAGAAGTGGTAGACCATGCAAACTCACAGAGATAGGACAGTATTAACAGTGCATATAGATCCTACAAAAGTGGAAAGAGCAGTGTGACAAATGCTGGGCTTCCATTTAGTTAAAGAGGCAGTAAACCTAGAAGCAATGTTATATAATTCTGCACATAGTGCAGAATTATATAATATTATCTTAGCCAAACTTCTATTCAACATATATATTTCTGGTGAAATTTGATTAAAAAAAGATGTTTTTTCAGACCGCCGCTCTTGCTCTACTGAGCGGGTCTGGTTTTCCCCCTGAGCGCATCTGGGCAGCTGTCTAGTCACAGCTCCTTAACTTATATTTTTGCTTTTCAAATAAAGATAGCAAGAGAACCAAGATATATTGATAATTGGAGTAAATTAGAACGTTGCTTAAAATTACATGCTCTCTCTGAATCATGAAAGAAAACATTTGAGTTTAGTATCCCTTTAAAGTACCATATTGCTTACATTTTTGGGCTTCATTTGTAATCAAAGGCCAACAATTTTTTTTATGTTCATTAAAAAAATAATAATAATAATAAAAAATAAATAAAAAAAATATATATATATTAAAATTTAACTATCTACCCTCTAAAAATTATGGTAATGCGGTGAATTTGTTCACATTTCTTTTTTATAAGGAGCATGGGTAGTGGAACTCTAGTTGGTGCAATGATCCAGCATATCTACAAACCCTGGAAGCATTACCATACTTTTAGAATAGTATGGTAGTGTGGCTTGCAATCTCTTTACTGCAAGGTAGTAAAAAAACACCAAGGAGGTGAGTGATCCCTGTGTGATTACTCCTACACCAATCTTAACATTAAGTGTCACCCGAAGATATGAAAAAATGAGAAATACATTAAACATTACAAATAATAATAATAATAATAATTAAAAAAAACTTCACCTTCTTGCTTTGCCTTTGCTATGAATAATACATATCCAACTTTTGTTCCCAGCAACTTTCAAGAAGAAATGACTGCAACATTTTTCTACTTAAAAAAATAATAATTCTACTTCACAGACATATTACTGTAGCATATACTTATCCAGCGGGCTGCTTACACTCCAAGTTTCTGAAATAATTCTGCATGTGACTCTAGACTATATAATTAAAGTTTGTGGTCTTTTTTTGGTTTCTAATTACAGTGTAATCAAGTATAATGATTGGTAATATGCTAATGTATGTATGGATTTATATACTGATTGTGTATATGCATTTCTAAACCACAGGAGAAATTCTTATGGATTGTGGACAAGAAGAAAACATAAATATATATCCATTATAGCACTGGTATGGACAGAACATTCATGCTGCTTAATTGCAGTATTAAGCTTTTCTGAATGGTTTTATATTTTTATAAATTTGTAGTTTATGTTGCCTTTCAAATGGTAGGACAAGTAAAACACACTGATTTCAAATGCATCTGTAAGTAATTGTACAAACAAACATTTACAAATTAATAATAAACATGTATTCATTAATAGTAAATGGTTTTAGGAGCAATACTTAATTCTATGTATAACCTGGTCGAAGCATAGTATTAAAGGTATATATATTAAGCAAAAAATAATCTGCTTGATTTTACGAAAACAATCTATTTTAACACAAGTTGGCTATGCACTATGGACTCCATATCAACTCAATGTCAACTATCTAACTCCTAGATTACGAGTTTATGCGTTAGCCTTAAAAAGCAGCGTTGAGAGGTCCCAACGCTGCTTTTTTACCTAACGCTGGTATTACGAGTATTACGAGTCTTGGAGAAAGTGAGCGGTAGAGCCTCTACCTCCAAGACTCCAACTGCATTTAAAAGTCAGTATTTAAGAGTTTTATGGGCTAACGCCGGAACATAAAGCTCTTATCTACAGTGCTACAAGGTACACTAACACCCATAAACTACCTATGAACCCCTAAACGAGCCCCCACATCACAAACACTAATAATAAATTATTTAACCCCTAATCTGCCGACCGGACACCGCCGCAACCTACATTATAGATGAACCCCCTAATCTGCTGCCCCTAACCTCGCCAACACCTATATTAAATTTATTAAACCCCTAATCTGCCCCCCCTATGTCGCCGCCACCTACCTACACTTATTAACCCCTAATCTGCCGACCGGACATCGCCGCCATTATAATAAATGTATTAACCCCTAAACCGCCGCACTCCCGCCTCGCAAACACTATAATAATTTTTTTAACCCCTAATCTGCCCCTCCCTAACATCGGCGCACCTACCCTACAATTATTGACCCTAATCTCCCGCCCCCAATGTCGTTGCTACTATAATAAAAGTTATTAACCCCTAAACCTAAGTCTAACCCTAACCAGCCCTAAATTAAATATAATTTAAATTAAATGAAATAAATTTCACTATAATTAAATAATTATTCCTATTTAAAACTAAATACTTACCTATAAAATAAACCATAAGATAGATACAATATAACTAATACTTACATTGTAGCTATTTTATGATTTATTTTTATTGTACAGGCAACTTTGTATTTATTTTAACTAGGTACAATAGCTATTAAATAGTTAATAACTATTTAATAGCTACCTAGTTAAAATAATTACAAAAATTACCTGTAAAATAAATCCTTACCTAAGTTACAAATACACCTAACACTACACTATCAATAAATTAATTAAATAACTTAAATACAATTTTATAAAATAAAATACAATTAAATAAACTAAACTATATTACAAAAAAAAACAAACACTAAATTACAAAAAAAATATTACAAGAATTTTTAATCTAATTACACCTAATCTAAGACGCCTAATAAAATAAAAAAGCCTCCCCCAAAAAATAAAAATTCCCTACCCTTTACTAAATTACAAAAGTAATCAGCTCTATTACCCAGCCCTTAAAAAGGGCTTTTTGCAGGCATTGCCCCAAAGTAATCAGCTCTTTTACCTGAAAATAAAAGAAATACAATCCCCCAAACATTACAAACCACCACCCCTACTCTAAAACCCACCCATTCCCCCCTTAAAAAAAACCTAACACTACCCCATTGAAGATCACCCTACTTGAGCCGTGTTCACCCAGCCGGGGCCACCAATGGGCCAGATAGGGACATCCGGAGCGGCAGAAGTCTTCATCCGATCGGGGCAGAAGAGGTCCTCCATCAAGTAGAAGTCTTCATCTGATCGGGGCAGAAGAGGGTCCTCCATCCAGCTGAAGTCTTCATCCCAAGCGGCATCTTCTATCTTCTTCCCTTCCGGCGATGAGCCGGCTCCATCTTGAAGACTTCCGGCACGGAGCCTCCTTCCAGCACGACGAACTAACGACGAATGACGGTTCCTTTAAATGATGTCATCCAAGATGGCGTCCCTCAACTTCCGATTGGCTGATAGGATTCTATCAGCCAATCGGAATTAAGGTAGGAAAAATCCGATTGGCTTATGTAATCAGCCAATCGGATTGAGTTCAATCCGATTGGCTCATTGGATCAGCCAATAGAATGCGAGGTCCATTCTATTGGCTGATTCAATGAGCCAATCGATCATTAAAAATATGACTTAAAAATATAATAATTTGCCAATATGAGCAGCCAGGTAAGAGCTGCTCATCTAGCTGCTATATTATTGGTACATGTGTGGTATAGGGAGAAGTTTTATAGCTCTGTAACACTAAACTTTGACCCAACCAAAATAAAACTTATCTATATCCGATGTGGACCCCAGACCATGTTATTCAGGACCTTGTCTTCCCACCACAATTTAACCAAACAGAATTTTAGCATGGGATGAATGGGCTTATACTTAACATGTTTATATTAAATGTTTTCTATAGATAGTAGGAAAAACTTAAAAAGACCCAAAATATTGTTGTTTGTTGGCCTTTTTATATTTTTGGGGTAACTGTTAAGAAGGTTAGGTTTTAATGGGTCATTGGATGTATTGTAGTGGGGGACAGGGTAGCATATAGGGCTACTTGTGGCCTGGGAAGCCAGGATGCCGTAAACTTAAAAAGACCCAAAATACTGTTGTTTGATGGCCATTAAGACACTGGAGGAAGAAGTTTCTTGAGGCAGAGTCCAGTTAAAGAAATGATAAGTGTATTTTTTTATGTTTATATAAAGATCTTTTTATATTTTTAGGGTAACTGTTAAGAAGGTTAGTTGTTAATGGGTCATTGGATGTATTGTAGTGGGTGACATGGTAGCATATAGGGCTACTTGTGGCCTGGGAAGCCAGGATGCCGTAGGTGTAGTTTATTGGTATATTGGTCAGTTAATGAGGGTGTTTATTACTATTAAAGTTGCTGTTAAATATCGATGCAGTTGTTTACCTGGTGTATTCTCATCACACTGCCGGAAAAGCTTATGTACAATTCATTGAAGATAACTGAGGCAGGTGGATATTTTTTCCTATGCAGTTGCTAATCATTTATTACACAGAAAACTTCATTACAATTAAACAATTCTATTTTTATTCTGTATGTCCCTTAATTGAAAAACAAATTTGCTTTGAAGTCTATTCTAATGCTTTAGGTCTGATTTTTATCTAGTTTACGTTTCAATGCCTCTTTTCACACTTGTTTTCAGTTTTTTATAACTTCTCTTAATTGAAATATGTTATATACCTTGCATTTCAAAATTCACACAAACAAATAAAAAAAGTCTAAGCACCAAAAGACTATGTCCTTTTCTTTTCAATAAACCTATGGTTGGGGAATTCCCACTATGGTTGCATCGCTCAAATGAGCCGTTTGGATTCACAAATGTAACTTCAGCTGTATCTTAATAAGTTACAAGTTTATTGCAACTCTGTGTCAATATGTTGTGGCAACAATAGACAGTCTCTATTTTTATATGCTGTTAATCTTACCCCGTCTTGGCGGAATATGCGCTGGAAGTCAAGCCTCGTCTGTTCATCGGTCCACAGGAGCCTCTTCAAATACCGGTTTGTATACCTTTAAATCCGTTATGGCTTTTTTTAGCCCTGGCTCACTCCTCGATCAACACAGTAAAGGCTGTGACTTATCCTGCTTCTTTCTCTCGCCCCTTCGGCTTCAGCTTGTGCCACAATAACCTGTGGGAAATCTCTTTTTCACCTAGGGTCTGATGATCACCTGTGCTCACTGACTAAACCCCAAATTGCGAGCAAATGTGTAGCTATCAAATGATCCAAATAGAGGAGCACCCAGCAAATTCCAGTTAAATAAAACTTAACTTTATTTCAGTTCTTTGGCTCTCATTTAAAACATCTCACTTGAACAAAGTTTTTGGCAATAGCTATGACTACGGCTATTGCCGAAACGAGTAAGCGAGAGAATGCTACGCTTATCTGTATTTATGTTGTTCAAGTGAGATGTTTTAAATGAGAGCCCAAAGAGCTTGAAATAAAAGTTAAGTTTTATTTAACTGGAATTTGCCTGGTGCTCCTCTATTTGGATCATTGATCGCATACACATATACCTTGCATTGCCAGCCCTCATCAACTGTATTCCAATTTATGGAGAAAATGACTTTTTTTTGCGTTGCATGGATTTTGGATTAGCCTAATGCAGCACCTCACCCTTTTGAGAACCTTATTTTGGTCTTTACAAACGGTGTATCTTCAAAAAGTATTGTAAAGGTTTATGATTTTGCTCATGATCAGTTCAGGTTA
Source organism: Bombina bombina (assembly GCF_027579735.1). Taxonomy (NCBI): domain Eukaryota; kingdom Metazoa; phylum Chordata; class Amphibia; order Anura; family Bombinatoridae; genus Bombina; species Bombina bombina. The sequence continues at coordinate 140,338,850 of NC_069501.1, read as the reverse complement.
ATAAATATGATAATCCTTGTTTTCACAAAAAAACTAAAAAGTATAGCTCAAACTCACATTATTAAACTATGACTCTTGCTTACAAATAAAAATATGCATACTATACAAGTCTGAAAACTTTAACTTAGTGTAATTAGTTTTCAATGAACAAACTCCCTTTGGAGGAGGGAAACAGAATGAAAAATAAATAATCAAAGTATATTCAAAAAGTTTTTTTTTTTAAGTTTTCAAAAGCTTTATTGAGATTTTGAACAATGCGATACAAGCAAGTTTTCTAACAGACAAATAATTTGTGAAAGATGGTACACATACAGTACTTGCGTAAAAAAGGTAAAGGGGTATAAATCGCCCCACTTACGTTATCCTAATTGTTCACCACAAACCCAATATGAACAGGCTTAAACAATGCAAGAATGTGTAGATGACATACTCTTAGTATAAGGGGGAGGAGGGTGGGTTATGTGGGTGGAAATGAAGCTCTTATTCAGTGTGACTAAGGGTTTACAATAAGGTAACTAGTTCACTACAGGGTTATCCTAGGTTTCCAGTTACAAATATAGGTGGCAGTTTCCCAGATTAGTACAAATAAATCTAGTTTATTTACCATAAAGAAGACATTACTCTCCATAGAGTTAATATAGGCCATAATATCTAAGTTTGAGATCCAGCTCGAGGGCTGTCATTTTTCAGCTCTCTGCTATAGCTAGCTTAACAGTAGAAAGAGGTAAATGCAGAGGTAGCTTTGGTGTTTCAGGATGGGGTGTAACCCTAAGTGTAGTAGCGCTGTTTCAGGGGCTTTTGGTACCCTAATACCGAGTCTGGCCAAAGCTAAGAAAGCCATATTCCAAGTTGACTTAAGTTTTGGGCAACTCCACCAAACATGCAAAAAGTCACCAGGCTGTCCACACTGTCACCAGCAAAGAGGCGTGGGGATGAGTTGTAGTTTAAATAATCGCATGGGCACAAAATAACAGTGGGAGAGTAATTTGTAAAATGTCTCAAAGAGAGTTGTACAGTGTATGGCCTTGGAAGTAAGGTCAAAGGACCTGGACCACAATTGTGGCAGAAATGAGGTGCGTAGAATGTCTTCCCATTTTAAGATAATAAGAAGCTTTAAGGTCAGGGGACAGTCCCTTCCATAAGAAGGTAATGCTGGGACATAGGCTTGTGTAATTTTCCACCTCTCTGCCATCTGGCTTCCCAGGTGGTCAAGGGACGGGGAGGCACAGTATGAAAGCCCTAGGATCTTAGGATACTCTTAAATCTGGTATATTCAAATTGCAGTCTGGGGGGACTATCTGTGATCCAGCTAATTGAGGCAGGGAGGGGAAAGTATTTTGGTTGTGGGAGACCAAAAAGTCAGACACCTGTGTAATGCCTAAATTAGACCAATCATTAGGGTGAGAGTCAGGGAAGCCCAGGAGAAGGCCAGTTATGGAGTGGGTGGGAGACGGGTGTGGGACTACCCCAGTGCAGTGTCTTATCTTGTCCCATAAATGTAAGCATTCTAGAATAATAAAATTGTCAATGTTTAGCATATGGAGACAATAAGGTGGAACCCATATTATTTCTCTAAGCTGGACATGATTGGACAAGGATGCCTGCTCCAAAATGCTCCACTTACTTGTTATATCTTTAATGCCCCACTGTAAAATGTGTGTTAGCATGGCTGCTTTATAGTATCTGATAACAGATGGCGAGGAGATGCCCCCGTAAGTTTTAGAGAATTGGAGATTTTTATGAGCCAATCTGGCCGGTTTCCCTTGCCAAATATATTTGGTGTGAAACCACTTTGAAACTGTAACAACAGACACTTTGGCAGTCTGCTAGGAAGGCATCAGAACAAATAGGTTAATTTCGGTAAAAAGGACATCTTAAGAGCAGCAATCCTGCCCAGCCACGAGACAGCTTGGAAATTCCATTTTGTCTTTAAGGGTTTAAGTTCCGTTAGTAGGGGAATAGAATTGTCCTGAATCAGTCGTGTAGTGCTGTTGGAGATGAAAATCCCCAGATGTTTAATGTTGTCTTGTTTCCAGGTAAAGTCATGTGTTTGTACTAAGTCTTGCATATACTCTGAGGGGAAACCCCACAAGTAGATTTCCGTCTTAGAGGGATTCAGTTTATAGTAGGACATGTTTCCAAATAGTTTTAATAGGGGCAATAGAGATGGGACAGTATCTTTGGGAGAGGAGGAAAAGATTGTAATATCGCCCGCAAAGAGTGCAATCTTGTGTGGGGTGCCATGTAGCATGATTCCCTGCAGGGAGGATTCCTGACAAATAAGTCTGGCTAGGGGTCTATTCACTAGAGTGAAACAGGTGGGGAGACAGGGGGCAACCCTGCTTTGAGCCATTAGTAAGCGGAAAATGGTCAAAGTAGAATCCTAGGCCTCTGACTCTAGCCATGGGGTGTGAATATATTGCATGGATATGGGTTTGCATTTCTTTTGGGAAGTTAAAGATCTCTTATACATCCCACAGGTATTCCCACCTCACCCGATCAAATGCCTTCTCAGCATCAAATGAGATGACTGAGAAGTTTTTTTTAAGTCTAGCCTCCATTGCTATATTGAGTAGACGTCTGGTGTTGTCAGGTCCCTCGCGGCCAGGTATGAAACCAACCTGATCCTCGTTGATTAGATTGGGGAGTAGAAGTGAAATGCGATTATCTAAAATTTTGGAGTAAATTTTATTATCGTTATTGATGAGAGAAATGGGCCTATAACTAGGGCACAAGGCAGGGTCTTTACCTGGTTTTGGAATTGTGATAATGGTGTCCTCCAGGAACCCCTTGCGAAATGAGCCCTGAAGGCCAGCAAGGTGATACAAGCATTGGAGCAATGGGGTAAGACTATATGTTTTATAAAATAGTGATGGGAAGCCGTCTGGGCCTGGAGCCTTACGGGGTTTGAGATATGAGATGACTTGCTTAATTTCCTGTTTTGTGATGGGGTCCCTAAGGTAATCCTGTTGTGTCTTAGAGAGGGTGGGGAGTTTAAGCGTCTTGAGGATTTGCTGTATATCAATGATAGGTATAGAGTTAGGAGATTCTGAAGTTTGGATGTTGTATAGTGCCTCATAGTATGAGGCGAACAGGGCACCTATTCGACTGGGTAAAGTGGTATTTTTGCCCTTGTGTCTCAGGGACTGTATACGGGAAATACTTTCTTTATTATGGATTCTATTTGCAAGCAGGGTGTCCACCTTATTCCCCTTATAATAAAATAGCTGTTTAACTTTCAGTAGTTGCTGTGGGTTTTATTTCTAAATTACAAATATGAGTTTATAGCTCTCTATTTGCCTTAGTTTGCACTGCAGAGGGGAATGTTCTGTTCAGTTTCTCAAGAGTAGTTAGCTTACTGAAAGCTTGCAATAAAGTTAACCCTAGGGCCTTTCTAATGAAAGCTTGCTTGCTAATTATTAGTCCTCTATTTGAGGCTTTGAGAGCAGCCTAGAGGGTATCATCGGCAACTGTTTGGTTGTCGTTTAACTCAATAAACTCCTGTAAGTCTTTCCTCAATGCTTCCCGAAAGGGGATGTCTGCTAGTATGTTGTGAGGCATAGTCCACAATGAGGGACGGGGCTTATCGGGAGATTCACGCAGCGCAAGGAAGACCTGGTCATGGTCTGACCATGGACACACATGAATGGAGACCTTTGTCGTATAGTCCAGCGGTTGGGCCTGACTAAAAAAATAGTCCAGTCTGGAATAGGCTGAGTGCAAGTGGGAGAAGTGTGTAAAATCTTTGCCTAAGGTATGGAAACTTGAGCATGAGGGATCTAAATTTTAGGGAGGTGGCTTCAGTTCTACTGTCTCTAGGTATGGGTCTGTCTGATTTTTTTGTCCATGAATGGGGTGTCAGACTAGATTGAAGTCCTCAGCCACAATTACCTTCCCCTGTCTGTGTTTGTCTACTACCTTGAGAATTCTATGGAGACATTTGCATTGTCCTGTGTTAGGGATATATACAGAAACTAGTGTATACGTAATTTGGTTAAGCTTACAGATTATAATCAGGTACCTAGCTTGAGGGTCCCTTTTAATAAATAAAATCTCACACACAAGACGCTTATGAAAAAGGATGGCCACCCCTCTAGATTTGGACTGATATGGAGCGAACAGGACATTGGTATAGTGTTTTGATAGGAGCTTGGGAGTATCATTCACCTTCCAATGTGTCTCCTGAAGGAAGACCACATCTAGGTTTAGATGTGAGAGTGACCTTAAAATAATGCTGCTTTTACCTGGTGAATTTAGGCCCCTAACGTTATGTGTGAGGAACTTTAAGTTATTCTCCTTAGCCATTGCTTAGGGTGCAAGGTAAGAACAATGGGATAGCTTCAGGGGTAAGGAATGCAGGTAATACCTTTAAGATACATCTTAATACAAGACATCTGTATAAACAGTCACCTAGATTACAAGTTTTGCGTTAGGGTTAAAAAGCAGCGTTGGCCGGTCCCAACGCTGCTTTTTAACGCCCGCTGGTATTACGAGTCTTGAAGGTACAGGTGTACCGCTCACTTTTTTGGCCAGACTCGGAAATACCGCAAATCCACTTAAGTCAATTGTGTATCCTATATTTTCAATGGGACTTGCATAGCGCTGGTATTACGAGTCTGCCAAAAAGTGAGCTGTACACCCTCTCCTGTCAAGACTGGTACCACATTTTAAAGTCAGTAGTTAAGATTTTTAAACTACAATGCTGTAGCATAAAACTCTTAACTAGGGGGGCGGAGCCAGCTGCCGAGGCAAATAGACGTGTGTGTGTGTAGCTCCTGGCTCATAGATATTATTAAGTGATTTAATTAACATTTACAGAGCCCAAACTTTCCCTAAGTTACTCTACAAGACTAATGCTACCTATAACACTCCACTAGAAGCCAAAGGTAATTCAACCAAGAAGTACAGCTTCAAATCCTGCTTCCAAACTACCCCACAAGGGTGCACCGGACAGACCCTGTATTGCAACAGCATGGAACATATGGAGGCCCTTGCAGTATGGGAACAACGTACCCAACAACGCTTAGAGCAACACTTTAGAAGCATGAAAGATGACCTAATGTCATTACTACTAGACCTTGCACCACAGGTAACCCATACAGAGGAGACCGCAGATCAGAAGCAGCGTGCTGGGGGAAACAAGACAGCAGCTGAGTATGACCTGGAAAATCCCTCTTACAATGGAATACCGCGCTCTGAGCTCTGCAAGACAAGTAGACCACCGGCTCTTCCCTTTCCGCTGACCACTCAGGTGAAACTGGATTCTGGGGAGACTAAGGGCCCAACTGCTGTGAGCACGCTAGCTGAGCCGCCATCTTGGGCCTTACAAGCTTACCATCCCCCTCCTGCCCACACTCGGGACGCTCCCTTTGACCTGGGAAACCACTTATACAGGGCTATGATGACTTTGTCTCCTCCGGAACAGCAGAGCTTGACCACTATAAATCCGTTAGTAGGCACATACCCAGACACCGGCTGCTGCTTCCTCACGAGATGTCCTCAGACTTACAATGCAGTAATCGCCTTGCCCCTGAAGCTCACTCTGCCGCTTGCAGTCAGATCTGGAGTCGGGTAAGACTACAGATGACATTACTGGTATTGGGCCATTTTAAAGCTCATCCTACATAGGAATGTTCACAACTGGCCTCTGATTATTTATTGCCAACCAGACCGCATGGACATTAATATGTTACTCCGTTATATGGTCAGTACAGTTGTGGACACTAATTACAGGAAGGCTTTTGCAGATCATTATACACAGCATCAGCTTACGCCCACCAATTGAACGGTATTGCATTTCATTTCTATATCGTTATCTCTATCTGAAGCTACTGCAGAAGAATAGGTGTTCTGGAGGATACATATGATGGCTTCAATGCCGGATACCCTGTCTCCCCCAGCCTACTTGAGACTCTCTATAATAGAAAGACTAAACCTGCATTTAATATTCCCCCCATTGCTCCTATGTGGTTTATATGCTATTACACAGACACTAAGATTGTTAGCTTCTGAAGCTATATGACATATATGGTGCAACCATTTAGTTCTATCCATTGCCTTTAATATGTTTTACCCAGCCCTTTAATACATCACTGCAATCCGGGCATTTAATGTTATTTCATAATTTTTACCTAGAGTTCCTGCTCCTCTATATTTAGTCTGGGATACCCTATTTCTCTTGTCTTCAACAATAAGTAGAGATATCTATGGATGACAACCCACATTTAGACTCAATATACATAAAGATAAGGTTATAGCTTGTATTCAATGTTGCTCTATACTTGGAGAACCAGTTAATCACCTCTCCTCCTATATGGTTAAGATGTCACTGTCTGCTGTTGCATATATCTAACTAAGCAGTTTCACACTGAATGGCACAACTAATACATATATACAGTGCCTATGGGCACAGTGTAATATGCGCATGCACAAAATGTCACATATAGAGCTCTCTAATTCCAATTTAGGGCCTGAACCAGCTCACACTTGTTTTATGTATATTCTAGAATATATAAGAACAGTTAAACGTTCCATATAACTAGTTTGCTTTCACACTCTCCTGAGGGGATTGGCTTGCTCTCCCTAGGAGGCTAGATTATGTGAACTGGTCTGACCTGTAGAAGGTACGCCCTAGCTATACCACTCTATATTGCACTTCTCTCCTTATGCCATTTGTATAAGAATTGTTCATTGCATGCTATACACTCTGTTTTATAATAAGCAACTTGCTTGTGGGGGAAGTAATTTAATAACCTTCCCATAATTCATTATTTTCATACCATATAGAGCTAAAACATCCGGCTAAAACAGAAAGTTGGGAGTAGTGTCTCCCTCCCCCCCTTTCCCGCCCTGGGTTTGTCAGGGTGGGTCATATCCAATCTCCCTTTTCCGTCAGTGTCCGGTGGAGACAACAATCCCTGGAGGGAGACACTAATACTAATTAATTAATTCTATAATAGCCCCGCCCCCCCATATTGGGTCCAATACCCATTTTTCTTTAATTCAAGCGGCTCTTGTCCGCTGCACTCTTTCCTTCTCTTACAATATTATTGTTAAGTTATATCCCTTCACCGATACCGATTTCATGATTAAACCAAAAGACTCTGTCAGTTATTAGTTAAACGTATCCTATACCACAAGTAGACACATAGATTCCTTGTTATATTAATACTCGAAACCCACTTTATTCTACAGGATGTGGTTTTCTAGCCCTAGCCTTCTACGAAACAGGGATATAACTTTGTTTACTTACATGCATAATATCTCATATAAAATTAAAAAGAGACCCTATACCCCGTTTTGTACAACTCCACTCCTATGCTCTCCAACAAATGAAAAACTGCATATGTGGAAAGAGCAAGCTAATTCTCAACATATCAATATCTAAGATTCATTGTCTATCTTTATATGTTTGTAATTCCTATGCACATACTCTTGTGGAGCTGTATCACATTATTCTGTTTTGTTTGTCTCAATAAAAATTTGAAAAAAAAACAAAAAAAAACTCTTAACTAAAGTGCTAAAAAGTACACTAACACCCATAAACTACCTATTAGCCCCTAAACCGAGCCCTCCCCACATCACAAACACTAAAATAAAAAATGTAACCCCTAATCTGCTGAACTGGACATCGCCGCCACTATAATAAACATATTAAGCCCTAAACCGCCGCACTCCCGCATTGCAAACACTAGTTAAATATTAACCCCTAATCTGCCGGCCCTAACATCGCTGACACCTACCTACATTTATTAACCCCTAATCTGCCGCCCCCAATGTCACCGCCACTATATTAAATGTATTAACCCCTAAACCTAAGTCTAACTCTAAACCTAACACCCCCTAACTTAAATAATTTAGATAAATCTGAATAAAATTAATACAATTCACTAAATTATTCCTATTTAAAACTAAATACTTACCTATAAAATAAACCCCAACGCCTAGATTACGAGTTCTGCGTTAGCTTTAAAAAGCAGCGTTGAGAGGACCCAACGCTGCTTTTTATCTAACGCTGGTATTACGAGTCTGGCAGGTACAGGCTCACCGCTCACTTTTCTTCCACGACTCGAGGCTACCGCAAATCCCCATATGTCAATTGCGTATCCTATCTTTTTAATGGGATTTGTCTAACGCTGGTATTACAAGTCTTGGAGAAAGTGAGCGGTAGAGCCTCTACCTCCAAGACTCCAGCCGCATTTAAAATTCAGTAGTTAAGAGTTTTATGGGCTAATGCCGGAACATAAGACTCTTAACTACAGTGCTAGAAAATATACTAACACCCATAAACTACCCTATGAACCCCTAAACCGAACCCACCCACATTGCAAAACACTATAATAACATTATTTAACCCCATAATCTGCCAACCGGACACCACCGCCACCTACATTATAGCTATGAACCCCTAATCTGCTGGCCCTAACATCGACAACACCTATATTAAATTCATTAACACCCTAATCTGCCCCCCCCACGTCGCCGCCACCTACCTACACTTATTAACCCCTAATCCTTCCGACGCGGACATCGCCGCTACTATAATAAATGTATTAACCCCTAAACTGCCGCACTCCCGCCGCAAAAAACACTATAATAAATTTTATTAACCCCTAATCTGCCCTCCCTAACATCGCCGCAACCTACCTACAATTATCAACCCCTAATCTCCCGCACCCAACGTCGCTGCTACTATAATAAAGTTATTAACCCCTAAACCTAAGTCTAACCCTAACCCTAACACCCCCCCATAAGTTAAATATAATTTAAATTAAACAAAATAAATTTACTATAATTAAATAAATTATTCCTATTTAAAAACTAAATACTTACCTATTAAATAAACCATAAGATAGCTACAATATAACTAATAGTTACATTGTAGCTATTTTATGATTTATTTTTATTTTACAGGCAACTTTGAATTTATTTTAACTAGGTACAATAGCTATTAAATAGTTAATAACTATTAATAGCTACCTAGTTAAAATAAATAACAAAATTACCTGTAAAATAAATCCTAACCTAACTTACAAATACACCTAACACTACACTATCAATAAATTAATTAAATACAATTATCTAAACTCAAATACAATTAAATAACTAAACTATAGTACAAAAAAAACAATCACTATATTACAAAAATTAAAAAATATTACAAGAATTTTAATCTAATTACACCTATCTAAGCCCCCTAATAAAATAAAAAAGCACCCAAAATTATTAAAAATCCCTACCCTATACTAAATTACAAAGGTAATCAGCTCTATTACCAGCCCTTAAAAGGGCTTTTTGCGGGCATTGCCCCAAAGCAATCAGCTCTTTTACCTGTAAAATAAAAGAAATACAATACCCCCCCCCCAACATTACAACCCACCGCCCACACACCCCTACTCTAAAACCCCCCCTGATCCCCCCTTAAATAAACCCTAACACTACCCACTTGAAGATCTCCCTACCTTGAGCCGGTGTTCACCCAGCCGGCACACGATTAGGACAGAAGAGGACATTCGGACCGGCAGAAAGGTCTTCATCCTATTCCGGACAGAGAGGACATCCAGACCGGCAGACATCTTCATCCAGGCGGCATCTTCTATCTTCATCCTTCCGGAGCGAGCCAATCTTCTATCCAGCCGACGCGGAGCCATCCGGTTCTTCCGACGGATTAACGACGAATGAAGGTTCCTTTAAATGATGTCATCCAAGATGGCGTCCCTTGAATTCCGATTGGCTGATAGGATTCTATCAGCCAATTGGAATTGGTTGATTTAATCAGCCAATCAGATTGAAGTTCAATCCAATTGGCTATTTGGATGAGCCAATAGAATGCGAGGTCAATTACAGAAAATAATAAAACAATTACAAGATTTTAAACTAATTACACCTACTCTAATCCCCCTAACAAAATAAAAAATCCCCAAGATAAAAAAAGCCCTACCATACACTAAATTACAAATAGCCCTTAAAAGGGCCTTTTGCGGGGCATTGACTCCAAAGTAATCAGCTCTTTTACCCTGTAAAAAAAAATTACAAATCCTCCCCCAACATTAAAACCCACCACCCCACACAACCAACCCTACTCTAAAACCCACCCAATCCCCCCCGTAAAAAACCTAACACTAACCCTTTGAAGATCACCCTACCGTGAGATGTCTTCACCCAACCGGGCAGAAGTGGTCCTCCAGACAGGCAGAAGTCTTCATCCAAGCCGGGCAGAAGAGGTCCTCCAGACGGGCAGAAGTCTTCATCCAGACGGGCATCTTCGTATCTTCATCCATCCAGCGCGGAGCTGGTCCATCTTCAAGACTTCCGACATGGAGCATCCTCTTCAAACGATGCCGACTGAAGAATGAAGGTTCCTTTAAATGACGTCATCCAGGATGGCGTCCCCTTCAATTCTGATTGGCTGATGGAATTCTATCAGCCAATCTGAATTAAGGTAGAAAAAATCCTATTGGCTGATGCAATCAGCCATTAGGATTGAAGTTCAATCCTTTTGGCGGATCAAATCAGCCAATAGGATTGAGCTGGCATTCTATTGCTGATTGGATCAGCCAATAGAATGCAAGCTCAATCCTATTGGCTGATTGCATCAGCCAATAGGATTTTTTCTACCTTAATTCCGATTGCCTGATTTCTATCAGCCGATCGGAATTGAAGGGACGCATCTTGGATGACATCATTTAAAGGAACCTTCATTCTTCAGTTGGCCGTCGTTTGAAGAGGATGCTCCACGTCAGATGTCTTGAAGATGGACCTGCTCCGCGCCGGATGGATGAAGATTAGAGATGCAGTCTGGATGAAGACCTTCTGCCCGTCTGGAGGACCTCTTCTGCTCGGCTGGATGAAGACTTCTGCCCGTCTGGAGGATCATTTCTGCCCGGTTGGGTGAAGACGTCTCATGGTAGGGTGATCTTCAAGGGGTTAGTGTAGGTTTTTTTTTTTAAGGGGGGATTGGTGGGTTTTAGAGTAGGAGTTGGCCTGTGTGTGTGGCGGGTTTTTAAAGTTGGGGGGATTTGTAATTTTTTTACAGGTAAAAGACGTGATTTACTTTGAGGGCAGGAATGCCCTGCAAAAGGCCCCTTTAAGGGCTATTTGTAATTTAGTGCAGGGTAGGGCTTTTATTTTTTGTGGGGCTTTTTTATTTTGTTAGGGGGATTATAGTAGGTGTAAATTAGTTTAAACATCTTGTAATTAATTTATTATTTTCTGTAATTTTGTGTTTTATTTTTTTCTTACTTTAGATAATTTTTTTAAATTGTAATTAATTGTATTTAGTTTAGGGAATTTATTTAATTATAGAGTAGTGTTAGGTGTTAGTGTAACTTAGGTTAGGTTTTATTTTACAGGTAAATTTGTCTTTATTTTAACTAGGTAGTTATTAAATAGTTAATAACTATTCAATAACTATTGTACCTAGTTAAAATAAATACAAAGTTGCCTGTAAAATAAAAATAAACCCTAAGCTAGATACAATGTAACTATTAGTTATATTGTAGCTAGCCTTAAGGTTTATTTTATAGGTAAGTATTAAGTTTTAAATAGGATATAATTTAGGTAATTGTAGTAATTTTGTTTAGATTTATTAAAATTATATTTCAGTTAGGGGGGTTAGGGTTAGACTTAGGTTTAGGGGTTAATATGTTTATTATAGTGGCGGCAACGTTGTGGGCGGCAGATTAGGGGTTAATTAAATGTAGTTAGGTTGCGGCGACATTGGGGGCGGCAGATTAGGGGTTAATAAATATAATTTAGGGTTTGGGCGATGTTGGGGCAGCAGATTAGGGGTTCATAACTATATGTAGGGTGGTGGCGATGTCGGGGCAGCTGATTAGGGGTTAATAAGTGTAAGATTAGGGGGTGTTTAGGACTCAGGGGTTCATGTTAGGGTGGTAGGTGTAGACATAACTTTTATTTCCCCATAGGAATCAATGGGGCTGCATTAGGAGCTGAACGCTGCTTTTTTGCAGGTGTTAAGTTTTTTTTCAGCCGGCTCTCCCCCATTGATTCTATGGGGAAATCGTGCACGAGCACGTTACACCAGGTTTACCCGCTGACTTAAGCAGCGCTGGTATTGAGGTGAGATGTGGAGCAAAATTTTGCTCTTCACTCACTTTTTTGCAGTTAACGCCGGATTTCTAAAAACCCGTAATACCAGCGCTCCTCGGTAAGTGAGCTGTGAGCTTAAACTGCTCGTAGCACCACACCCCTGTTAACGCAAAAACTCATAATCTAGGTGAGTGATAACATTGTGGTGGAAGTAGTCCACCAAGTAGGGCCGACAAGCGGACCATTCGGGGGAGTTACCAAGTTAGGTTTAAGGTCAGAGTGCTGTAATCAAAGGTTAGAGTAAAATACATTCAAGTGAAATAAAAAGAAATAAGTAACAGTATCAATGATACATATACAATAATATAAAGTTTAAATCTAACATACCAAGAATAGTGGATAATAAAATAACTAACAAACTTGTTCAACTGAAGGAGAGAGATAAGTTGAACCAGAGTGAAAAAATTATTAATCTCTTTAAAATGTATCAGGGTGGATCAAAGTAAGTTCAGGCCCAATCAGAAATCAAGGAACCTTTTCCTGTGAGGAGGATTGTGTCTTGGCCGTTTTAATCTTTGCTCTTGATCTTTTTATTCTTGAGCAGAGGCTCTGAGCCAAGCCTTAGGGGGTGTTGAGTAGAGTTCACAGGTGGGGCGGAGACCACAAGATTCCAAGCCCTGGCCCTGGCCTAGGCTGGTTACAGTGTGAGACTGGTTTTCTTTGGTTAATTACTAATTTAAATGGGAAGCCCCATCTGTATTTGATACTTTCTCGCCTTAAGACTTTTGTTATTGGGGGAAAACATTCTGCTTTGTTGAAGAGTGTGCTGGGAGTCTCTCAGTTAGAGGTGGCTTGTAAAAGCCGCTTGGAGCATTCAATCTTTCAAGCTGTAACTGTGAAAACAAGGCGATGACATCTCTTGGCTTTTCTCTTGGCTTTTCAGAAGCTATGGATCTGAGCCTAAGAGCTCTATGGCATCTTTCCAGAGTGTTAGGTTGCATTTCAAATGATCCCAAAAGTTCCTTGAACAGGTCAAAGAGATAGTCCTGAATCTCAGTGGGTGTTATCGTCTCAGGGATGCCCCTAAAGCGAATGTTACTTCTGTGGGACCTGTCCTCCAAGTCGGCTAGTTTAAACTCTAATTGAGTAATCTGGTCAGATAAGCATTCAGTTGACAGGTCATCATGCTTTCCACTCTAGGGCATCAACACGCTCTCCGATCTCTGATATATCTTTGTGGAGTTCCGCAGAGCTGCAATGAATCTCCTGTGTTTGATCTCCTGTGAGAGAGTTTGGGCAGGCCAACATCTTCTGCATTGTAGACTCTGTGAGATATTTCTGAGATGTAGTACATGAGTTGATGCTGGAATGGAATCCTCATCCTGAGAGTCATGATCTACTTGACTAGATACTGACTTGGTGGACCCCTGGTGGGTTGATAGTGAGAAGTGATCAAGGACTGTATTCTTTAGTTTACCTTGGGCTTTAGATTGCCTCCTAGTGGTGTGAGGCATTTTCAAAAGCAGAGGAGGAGACCGGCCAGGCCAGTAGCATACACCACAACCACAATGATAAGCAAAATATACACCAGAATGAGCAGATTTGTGAAAAAAATGATCCTGCCAATTTACGTACTATCAAAGTTAAACAGGAGCTAAGCCCCAGCCCCAGTGTGCACAAACTGAGGACCTAGCATACCCACTCCGACCCTCCCCATCATCATGCTACCACATCGAACGAGGGAAGAGCCTCTACAAGAGCCACAAAAACAAGTGGCCAGGTAGAACCTGATCTAAGAGCAAGTCAGTGGGGACACTACTAATATATGAATGAGGGTAAATACAACATGTGTAAGTAAAAGCTAGGACCCCGGGTGAAACAAATAGCAAATGATTAGGCATAAACAAAGCATATATTACCACACCAGATTCCTAGGCCTCAACCCTCACCTCGGGAAGAAAAGGATATGACCCGAAGGAAGGCCAAAAGGAGAGGGTTATGTTACCCACCCAGACTAGCTGGGCGGGAGCGGAGGGAGGTGAGAGGGGGTAAGGTTTACAGGCCAGTCTATATAAGGTTTTACAGACAGTCTAAACAGTCAATTAATGAAATGAGTAACCCTTAAGCTGAACATACAGTGTATATACATCAACAATAACAGTTAAGTGAAGCAATTCAGGTGTCAGTATAACAAATACAGTAATACATATATTACCCAATATAAGATATGAGGTAATAGTCCAGGGCAGAGTCAGCCCTATAGTGGACCCTAGGTGTTTGAGTTTATGGAAAGCTCAGGCTGTTTTCAGGCGGGTATGGTATATGCCACTATGTAAAAAAAAGTTAGCTGTGCTGATAGCTGCTTTTAAGGCTGAGGAGTTATTAAGCAGTTGTCTAGGATCAATACCTTGCACTCTTGAGAAACAAGTCTCATGGTAAAAATCGAGATTAGGACTTATGTGCGCAGTAGTATAGGACAAAAAATCTAACCAATAAGTCCTTTTAGGCCAACCAGCAGGTGATATTTATGTACTGCCCTCGGTCTTTAAATAGGCTTACACTTCCATGGAGGCTGCAGCTCACAGTCCGGTGGTTAGCCTCTCCCTAAGTGTATAGAGACTCCTGCACCCTGGCCCTAAATGTCTTTCCTGTTAGCCCTGTGTAGTGTTAGCAAGGAGTAAGAAAACATTTCCACTCTTATGGGTCAAGGTATGGGAAGGGAAGGGCTTCCACAAAATAAATGTGTAAATGCAGGTGCTATGATCTCACCGGTCTGCTGTACCTCCCTGTACCTCGCAAACTATCTATTAACTCTATTAACCCATATATTTCCACCATGCCCCCACAACGCAAAACTATCTATTTAATCTATATAAACCCTAATCCGCCATGCCCCCACAATGCAAACTATCTATTAAATCTATTAACCCCTAATCCTCCATGCCCCCACAGCTCAAACTATCTATTAAATTTATCAACCCCCCTAATCCGCCATGCCGCCCCACAACGCAAACTAACTATTACATTTATTAAACCCCTAATCCGCCAGGCCCCCACAACGCAAACTATCTATTAAATGTATTAACCCCTAATCTGCCATGCCCCCACAACGCAAACTAACTATTACATTTATTAACCCCTAATCCGCCAGGGCCCCCACAACGCAAACTATCTATTAAATCTATTAACCCCTAATCTGACATGCCCCCCACACCGAAAAACTATCTATTTAAACTATTAACTATTAAGTTTAAACAGCTCTTTTCCTTAAAAAAAATCCTAAATCCCCCTAAATCCCCCCTCTAACAGTAAACCCACCAAAACCCCCAAAATAAAAAACCTAACACAAAAAGATCCTAAATTACCCATTTTTATGTGCATGCATTCAGCTTCTTTTTCAATTGCCCAAAATCCTTAATCTAAAAAAAAAAAAAAAAAGCCTAAGCCCCCAGATAGGTACTCACGGTTCCCGAAGTCCGGTGGTGAAGTCTTCTTTCCAAGCGGCGACCTCTTCTATCTTAATCCAGGACTGCGGAACTGAAGACCGGGTGACCGTGGAACCATGGCGCGTGGAAGATCATCTTCGTACAAATCGCCGCCGTACACTGAATAGTGAATTTAAGGTACGCGATGAAATATGGCGTACCTTGCATTCCTATTGGCTGATTTGATTCTTCAAATTAAAATCAGCCAATAGGATGAGAGCTAATGAAATCCTATTGGCTGTTCAAATCAGAGCTCTATATAGCTACAGACACAGCTTGGAACCGCCTTGGTGATGAGCCTTGTGTGCTGTGTTTTTGTGTGAGAGCAGGGGCAAGACTTTACAAGCA
The DNA here is from genome assembly GCF_027579735.1 of Bombina bombina. Lineage (NCBI taxonomy): Eukaryota > Metazoa > Chordata > Amphibia > Anura > Bombinatoridae > Bombina > Bombina bombina. The sequence goes on along the minus strand of NC_069501.1, from coordinate 140,322,966 downwards.
TTTGCTTGTGCAGTGTTAAATGTATGTGGATAGTTGCTCGCTCTCCTTGAACATGGGCACTCAGGTTCCATAGCTGAAAGCCTTATTTTATATAAATACTAGGCGATAAGCCTGCCCAGAGGGCAGTCTATTTTTAAAAAAAACTACAACCCCCAAAAGCTAAAATTACAACAACAAAATATGTAATATTACAGAAAAAAATAACAAAGCTATCTAAAATAAAAAAAAAACCCTAAACTAATACCCCCAATATAAAAACACCCCCGAATCTAATACTAAACTATCAATAGCCCTTAAAAGGGGCTTTTTGTAGGGCATTGCCCCTAAGTTAAACCACTCTTTTGCCTAAACAAATTACCCCATAACAGTAAAAAAAAAAACACCCATCAAACCCCCCCAAAATAAAAAACTAACACTAAAAAAAACTTAAACTGGGAGCTAACCGCAGTGCAGAGTGGACATGTTGGTACTGAGCTCCAGAATTTTGCTGTTTAAAAGTAAATAATCACCATAATTTTTGAGTAACTAGAGGTACTTGAGGGACAGTAAAGGATTATTGAACATCCTAAAATACCCTAACTCTCAACTAACTGAGTTTTTGTACTGCCTACAAGAAACAAGAGCCCTGAAGTAACTGCTCACTGAACAACCTGCTAGTTGGCAGGGCGGCTGCCAATTGAGCTTCGGAGGTAGGCTAATAGGCGTGAAGAGAAGCCGTAAGAGAAGCGCCAACTAGAGAGCCACTCCACATTAGAAGCCTCGGGGCCAGATACGCTGGAAGAGTCTCTCATCTGGGCCGCCTTGTGACTTATAGGATACCTTTCCGGGGGGCCGACCATCAGGAGTAGGGCGGAGTAGTAGTGTGGAGATGACTGGAGGTCTCGACAGTGTGTCCCTCGAGTGTTTGCTGCAGAGGTGGAGGGAGAGCACTTTGGCGGCGAATTGGCGGCCATTTGCGGCATGGGTAGAGAAAAACAGAGCAACGATAGCCCCAAAAAGTAGCTACTGCCTTCACCTCCGATCATTTCACACCGACCTTGAGGAGCCTATCCAGGCTTGGTTGGCGACAAACTGGAGCTGCACTATTGATCCTGAAAACAAGGAAGCCTTCAGTAGCCATTAAATAAGGTTGCTGGTAGGTCCTGAACCACTTAAGCATGGTCTCGGTAAGGCAGGAAACAAACTGCCATTGATCTTGCAGTGTGACCGCATCCTGCCTTCTCTTCTGTGGTTGGCCCGGCGAGGCCCCTTAGCCCCTACAGCCGTTGCAAGTGCTGCAGGCCCTAGGGTACCGGGAACTCGGAGGAACAAGGTGAGGAATGATGTCTTACCTATATTTGTTACACACACCCTAGACTGACTTTATATAGATCTTCACCAAGGCTTTTTATTTACCCAGTGCCCTGGGACACTAAAATACTCTATACAACCATCGCTAATACAGCACCACAGAGGGGTTTACTGGGGGTCATACCCTGACCTAGCTTTACCCCACTGCTTTATCAGACCTCCTTATTATACTACTTTTGGTGGGTACAGATAGCTGTACCCTACAGCTTCTGTCTGGAAAGCTTTCCTGCCCCTTTGCCCATACTGTTATTGTCCCCACTGGGAACATTGCTCTTCCCCTTGACTCAACTACCACCTACAGTTGGGGAACCTAGTGCCTATACCCCATAGTGAGGAGACCCGCAGATTCAAGCACCTCCCTAACCTGGACTTGCCCTTATTTTACTAGGTTTAACCTAAAGCTCTTAAAAATTTGGTCCCCCTCTCCATGGAGACTTGGAAGCAGTCCTTAGAGGAGCCACACCACGCATTTTTGAGGCATTAGGTACACCATCGAGGAACTTTCCATAATTGCCTTTTAAGCCAAGTTTCCCTGGACTCAGTTTCCACTCTCCTGAGTTGTTTTCATAATCCAACAGCTGCTGCGTCTGCTTAACTGTATTTGGGGGTAGTGCCTCAAAGTGTAGTGTCATTCTACTGTTTAATCACTGACCTTACTTCCACAGGGCTTTAATCTTGTATACTTGCTGGCTACATCATATGTCATAAGGTCATAACTACACTGTGCGTTTTACTGGAACGTCTCTTTTTCTGTGTACATTGAAAATTGTGGGGCCTCCTTGAGACTCTCCCTTTCCTGTCTCTGCTTGTCCAAGCTGGTCACTTCCGTCTTCCTTTTCCCCCTTCCTTCGGGTCGTATCCCCTATTCCCTGAGTTGAGGAGGGGGTCCGTTATTGTTCTACAGTAACCCTTTCACATCAGTTCTACTTGGGTCTGGGTTACGTCCCCTCGGGTTCTGGGTTACCCTTGTTAGTCCCCCTTTATTTGAGACCGTAGTCTGTATTTAAGTGCAGCTTTTGGCGTCGGCCTTGTAACTCAAGTAAAATGTAAGCCTTAAACTCTCTGCCTCCCCCTCTTCCGGCCCTAGAGAGCTTTGCATAACTAACTAACTTTCCCCTCCCGACACTAGAACATTTCTTATCTAGCCATTAAACTAATTGCTTTGTTTTAGGGGCCTCGACGGGACGTCACCTATCCCTGCTCCACAGTTACAATATGTAAAGTAGGACAATCTGCCTTAGCTACCTTGTTATTTAAGGGGTAATCTTAAAGTGCCTATTAACAACTTACTATTATAACCAGGAACCTGACCTTATAATTCAGAAAGATGGCCCTCATACCTCTAGGAGACCAAGTGAAGACCCCCCCACTGTCGCTAAAAAATACAGTATACGATCATTTCACTTAATCTGGAAAGGAATCTGCCATAGATCAAAATGCAGAGCTGCAGTGACCCTGAATCACTTGATGAAGAATCTCAGTCAAGTATTCACTCAGCGGCTCCTTCACATCATTTCTTCATGAAATCTACTTACAGAAGATGCTTGTTAATAAGACCACAGTCCATCACACAAGAGATCCAATGAAATTCTGCGAATTGAAGAAGGATATCTCTGAGATAGGCGAGAGAGTTTACGCACTTGAGTCGTAAACAAGATTATATAGTGGTCGACCAGACCAATCTACCTTTCCTACACAGAAAATCTAGCAGAACAATTAACGCAACTGGAGTTTAAAATGGCTGACATCAAAGATAGTTCCCGATGGAACAATATACGATTCAGAGGGATTCCTGAGAATGTCGGGACATTCTGACCTGCAAACATTCCTAAGAGAACTCTATGTTGAACTCATATGTACCCCGGAGGGCCTTGGTCGGCACTATGGAGAGAGCTCATAGAGCCTTGAGGTTTAGATCGGGTACCAGATAGAAAAACCAAGATATTTGATACTCTTCTTTCATAGCTACATCTACAAAAACAGGTTGATGCAGGTGGCGTTCAGGAATACCTTCCCTGCCAGAGAAGTTCAGTGACATCCTACTCCTACGTGATCTCTCTATACACACCTTGCAGTATCGCAAAACCTACCAACCGTTCACACAGCAGCTCTCCGTAAAGCTAATATTAAATACCGTTGGGGGTCACCCAACAAACCTGGTGGTCACCAAAGGATAACAAAACCCATGTGATATCTACTCTTCATCAACGGACTGTCTCTCCTCACATCCTGGGGGTCTTCACTAAGATATGTCTCCTCCACAACAGCTACAACATCCGAAATTGAGAGCCTCAGCTCCGGAATGGAGTCACAAGGATCAAAGAGCAAAAAGGCCAAAAACCAATCCACCTCAAGACCTAACTTGAATTCCATCACTTCCTTTCCTATATAGAGACATTGCAACCTCAGAGTGCCTAGACTTATCTATTATGGAGAATGCCTGAACGTTAAAGGGGCAGTTAGTATCTGTTTATATGCACTTCACAAGTCTTACCCTATTTATGTTTGTTGATAGTACTGTTTATTTTTACCTCTCTTATTGCACTTTTTCTAGCACAAAGTTACAGATAGTTATGTCTGTGGAGCAGGGTCAACATGGCTGACCTCTGCTTCTTATTGCTGTTCTCCCCCCCCCCCCCCAAACAGAAGCCCATACTAGTGTTCCACTGTGGCGGACTATTTCCGCCACTTCCCCTTCCTACATACCTTAATTTTTACCTAACCCACCTTGCCTCCCCATATAACCCCATCTCTTTTTGATCCCTACTCTTCACTATTGGCTTCACTCAAGCTCTTGACACACAATGTTAGAGGTTAAACTCCTGCATAAATGAAGCCTTACTGGGCAAGGTCCCTTAAATACCCACAACCCCTGATGTAGTTTTTTTACAGGAGACCACTGACTTCTGACGGGTCCCATCATACAATATCTAAGGACTTACACTGTGTTAGAGTATGCCTCGTTTTCATAAAAAGCCAGAGCACCGCAATCCTGATCATAAGAGAATAGCTTTTCAGTGTTCTCAGCTCATCAAAGACCCCCCAAGCCAGGTTCTTAATTCTAGTTTGTAAATTAGATCATGTTTCCTACACACTGGTATCTATCTATCTCTCTATCTATCTATCACCTAACTCCCACCAACTCAAATATTTAAAACGAAACACTTATTGCAGTATGACAGACAGAGTGAAAATTGGTAGAGTTATACTAGCAGTAGATTTCAACATGACACCTTGGGACCCCACCATTGATAGAAAGGCCAGTACATTTAAACAACAGTCTTTCCCCATTCAACACAACTTTAGTCCAACTTCAGGCAAGTCATCACCCAATCTAACTACTATGATATGTGGAAGATCCCTGCACACCAGAGACAGGGACTACACTCACTTTTCCCATCCACATAAGACATACACTAGGCTAGATCATATTTTCTGCTCATCAGAAATGTTAGATGCAGTCAAAAGCCCTAAAATATCTTTGTGTCCATGGTCAGACCATGACTTTGTTACAGCAGATCTTCATTTGATGGAAAATTCTGGATCTATAAATTCTCCTGGCGCCTTTCCCCCTCAGGTGCTTTTAGATATACCTTTTTAGAGAGGAACTTAGAAATTATTATATTCTCAAATAAATTATAACAAGCTAGTTCGTGATTACACACGTTGGGGAGCCGCTAAGGGCCACTATTAGGGGGCCTCATTATTAGAAGGCAAGCCCACTTGAAAAAGCAGTCTGGTCTGCCCCTGTCCCAATCCCACATTGAACTATGCCGCCTAGAGCTCTCCAACCGGTCCTCACCTTCAGTCTCCACTACAAAACAAATCACAAAAATAGGAAACATTATCTGTCTACTCGAATTAAAACATACCCAATCCAATCTCTTTAAACTGAAACAACTCTTCTACTATAAGAGTGATAAAGCCGATACCCACCTAGCCAAAAAAAATTAAGACATAAGACAAGCACCACTATAATCCACCACATACAATCAGGGAACCAAACTTACCACTTACCGTCACAAATAGGCACAGTGTTTCTCAAAATTTTATCGAGCTTATATAATATAGAAGAGACAATTGAACACACATCAACCAATCCCCTCAGACATCAGAGCGTTTCTAGACAATTTGAAGCTTCCAGCTCTTCTAGATGAACACCGCAAATCCCTTACAACTCATTTTACACTTTGGGAAATTAAAGGTGTCATTAAAAAACACGAAAGCCTTCAAAACCCCAGGTCCTGAACCTTTACTCCTTAGGTTCTTTAATCTAGCTAAAGAGAAAGGCAAGTTTTCTAGTAAGTTCTTAGAAGCTACGATTATTACCATTCCAAAGCCCCTAAAAGATCCCGTCCCTCTGCTACAGTTATAGGTCAATTTCTCTTATAAACTGAGATGTAAAAATCTACGCCAAATTGCTAGCTAACCTTATTTCCCTCTTGCTCCCCCACATTATTGACCTAGACCAAGTAGGGTTCATATCCGAACGGGAAGGCCCCTGACAATTTTAGGCGGCTACTCAATATCTTTACCAAATCTACCAGACTGAATAGGCCTTTCCCTGTCATCTCATTGGATGCAGAGAAAGCTTTTGATCGAGTCTGGTGGAGTTACCTATGGGAGGTTCTTAAAAACCTTTGGTTTCCCAGAAAAACATCCTGACAGCCATTCAAGCGCTATACTCTAACTCCCATGGCAACAGTGAAAGGATTAAGGTATTACTCGCCACCTTTACCAATCTCCAACGGAACTAGACAGGGATGTCCCCTCTCACCTTTGCTGTTTGCCTTGGCAATTGAACCCCTTGCAGAACAAATCAGATTGGACAAATAGATAGATGGCATCACTCTACATGGTACAAATCACAAAATAGCTCTTTTTGCTGATGATGTCACCATTTTCTCATCATACCCTTTATCCTCACTTCCCAGGCTTGAAGATATCCTAGATTCTTTTTGACATATGTCCTTTTATAAATTGAATTTAGCTAAAACCAAAATTTTTAAATGGGTATACCCCAAGTTGCGGTTCAATGCCTCAAAACCCAACACAAGGTAAATTGTGGTTAACAATTTCGTCACACACCTAGGGGCCAAGATATCACATAGTTTACTGCAGATCATTAAGGACAATTATTTTCCCCTGCTGTCTGAGCTATGTACCCTGAAAAATAAAATGGGACTATACATACATTTCCTGGATAGGCAGATTCACAGTCCTCAAAATGTCCTTTTTGCCTAAAATAAACATACCTCTTTCGGTGTCTCCCAGTTCGAATCCCTAGGTACTTGCTCCACCAGTTTCAAAGTGAATTTACCAAATACATCTGGCAACATAAACCCCCTAGAAGTGGCCCACAAAATTCCTACATTCCCCTTCACCATGGAGAGGATAGCTTCCCCCTCTGTTTTCCGTTACTATGAAGGGGCAATGTTAACTCATATATCACAATGGGGGGCAACAAAATCATACAGTAAATGGAAATTCATTGAACAAGCCTCCTTGCCACATCATATACACCTTCCTGACTTTAATTTGGATCCCCCTCACTCCCATCGAACCTTAAATATTACTAACCCCATAATCTGTGAGTGCCTGGGGATGTGAGAACAAGATCAGACATTATCCTCACATAGCCCCACAACCCTTCTCCGGTACCTCTCTTGTGGGTTGACTCTTCGGTCTCCCTGACTCTCACCCCAAAAAGTGGACACAACTAGGAGCAAAAGGTGGGTCTCAGACCTTTGGTCCCCTTCTCCACAACTGCGTTTCCGCACACTAGAAGAAATAACAAATGACTAGTCAACACCCTTATATATGAAATTTGAACACATTAGATTGAAAAGCTTTCGTGACAAGCTCGGCGCTTAATCCAGATTTGTCCTCAACCCTCGCACAGTGTGGTTAATAGTCTGGGCAACAGGGTAATAGATTATGCAAACCTCTATCTCTACACTACACCCTCATAGGCAACACAGATTGTGAAACAAACTATATCACCTACTCAAATGGGAGCTATACCTTAACACCACATTCTCCCTACAAATTTGGCAGTATACTCTAACCCTTACTAAAAAGGCCCTAAACTGTGTAACATTCTTTGAGACCTATTACAAGTTACTCACGCATTGGTGTTATATTCCCACAAAACTGGCCAGAATGTATGGATCTACCTCGCCTTTGTGCTGGCGTGACTGTGGACAGATAGGTGACACTTTGCACATTTTGGTGGAATGCCCTAAATTGTACTTCTATGGAATGCCTGTTTCCGTGTGTTATCCGGTTTGGATATAAAACCTCTCCAAGATGTCCTCTAATGCTCTCCTTCACATTGGAACTAATACCCCTCCCTAAACACCAGGCATATTTATGTATATATCTCTTAACTGCGACTAAGGCGGCAATTGCCCAAGGCGTGGAAAAGCACGTCCCCCTCCTAGTTGGGCCTACGATATTAAATTCAATGGCATATATCTATACAATGGAGAAAGGTATATTTTAAACGCTTAGATAGATCAGACTTTTTCAAGCTTATTTGGGCAGATTGGGAGCATGTTACGACACTACCTGGACTCCTAATGTCATAGCCAACTCTTAAACTGGGCTACTGGACGGTAAGGACTATCTACCCTGACCTCTTCCTTTTCCCTCCTTTCCACCTCACCCTTTTCCCTCCTTTCCCACCTCACCCCCCACCTTTTTCTCCCTGCCTTCCTCACCTCTCCTCACTACTTAAGAACCTCAAATGTTGCTATATTTATATATGAAATTACAGTATGTGATGTTTACTTATTATTTGTACAGTTTATATGTTAGACTGCCGAGGCCCTGCGTGCCTCCTTCATTACTACCTTTATTAATTTTCTTTTTTGTTTCAGATTTTTATTTTTGTCACAATAAAAGTTTTTGAAACTTTAAAAAAAACAAAAAAAAAACCCATAAAGCTACCCATTGCCCCTAAAGGGACATTTATATGGGCATTGCACCTTAAAAGGGCATTCAGCTCTTTTCCAGCCTATTAAATCCCTAATTTTAACGAATAAAAAAATAAAAAAATCTAACACTAAGCCCCCAAGCAGGTACTCACCATTCCTGAAGTCCCGGCGTAAGAAGGTCTTCTTCCAGGTGGCTCCATCATCTTCTATCTTCATCTGGAGCGAAGGCAGCGTGGAGCAAAGGTGCGGAGCTGTGGATCCTCAGCAGCGGTCCTCAGTTGCGGCGTGGAGCAGAGGCGTGGAGCTGTCTTCCCCGACACGTGGATCCTCAGCGACGGTCCTCAACAGCGGCAGTCCTCGGCAGCATGGAGACTCCTCTTCATCCAATATCCGTTGTACACTAAAGATTGAATGCAAGGTACTGCAATCAATTTGGGGTACCTTGCAATCCTATTGGCTGAAATTTTGAAATCAGCCAATTGGATTAGAGCTACTGAAATAGGATTTCAGTAGCTCTCATCCTATAATAATTATGGGGTGCCTTGCATTCAATTGCGTAAAGAGGAGCCTCCACGCCGCTGAGGACCTCCGCTGTCGAGAACCACCGCTGAGGACCGCCGCTGAGGATCCAGGCATCGGGAAGACAGCTCTGCACCTCTGCTCCATGCCGCCTTCACTCCGGATGAAGATGGAGCTGCCTGGAAGAAGACCTTCTCCACCAGACTTCAGGAACTGTGAGTACCTATTTGGGACTTAGGTTTAGACTTTTTTTTTATTTTAATTTTTTTGGGTGGTTTTTTAGATTATGGTTTTTTTGGGCTTGAAAAAAGAGCTAATTGCCTTTTAAAGGGCAATGGATAGTTTAGTTTTTTTAATGTTAGTTTTTTTTTATTTTTGGGGGGTTTGGTGGGTGGGGGGTTTTACTGTATGAGGGGGGGACTTAGTATTTTTTAGAGGTAAACGAGCTGTTTTAACTTAGGGCAATGCCCCACAAAAGGCCCTTTTATGAGGGCTATTGGTAGTTCAGATTAGGGGGTGTTTTTAGATTAGGGGGTGTTTTTATTTTGGGGGGCTTTTTTTATTTTCATAGGGATTAGGTATATTTTTTTATTGTTTAGACTTTTTTATTTTTGTAATTTAATGTTACTTTTTTTAATTTTTAATTGTAATTTAGTAGTAATTGGGGTTAATTTAGGGGGGTGTTAGGTTACAGGGCTTAGTAAATTAAATTCCTTGTGGGGGGGGTTGGAAGATTAGAGGTTAATAGGTTAATTAGGTTGATTGTGATGTGGTGTGTTTGGCGGTTTAGGGGGTTAATGGGATAATAAGGGTTATTGCAATGTGGGGGGTTGGCGGTTTAAGGGTTAATAGGTTTAAATATGTTTATTGCGAAGTGGGGGTTTAAGGGGGTTAATAGGTAATTAGGTTTATTGCGATGTGGGGTGGTTGACGGTTTAAGAGTTAATAGGTTTAAATATGTTTATTGCGAAGTGGGGGTTTAGGGGGTTAATAGGTTAATTAGTTTATTGCGATTGTGGAGTGGGTGATGGTTAAGGGGGTAATATTTTAATTATGTTATATGCGGATTAGGGTGTTTAATTCTTATTGCTTTGCGATGTGGATCTTTCACCACCCTGCCATTTTTCAGAATCTACTGGGATGGCAACTTTGCCAACAATTCTTTAGCTCCCTCGCGCAGCCATCATCCCTTTGAGGATGCATGCGCAACTGACGACACCAAAGGACGCGTAAACAATGTGATTATAGTAAGATTATAAATGGTGCCTAAAGGATTTTTTTTAACAATGTTTTGGTGTATGTTTTATATGATGACATATAAAAGTAACATAACAATTTAGATTTTACTGGAATTTCAATGATCAATAAGTATATTAACTCATTCATTTACCTATTCTTGGATTTCATATTTTTTTTTGTTATTTTTATGTCAACATATTTCTTAGTTATACCAGCTGTAGAGTATTACATGTATGGGAAAGCATTATTTTTTTATTTTATCTCAGCCCTATTGTTCTCAAAAACATTTCCTTTTTAGTGTGGTAAGACTGCAGGCCTTATGAAGAGCCTCTTTAGTTCATCTCTATAAAACATACAAAGTCATTACTGAAACTGTGTATAACAACTAAGTTGGAAAACATTATAAAGGACATTTAAATGTTACTCAGGGAATAGCTCTAGTTCTCATTATTACAAGTAAAGGGGCAACTCCCATCTGGGGAAGATGATCCCTGCAAATGCCATCTTGTTTACATAGCTTTTCTATATGGAATACTACAGGAATTATATTTCAGTGTAGGTGGCCGGTTCAACATGCAAAAAACAGCTATTTAAAATGACAATGCATAGGTAAAGGAGATATTTATTAAACAAATACTACTGTTTACTCACTACTTTTAGTAACAATAGTAATAATAATTAATAATAATATACTGCAGCCAGTAGAATGTAACAACTTTTTAGCTGTTAAAGGATATTCTCTTTGGACAAATCTAATTTTTGACATGGTCTAAAAGATATGACAAATTTTCAACTTTTAACATATTTTACCACAGTAGCCTCCAGTGCAAAAAAAATCAGTTGCCTTTGCATAAATAAGGAATTTAATGGCAAGTTGCCATTCGCAGTGCCTATAAACATCATTTTAAATTACTAATTTAGAGAACACTTAAAGGGACACTGAACCCAAATTTTTTCTTTTGTAATTTAGAAAGAGCATGCATTTTAAGCAACTTCTAATTTACTCCTATTATCAATTTTTCTTCGTTCTCTTGCTATCATTATTTGAAAAAGAGGGCATCTAAGCTTTTTTTGGTTTCAGTACTCTGGGACAGCACTTTTTATTGGTGGACTGAATTTATCCACCCAATCAGCAAGGACAACCCAGGTTGTTCACCAAAAATGGGCCGGCATCTAAACTTACATTCTTGCATTTCAAATAAAGATACCAAGAGAATGAAGAAAATTTGATAATAGGAGTAAATTAGAAAGTTGATTAAAATGTCATGCTCAATCTGAATCACTGAAAGAAAGACTTTTGGGTACAGTGTCCCTTTAATACTCATCTTCTAATAAAATTGAAATATGTTCTGTGTTTCACATGCAATGTAAAGGATTTTAAGAATGAAATCAATGCTTTTTTGTATTAATCTCTTTTTTTTTCTTTTCTGTATAGACTAATTGAGATAATTTTTGTCATTTCTTAAAGCTGAAAAGTTTGGGACAATATTGGAGGTACAACATTCACAGAATATATCAAAAGAATAAAGTATAATTGCTTTGAACTAGAATATTTTCCTTTGAGAAATCTACATCAATTGATGGCTGAAATATAGCCCTCGGGTATGCAGCCTGACAAGCCTTTGATAAAAGGATCCAGCACAGTTGTCAATATATCTAGTATACAAACATGCCATGGCAACAATACTGAAACAAATAATGCTGCACAGTTAGGAGTCATCAATTTACTAGAACTTTGAAAGCAAAATATGAATGGAGCAAGATCTAGAAGGAACTATTCATGTGAATTACAGTATGCTGGTTGTTTATTAATCTAATGTCATGTATGTCTATAAATTAAGTATCCAGATTGTTATTTTTAGAAAATATTTTGTGTGATTGTACAAAAAAATATATACTATACAATACTATTACAGTAACGTTTTGGGCACTAGTTTAAAAAAGGAGAATCTAGAAATGGAAAAATGTGCAGAGGAGGGTGACCACATTGGTTATGGGAATGGTAGATTTGAGTAATATAGAAAGGCTGGAAAAGCTGTAATTATTTACATTAGAAAACAAAAGTCTCAGAGGGTATATGATTAAATTACTGTACAAATATATACAGGGAACATATAAGCAATTCTAATCTTATTTGCTAGATGTCATCTATTGAAACGTAAAGTGACATAAAACCCAATTTTTTTTCTTTCATGATTCAGATAGAGCATGCAATTTTAAATAACTTTCTAATTTACTTCTATTGTCAAGTTTTCTACGTTCTCCCTTTTTTTATTTTTTTTTATTTATAACCAGCGGTACATGCCATAAAAAATAAAGAAAGAAAATAAATCACATTATAGTTACTGCGCCACACAGGGCTACATACAACATAACAAAAAAAGCAATCTAGAGTCAATAGATATAATTATAACATTCTGGACTTTATACTTCATTAAATTTTACCCCAACGTGGTACTCTTGATTCTAGGCATATACTACTGGAATTTTTCTCTTTTTCCTATCCTATTCCCCTTTTCCTCTTCCCTTCCTTTCAATGTAACAAACTTTACAGAACATAATTTAGAAAATAAACATAGGCTCATTGCACACTTAAGTGTATATATTTGAGTACCAGGAGATTAAAACGAGAAGAAAAAAAAAATGCCCGGAATGAAGGGGCCTTTTTACTCTTCCAATTTCTCAAAATCAAATTACGAACCAGTAAAGTTATAGTGTTAAAAATACCACGATTTCGATCCTCTGTATAGAGCAGAAATATTCTATTTGGCGTAAAAGAAGGAAAATTTAATACATGCTTATTTAACCAGTAGTTAACTTTCTGCCAACATTGTCGTATTTTAGGGCAGAACCAAAAACAGTGAAGCAAGTCAGCCCCCGGGCTAGAGCATTTATAGCAACAATCTAAATGGCCTATATTCCATTTAGCAAGTCTCTTTGGTAAAATATAGGTATTATTAAGGAGCTTTAAATGTGATTCTTTCCATGTGGAACGTAGAGAGGCCGTGGTTATCCACAGAAGACTTTTCTTGATATTATCAAAGTTACTCTCTTCAAAATATTTTGACCAATATGCTGACAGTTGCTCTATATTTAATTGGCCCTGCTTGGCCAAGAGTATCTTATACAATAGGGAGATTGATCGATTCCCCGGCCTATACATGTTTATAAAGTCCCCAATTTTCTCAAAATTCTCTGACCAACTGCCAAACTTTAGTTTTTTTATTAATAAAATGCCGGACTTGCAAATATGCATAAAAGTCTTTATTTGATATGTTATATCTAGCAACTATCTAATCGAATGTTCTAATATGAGATCTTTCATCAACTAGCTGTATTAAATTAGTTAGACCTTTTTCTGCCCAGCGTTTAAAGATCACGTACTGTCGACCAGGTATAAAATCAGGATTTCCTCTAATGGGGAGGAAAGAGGAGATCCGAAAATTAATCTGGAGATACGCACATAGTTGTTGCCAAGCCTTGACCACATTAAATATACTATATATTTTCTTGATACTATCCGCTAGTTGTAAATATGGATAGTGTAATAATGCTTTAAGGGAGAGAGGTTGTATAATATTCTCTTCTATTGTTAAATTTGTCAGGTAATTAGCTGATAACAACCAATCAACTCCATGTCTAGCAAGGATAGCAACGTTATAGGTCTTTATATCAGGAAATGCCAAACCCCCAGAATCTTTCAGAACTGATAATTTGGTTATTGAGAGCATGTGTCTGGAATTTGTCCAGAGAAATTTGGCACATGCCTGATAAAAAGATCTAACATCCTGATAGTGGAAGATTATTCATTATATAAGTTATTTGAGGGAAAACAATAGTTTTAATCATCATTACTTTGGCAGAAAGGGAAATCAGACCATTGACGCAATTTCACGAATATCTTAGAAAAACAAGGTGTATAATTCAACTTATACCACATATTCGGGTCTCTATGTAAAATAATTCCTAAATATCTAAAGCTCTCTACCTCCTTCAAATTATGCAGCTTCAAACTATATTTATTTTTATAAATCCATAAAATCTCCGTTTTTGAGGTGTTGATCTTATACCCTGAGATAACCCCGAATAAATGCAGTGACTTCAAAGCTATAGGTATATTTACACTAGTATTTTCAAAATATAGTAATAAGTCATCGGCATATAGTGATAACACACATTTTTGATTCCCAAATTCTATTCCTTTCAGTTCTTGTCTCAAATGAATTGCTAAGGGCTCCACGGCTATATTGAAAAGGAGAGGGGGCATCCCTGACGCGTCCCTCTTTCTAACTTAAAAAAGGGAGTTTGGCTATTGTTAATCATAATTGCTGATATTGGATAATTATATAAAAGTCTGATAAAATTCATCAACTTGCCACAGAAGCCAAAGCTAGTCAGAGCATTAATAGATGCTCCCATATTATGGAGTTAAAAGCCTTCTTGGCATCAACCATCATCATACCAAGATCAAATTTAGGTACAATTTTATCTCGCGAGAACCCGTTCCAAAAATGTTCTAGGATCATGTAGGTTTTCCGAATATTCTTCGTAGGCGATCTATTTATCATAAAACCTGCTTGATCTGGGTGTATAATTTCTTGTAGGGGTGTTCTTAACCGATTAGCAATTATAGAGGTAAGCAATTTATAGTCTGTATTTAATAAAGAGATTGGTCTGTATGACCCTGGATCTGATGGATTCTTATCTTTTTTGAGAATAAGAGTGATGATTGACGCCGAGAAGAACCGTGACATTGTTCTTCCGTCCATATAATATTCATTAAACATACATGTTAACATAGGAGCAATTTCTGATTTAAGTATTCGATAGAATTCCGCAGGTAATTGGTCTGGCCCAGGGGCCTTTCCTAATTTAGCTTCCTCTATGGCTTTTAAAACTTCAGGCATGGAGATAGGCTCATTAATTAAGGCAACCTGTTCTGATGTAACCCTAGGACAAGATATATTCCCCCAAAAGAGTGTATTGCTATGGGGGTCTATTGCTTTGGCAGAATATATATTTTTAAAATAGTCTAGGAAAAACTTTTGAATATCGCTAGGTTGTGTGTAGCATTGATCTCCCATACTGATTTTTTCAATTATGTTATTCTTTTTTCTTGCCTTGTCTAGTCTCGCAAGGTATTTGGCTGACCTCCCATAATGCCCAGCGTAGCGTGCATTCATTCTAATCTCCTCATTATTTACTTTAGTAGAGAGAAACAGATCTCTATTTTGTCTTGCTACCTTATACTTATTCCAGTATTTTCTGAGTGGGGTATTTATATATTTTTGGTATGCCTTAGTCACTGCATTGGCCAACTGCAATTCTCGTGCCTTAAATTTCTTTTTGGTCAGTATCATGTAAGCTTTTATCTCCCCCCTAAGGAATGCTTTTGCAGCCTCCCAAAAGACCTCCAGTCTATCTACATAGTTTTTATTATTAATACTGTATTCTCTCCATTTATTTTTAAGCCAATTATGAAATGAGACGTTATTTATCATATGTTTTGGAAAATAAAAATTGTTCATCACGTTTTGACCTATCTGGACACCTATTTCTAACGATAGAGGAGAGTGATCTGAGAGTACTATATCATGTATATCTGACTTGGTATCATCTCTTAGTAGGGAATCCGAGACTAGAAAAAAATCAATCCTTGAGAAGGATCTATATACCCTAGACTCGCATGTATATAATTTGATATCCGGGTGTTGGATGCGCCATATATCATGTAATTTTGCATTTTTACATATTTGAGAAAAGATCTTAGATTTCTGGGGGGCTGGGCGAGTCTGTTTAGGTGAAAGGCTGTCTAGTATGGAATTTGGTGTAAGATTAAAATCGCCAGCTAATATTATATTTTGTAGTGCACAAAGACACAGTTTGGCGGTAATATTTTCCCAAAACGGGTGGTCTATAGTATTAGGGCCATATATATTACATATTGCATAGTTGAATTTCGCCACTTCAATTGAGAGAATTATCCATCTATCATTTGCATCTATGCGAGATTCCTGTATATTATACTCAAAATTTTTATTATATAGAAATGCAACACCTCTTTTTCTTTTAGAACAGTCTGAAGCTATAACTTGGCCAACCCAATTACACTTGAGCTTATCTGCTTCTGTTTTTTTCAAATGTGTCTCTTGTAATAATACAATGTCTGGACGAAACTTCGCTAAATATTTAAAAATCTGTTTTCTTTATTTTGGTGATGTTATTCCCCCTATGTTCCAAGAAATAATCTTAATTTTCTTTATCATACTCTATATATAATCAACTACCAACATTAAAATGAAGGGTGAGGGAGAGAAAAAGGGGAGGGAGGGGAGAGAAAAAAAAATACAGAAAGCTCAGTTCTCGTCTTAACTCCAACCAACAACAATTGTAGTATATATTCGTTTTGACCTTTACATAAAATTCTACTTTTGACATGATCCAACACTTCATAAGTGGAAAAAAAAAGAAAAGAAAAAAAAACAAGAAGGAAAAGGCAAAAAAAAAAAAAGACTAAAAAGAAGCACAAATAAAACATTAATACTTATAAAATCAAAGATATATTCTCCCGATAGCAGACTAGAGTGCCCTTATTTTTTTGCAATACTCTCTGGCCTCTATCTCATTAGTTATATTTACATTGCCCTCTGCTTCCTCAACTACAATTTTTGCTTGATATAGGAGTTTAGCTTTGAGACCTGCATTAATTAATCTAGTACAAAACAGGGCCAACTCTTTCCTTCTATAAGTGGTTTCGCTGGAGTAGTCTTGGAAGATTAGTATTTTGGCTTGGCCTATATAGAGGCTTCCCATTTTCCTGTAAGATCTTAATATATTTATCTTATCTTGGTAATTTAGGTATTTAACCATCATTGGTCTATTATAGTTTTGGTCTTTTTTATCGTCACTACTTCTGCCCAGCCTATGTGCCCTTTCCACTAGAATTGGGGAGTTATTTGGTGTTATACCTAACGCCGTGGGTAGTGTAACACTAGCAAATATTATCAGATCTGTAAACTCGCCGTTGTCCGGCAGGCCAATAATTTTCAAATTATTTCGGCGTGAACGGTCTTCCAGTTCATAGATTTTATCTTGCAATCTTTTTAATGTTTTATTGTTATCCTCTATATTTTGCTCTTGTTTGTATATTAAGTCTTCATTGGTTGAAACTCTATTTTTGACTTCCGTAAGTCTACTAGAAAGCTGTTTAAATTCTATCATTATGTTAGACATTTGTGACTTAAGTAATTCAAATTGCGGTAAAAAAATTTCAGAGATCTGAGCTATCAGTGGTTGTGTATCTATTTTGTGGATTAGTGTTTCACTGGGATTTTCTAATTGAGTTTCAGATATGCGTGTCCTTCTATCCTTCTGCTTAGGTGGCATGGCCGGGGAACTAGCTTTGGTATTAGTGATATATCTGTCCATGTGGCATACAATATTGCCCTCGCCTTTTTTTTTTTTTTTTTAATAAATTCTAAGTGAATCTATACAAAGTTTTGCAAAACCCTTATAGTGTGTATTGTGAAATATAGGGAATAGATACGGAGCCAACAGCTCTGATAGCGTGTATCAAATAAAAAATTAGTGCAGCTTTATAATGTATATTGTGAAATATAAGTCAAATAGAAATCTATCTATCTATGTTGTCTAATTTATTTACCCAAAAAAAGAAAAAATAGAGAGCCAACGGCTCTGATAGCGTGTATCAAAATAAAAAACTTAGTGCAATTTTATCCACCATACCATACCTCTCTAAACTATCCTGATTTGAAAAGAACCAGGACACCTTTACTAAACACACACCCCTAACACAGCAACCTTCTGAAACAGCATGTAGACAATACTAACCTATTTAAAAAGGAGATAACAAAGACCAAGAGCTTATAATATACTTAAAGTATTTTCAGTTCAATTGCTTGTATTCCTACAATTAAAGAGCACAATTGGTTTTCGTTCACCAATCTTGTAATCTGACTTTTACCTTTACATAACCTTTATTAATAGGTGACAGCTCCTTTGTAGGCCCTTGTACTTATATCACACCAGGTAAATTCAACAAATATTATGCTTCACAGCCACTTATGTTAGATATCAAGGATCATAACATTACTACCCAGAACTAAACATCGGTAATCTCAGATCACATGGGTGAATAATAACGGAGAAACAGGCAGTACAACATTAATTATAGCATGATCATAGTTATGGCAGAAACTGTTGGTTTCTAAAGTCCACTCTTGGGCATCTACCATCAGATATAGAGGCCCTCCAGCTGTAACTTGGCAAATCCATATTAGAGTACCATATAGAGAAGGGAGGGACTGGAGTTCACAGTACCTTGGTATACTACAGTTTTAAACACAGAGTCAATTCCCCTCACAGCCAAAACCATATATCATAATAAAAATAGGTATACTTGCAATACTAATGGCAAATTTCTTGGTTCCTTGCCGTCACATACGATTTCTCTCAACTTACTCTATGTTATGAGTAGTAGAAGTGCAGGGTAACAAAACCAACCGTAAGATAGATAAAGGTGCTTCAACTCCGGTGGCAGCAGGGTAACAAAACCAACCGTAAGATAGATACAGGTGGCAGCGATGATCAAATAGCCCATCGTATCCCAGAAAAGTTAGGCCATAACAGCCCTTCTGTCGGTAGTGGGCAGTTGTTTAGCTTCCTCGTGCTAACCGGCAGCACTCAGCATCTCAGCTTCTCAGCTCTTGGTACCAGGTTGACTTCTGGCGTCCTTTGCTCCAGCCACTACAAACTTCCTGCGGGCTGCTCTCCGTCGGCAATCAGGAACTATGCTCCTCCTTGCTTTACCTGTCTGGCTCAAGTATCTGAGCCACCAAACTTGTTCCGGGTTTCCGAGCCGTATGCACCTAGCAGCAGATGCAGTCGCCCTAGGAAGGTAGGAGACCTTCAGCAATGGGCAATTCGGTTTGGGAAGTTTTTTCTGCAAGCTACTCCAGCACCCGCGCTCACCATCCATGAGTACTGCTCACTCCTCCCACAGGAACCGGAACCTCGGCTGCAACAAATCCCACAGCACCCGCTTCTCTTGGTATTTGTTAAAAAAAACAGTGAAGTATGCTTAAAGGCATAGTAAAGTCCAAATTAAACTTTCATGCTTCAGATAGGGCATGCAATTTAAACAACTTTATAATTTACTTTTATCATCAAATTTGCTTTGTTCTCTTGTTAGTCTTAGTTGAAAGCTAACCTAGGTAGGTTCATATGCCTAATTTCTAAGCCCTTGAAGGCCGTCTCTGCATTTGAAAGTTTTCACAGCTAGAGGGGTGTTAGTTTATGTGGTTTCATATAGATATACTTGAGCTTGTGCATGTAAAGATATTTAAAGAATCAGCACTAATTGCCTGAAATGCAAGTCAGTCAAAAGATCTGAGATAAGGAGGCAGTCTGCCAAGGCCTTAGATACAAGGTAATTACAGAAATAAAAGTATATATTCTATAACAGTGTTGGTTTGGTTATGCAAAACTGGGGCAATGTAAATAAAGGGATTATCTATCTTTTAAACAATAACATTTGTGGTGTTTTCTATCCCCTTAAGAACCGGCCCTTTTCTAGAGCACAATATGGCAGCAGTTTTTCAAGAATGTTATCCATTCTGCCATGTAGTGCTTCAGATTCCTACCTAGGTATCTCTTCAACACAGAATATCATGGGAACCAAGCAAATTTGTTAATAGAAGAAAATTGGAAACTTTTCTTTTTTAATTATTCCCTCTGTCTGAATCACAAAAGAAAAGAGGTTTCATATCCCTTTAACAAATGGAGCTTTCACCTACAGCAGTAAGAGGTGTTCTTTAAAGTAAAAACAATAAGGATATGGAATTCTCACTGTAATTAGGTTGTTTTTTGCAAACTCTCTCTATTTTTTTTTAAATGGACTGATGTGTTTTAGGCATAGCAAGAAATACAGGGATATATTAGTTGGTATTGACAGTATAGTAGCTTGTTGATGCAAGAAGAAATCTGATTAAGGGGCCGATTTACTATGCCCCGAATAGGGCCACCACTGCTCCTTAAAGTGAATGTCAAGTTTGATGAATCAGTGCCCGGTTTTTAAAAATCCTTTTTAAAACAGGGGCACTTTCATTCATCAAACTTTACATTTTGTTTAAATACTTACCTTTTTAATCTTGAAAGCCACTCCAGCGATTGCCCCTCCTGCTGCTTGTCACTTCATACGTCAGCAATCCTCCAATAACGGCTTCCCCCCCAGGGGAATCATTGCCTGAGGCAACAATGTGATTGGAGGAAGCTGGATTAGTCATTTTTGACATATGAAGAGGCTTACGACGGGCGGGGGAAGTGCTGGAGCGGCTTTTAAGATTAAAAGGTAAGTATTTTACCAAAGCAAGTGACATGTAAAGTTTGATGAATGAAAGTGCCCTTGTTTTTATTAGGATTTTTAAAAACCAGGCACTGATTCATCAAACTTGACATTCACTTTAAGTGGATCCGCCGCCTCTAAGTGGTGTACAGCAATCAATCCAATCAAATATGATTGAGCGGATTGACACCCCCTGCTAGGGGGGCAGCTTTTCACAAGCAGTTCACTAGAACTGCTTGTGCAATTCTGAATGCTGACAGCTTATGCTGTCCGCATTCAGAGATGTCTGGCGGACATGATACATTGCAGCGTACCATGTCCGCCAGACATTAATAGATCATCCCCTTTGAGTCTAGATGGATTTTTTTTGCCTTTTAAAACACAAAAAACACAATTTCTTTTTATTTTCTTTTTTTTAACCTTCTTTACGGCTAGATTTAGAGTTGGGCGGTAGCCGTGAAAACCAGCGTTAGAGGGTTCTAACGCTGGATTTTACCGCCCTCTGGTATTTGGAGTCAGTCAGGAAAGGGTCTAACGCTCACTTTGCAGCCGCGACTTTTCCATACCGCAGAACCCCCTACACCATTTGCGCATCCTATCTTTTCAATGGGATCTTTCTAACGCCGGTATTTAGAGTCGTGGCTGAAGCGAGCGTTACAAATCTAACGACAAAACTCCAGCCGCAGAAAAAAAGTCAGTAGTTAAGAGCTTTCTGGGCTAACGCCGGTTTTAAAGCTCTTAACTACTGTGCTCTAAAGTACACTAACACCCATAAACTACCTATGTACCCCTAAACCGAGGTCCCCCCACATCCCCACCACTCTATTAAAATTTTTTAACCCCTAATCTGCCGACCGCACGCCGCTGCCACCTACATTATCCCTATGAACCCCTAATCTGCTGCCCCCTAACACCGCCGACCCCTATATTATATTTATTAACCCCTAATCTGCCCCCCTCAATGTCGACTCCACCTGCCTACACTTATTAACCCCTAATCTGCCGACCGGACTGCGCCGCTATTATAATAAAGTTATTAACCCCTAATCCGCCTCACTCCCACCTCAATAACCCTATAATAAATAGTATTAACCCCTAATCTGCCCTCCCTAACATCGCCGACACCTAACTTCAAGCATTAACCTCTAATCTGCCGACTGGAGCTCACCGCTACTATAATACATTTTTTAACCCCTAAAGCTAATTCTAACCCTAACCCTAACACCCCCCTAAGTTAAATATAATTTAAATCTAACAAAATAAATTAACTCTTATTAAATAAATTATTCCTATTTAAAGCTAAATACTTACCTGTAAAATAAACCCTAATATAGCTACAATGTAAATTATAATTATATTGTAGCTATTTTAGGACTAATATTTATTTTACAGGCAACTTTGTAATTATTTTAAACAGGTACAATAGCTATTAAATAGTTAATAACTATTTAATAGCTAAAATAGTTAAAATAATTACAAAATTAGCTGTAAAATAAATCCTAACCTAAGTTACAATTAAACCTAACACTACACTATCAATAAATTAATTAAATAAACTACCTAAAAATAATTACAATTAAACCTAACACTACACTATCAATAAATTAATTAAATAAACTACCTACAAATAAATACAATTAAACCTAACACTACACTATCAATAAATTAATTAAATAAAATACCTACAAATAACTACAATGAAATAAACTAACTAAAGTACAAAAAATAAAAAAGAACTAAGTTACAAAAAATAAAAAAATATTTACAAACATTAGAAAAATATTACAACAATTTTAAACTAATTACACCTACTCTAAGCTCACTAATAAAAAAAAACAAAACCCCCAAAATAAAAAAAAGCCCTACCCCTATTCTAAAATTAAAAAAGTTCAAAGCTCTTTTACCTTACCAGCCCTGAAAAGGGCCCTTTGCGGGGCATGCCCCAAAGAATTCAGCTCTTTTGCCAGTAAAAAAAAAACATACAATACCCCCCTCCCAACATTACAACCCACCACCCACATACCCCTAATCTAACCCAAACCCCCCCTTAAATAAACCTAACACTAAGCCCCTGAAGATCTCCCTACCCTTGTCTTCACCTCACCAGGTTCACCGATCGGTCCAGAAGAGGGTCCGAAGTCTTGATCCAAGCGGCGGCTGAAGAACTCCATCATCGGGCTGAAGTCGGAAGTCCATCATCGGGATGAAGTCTTCTATCAAGCCGCATCTTCAATCTTCTTTCTTCACGGAGTGGAGCAGAGCCATCTTCTTCTCAGCCGACGCGGATCCAACCTCTTCAAGCGACGCCTAGTCGCTGAATGACGGTTCTTTAAATGACGTCATCCAAGATCAGCCAATCAGATTGAGCTCGCATTCTATTGGCTGATCTGAACAGCCAATAGAATGTGAGCTCAATCTGGTTGGCTGATTGGATCAACCAATCGGATTGAACTTGAATCTGATTGCTGATTCCATCAGCAAATCAGAATATTCCTACCTTAATTCCGATTGGCTGATAGAATCCTATCAGCCAATCGGAATTCGAGGGACGCCATCTTGATGACGTCATTTAAAGGAACCCCTCATTCTGCGAGTAGGCGTCGTTAGAAGAGGATGGATCCGCGTCGGCTGGGAAGAAGATGGCTCCGCTCAGCTCCGGAAGAAAGAAGATTGAAGATGCTGCTTGATAGAAGACTTCATCCCGATGATGGACTTCTGACTTCAGCCGGATGATGGATTTCTTCAGCCGCGCTTGGATCCAGACTTCAGCCCGAGGATGGACGTCCCTCTTCAGCCCCCCGCTTGGGCTTGGATCAAGACATCGGAGGCTCTTCTGGACAGATCGGTGAAACCCGGCGTGGTGAAGACAAGGTAGGGAGATCTTCAGGGGCTTAGTGTTAGGTTTATTTAAGGGGGGTTTGGGTTAGATTAGGGGTATGTGGGTGGGTGGGTTGTAATGTTGGGGGGGGGTATTGTATGTGTTTTTTTTTCCAGGCAAAAGAGCTGAATTCTTTGGGGCATCGCCCCGCAAAGGGCCCTTTTCGGGCTGCGTAAGGTAAAAGAGCTTTGAACTTTTTTTAATTTAGAAAGGGTAGGACATTTTTTATTTTGGGGGCTTTGGTATTTTATAGGGGCTTTGAGTAGGGTGTAATTAGTTAAAATTGTTGTAATATTTTTCTAATGTTTGAAATATTTTTTTATTTTTTGTAACTTAGTTCTTTTTTTATTTTTTGTACTTTAGTTAGTTTATTTAATTGTAGTTATTTGTAGGTAATGTATTTAATTAATTATTGATAGTGTAGTGTTAGGTTTAATTGTACTTGGTTAGGATTTATTTTACAGGTAAATTTTGTAATTATTTTAACAATTTTAGCTATTAAATAGTTCTTAACTATTTAATAGCTATTGTACCTGGTTAAAATAAATACAAAGTTGCCTGTAAAATAAATATTAATCCTAAAATAGCTATAATAATAATTATAATTTATTTTGTAGCTATATTAGGGTTTATTTTAAAGGTAAGTATTTAGCTTTAAATAGGAATAATTTATTTAATAAGAGTTTATTTATTTCGTTAGATTTAAATTATATTTAATTTAGGGGAGTGTTAGTGTTAGGGTTAGACTTAGCTTTAGGGGTTAATCCATTTATTACAGTAGCGGCGAGATTCGGTCGGCAGATTATGGGTTAATAATTGAAGTTAGGTGTCGGCGATGTTAGGGAGGGCAGATTAGGGGTTAATACTATTTATTATAGGGTTATTGAGGCGGGAGTGAGGCGGATTAGGGGCTAATAACTTTATTATAGTAGCGGTGCGGTCCGCTCGGCAGATTAGGGTTAATAAGTGTAGGCAGGTGGAGACGACATTGTGGGGGGCAGCAGATTAGGGGTTAATAAATATAATATAGGGGTCGGCGGTGTTAGGGGCAGCAGATTAGGGGTACATAAGTTAATGTAGGTAGAGGCGGTTTACGGAGCGGCAGATTAGGGGTTAAAAAAAATATGCGGATGTCAGTGATAGCAGGGGCGGCAGAATAGGGGTTAATAAGTGTAAGGTTAGGGGTGTTTAGACTCGGGGTACATGTTAGAGTGTTAGGTGCAGACCGTAGGAAGTGTTTCCCATAGAAAACAATGGGGCTGCGTTAGGAGCACGAGCAAGTTTTTGAAGCTGGCCGCGTCCGTAAGCACAGCAGGAATTTAGAGTTGCAGTGGCATTAAATTATGCTCTACTCTGCCTTTTTGGAGCCTAACGCACTGAAACACAGCCATTCTGTGAACTCTAAATACCAGCGGTATTTAAAAGGTGCGGGGGGAAAAAAGCACACGTAGTTAACGCACCCCTTTGGCCGCAGAACTCTAAATCTAGCCGTTAGCGTTTAACAGTAGTGAAAGGGTTGAATGAAACATTGAACATGGTGGACTTGAGTCTAACTTCAACCTATATTACTATATAGCTATGCATTGTATAATATACAAAATATAAATAATATGTCATTTAAAAAACATGCTAACATAATAAAATGGTAGTAGCAATCATTCATAAAGTAATTCTTTAGGGAAGTATCTTAATGCTTATATTAGTTAGTGAAGTATCTTATCTTGATGGAGGTTGCCATAAATAGCTAGGATTCATTGTAAGTAATAAAAGTTTGAATCAGTTTACATTTTCTTTCTCTTTGAAAAAGAATATTAGCAGGCTCATTCAAGTCAAGGTTAGTAACAAACATGAAAGGTTTTCAAGAAGAAAATGCATTTTCCATTATTCTTTCAAGTTGATAGACTGTACTGTCTGTACATGGGAATCCTGCTACCAGGAAATATATTGTGGTTTGTAAATGAATATAATACATTTATAAATCCATACTTGATTTAATTAAAAGAAAAATGTTACTAAATGATATTATCGAACATAAACAATTTAGTTTTAACTATAACAAGAAACTCTAAATAAATCAATACATATCTTTATAAATAAATGGAAATGTCAATAAATAAACCACAAGTCAATTAAAGCAAATAAGGAAATATAAAAAATTGTTTTTGACAAAGTAGAAAAATAAAATTCAATATGGGAAAATATGTTTAGTACTTAGTTTGCCTGTTTACAAAGACATGGAGAGGTCAATATTGTATTTTTCTAAGGTTAGAAATAAAGCAAATCTTTATTTTTTTAACCCTACAGCCAAATTAACTTAGGCCTAGATTTGGAGTTTTGCGGCCAAAGGGTGCGTTTTTTTTTTTTTTTCTGGCCGCACCTTTTAAATACTGCTGGTATTTAGAGTTCACAGAATGGCTGGGTTTTCAGTGCGTTAGGCTCCAAAAAGGGAGCGTAGAGCATAATTTACCGCCACTGCAACTCTAAATACCAGCGTTGCTTACGGCGAAACAATGGGGCTGTTTGAGCTGAAAAAAAAACCTAACACCTGCAAAAAAGCAGCTTTCAGCTCCTAACGCAGCCCCATTGTTTCCTATGGGGAAACACTTCCTATGTCTGCACCTAACACCCTAACATGTACCCCGAGTCTAAACACCCCTAACCTTACACTTATTAACCCCCTAATCTGCCGCCCCCGCTATCGCTGACACCTGCATATTTTTTTTAACCTTAAATCTGCCGCTTCGTACACCGCCGCAACCTATGTTATCCCTATGAACCCCTAATCTGCTTCCCCTAACACAGCCGACCCCTATATTATATTTATTAACCCCTAATCTGCAGCCCCCAACGTCGCCTCCACCTACCTACAATTATTAACCCCTAATCTGCTGACCGGAACTTACCGCTACTATAATAAATGTATTAACCCCCTATAGCTAAGTCTAACCCTAACACTAACACCCACTAAGTTAATATAATTTAAATCTAACCAAATAAATTAACTCTTATTAAATAATTATTCCTATTTGAAGCTAATACTTACCTGTAAAATAAACCCTAATATAGCTACAATATAACAAATAATTATATTGTAGCTATTTTAGGATTAATATTTATTTTACAGGCAACTTTGTATTTATTTTAACCAGGTACAATAGTTATTAAATAGTTAATAACTATTTAATAGCTACCTAGTTAAAATAATTCAAAATTACCTGTAAAATAAATACTAACCTAAGTTACAATTAAACCTAACACTACTCTATCAATAAATTAATTAAATACAATACCTGCAATTATCTACAATTAAATAAACTAACAAAAGTACAAAAAATAAAAAAGAACTAAGGTACAAAAAATAAAAAATATTTACAAACATTAGAAAAATATTACAACAATTTAAAACTAATTACATCTACTCTAAGTCCCCTAATAAATAACAAAGCCCCCCAAAATAAAATATGCCCTACCCTATTCTAAATTACAAAAGTACAAAGCTCTTTTACCTTACCAGCCCTGAAAAGGGCCATTTGTGGGGCATGCCCCAAATAATTCAGCTCTTTTGCCTGTAACAAAAACACATACAATACCCCCCCCCAACATTACAACCCACCACCCAAATACCCCTAATCTAACCCAAACCCCCCCTTAAATAACCTAACACTAAGCCCCTGAAGATCTCCCTACCTTGTATTCACACGCCGGGTTCACCGATTGGTCCAGAAGAGCCTCTGATGTCTTCATCCAAGCCCAAGCGGGGGCTGAAGAGTGACGTCCATCCTCGGCTGAAGTCTTGATCCAAGCGGCAAATGAAGAAGTCCATCTTCAGGAAGAAATCTTCATCCTATCCGGGCAGAAGAGGACATCCGGACAGGCAAACATCTTCATCCAAGCCGCATCTTCTATGTTGTTCCATCCGATGACGAGCAGCTGATCTTTGAAGACCTCCGGCGCGGATCCATCCTCTTCATTCGACGTCCAACAGAAGACTGAAGGTTCCTTTAAGGGACGTCATCCAAGATGGCATCCCTCGAATTCCGATTGGCTGATAGGATTCAGCCAATCAAATTCAAGTTCAATCAGATTGAGCTCACATTCTATTGGTTGATTGGAACAGCCAATAGAATGCAAGCTCAATCTGATTGGCTGATTGGATCAGCAAATCGGATTGAACTTGAATCTGATTGGCTGATTCCATCAGCCAATCAGAATTTTTCCTACCTTAATTCTGATTGGCTGATAGAATCCTATCAGCCAATCGGAATTTGAGGGACGCCATCTTGGATGACATCCCTTAAAGGAACCTTTTTTTTTCAGTTGGACATCGAACGAAGAGGATGGATCCGCGCCGGAGGTCTTCAAGATCAGCCGCTCGTCATCGGATGGAACAACATAGAAGATGCGGCTTGGATGAAGATGTTTGCCTGTCCGGATGTCCTCTTCTGCCCGGATAGGATGAAGATTTCTTCCTGAAGATGGACTTCTTCATTTGCCGCTTGGATCAAGACTTCAGCCGGAGGATGGACGTCACTCTTCAGCCCCCGCTTGGGCTTGGATGAAGACATCGGAGGCTCTTCTGGACCGATCGGTGAACCCGGCGTGGTGAATACAAGGTAGGGAGATCTTCAGGGGTTTAGTGTTAGGTTTAGTTAATGGGGGTTTGGGTTAGATTAGGGGTATGTGGGTGGTGGGTTATAATGTTGGGGGGGGGGGTATTGTATGTGTTTTTTTTTACAGGCAAAAGAGCTGAATTATTTGGGGCATGCCCCGCAAATGGCCCTTTTCAGGGCTGGTAAGGTAAAAGAGCTTTGAACTTTTTTAATTTAGAATAGGGTAGGGCATTTTTTTATTTTGGGGGGCTTTGTTATTTTATTAGGGGGCTTAGAGTAGGTGTAATTAGTTTAAAATTGTTGTAATATTTTTCTAATGTTTGTAAATATTATTTTCTTTTGTAACTTAGTTCTTTTTTATTTTTTGTACTTTAGTTAGTTTATTTAATTGTATTTATTTGTAGGTATTGTATTTAATTTATTTATTGATAGTGTAGTGTTTAATCGTAACTTAGGTTAGGATTTATTTTACAGGTAATTTTGTAATTATTTTAACTAGGTAACTATTAAATAGTTATTAACTAATTAATAGCTATTGTACCTGGTTAAACTAATTACAAAGTTGCCTGTAAAATAAATATTAATCCTAAAATAGCTACAATATAATTATAATTTATATTGTAGCTATATTAGGATTTATTTTACAGGTATGTATGTAGCTTTAAATAGGAATAATTTATTTAATAATAGTTAATTTATTTCGTTAGATTTAAATTATATTTAAGTTAGGGGGGGTGTTAGGGTTAGGGTTAGACTTCGCTTTAGGGGTTAATACATTTATTATAGTAGCGGTGTGGTCCAGTCGGGAGATTAGGGGTTAATAATTGTAGGTAGGTGGAGGCGACGTTGGGGGAGGCAGATTAGGGGTTAATAAATATAATATAGGGGTCGGCTGTGTTAGGGGCAGCAGATTAGGGGTACATAGGTATAATGTAGGTTGCGGCGGCGTACGGAGCTGCAGATTAGGGGTTAAAAATATGCAGGTGTCAGCGATAGCGGGGGCAGCAGATTAGGGTTAATAAATATTATGTAGGTTGTTGGCGGTATTAGGGGAAGCAGATTAGGGGTACATAGGGATAACGTAGGTGGCGGCGGTGTGCGGTCGGCAGATTAGGGGTTAAAAAAATTTAATAGAGTGGCGGCGATGTGGGGGGCCTCGGTTTAGAGGTACATAGGTAGTTTATGGGTGTTAGTGTACTTTAGAGCACAGTAGTTAAGAGCTTTATAAATCGGCATTAGCCCAGAAAGCTCTTAACTACTGACTTTTTTCTGCGGCTGGAGTTTTGTCGTTAGATTTCTAATGCTCACTTCAGCCACGACTCAAAATACCAGCATTAGAAAGATCCCATTGAAAAGATAGGATACGCAATTGACGTAAGGGGATCTGCGGTATGGAAAATTTGCGGCTTCAAAGTGAGCGTTAGACCCTTTCCTGACTGACTCTAAATACCAGCGGTAGCCCAAAACCAGCGTTAGGAGCCTCTAACGCTGGTTTTGACGGCTAACGCCAAACTCTAAATTTAGCCGTTAGGTAATAATTCACATATTACTTGCCTAGTGAAATGTGCTGAAGTAGTATAACATCTAGCACAGAGATGCATGCTGTGGTCCCCGCTGTCAGTTAGACAGTGGGAGCTGCAAACGGGGCAGAAGGCATCTGCCTGACCGTGGAGATGTGGAGCTCCCTACTCTACAGAAAAATAAAAAATAAATAAATATATATATATAAATAAAAATAAATAAATATGTATATATAAATAAAAATAAATAAATAAATATATATATATATAAATAAATAAATATATATATATATATATATATATATATATATATATATATATAAATAAAAACAAATATATATATATATATAAATAAAAATATATAAATATATATATAAATAAAAATAAATATATATATATATATAAATATAAATAAATAAATAAAAAAAATAATAAAAAAAAAAAAATATATATATATATATATATATATATATACATATATATATATTGGAAGGGGGATACCTAGAGAGCTGATTCGGAGGATCAGGGAGGTAGGTCGGAGGCTGAGAAGCAATCCCTATACTACAAAAATTTTAAAATATGTTGCCTGAAGCTTAACCCCAAACTCACATTGACAACAAATTATTTACACAAGTATTGTGTCATATTTACAGCAGTCTCATATTGCATACCTACAGCTGTCTTTTCTTAACAGTCTCCCAAATCTCATATTTAGCATTCTCTTAATTACAGTCTCCCAAACTCATACTTACAAGTCTCTAAATCAAATTCTCATATGTCTCATATTTACAGCATCCGATTATTTACTCGATCCTAAGGGGTATATTTATTAGTGTGCAAGCGGACATGATACGATGTAGCGTATCAAGTCCGCTGCGGCATTTATCATTGCACCAGCAGTTCTTGTGAATTGCTGGTGCAATGCCGCCCCCTGCTAGCGGCCGATTGGGAGTGAATCTGCAGGGCGTGGCATTCAATTGGGTTGATTTCTGTCCGCCGCCTCAGAGCAGGCCGACAAGTTATGGAGCAGCGGTCTTCATAACTTCTGTCTCAAATATACAGCAGATTTTTTCAGTCTCCTAAATCTTATATTTACAGCAAAATGTTATTTAAAGATTCCTTAATCTCATATTAATAACAGTCACTTATTTAAAGTCTAAATGTCATATTGATAACAGTAAGCAGCAGTAAGCAGCTCTCATTCTATTCGCTGAATTTAATTTTTCAGCCAATGTGAATACAAGGGTACACCAATATAAAAGGGGTACCTTGCATTCAATCTTCAGTGTGCGATAAATGAGCAGAGGACCTCCACGTTGCAGATGACTGCCGCCGACGACCACTTTTCGCATCCAACAACCGCTCCGTGACTCCGGCAAGAAGATAGAAGATGAGCCCAGGATGAAGATGGAGCTGCCTGGAACTTTTGCCACCAGGAAAAAGATGGATCTCCGGACTTCATCAATTAGGGTTTTTTTAGTTAGTTTTTTTTTATTTCGGATGTTGGGTGGTTGGGGAGTTGTAAGTATTAGTAGTAAGTAGGGTGTACTTTGTATATTTTTCAGGGAAAAAGCTGTTAAACTTAGGGTGATGTACTACAAAAGGCCCTTTTAAGGGCTACTGGTAGTTTATTGTTTGATTAGGGGTTTGTTATATTTTACAGTGGCTTTTTCGATTTTATGGAGGTATTAGATTAGGAATAACTTTTTTATTTTGGATAATTTTGTTATTTTCTGTAATGTTAGGATTTTTGTTTTTTGTAATCTTAGCTTTGTTTTTTTAATGTTAGGTTTTTATTTTGGGTAATTTTTTTTAAGTAATGTAGGTGTTTTACTTTCTATAATTTTTAATTAATTTTTAATGTAGTTAGAATTTTGTTATTTTATGTATGTGTATTTCAATTGGGGTTTACTTAGAGGGTGTAAGTTCAGGGGGCTTAGTTATTAGGTTAATACTTTATGTTTTGGGGGTTTAAAATATGGACCCCATTTAGCAAGTTGCAAAAGCAGCTTTGAGTCCCCAGAATTTCAGGTTTGACTTTCATAATTTAGATAGGGCATGCAATCTTAAACAACTTTCTAATATATTTTTATCATCACATTTGCTTTGTTCTCTAAGTATTCTTAGTTGATAGCTAAACCTAAATAGGCTTAAATGCTAATTTATCATTCCTTGAAGGCCACGTCTTATCTGAATGCATTTGACAGTTTTTCAGAGCTAGATTGTGTTAGTTAATTTGTCCCATATAGATAACATGATAATGCACTTCCCTAAGCGCCAATGGGAGCCTCGTTCTGATGCCGTCAGACACGGCACAGAACCAAAGCACAGAACCAAAGCACAGGGAAGGGGGTAAGTCGCACAGCAATGGCAGCTAATTGTAAATATATATGTATATAAGCACACAGTCCCCATAGAACGCAATGTGAAGGCACTTTTCCCTTCTGTTCCCTCCCGCCAAATTTATCCCAAAATACTGCCTAGTGCAGGTATTTTATATAAAAATGCTACAATTTTCTTTTAATAAAATACAATAAACTGTATTTTGGGGAAATTTGGAGCATATTTTTAAAATTAAGATCTGATCTCTGGTTAATTTTATAAGCACTAATTGCTAATGCAAGCTCACGGTAGCAATAACCAGCCACTTGAAATGGATGGTTATTCATTGCGCACCCGCAAACGGGCAAATTCGCCAGTTTGCGGGCACACAATAAATTTGCGCTCCACTTGTAATCTAGCCTAATATTCGTTCTCTAGCAATCGCATAATGACTGGACTGTAGAGCATGTGCAATGAGATAGTGTGAGTCTGTGTGGAATACTTAAAAAAGCAAAATTAAAAAAAAAGTTAAGTACATAAAAAAATTTTGTGCCTTTTATATTATTCTTCAAATAATTTTTAAACATGCAAAAACATTCATCCGGAGACAAGAACAAATAAATCCATTCAGAGCAAGTATTGCTATTAGAAATATTTTAACCCCTTTATGCCATTCCATGCTGTCCTAAAAGTGCTGGTCTTTAACTCTGAAGGATGGAACGGAACGCTCTACCTTATGTGGCATCATGCAGCTTTCCCCTTTGATGCAAGCAATAATCAGACTGGGAGGCATGCCTAGCAGCGTAGGTAGTCCCCCATGATGTCAAACCTGACCTTGAAATAATGTTATTACATTGATTATCGCGTGATTTCATTTTTAAAACAATTGTTTACATCAGACCTTTGTTCCAATCTATGCAATTGAACCCTGACATGATGGGGTTAATCAAAGATTTATCCCGTTTTTGATTTGTATCAAATTTCTTTACAGCTGACATGCAAACAGCTTTCTCAAAACTTTGTAGGTTTTATCACAATTCATTGGATGACTTGGTAGAATATAAATAATCTATCTGCTCCTCTAGTGCAGCTTTTAGAACCTCCAAGCCTTGCTCTGATTTGTAAACCACTGTTTTGCTATATAATAAAAAAATTATAACAATAATAAATATATAAATAAATAATCTTTTTACTCCATTAGGAAACTACCCATCATCATGTTGCCCATTAACAATGTAGGAAATCTACATTAGCAAGAGACTTTCCCTGCTCTTTATGATGCCTTGAATAAAACTTTGGCCAATAAACTGACTTCAATGATTGACTGACGTCATAAACTGGAACCGTGAACTGTAGTTAGAATAGTTTTCAATTTAATAAATACCTTTTTTTTTAAATTATGTTTAAATTCAAAATGGAATGTTCTTCATCATAACGCATCATTAGGACATTCTAATGGGCCTTCTCCCTCTTTACTCAACTAGATTACCAATAGTAGGCCAGATTACAAGTGGTGCTCTACTTAGCTCTTTTGCTCAAGCATTGACATCGCCAGAAGTAAAGATTTGCGTGAGAGCAAAAAACGGCGCACACTAACTTTAGGGCTTCAGATATCGCGACCACGCTAACTTACTCTCTCCATAGACTTTAATGGAGAGCGCAGAAGAAAAAAAAATACTAACTGATAAGAGTTTTTAATTTTTAACTTTCCAATGTTCATCACATACAGGAAAATTGTATTTTTATTAAGAATAAATAGAACATATTCTTCTTTGTAAAGAATACTGGAATGTGAAATATTCATATTTTCACGTTGGGTTAGTGCATTTGAGAATTTGAGATTGTGTTTGCGAGCGAGTAGGGTGTTAAGTTTTTTTCCACTTTTTTTGTTCCATGGACTTCTCTAAGTTCAGTATTTTTACACCTGTTGGGTTAGCATGCGAGTGAAAACAGTTTAGTTTCAATACAAGCGAAATCCGACGGTCACAAAAAGCTTACTCCCAGTGAAGTAGCAATCCACTTGTAATCTGGCCCAAAGTAGTTACAAGTTCAGGTTAACAAAAATATTCTGTGATCTGCAAACCACTGCACAAGCTATTAACTATCCTTATAGAGCTCATGAGTCACAAATGAATAATTGTAAATCAATTTGCAATGAGATTATTAAAACAACAAGATTGTCATCCATTGCTCCTAAATTATAAACATGTCTTTAATAATTTAAAGTTGCTAATGTATAATGAATTACATATCGATAGTTGCTATTTATTATACAGAAGACATTTTAAAACAGTGCAGATAAGTTAGTACTGATTACTTGGAAAGGTACGTGGTGTAACACCCACTTCTGATATTAGAATCCTAAAATTGTATACATCGTCTGCATCAGTGGTGATTTTAATATTTACTTCCATACATGCATGTGTGTATGTATCTAGCTTTAGGTATTATAACTATGTTTTAACACACTAGAGCTATAATATAAATAGGCTGAAAGGTATATTTTAATTCATATTAGGTTGTCCATAGGATGCTTAAAGGAACATTAAATACTAAAGGGTAAATTCCAGTCTATCACTTTCTGTAAATGCTTCTATTTTACACTTGCATTAAGATCATTGTCAGTTTCAGCACAGCTGTCTTCATAATTGTGCCATCAATTGGCATTGCATCTTTGTGACTGGGCATGATCACATTTTAAATGAGATCATCACATTATGACTAGGCTTTAAAAAGGAACCACTCCTTTGTGATTGGGATTTCAAATATGACTGCACTTTGTGATAAAGCCTTCATGAAGTACATTTTTAGTTTTTTGCTGCTACATTATTGAATCCCAGTCACAAAGGCACCATCCCATTAGAAAGCCCAGTCATGAAGGCACAGTTCCTTTTGAAATCTCAGTAACAAATCCCAGTAACAAAGGTGCAATCACATTTGAAATCCTGGTTTTGAAGGCACAATTCAGTTTTAAATCCTGAAATGTTAATATAATGTTTTAGAAGATGAGATAAATTCCGGGCACTTCCTTTTAATAGTAACCCACAGTTTTATTCTCAATTTCAGATGCATATCTCACCAACCTGGAAAACAACATCGCCGCCACCTACATTATACTTATTAACCCCTAATCTGCCGCGCCGACACCGCCGACACCTACATTACAGGTATTAACCCCTAATATGCCGCTGCCACCTACATTACACTTATTAACCCCTAATCTGCCGCCCTGACATTGCCGCCACCTACCTACAC
Organism: Bombina bombina; assembly: GCF_027579735.1. Taxonomy (NCBI): domain Eukaryota; kingdom Metazoa; phylum Chordata; class Amphibia; order Anura; family Bombinatoridae; genus Bombina; species Bombina bombina. The sequence goes on along the minus strand of NC_069501.1, from coordinate 140,287,972 downwards.
TTATTAACCCCTAATCTGCCGCCCCCAACATTGCTGCCACTATACTAAAGTTATTAACCCCTAAACCTAACCCAAAGTCTAACCCTAACATAACCCTAACCCTAACACCACTAACTTTAACATAATTAAAATAAATCTAAATAAAAATTACAATTAATACCTAAATAATTCCTATTTAAAACTAAATACTTATCTGTAAAATAAACCATATGCTAGCTACAATATAATTAATAGTTATTTTGTATCTAGCTTAGGTGTTATTTTTATTTCACAGGTAAGTTTGTAGTTATTTTAACTAGGTAGACTAGTTAGTAAATAGTTATTAACTATTTACTAACTACCTAGTTAAAATAAAAAAAAATTACCTGTAAAATAAAACCTAACTTGTCTTACACTAACACCTAACATTATACTACAATTAAATCAACTACATTAATTATACAATTAACTAAATTACAAAAAATAAGAAACACTAAATTACACACAATAAAAAAAGAAATGATCAAATATTTAAACTAATTACACCTAATCTAATAGCCCTATCAACCCCCCCCCCCAAAATAAAAAACCCTAGCCTAAACTAAACTGCCAATAGCCTTTAAAAGGGCCTTTTGCAGGGCATTGCCCCAAAGAAATCAGCTCTTTCACCTGTAAAAAAAATTACAAACAACCCACCAACAGTAAAACCCACCACCCATACAACAAACCCCCCCTAAATAAAATCCTATCTAAAAAACCTAAGCTCCCCATTGCCCTGAAAAGGGCATTTGGATGGGCATTGCCCATAAAAGGGCATTTAGCTTTTTTTCAGGCCAAATCCTAAGCTAAAAAATAAAACTCACCGATAAACCCTTAAAAAAACCTAACACTAACCCCTGAGATCCACTTACAGTTTTTGAAGACCGGACATCATCCTCAATGAAGCCGGGAGAAGTCTTCATCCAAGTGAGCAGAAGTCCTCAACGAAGCCAGAAGAAGTCTTCATCCAAGTGGCAAGAAGTGGTCCTCCAGACGCGCAAAAGTCTTCATCCAGATGGCATCTTCTATCTTCATCCTTCCGACGTGGAGCAGCTCCATCTTCAAGACGTCCGGCATGGAGCATCCTCTTCTTTCGACGGCTACTGAAGAATGAAGGTTCCTTTAAGGGACGTCATCCAAGATGGCATCCCTTGAATTCCGATTAGAATTCTATCAGCCAATCAGAATTAAAGTTTAAAAAATCCAATCAGCCAATAGGATTGAGCTTGCATTCTATTGGCTGTTCCAATCCTATTGGCGCCAGATGTCTTGAAGATTGAGCAGCTCCGCGTCGGAAGGATGAAGATAGAAGATGCCGTCTGGATGAAGACTTCTGCTGGCTTCATTGAGGACTTCTTGCCGCTTGAATGAAGACGTCTCCCGGCTTTGTTGAGGATGGATATCCGGTCTTCAAAAATTGTAAGTGGATCTTCGGGGGTTAGTGTTAGGTTTTTTAAGGGTTTATTGGGTGGGTTTTATTTTTAGCTTACGGTTTGGGCTGAAAAATAGCTAAATGCCCTTTTAAGGGAAATGCCCATCCAAATGCCCTTTTCAGGGCAATGGGGAGTTTAGGTTTTTTTAGATAGGATTTTATTTGGGGTTTTGGTTGTGTTGGTGGTGGGTTTTACTGTTGGGGGGTTGTTTGTATTTTTTTTACAGGTAAAAGAGCTGATTTCTTTGGGGTAATGCTCAACAAAAGGCCCATTTAAAGGCTATTGGCAGTTTAGTTTAGGCTAGGTTTTTTTTATTTTGTGTAATTATTTTTTTTTTAAAGGGCTATTAGATTAGGTGTAATTAGTTTAAATATTTGATAATTTCTTTTTTATTTTGTGTAATTTAGTGTTTATTATTTTTTGTAATTTAGATAATTGTATTTAATTAATGTAATTGATTTAATTGTAGTGTAATGGTAGGTGTTATTGTAAGACAGTTTAGGTTTTATTTTACAGGTAAAATTGTATTTATTTTAACTAGGTAGTTAGTAAATAGTTAATAACTATTTACTATCTATTCTACCTAGTTAAAATAAATACAAACTTAGCTGTGAAATAAAAATAAAACCTAAGATAGCTACAATGTAACTATTAGTTATATTGCAGCTAGCTTAGGGTTTATTTTACAGGTAAGTATTTAGTTTTAAATATGAATTATTTAGGTATAAATTGTAATTTTTATTTAGATTTATTTTAATTATGTTTAAGTTAGTGGGAGTTAGGGTTAGACTTAGGGTTAGGTTTAGGGGTTAATAACTTTAGTATAGTGGTGGCGATTTTGGGGGCAGCAGATTAGGGGTTAATAACAGTAATGTAGATTGCGGCGATGTTAGGGACAGCAGAATAGGGGTTAATAATATTTCATTAGTGTTTGAGATGCGTTAGTACAGAGGTTTAGGGGTTAATATGTTTATTATAGTGGAGGCGAAGTCGGGAGCGGCAGATTAGGGGTTAATAATTTTATTTTAATGTTTGCGATGCGGGAGGGCCTCGGTTTAGGGGTTAATAGGTAGTTTATGGGTGCTTTGTCAATCATGATGTTATATTCAGTCGAAAATTGGACAGTAGGGTTTGAAAATACGTTTCTTGTCCATCAGTTGTCTCTTAGCTTCCAAGATGTACTCATCTTTCTCCCAAATAACTATACTACCTCCCTTATCCAAAGGTTTTACAAGGATGTCATCCCATGAATTGATTTCTTTTAGTGCCACAGCTTCATCTTTACTGATATTGGAGGTTTTACTTTCTCTGATTTTTAAGAAATCCTCCATTACCATCCTTAGAAATACCTCAATTTGTGGAACTTTGTTAAGGGGAGGCATGAATTGGGATTTTAATTTGAGTTTTATTAAGAAATGTTTCAATTTTAGGGGAACCACATTCCTCACTCTCGTTCCAGAGTTCTATTAGGACATCCAGAGTTCTTAATTCATCGGTAGCAAAATTGTCATGTTTGATGTTGTACTTAGTATGCAGTGACACATAACTCAACCTGACAGAAGTCGTTATTAACATTCAACTCACTATGACTGTGTTATAATATATAATGACAGTTGTAACGCTAGATACATAACTTTCTGATTGACATATTTTCGGTATTGGTAATCTGTTGTTTTGTTTAACTTAGTGACATGACGGTCATGTGATAAACACCTATCCAATTATAGGACGTCTTCCATTGGTCCCTCTCAGCGGTGTGAAAATTTTCTGACCCCAGATTGGTCAATAGAATGTATTTAAGCATGAAGGCTCTCCCTAGTCGGGTTTGCCTTTGAGAAAGCTGAGTACGGCGAAATGTGCATCAGGCACTCCTTGAGTTCAGCTACCCAGTATATTCGTTAGGAGTAATGACACTTTTAGTTGTGTCTTTGGTAAACTCTTATTGTGTCTTATATGTGGTGATTACTCAGACCGGCCTGCACCACTCCAGTATTGCACTTAGATAGCATAATTGGTTGTGAGGTCAATCCTCCTTTTAGACAGTTTCTGTGCAATCCGTGAGCCTTTTTGGGTGTACACCGGCCTGGATTTTTTTACCCTATATATATTTTTCACTAATGGTACTATCGTTTACCTCTGACTAGTACGATACTAATCTTGGTATTTGCCTTAATTATTGTGAGGTTATACCTCTGGTTTACAAAATCATAGATTTATATATATCTTTTGCACTTCCTGCATCTTGCATATACTGAGTCCTACTATTTTTCATATCTAGAATTTCTACTTATGGTCATCCCCTGGCTATGCTGGTACTCATCCACCCCCTTTTAGTGTTTTATGTTTTAATCTAAGTTTTACATACACCTACACTGTTAGTTTTTTTTACATTATTAATAGTATTTAATAAATGTGAAGTTTTAATTAGCACACCCGCTTTCGTCTGTCTTTCCTGCCCTATACTGCCAATATAGTACTTTTTGAGTGCATATTTTTAACAATCAATAGGCAGTACATATTCCATCTATTACAAACACACTCATATGCAACATATATTTTTAAGGGCTATCAACTAAACTTCATAGTGATTGGTTTACATACCTTAAACCATCATTATTCTATATGTCATACGTTCCCACAACATTAAAACATTCATAGAAAGAATATTATAAATCATTTAAAAACATAACATTAAAAACAAAAATCATTACATGCCCTATAATATCAGGCTATTAGAGAAAAACAAAATTTAGCTTCATGAGAATTTTTTTAAATAAGCAAAACTAACAGTATATAAATTAGGGGAGTAGCAAATATTTCAATGATTATAGATTGTAAACATTAAAAGAATATAACTTCTTCACACGTCATAGGATGTTGTAGATGAGGTAGTGAACAAAAACACAACCCAAGCTGTGTATCATCATAGCAACACAACCCACATAATGTGTCACAGTAGCACAATGAACTTCAGAGCAAATGTATTTTACTCCGTGTAGAGGACAATACGGCAACACAGGCCATGTGTCACAGCTGTACAATACACTCCATAGAGTACAGTAACACAACATACACATTTGTTTAAGCACTGCTATGGATTTCCAGTGTTACAGCTGCACAATACTGTGAGCATGCCTCTAATCAACATAACTTATATCATGTAACATATTATGTGTGCTGTATTTTTGTTGACAACTACTTAACTCATCCTTTTGTCATATATTGCAGTGATTGGCACAGTATTTCACAACTAACCACATTTTACATTTGCAGAGGCCCCAACATGTGCTTTCACATTTTGTAAAAACAGCAAAAAACATATTATCTATCACAGATAAACACCCACATGGTGGCTTACAGCTGCACAACCAAACACACTATCTCACAGCAGCATAAAACACACTATGCTCAACAGCAGTTCATCTGTCATAATGGCTCAACAACATACTATGTGACAGAACAATTTGCCACAACTTCACATTTACACTATGAATGACAAAAATATATACTGTATATATATATATATATATATATATATATATATATATATATATTTATATTTATTTATATACATGTATATATATATATATATATATATATATATATTTTTTATATTATATATATTTTTATATATATATATGTATATATATATATATACACACACACACCATGGAACAGTTCACAATTCACACCACAGTTTTACAAAAAATAAACATAATCAGCTTAATGATTACTAATCAAGTTACATGATCAATGTTCACTACTGCTTTTTTATTTTTTAATGAGAACTTTTGTCAGTAAGGTTTAATAAAAACACAGATTCTTTATGCAGAATTAAAAAAATGTCATCATGCATAAGTTTTACACTGACCCAGATTTAATATATTTGGCTGAATAACCCTGCATTAGTCATAGTAACCCAATCAGAAAATATGTATTACAGTATTACAACAAACATCATGTGTTTCTAAACACTAACATTTAATTGACTTCATTGCAGCATTAAACAAGGATTAAAAGAAACTCTGTTTAGTATGTCACCATGAATATAACAACTGTCAAAAATGCTGGACTCACTGGCTAAAATTATTTAGATAAATATTATGAATGTGATGCAGAAATGAGGGTGTGGGTCTGGGGATAAAGCGATAGATAAAGTGAAGCCAGAATTGTTAATAAAGATTGGGAGTGGCTGTGGCACTGCTCCAGTCCTATCTCCTAAGTCAGGCTCTCTCATATCTCATTCTCTCCTTATGATGGGTCAATATTGGCCTCTTCTGCTCTGAAATAATAAGCCAGAAAGAGAATTGGGAGCTCAGTTCCACAAAATGAAACCAGCTAGGTGCCAGCCAGTGCCAGGGTTACTTGACCTAAACCCACACAAACAGTTCAGAAATGTTCAGCCACTCAGCAACCCACCACCCCCCCTCAGCCTGAGCTTTTCGTCTGCGTGCTTCCCCAGGCTCTGGCCCTTGCCTCAACTCAGTGCTGCCTCTGCAAGTGCCGGCACTCCAGTCTCACTGTCGCGCTGCAGACTCCTACTGAAAAGACTACACCTGCAGCCAGTCAGTCAGGAGGAGCTGTGTGACAAAGAAGCCAAAATTGTTAGTTCCGAGCAGCTGAGCTGCGCTGCACTAATAGGCAGCTAAAACTGACAAGCACGTGACTGACGTGACAGCTGGTGGTGAGGTGACAGACTCAGACTTAGTCAGTAACACTGTACACAGGCAGCCCACAGCCACCAACAGCACAGGACAAACTTAGTAAAAATTCTTGAAAATAAAACAAAAATAATTAAAACTTTTTTTCATGTGACTGCTGAAGTAACTCAGGGCCCCCCTATGGGACAGACCTTCTGGGCCCAGCCGCATTTGCGACCTCTGCATCACCATTAGTTCCGTCCCTGGCATGACAGCCGAAACACGTCATCAGATCTGACAGACACACCATCTCTTTATTGTTCTGTGTGCACCTGCTTTAATGAACTCAATAAAAGAAGACTGCTTTTAAATGAACAACTCCGGCTCTATCTTTTTCTATTTGCCTTTGGCCTGTTCTTGTGAGCCACAGAGTCTACCCTGGAGGCTGAGATGCTACCAGTAAGGGGGTGTGAGTAGGTCACATGACTGTGAGGACTGAGTGACATTTCACATACACATCAGGAGGTGGAAAGGATCTGTCTTGAGGAGGTGAGTATTTGGAGCCGGACACAGTGCTATCCCCCAGAACCAAGAAGTTTCCCAAACTACGTGCCACAAGTGTCCTGCTGAGAGGAGGAGCCATCTTGATGAGGGGAGTTAATGGAGCCTAACACAGTGCCATCCCTAGGACTGGGCGGATTCTCCATCCACAAGACGTGAGTCTCTTGCCGTGAACCAGCTTACCTTTCTAATCATTTGACTCAGTCATTACAGAGTGGCTGACATGCTTGCTTACAGCGGTGACATTTATCCTACTCTCATACCTTGGGTAACACTCAGCCTCTCCCTTTTTTTATACATGCTGCCAAATGACCATATGGTTTAGCGGAGTAATAGCGGATACTATTGCACTCATTTGGAACATGACACCATGGGTTATAAATCTCAGTTTGTTATAGGTGAGCAGATGGACTTGTTCTATTGCATTAACTGTTTGATATAAGGGATCTGGCCTCCCCTGATCCTTGGTGCTACCTTAACATTACCGGTTATTTCCATGGAGTTGTTGCTGGACCTTATAAGCTTCTTTTGGACTTTCATGGTCTGCTGCTTATTTCCCTATAAGTGTTTCCCTGGGAAATCTAACGTTATCATTATGCTGGAACCTATGATGGACAACAGGATTTATTTTCCTTAAAATGCTTGGTGGAAAGGGAAAGTTTTGAATTTGATAAAGTCTTGGTCACTGATAAATCAATTTTATCATGGAGTTCATTAATTGATGAAATGGAACTGCTGTTGGTGGAGGAAAATAAAGTGAAATGGGACATTCAAATACTAACTAGATACAATAACATGGGTATTATACCCAGTGGATTAAGAATTAACAAATTCCTAACCTTTATCATTGATGGCAATGACGTTATCACATGGTGGAATGACACTTTATCTGACTGCTCACTAAAATGAATGTAATTTAATTATTGAATTTAAATCTAAACTACTTAAGGAAATCACTGTTCAGATTGATCTCATATAGACAGAGTTGAATAAATTGAGAGTGGTGCCTGAATACTCTGACTTTGACAATCTTTCAAGTTGTTCTTCCCAGAAGGTATAATGATGAACTTTTAGGAAGATAATATAAAGCCACAATACATTTAGCCATCAATCTGCAAGCGCTACCCAGGTGCTAAACCAAAAATGGGTCAGCTCCTACGAAAAAGATTCCTGCATTTCAAATAAAGATACCAAGAGAACAAAGAAAAAATGATAATAGGAGTAAATTAGAAAGTTGCTTAAAATTGCTGCTCTATCTGAATCATGAAAGAAAAAAAATGGGTTTCGTATCCCTTTAAGATTACATGAAAAAGGTGGTAAAAACATAATTTATGCTTACCTGATAAATTTATTTCTCTTGTAGTGTGTTCAGTCCACGAGTCATCCATTACTTATGGGATATATTCTCCTTCCCAACAGGAAGTTGCAAGAGGATCACCCAAGCAGAGCTGCTATATAGCTCCTCCCCTCACATGTCATATCCAGTCATTCGACCGAAACAAGACGAGAAAGGAGAAACTATAGGGTGCAGTGGTGACTGGAGTTATAATTTAAAATTTAGAACCTGCCTCAAAAAAGACAGGACGGGCCGTGGACTGAACACACTACAAGAGAAATAAATTTATCAGGTAAGCATAAATTATGTTTTCTCTTGTTAAGTGTGTTCAGTCCACGGGTCATCCATTACTTATGGGATACCAATACCAAAGCTAAAGTACACGGATGATGGGAGGGACAAGGCAGGAACATTAAACAGAAGGAACCACTGCCTGTAGAACCTTTCTCCCAAAAACAGCCTCCGAAGAAGCAAAAGTGTCACATTTGTAAAATTTGGAAAAAGTATGAAGCAAAGACCAAGTTGCAGCCTTGCAAATCTGTTCAACAGAGGCCTCATTCTTAAAGGCCCAGGTGGAAGCCACAGCTCTAGTGGAATGAGCTGTAATTCTTTCAGGAGGCTGCTGTCCAGCAGTCTCATAGGCTAAACGTATTATGCTACGAAGCCAAAAAGAGAGAGAGGTAGCCGAAGCCTTTTGACCTCTCCTCTGTCCAGAGTAAACGACAAACAGAGAAGAAGTTTGCCGAAAATCTTTAGTTGCCTGTAAGTAGAACTTTAGGGCACGGACCACGTCTAGATTATGCAAAAGACGTTCCTTCTTTGAAGAAGGATTAGGACATAATGATGGAACAACAATCTCTTGATTGATATTCCTGTTAGAAATAACCTTAGGTAAAAACCCAGGTTTAGTACGCAGGACTACCATGTCTGAATGAAAGATCAGATAAGGGGAATCGCAATGTAAGGCAGATAACTCAGAGACTCTTCGAGCCGAGGAAATAGCCATCAAAAACAGAACTTTCCAAGATAAAAGTTTAATATCAATGGAATGAAGGGGTTCAAACGGAACACCCTGAAGAACTTTAAGAACCAAGTTTAAGCTCCAAGGAGGAGCAACAGTTTTAAACACAGGCTTAATTCTAGTCAAAGCCTGACAAAAGGCCTGGACGTCTGGATTCTCTGCCAGACGCTTGTGTAAAAGAATAGACAGAGCAGAAATCTGTCCCTTTAGTGAACTAGCGGATAAGCCCTTTTCTAAACCCTCTTGTAGAAAGGACAATATCCAAGGAATCCTAACCCTACTCCATGAGTAACTCTTGGATTCACACCAATATAAATATTTACGCCATATTTTATGGTAAATTTTTCTGATAACAGGTTTCCGAGCCTGTATTAATGTATCAATAACCGAATCCGAAAACCCACGCTTTGATAGAATCAAGCGTTCAATTTCCAAGCAGTCAGCCTCAGAGAAATTAGGTTTGGATGGTTGAAAGGACCCTGAATTAGAAGGTCCTGCCTCAGGGGTAGAGACCATGGTGGACAGGACGACATGTCAACTAGGTCTGCATACCAGGTCCTGCGTGGCCACGCAGGCGCTATCAGAATCACAGATGCTCTCTCCTGTTTGATCCTGGCAATCAGTCGAGGTAGCAACGGAAAAGGTGGAAACACATAAGCTATGTTGAAAACCCAAGGGGCTGCTAGTGCATCTACCAGCACCACACCCGGGTCCCTGGACCTGGATCCGTAACAAGGAAGCTTGGCGTTCTGGCGAGATGCCATGAGATCCAGATCCGGTTTGCCCCAATGATGAATCAGTTGAGCAAATACCTCCGGGTGAAGTTCCCACTCCCCCGGATGAAAAGTCTGGCGACTTAGAAAATCCGCCTCCCAGTTCTACACTCCTGGGATGTAGATCGCTGACAGGTGGCAAGAGTGAGACTCTGCCCAGCGAATTATCTTCGAGACTTCCAACATCGCTAGGGAACTCCTGGTTCCCCCTTGATGATTGATGTAAGCCACAGTCGTGATGTTGTCCGACTGAAATCTCACGAACCTCAGAGTTGCTAACTGAGGCCAAGCTAGAAGAGCATTGAATATTGCTCTTAATTCTAGAATGTTTATCGGGAGGAGTTTCTCCTCCTGAGTCCACGATCCCTGAGCCTTCAGGGAGTTCCAGACTGCTCCCCAGCCTAGTAGGCTGGCATCTGTTGTTACAATCGTCCAATCTGGTCTGCGAAAAGTCATTCCTTTGGACAGATGAACCCGTGATAACCACCAGAGAAGAGAATCTCTGGTCTTCTGTCCAGATTTAGCAAAGGGGACAGATCTGAGTAATCCCTGTTCCATTGACTTAGCATGCATAGTTGCAGCGGTCTCAGATGTAGGCGCGCAAATGGCACTATGTCCATTGCCGCGACCATTAAGCCGATTACTTCCATGCACTGAGCTACTAATGGGCTTGGAATGGAGTGAAGGACACGGCAAGCATTGAGAATCTTTAATAACCTGGACTCCGTCAGGTAAATCTTCATCTCTACAAAAGGGACCCTTGTGAGTGGTAACAGAGAACTCTTTTCCACGTTCACTTTCCACCCATGCAACCTCAGAAATGCTAGAACTATCTCTGTATGAGACTTTGCATTTTGAAAACTTGACGCTTGTATCAGAATGTTGTCTAGGTACGGAGCCACCGCTTTGCCTCGTGGTCTTAGTACCGCCAGAAGTGAGCCCAGAACCTTTGTAAAAATTCTCGGGGCCGTAGCCAACCCGAAGGGCAGAGCTACAAACTGGTAATGCCTGTCTAGAAAGGCAAACCTTAGGTACCGATAATGATCTCTGTGAATCGGTATGTGAAGGTAGGCATCCTTTAAGTCCACTGTGGTCATATATTGACCCTCTTGGATCATGGTCCGAATGGTTTCCATCTTGAACAATGGAACCCTTAGGAATTTGTTTAAGATCTTTAAGTCTAAGATTGGTCTGAAGGTTCCCTCTTTTTTGGGAACCACAAACAGATTTGAATAAAACCCTTGCCCCTGTTCCGTTTGCGGAACTGGGTGGATCACTCCCATCACTAAGAGGTCTTGTACACATTGTAGAAATGCCTCTTTCTTTACTAGGTTTGTTGATAACCTTCACAGATGGAACCTCCCTTGTGTAGGAGAAGTTTTGAAATCCAGAAGGTATCCCTGAGATATAATCTTCAACGTCCAGGGATCCTGTACATCTCTTGCCCAAGCCTGGGCGAAGAGAGAAAGTCTGCCCCCCACTAGATCCGTCTCCGGAAAGGGGGCCCTGTCTTCATGCTGTCTTAGGGGCGGAAGTAGGCTTTCTGGCCTGCTTGCCCTTGTTCCATGATTGGTTGCCTTTCCAACCCTGTCTGTAACGAGCAGTAGTTCCTTCCTGTTTTGGAGCGGAGGAAGTTGATGCTGCTCCTGCCTTGAAAGTACGAAAGGCACAAAAATTAGACTGTTTGGCCTTTGATTTGGCCCTGTCCTGAGGAAGGGCGTGGCCCTTACCTCCAGTAATGTCAGCAATAATTTCCTTCAATCCGGGCCCGAATAAGGTCTGCCCTTTGAAAGGAATGTTCAGTAGTTTAGACTTAGAAGTTACATCTGCTGACCAGGATTTAAGCCATAGCACTCTGCGCGCCTGTATGGCGAATCCGGAATTCTTAGCCGTAAGTTTGGTTAAATGCACTACGCCATCCGAAACAAACGCATTAGCCAGCTTAAGGGTTCTAAGCTTGCTCAAAGACTCATCCAATGGTGCTGTGCGAATCGCCTCTTCCAGAGACTCAAACCAGAATGCCGCTGCAGCAGTGACAGGCGCAATGCATGCAAGAGGCTGTAATATAAAACCTTGTTGAACAAACATTTTCTTAAGGTAACCCTCTAATTTTTTATCCATTGGATCTGAGAAAGCACAGCTATCCTCCACCGGGATAGTGGTACGCTTGGCTAAAGTAGAAACTGCTCCCTCCACCTTAGGGACCGTCTGCCATAAGTCTCGTGTGGTGGCGTCTATAGGTGTCAGGTCTCAGTCAAGATCCTATATTTCCCTGTAGGGAGAAATATAACAATAGATTGTGAATCCAACTGTAGATAAAAGTTATCTTAGTATAAAAATAGTATCACTTTAAAAGTTAAAGGAGTGTGGAAGAATTGTTGACTTAGGAAGGAATTGGAGTTAAATGAAAATGGTTTCATTTATTAAGGCAACAATCCTACCCTTACTGTTAGGTTAACTTATCATAATCATAACCTATAGCCAATAGGTGGCAACAAGTTTGGCAGGTTATGTTATAAATAAAAACCTTGTGATAAATTTTATATGATACAATGTATAGACATATAAAATGTGGTTTAAGCAGAAAGTATGGATATTAACAGGCAAATATAAATTAAACCAATTTGGGTAACTGTACCAGAGAGAGAGAGTCCGGAGTCAAGGCTGCTAAGATATCGATACCGGAGGTAAAGGTTTACTTTTACTGCATTCGGAAGTCTTAGCAATAAGCTGGAGGAGTAGAGGATTGAGTCTGGAACACGCTAGGAGAGCGCGTGGAACAAGCGTGAGCTGCGGCTTCCAGATGGTAAGAGCTGAACAGCTGAGAAGGCGGGTGACGTCACCGCTGAATCCGGCTCCGAAGGTAATGCAGACAGCTGCAGTAGACAGCGTGATTAGCTTGTGAAGCTGTTAGTAGCGTGAAAGCTGGAGACTGATTGTTCCGAGAACAAAATTGGAATGAGCTGGAAAAACTTAGTCACATTAGGTATTTGCAACAAAGTTTAGACTTCTTGTAGCAACGGTCCAAAGGCTTGTAATAATTCTTCCAGGAGAGGCTAAGGTAGATGACTGATATAGTCAAAAATTACTAAGCAAAGAATGAACTGAGGGTGGGGATTTTATACAGATGGCAACTGGTGTCAGGTATCCTTAAAGGCACAGGTGTAAATCATGACAATAGGGAACATTTTTCTAAATATCGGAGGAGGGGAAAAAGGCACACCGGGTCTATCCCACTCCTTGCTAATAATCTCTGTAAGCCTCTTTGGTATAGGAAAAACGTCAGTACACACCGTACCGCATAGTATTTATCCAGCCTACATAATTTCTCTGGGATTGCCACAATCATTCAGAGCCGCTAACACCTCCCCTAGCAACACGCGGAGGTTTTCAAGCTTAAATTTAAAATTTGAAATTTCTGAATCCAGTCTCCCCGAATCAGAACTGTCACCCACAGAATGAAGCTCTCCGTCCTCATGTTCTGCAAATTGTGACGCAGTATCAGACATGGCTCTCGTGTCATCGGTGCGCTCTGTCCTTAACCTAGAGCTGTCGCGCTTGCCTCTTAACTCGGGCATATTGTATAATACTTCTTTCATAACATTAGCCATATCATGTAAAGTGATTTGTAAGGGCCTTGATGTACTTGGCGCCTCAATCTCACGCACCTCCCGAGCGGGAGACGAAGGTACTGACACGTGAGGAGAGTTAGACGGCATAACTTCCCCCTCGTTGTCTGGTGATAATTTCTTTATCGGTACAGATTGACTTTTATTCAAAGTAATATCAATACAATTGGTACACATATTTCTATTGGGCTCCACATCGGCTTTTAAACATAATGAACAAGCAGATTCCTCTGTATCAGACATGTTTAAACAGACTAGCAATGAAGCTAGCAAGCTTGGAAATTACTTCAATAAGTTTACAAGCAATATAAAAAACGCTGCAGCGCTTTTTTTTAAAAACACAGTTGAATAACAAAGAACTAATTCAGTTATAGTAAACCATTCTTTAAATGTATTAATTAGCAGAGGATTGCACCCATTAGCAAAAGGATGATTAACCCCTCAGTACCCAAAAAAAACAGATATCAAATTAAGATTTAACGTTTTTATCACAGTCAAACACACTGTCACAGGTCAGCTGTGACTGATTACCTCCCTCAAAAACGAATTTTGAAGACCCCTGAGCTCTCTAGAGACGTCCTGGATCAAGGAGGAAGAAGCAGGAAGACTGTGCTAGAATTTTAACTGTGCAACAAGGCGCTAAAAAAGGCCCCTCCCACTCATTTACAACAGTGGGATACCTGATATAACGGTTTCTATGCAGAAATATATGTTAGCCATGTGGAAAAAAAGAGAAAAAATTCATGCCCAAAAGGATTTATCACCAAAGTACCTCACAAAACGAATAACATGCCAGTAAACGTTTTAAAAACAAACTTCTTTTAATGTCATGCAAAGTTATCACTAAGCCTGCTACCAGTCGCTTTCACTGCAGATAAGGCTTAAGCATTATTTCAGTATTAACAGTATTTTCTCAGTCAAATTCTAGTCCCTAGAAAATAACTCTACTGTGCATACATTTATCAGCCTGATACCAGTCACTACTACTGCATTTAAGGCTGTACTTACATCATACGGGTAACAGCAGTGTTTTCTTAGTCAATTCCATTCCCAGAAAATATTGTACTGCACATACCTCATTTGCGGGGGACCCCGCATGCTATTCCCATGTTCTGAAGTTACCCCACTCCTCAGAATGTCGAGAACAGCCAGTGGATCTTAGTTACTCCTTCTAAGATCATAGAAAACACAGGCAGTTTCTTCTTCCAAATACTGCCTGAGATAGAAAAACAGCACACTCTGGTGCCATTTAAAATAACAAACTTTTGATTGAAGAATAATTAAGTAAAAACTCCAACTCCTCCCGCGACCTCCTTCTTTGTTGAGGGTTGCAAGAGAATGACTGGATATGACATGTGAGGGGAGGAGCTATATAGCAGCTCTGCTTGGGTGATCCTCTTGCAACTTCCTGTTGGGAAGGAGAATATATCCCATAAGTAATGGATGACCCGTGGACTGAACACACTTAACAAGAGAAATTAATTTATATTAGATCTTTCTTCACCAATCTTTACAATTTAAAAAAGGGGTCATCTTCTGATATAACCGCAATTGAGGAAACACATGAGTTTTTGAATCCCTTAATCTTCCGACATTAAGGATAAAATAGAACAGCTGCAGCTCCCAATCACTATCAAAGAAATCAAAGCAGCAATCCTGCAACTTAAAAAGGAAAAAGCACCAGGGCCTGATGGATATAGAGGAAAGTTCTATAAAACTTTCTCTGAGATTCTCAGTCCATTACTATTAGGAAAGTTCAATACCTTTGCATTAAATGAGTCTGCCTTAAAGAATTTTTGGAGGCAGAAATAATTACCATTCTTAAACCAGGTAAAGACCCCCAGCTGTGCCAGAACTATAGGCCTACATTTGCTAATTAATACTGACATTAAGCTGTACTCAAAAATCCTAGATAACCGCTTGTCGGGAAATTTAAACAAGATTATCCACAGATATCAGGTTGGTTTTATACCAGGTAGAGAGAGATCAGATAATACCCGTTGACTATCTCCTATCCTATTTGAAGCTAAGAGATTAGGGACCCCACTCCTGGCCTTGTCCCTAGATGCTGAAAAAGCCTTTGACAGTGTCAGGTGGGACTATCTCTGAAAGGTTTGACCTACCTCTCCAATTCATATCTACAGCTCAAGCATTGTATTCTCAGCTCTCATCCCTCAGCTAGGGTTAGTGGAGTAGGGATCAGTTCAGCCCCTTTTGACATATTAAATGGGACCAGACAGGGATGTGCCCTGTCCCCCTTATTGTTCGCAATAGAACCATTAGCACAGATGATTAGGCTCAACCCAAATATTTTGGGAATGAAGTTTGGAGAATCGCAACATAAAATTGCGCTGTTCACAGACGATGTAACCTTGCTGCTTACTTCTCCCACACAATCCATGCCAGCAGTATTCGTTTGTTTCGAGAAAATTGGAAAATGTAGCTTCTATAAACTTAACTACACAAAAACTGAAGTGCTCTATATGAATATAATGCAGAAAGAACTCAAGTACCTACAAAGGAAATATCCTTTTCAGTGGTCTCCATCATCCATTAAACATTTGGGTATCCATTTAAGTCCTGACTTCCATCTAATGATTTCTAAAATTTTTACGGACCATATACCAGAATACGGAACACTATTAGAAGGATGGGAGTTTAAAGAGTTCTCATGGACAGGTAGAATAGCAGCGGTCAAAATGTCACTACTTCCAAAGCTCACCTATCTCTTTAGGTGCATAAATGTAACTGTTCCTAGGGTAATATTGAATAAGTTACAAAGTCTTATTTCAACATATGTTTGTAAAGGTAAAAAACCTAGAGTAGCTACACAGCCAATAAATATAGGGGGTCTAGTGTATCCCTGTATTCTTCTGCATCATGATGCCGCTCGTCTATCTCATCTTATGTGCTGGAACTTAAAAGAATCCTGCTACAGATGGCAAGAAGTAGAACAATCTTTCACACCCAAAGTTATATCCCTCTCAGATCTCCCTTGGATTCCAAACAATATGCGCAAATCTTTAAGGATTGATCATCCAAATATTCTAGACGCCCTAAAGCATTGAGATACTAAAATGCATACCGTGACCATCTCACCTCATCTTTCGCCCATGTATAAGATCCGAAGCATACTAGTATCAATGCCTGAGACCCACATTCATAGTTGGTCTGAAGCAGCAAATTTGCACATTTCCTCTTTATATAGAGATAACTCTATATTCTAAATTTTGCTGTTGCTAGACACAAATTTTCTCTCCCCTTATCACTTCAGTTTGCATACATTCACCTAGCTAGCATTCTTAAATCTTGGGGTTTAGCAGGCCAAGCGATAAGAAAACCTACAGTTTGGGAACAGATATGGGAGTCAGGAGCTTCAATTAAAGGATCCCTCTCGTTCCATTATGATATATTAATCACATCCCCAAAACTAAGTAAAAATAATCAATATAGGGCCTGGGATACAGATTTACACATTGAGACAGAGACAGCTGAATGGTTCAAGGAGCTGACGAGAGCAAAAAAATCCCTGCATTGTGCAACATTATGGGAACTTTACTACAAATTGACAGTACGTTGCCATCTGGTTCCAGTTACCCTACATAAATACTATCAGACTATCTCCCCACTGTGCTGAAGAGAATGTGGCAACTTAGGAACTACTATACACATTTGGTGGGAATGCCCTAAAATAAGAGGCTTATGGAGAAATGTTTTTGGAATTCTAAATAAACTGAATATACTGGTGCAGCTGAGTCCAGCTTTGGGGTTTTTACATCATGGAACTTCTACATTGACTGAGGCAGAAACACTTCTAATGTCTTAATTATTCATGGCCACAAAGTTGGCTTTAGCAAAAGACGGGAAACAGTCCTCTCCCCCAGAAATAGCTAAATTAGTATCTATTGTGGTCTTTATCAAGATTATGGAATTGCACACTTATACGTCCTTGAAAAAGGTAGACATATTATGAAATTTGGAAGCCTTGGGACGTCCTTGATCTAGATAAATAAATAAATTATCTTCCACATATTCTTCCCCCAGTTTTTTTTATATGTATTCCCTTTCCTCTTCTCTTTTCCCATGCTTTCCTTTTCAGGCCCTCCTTCCGAAGGACACAAGAAGTAAATCCAACTTTATCCTCTCATTTCAATGTTGGCATAATAGACCCATATCTATCTTAAAAGCAGAACATTATAGATCACGTATGTAGCTATCACTTCTTCTTTTACTGAACCAGATGGTCCAGAAGCAGCCATAACATTAGCTACTTACATTATAGTGTAGAATAATATAAAATGAGGATTTCAGTTAACTAGATAATGACTGTATATTTTATGTTACAACATTTTATTTTTTGTTGAGAATACATTGCTATGTAACTTCATTGTGGTTATATATGATTGTCAAATGTCAAACTTTTCTTATTGAATCATATTGTTAACAGTCAATAAAAGATTACTAAAAAAATAAATAAAAAAAATGATATTGCAAACTTGTTTTACTATGCAAACATAAGCATTTTATATTACAGTTTCAAAGCATTTACTGTTCCTTGAAATCTGTTGACAAACTCTAATGCAGACTTTAGCAAGCACTTATAATCTCTATAACCTTTTTCTGTAATTTATTAAAAAAAAAAAATAATGACATTTGTTGTCACTGCAAAGGTGATTTGTGTAGAATATAGCTATGCCCAATGGCATCTTTTATTTTTCTATGGGACATAATGTACACATTCTCCAATATCTCTGAATATGCTTAACAAAAATTAGCTGTGCTCTTATGACAGCCTAAATATTTTTAAGTATTAAAAATGCATTAAAATTATTTTTCTTTGTTCTAACTACAAAAAAATCAATTTCAAAATGAATTGGAATTAAAAAAAATGTTAAATAAACCAACTATTTCCTGTAAAGCTTGTGAAGACATTTACCTCACTAAGGCCTAGATTTAGAGTTGGGCGGTAGCCGTCAAAACCAGCGTTAGAGGCTCCTAACGCTGGTTTTTACCGCCCTCTGGTATTTGGAGCCAGTCATTAAAGGGTCTAACGCTCACTTTCCAGCCGCGACTTTTCCATACCGCAGATCCCATTACATCAATTGCGTATCCTATCTTTTCAATGGGATCTTTCTAACGCCGGTATTTAGAGTCGTGGCTGAAGTGAGCGTTAGAAATGTAACGAAAAAACTCCAGCCGCAGAAAAAAGTCAGTAGTTAAGAGCTTTCTGGGCTAACGCCGGTTTATAAAGCTCTTAACTACTGTGCTCTAAAGTACACTAACACCCATAAACTACCTATGTACCCCTAAACTGAGGTCCCCCCACATCGCCGCCACTCTATTAAAAATTTTTAACCCCTAATCTGCCGACCGCACGCCGCTGCCACCTACGTTATCCCTATGAACCCCTAATCTGCTGCCCCTAACACCGCCGACCCCTATATTATATTTATTAACCCCTAATCTGCCCCCTCACCGTCGCCTCCACCAGCCTACACTTATTAACCCCTAATCTGCCGAGTGGACCGCACCGCTACTATAATAAAGTTATTAACCCCTAATCCGCCTCACTCCCGCCTCAATAACCCTATAATAAATAGTATTAACCCCTAATCTGCCCTCCCTAACATCGCCGACACCTAACTTCAAGTATTAACCCCTAATCTGCCGATCGGAGCTCACCGCTACTCTAATACATTTTTTAAACCCTAAAGCTAATTCTAACCCTAACACCCCCTAAGTTAAATATAATTTTATTCTAACGAAATAAATTAACTCTTATTAAATAAATTATTCCTATTTAAAGCTAAATACTTACCTGTAAAATTAACCCTAATATAGCTACAATATAAATTATAATTATATTGTAGCTATTTTAGGATTAATATTTATTTTACAGGCAACTTTGTATTTATTTTAACCAGGTACAATAGCTATTAAATAGTTAATAAATATTTAATAGTTACCTAGTTAAAATAATTACAAAATTACCTGTAAAATAAATCCTAACCTAAGTTACAATTAAACCTAACACTGCACTATCAATAAATTAATTAAATACAATACCTGCAATTATCTACAATTAAACCTAACACTACACTATCAATAAATTAATTAAATAAAATACCTACAAATAAATACAATTAAATAAACTAACTAAAGTACAAAAAATAAAAAAGAACTAAGTTACAAAAAATAAAAAAATATTTACAAACATTAGAAAAATATTAAAACAATTTTAAACTAATTACACCTACGCTAAGCCCCCTAATAAAATAACAAAGCCCCCAAAATAAAAAAATGCCCTACCCTATTCTAAATTAAAAAAGTTCAAAGCTCTTTTACCTTACCAGCCCTGAAAAGGGCCCTTTGCGGGGCATGCCCCAAAGAATTCAGCTCTTTTGCCTGTAAAAAAAAACATACAATACCCCCCCAACATTACAACCCACCACCCACATACCCCTAATCTAACCTAAACCCCCCTTAAATAAACCTAACACTAAGCCCCTGAAGATCTTCCTACCATGTCTTCACCTCACCGGGTTCACCGATCGGTCCAGAAGAGGGTCCAAAGTCTTGATCCAAGCGGCGGTTGAAGAACTCCATCATCGGGCTGAAGTCGGAAGTCCATTATCGGGATGAAGTCTTCTATCAAGCCGCATCTTCAATCTTCTTTCTTCCGGAGCGGAGCCATCTTCTTCCCAGCCGACGCGGATCCAACCTTTTCAAGCGACGCCTACTCGCCGAATGACGGTTCCTTTAAATGACGTCATCCGAGATGGCGTCCCTCGAATTCCGATTGGCTGATAGGATTCTATCAGCCAATCGGAATTAAGGTAGGAATATTCTGATTGGCTGATGGAATCAGCCAATCAGATTCAAGTTCAATTCGATTGGCTGATCCAATCAGCCAATCAGATTGAGCTCGCATTCTATTGGCTGTTTCGATCAGCCAATAGAATGCAAGCTCAATCTGATTGGCTGATTGGATCAGCCAATCGTATTGAACTTGAATCTGATTGGCTGATTCCATCAGCCAATCAGAATATTCCTACCTTAATTCCGATTGGCTGATAGAATCCTATCAGCCAATCGGAATTTGAGGGACGCCATCTTGGATGACGTCATTTAAAGGAACCGTCATTCGGCGAGTAGGCGTCGCTTGAAGAGGTTGGATCCACGTCGGCTGGGAAGAAAATGGCTCCGCTCTGGAAGAAAGAAGATTGAAGATGCGGCTTGATAGAAGACTTCATCCCGATGATGGACTTCCGACTTCAGCCCGATGATGGAGTTCTTCAGCCGCCGCTTGGATCAAGACTTCGGACCCTCTTCTGGACCGATCGGTGAACCCGGTGAGGTGAAGACAAGGTAGGAAGATCTTCAGGGGCTTAGTGTTAGGTTTATTTAAGGGGGGTTTGGGTTAGATTAGGGGTATGTGGGTGGTGGGTTGTAATGTTGGGGGGGTATTGTATGTTTTTTTTTTACAGGCAAAAGAGCTGAATTCTTTGGGGCATGCCCCGCAAAGGGCCCTTTTCAGGGCTGGTAAGGTAAAAGAGCTTTGAACTTTTTAAATTTTAGAATAGGGGGGGCTTTGTTATTTTATTAGGGGGCTTAGAGTAGGTGTAATTAGTTTAAATTTTTGTAATATTTTTCTAATGTTTGTAAATATTTTTTTATTTTTTGTAACTTAGTTGTTTTTTATTTTTTGTACTTTAGTTAGTTTATTTCATTGTAGTTATTTGTAGGTATTTTATTTAATTAATTTATTGATAGTGTTGTGTTAGGTTTAATTGTAGGTAATTGTAGGTAGTTTATTTAATTAATTTATTGATAGTGTAGTGTTAGGTTTAATTGTAACGTAGGTTAGGATTTATTTTACAGGTAATTTTGTAATTATTTTAACTATTTTAGCTATTAAATAGTTTTTAACTATTTAATAGCTATTGTACCTGTTTAAAATAATTACAGTTACCTGTAAAATAAATATTAATCCTAAAATAGCTACAATATAATTATAATTTATATTGTAGCTATATTAGGGTTTATTTTACAGGTAAGTATTTAGCTTTAAATAGGAATAATTTATATAATAAGAGTAAATTTATTTTGTTAGATTTAAATTAAAATTAACTTAGGAAGGTTTTAGTGTTAGGGTTAGACTTAGCTTTAGGGGTTAATCCATTTATTAGACTAGCCGCGAGATCCAATCGGCAGATTAGGGGTTAATTATTGTAGGTAGCTGGCGGCGACGTTGTGGGGGGCAGATTAGGGGTTAATACATATAATATAAGGGTTGGCGGTGTTAGGGGCAGCAGATTAGGGGTACATAGGGATAAGGTAGCTGGCGGCAGTATACGGAGCGGCAGATTAGGGGTTAAAAAAAATATGCAGGTGTCAGCGATAGCGGGGGCAGCAGATTAGGGGCTAATACGTGTAAGGTTAGGGGTGTTTAGACTCGGGGTACATGTTAGAGTGTTAGGTGCAGACGTAGGAAGTGTTTCCCCATAGTAAACAATGGGGCTGCGTTAGGAGCTGAACGCTGCTTTTTTGCAGGTGTTAGGTTTTTTTTCAGCTCAAACGGCCCCATTGTTTCCTATGGGGGAATCGTGCACAAGCACGTTTTTGAAGCTGGCCGCGTCCGTTTGCACCGCTGGTATCGAGAGTTGCAGTGGCGTTAAAATATGCTCTACGCTCCTTTTTTGGAGCCTAACACAGCCATTCTTTGAACTCTAAATACCAGCGGTATTTAAAAGGTGCGGGGGGAAAAAAGCATGCGTAGCTAACGCACCCCTTTGGCCGCAGAACTCTAAATCTAGCTGTAACATAGTACTAGTTGTGCACAAACATGCATCTGCCCTGTTAGTCTCAATTATAGCTAAAAAAAACTCCTCTTGTTAAAATAACAAATTTAGGGCTAGATTACAAGTGGAGCGCTAATTTATTGCGTGCCCATAAATGGGCAAATTTGCCCTTTTGCGGGCATGCAATAAATAATCAGCCATTACAAGTGGTAGTAGCAGTAGCAATTAGTGCTTAGAAAATTAACCAGAGATCAGATCGCTGGTTAATTTTATAAATTTGCCCCAAATGCTCCCACAATACAGTGGTGTGTATATTATTACAAAATAAAAATTGTAGCATTTTTATTTTTTAACAAAATAACTGCACCAGGTGTTTTTTTAGGGCAATTTCCACCCCTTTGCTGCGTTAGTTCTCATGCCGCGTTCAAGGAATTAGAACGAGGCTCCCATTGGAGCTTATGGAAGCATGCTCTATAAAGCCAATAGCTTCCTAGCAACATCAAATACTAGCTCAAAATTGTGTGCTCTGTTATTATGAATGGAGTGCAAATATTGCGCTCGCAACAGTGCCATTTTGCGTTCCACTCATAATCTGGCACTTATTAAATATATTTGGTACTATTTAACATCTATGCTAGAAATTTGAGTGCAAAATATTTTTTAAATGGTAATGAGTATGTTCTATTTTGGACTTCATTTTCAGCACTCACTGTAAAGTTTCAGACATCCATCTTTAGGGAATTTTTTATACTTTAATTACAGTAGTACAAGATCCTAATGGCGTCTGTAAAAACATGTTATATGTACATTTTGATATCACAAACAATTTTACATTATTTGACTGTTCTTGCGTTTGTTTACCATAAAATGTTTCTTTCTTTTTAAAAAAAAAACTTTTAAGAGACACTTGTATTGCAAAACAATAAAAAGTGATCACCTCAGTTGTAAGTATATAAATATTTTCGTGATTCATAAACTTTCCCAGACTCCAGTTACAACCAAGCAATCAATATAGCATGAGGAAAGTATCTTTCAATGAAAAGGATTTCTTACTGCTCATTAGATATACGGTCTTCTTCTTTCCAGATCATGTCATTTAGTAGTTTCCTTGCCTCTGGCATCTTCAGCTCATCTTATTGCTCTGTGTTCAATTTCCCATGTATAACTGTAAAACTGAACATCATAATAGTCTAGTGGACTGAATAGCAAGTGAAACACTACTACAAATAGATAGAAGCATCCAATATGTTCCTTCTTTTGCTTATTCCAAAAAAAGAGAAAACATAATATCTAAAAAATTGGCCAAAATAACAATTTGAGCACACAAATATTATCTCTGTTGGGAGCTAACACCGCGCAAGTTAAATCAATAGCATCCGCTATAAATCTCTTTCCCCATAGACGTCTATGGGACATGCTACAAAGGCCTGTTATGGTTTTTGCACTAGCGCTAACCCAAAAGGTGCACTAAGCCAAAGTGTGCTAAAGTCGAAGGTGCATTAAGGAAATAGTCTATAAATAACAATAACATTTTTAAATTAGTGAAGAACAAAAATATTTTAACTATTTTAAAATTAACAAAATAGTGGTGTTAACATTGTTTTAAAGTGATATGGTATATGACAAGGTGTTTGACAGGGAAGGATTCAAATTTCTGTATGTATACTGTACAGTACTGTATAATATATAAATAAGAATAGATACCTAGCATAATATGTGTGTGTGTATATATATATATATTAATTAGAGGCAAAGGGTAGTGACACCAAATATTGATTTGATTTAAAGGGACACTGAACCCAAATTTTTTCTTTTGTGATTCAGATAGAGCATGCAATTTTAAGCAACTTTCTAATTTACTCCTATAATCAATTTTCCTTTGTTCTCTTGCTATCTTTCTTTGAAAAAGAAGGCATCTAAGCTTTTTTTTTAGGTTCAGGACTCTGGACAGCAATTTTTTATTGGTGGATGAATTTATCCACCAATCAGCAAGGACAACCCAGGTTGTTCACCAAAAATGGGCCGGCATTTAAACTTACATTCTTGCATTTCAAATAAAGATACCAAGAGAAAGAAGAAAATTTGATAACAGGAGTAAATTAGAAAGCTGCTTAAAATGTCCTGCTCTATCTGAATTACGAAAGATTTTTTTTGGATTCAGTGTCCCTTTTAAATGTTGCTTTTCTCTCACTTTGCATTTTGTTAATTGATAAAAATGACATTTCTATTTTTGAAAACATTGTTACTTTACAGCATTTTTTCACACCAGCCTAAAACCTTTGCACAGTAGTATATATAAGTGTAATACTCCAGTCATACTAAACTGTATAGCACTGTTATGTGTTGAACAAGAGCACATATAATATAACTCATGACTTAGCACAGCTGTTCTATCCATTGAAAGTATAGGGCTCACTAATGAGATTGTAGCTGTGCTAAACATTCTCTAGTAATTCTGTTTTACCATGAATTTGTAATATCAGATCGGACCACTTATAATCTAGGCCATTATGCTTTGTTAAACAATATATTCTTTACAGTATCCTTATCTGTTCTAATGTAATCTAGCTCATATTTCTTTTCAAAGGGATATGAAACCCAAATATTTTCTTTTATGATTCAGACAGAGCATACAATTTTAAAACAATTTCTAGTTTACTTCTATTATGAAATTTGCTTCGTTCCCATGATATTCTGTGTTGAAGAGATACATAAGTAGGCATTTGGAGTACTACATAGCAGGAAATAGTGCTGCCATTTTGTGGTCTTGCAAATTGATCACATTCTTGCAAAACTGCTGACATACAGGGAGTGCTCCAGAAATGGGGCGGCTCCTGAAATTATGCCTCTGCTTTTCAACAAAAGATACAAAGAGAACAAATAATTTCACCAAAGTAAATTAGAAAGTTTTTTAAAATTGCATGCTCTGTCTGAATCATTTATATCCCTTTTATTACTTTCAAATGAGTAGCAGTTTTTACTAACAATTCACCTTTTAAACTGATACCCTTAAGAAAATGCCATACAAACTATTCAGATTAAAAATGAAAAACATGTTGAGGTATCTCATGTGTAAAATGTATTCAAGATTACACATTGAGATATTAGTAAAAAATAATATAACAATTCCCAGCACAATAATGTAGAATATCAGTAAAATGTAATCAATCCAAATATTTATTCATCTATATACAGTGAATATCTTATATCCTTGACAAAATTATGTCCAAGGGCCCTAAACATTCACACTATGGGGCCTATTTATTAATGTGTGAGTGGACATGATACGATGTAACGTATCATGTCTGCCACACATTGATAAATGCCGACAGCATACGCTCTCAGCATTTATCATTACACAAGCAGTTCTTGTGAACTGCTTGTGCAATGCCGTCCCTTGCAGATTTGCTGCCAATTGGCCGCTAGCAGGGGGTGTTAATCAGCCTGATCATATAGGATCGGGCGGATTGATGTCCACGGCCTCAGAGCAGACGGACAAGTTATGGAGCAGCAGTCTTTAGACCGTTGCTTCATAACTGCTGTTTCTGGTAAACCTAAAGGCTTGCGCGGAAACAAGGTCATCAAGCTCTTTGGAGCTTAATAGTTCCGTCCCAAACACTCAATCTGCATTAATATGTGTAAGAAAACAAAAAACACCCCAAGGTGTCCCAAAGGGGACCTTGGTCATCAGCAGTACAGAGTTAGTAGCAGAAGCCAAGCATATTAGTCCATAATGAAATAGAAAACAGAAGCTTGAGATGCTAAGCCACAGACATTTAAGCAGCACTTGAACAAAACGTACATCAATCACTCGACGGCAACCGTGGTACACTAAACAGACCAGATATGATCTTCAGCAATGCTCACGGGCTGCTGAACCGCAGTGGAGGAAATTACGCACCTTTGCTGATTTCCAACATTATAAATTCACCCTTAAGTCCTACAACTCTGCGCTCAGCCTGGCAAAACAAGTCTATTTCTCCTCCCTCGTGTCATCTCACGCATCCAACCCCAGAAAACTGTTCTCAACCTTTAACTCCCTTCCACGTCCGCCTTCCCCCCCGCCCACTACCAACCTCACTGCTCAAATTATTGCTGATCACTTCAAAAATAAAATTGACAGCATTAGAAAAGAGATCTGCACCTCGCACCCCGCAAACCCAGTGATCCTACCCACCCCTTCTATTAACAAAAATCTATGCTATTTCCCTCCTGTAACAGAGGAAGAAGTCTCTGCACTCCTATCCTCGGCTCATCTCACAACCTGCCCACTTGACCCTATTCCTTCATGACTTATTCCCTCTCTCTCTGCTTCACTAACCCCTACCCTAACTCATCTCTTTAACCAATCCCTCACTGCTGGCACATTTCCTGACACCTTCAAGCATGCGTCAATCATACCAATCCTAAAAAAGCCCTCGCTTGACCCCTCCACGTCTTCTAACTATCGACCCGTCTCCTTACTTCCCTTTACTTCAAAATTATTGGAACGACTAGTCTATAATCGGCTAACTCAATTTCTCACAACTAACTCCTTACTTGATCCACTACAATCTGGTTTCCGCCCTAAACACTCAACAGAAACCGCTCTTGCTAAAGTAACAAATGACCTGTTATCAGCCAAAGCAAAAGGCCATTACTCCTTACTAATTCTTCTTGACCTGTCCGCAGCTTTTGACACAGTTGACCATCCTCTCCTCCTAAAAATACTACATTCATTTGGCATCCGAGACACAGCCCTCTCCTGGTTTGCATCATATCTTTCAAACTGCTCGTTTTCAGTTTCCTTTAACAACATATCTTGTGATCCTATGCCTCTCTCAGTTGGAGTACCGCAAGGCTCTGTCTTGGGTCCCTTGCTTTTCTCTATTTATACATCCTGCCTTGGAAAACTTATAGCCTCCTTTGGATTCCAGTACCACCTATATGCTGATGATACCCAAATCTATCTTTCCTCTCCTGATATCTCTCTCTCTTTACTCAACAAGATTTCTGACTGCCTCTCTGCAATTTTCTCTTGGATGCCTTCACACTACCTCCAACTCAATCTGTCCAAAACTGAGCTGCTTCTTATTCCCCCCTCTTTGAGACATCCAACACCTGACATCTCTCTGATGGTTGGAGACTCTATTCTCAACACCTCACCCCAGGTTCACTGCCTTGGGGTCACACTAGTCTCAGAACTCACATTCAACCCACATATACAAACGCTTACCAAATCCTGCCATTCACACCTACGCAACATTTCCAGAATTCGTCCCTTCCTTACTCAAAAAACTACAAAAATACTTATTCATTCCCTCATCCTGTCACACATTGATTATTGAAATCTACTCTTAAATGGCCTTCCAAAACACAGCCTCTCCTCCCTCCAATCTATTATGAATGCTTCTGCTACACTC
This sequence comes from Bombina bombina, assembly GCF_027579735.1. Lineage (NCBI taxonomy): Eukaryota > Metazoa > Chordata > Amphibia > Anura > Bombinatoridae > Bombina > Bombina bombina. The sequence continues at coordinate 140,260,358 of NC_069501.1, read as the reverse complement.
ATCCACCTAAGACGACTATCTACATCAGCTGCTCCGCTCTGCCAGTCTCTATACTGGCTCCCCATACACTCCAGAATACAATTTAAAGTATTAGCCTTAACCTACAAAGCACTCAACAGTCTAACTCCCAACTATATTTCCTCTATCATAGTGAAATACTCCCCATCCCGTGCTCTTCGATCAACCTCTGACCTACGTCTCTACACTCCTGTTATCTCTACATCCCACTCCCGCCTCCAAGACTTTACACGTGCTGCTCCTGTCCTCTGGAACTCTCTACCCCACTCCATCGGACTGTCTCCAACCTTGTATAGCTTCAGAAGATCCTTGAAAACCCACCTATTCAGAGAGGCTTACCATCTCTCCTCCATCCCGCATCCAAACCAAGTTAATACATGTACATGAACTGCCTGACTCACTGCTGCAAATACAACCAATGTAACAAGCTACCCCAACCTTATGTCTCTGCACCCTAAACCTATAGACTGTGAGCTCTCCGGAGGAGGGCCATCTTCCTCCTGTGCTAGATTTGTTTAGTCTTGTTATGTTTTGTATTGTATCACAAATCTTTGTCATTGTATACCCCTATCATTGTACCCAGCGCTACGGAATTTGGCAGCGCTATACAAATAAATGATAATAATAATTATAACAAAAGTATTCCGCTTTAAGCACCCCAGTCATATGAACATATCCAGCTTATCACTTGTGCTTGGTCAAATACATCAGAGTCACTAATAACAATATAAGTATTATGATCCTTAAAAACAAAAAATATGTATAGATTTACATTCAGAATATATATGACAACGCATGTTATAATTTACATATGTACAATATATGTGAAACAGAGGAAACACAGGTTATCAAAACTCAATGAGGCAAAACAAGCGGTAGCCAGTAAAGAGAGAACCTGGTAGTGAATATCTCTGACAAGATACTTGATGATGCTGTGTTGAAAGTTTTACAAAAGGGTTTATCATATGTGCCTACCTATCTTCCAGATTTATTTTCTATGGAATGTGATCGTCAAACATTTTTAAAAAAATCTGAGACTGAAGAGCTTTTTTAGCAATCAGAATGGAGACGGCACAAATATTGAACATGATGTTACACTCTTTCAATTCCATCTGCAAAAAATTAAATCCAAAAGTTCTTTCAATTCTCCACAATCTAATGCTGCTGTGAAGGCCTATATAACATTGGCCAAACTCCAGTCAGAGACGCCACATGTGTGTTGTATGCAGCAGTATTGTTGGAACATTTTCCGGATGAATGTATGTTATGGGCGGTGGATTGTAAGCTCAAGGTGAGCCGCTGTAGATGATCGACACATCCATCATCCACTATTTAGTTAAACTCCATGATCCTGAAGTTTATGTCTGAACTGCAAGTATATGGAGGTTACGCATACACTGAGATTGTACTTGGAGCCACGTTACAGAGAGATGTGGCCATGTTCAGGGTATAAAGCGTGACTTATGCATAGTATACCCTAAACTTGCTTGTTGTTTATTTATTATCAGGGGAAAATATATACTGCTTTCAATTACACACATGTTCCAGTGATGGACTTATTCTGATATGTATGTGGCTCTGATGTATTTGACCAAGCACAAGTGATAAGCTGGATATGTTCATATGACTGGGGTGCTTAAAGCGGAATATATTTGTTTAAGTTCTGCTTAAATGTCTGTGGCTTAGCATCTAAAGCTTCTGTTTTCTATTTAATTATGGACAAATATGCTTGGTTTCTGCTACTAACTCTTGCCTACTGATGACCAAACTCCCCCTTGGGACACCTTGGGGGTGTTTTTTTGTTTTCTTACGCATATTCACGCAGATTGAGTGATTGTGTGAATGTTTGGGGCCCCTGGATAGTGATGTCGCGAACCTAAAAAATTGGGTTCGCGAATGGCGAACGCGAACTTCCACAAAAGTTTGCAAACGGGCGAATCGGGCGAACCACCATGGACTTCAATAGGCAGGCGAATTTTAAAACCCACAGGGACTCTTTCTGGCCACAATAGTGATGGAAAAGATGTTTCAAGGGCACTAACACCTGGATTGTGGCATGCCGGAGGGGGATCCATGGCAAAACTCCCATGGAAAATTACATAGTTGATGCAGAGTCTGGTTTTAATCCATAAAGGGCATAAATCACCTAACATTCCTAAATTGTTTGGAATAACGTGCTTTAAAACATCAGGTATGATGTTGTATCGATCAGGTAGTGTAAGGGTTACGCCCGCTTCACAGTGCGCAGTGTAGGTGATATACCTGCCCTGACCATGCTTTGCAGACCAGGTATCAGTGGTCAGATGGACCCTTGCCCAAACACTGTGTGCCAGACATGCCATTATAGCAGACTTATATGGCTTAGGCGTTTCTTTTTGGTAATTAGAAGGCTGCTAAATGCCACTGCGCACCACACGTGTTTTATGCCCAGCAGTGAAGGGGTTAATTAGGGAGCATGTAGGCAGCTTGTAGAGTTAATTTTAGCTTAAGTGTAGTGTAGTAGACAACCCAAAGTATTGATCTAGGCCCATTTTGGTATATTTCATGCCACCATTTCACCGCCAAATGCGATCAAATAAAAAAAAAATTGTTCACTTTTTCACAAACTTTAGGTTTCTCACAGAAATTATTTACAAACAACTTATGCAATTATGGCATAAATGGTTGTAAATGCTTCTCTGGGATCCCCTTTGTTCAGAAATAGCAGACTTATATGGCTTTGGCATTGCTTTTTGGTAATTAGAAGGCTGCTAAATGCCACTGCGCACCACACGTGTTTTATGCCCAGCAGTGAAGGGGTTAATTAGGGAGCATGTAGGCAGCTTGTAGAGTTAATTTTAGCTTAAGTGTAGTGTAGTAGACAACCCAAAGTATTGATATAGGCCCATTTTGGTATATTTAATGCCACCATTTCACCGCCAAATGCGATCAAATTTAAAAAAAAACTTAAATTTTTTCGCAATTTTAGGTTTTTCACTGAAATTATTTATAAACAGCTTGTGCAATTATGGCACAAATGGTTGTAAATGCTTCTCTGGGATCCCCTTTGTTCAGAAATAGCAGACATATATGACTTTGGCGTTGCTTTCTGGTAATTAGAAGGCCGCTAAATGCTGCTGTGCATCACAAGTGTATTATGGCTAGCAGTGAAGGGGTTAATTAGGTAGTTTGTAGGGAGCTTGCAGGGTTAATTTTAGCTTTAGTGTAGAGATCAGCCTCCCACCTGACACATCAGACCCCCTGATCCCTCCCAAACAGCTCCCTTCCCTCCCCCACCCCACAATTGTCCCTGCCATCTTAAGTACTGGCAGAAAGTCTGCCAGTACTAAAATAAAAGGTTTTTAATTTATTTTTTATTATTTTTTTAGCATATTTACATATGCTGTGGTGTAGCATCCCCCCTTAGCCCCCAACCTCCCTGATCCCCCCAAAAACAGCTCTCTAACCCTCCCCATCTGCCTTATTGGCGGCCATCTTGGGTACTGGCAGCTGTCTGCTATTATTTCACAGTCAAATTTTTTTTATTTTTTTTTAAATGTACACTACTGTTACACCAGATATGAGTGGTGACACTGGGCAAGTGGGCACAGTATACGCTGTGAGCCTGACACACGCTGGCAGGCAGGCAACTGCAATTAGATTACACAGGAAAAAAAAAAGCAGACTGATGTTCTAGCCCTAAAAAGGGCTTCTTGGGGTGCTGTCCTTACAGCAGAGATCAGATGAGTCCTTCAGGACTGTAGTGGACACTGAATACACTAACCTAGCTATCGATTTCCCTATTAAATCAGCAGCAGCTACACTGTCCCTCCTCTCACTAAGAATGCAGCTTCCAAATGAATCTAAAATGGATGCTGTCCAGGAGGTGGGAAGGTCTGGGAGGGAGGGTCTGCTGCTGATTGGCTGTAATGTGTCTGCTGACTGTGAGTAGGGTCAAAGTTTACTCAATGATGACGAATAGGAGGCAGATCGAACATCGCATATGTTCGCTCGCCGAGGCGAACATACTATGTTCGCCGGGAACTATTCGCCGGCGAACTATTCGCGACATCACTACCCCTGGACATTGTTTTGTCTAGGATATAAGATATACACTGTATAATATTTAGATTGATGAACTTCAACTGATATTCTACATTATTGTGCTGGTAATTGTTATATTATTTTTTATATTATTATGGGTGTTGACGCCACCCTATCCCGTGCACTTTAGAGATATAGATTGTTATTATAGATAGTGCTGTCAGGGTTGGATAGTTGTAAGATTATTGAGATAGTAGTGTTTTGTTTTTTTTCAAACAACTTATAATACTTTTATGTCTATTAAAGGGCCACTGTAAGTAAATATTTTCTATGCCTGTTACTAACTAACTACCCCAAATACGCTTTTTATCAATAGAATTTCATTAACATATCTCTACCGTATATCAGAAATCTTGTCTGAAAATTAAATTGTTTTCCAAACCCACTCCGTGGGTATCCTTTGCTCTGTACCAATCCGTTTACAATACCTAGGTTTCAAAATGGTGCTTTAAACACAAAGTTATTGGTTTAAGTATTTTGAACATGCAGTGCTGAAAATAGTGGGCAGGATAACGTGACATCATCGGCGAATAAAAGATATAACTTTTAGAATGTTATGAAACTTCGTTTTGGAGAAAATATAGGTCAGTAAATTTTAATTAATGTTTATTAACTTTAATATGTTAGTTGTTTAGCTTAAAAATTATAACAGAAAGTAATCCTTTAAGGTACAATTTTGCTGCTAGAAATTAAACTAAATATTTTTCTTAGTTAGGGCTTAAAAAAACAATCAAGTATAATTGTAATTCATGTTCCTGTCCATTTGCAAATTAAATAACCAATTAAAGTATATTGGGGTCAATTTATCAATTTATCAATCTCCTGATCGACAAAGCATGTACATTTCAGATTAACCCATACCATTATCAGACAGGGTGCACACTACAAAACACGCTTACACTTCAGGGTGCACACTATCGTAAGCATAATGTTAGCGTTTTTAGGTTTAGAATGGTTAGGTCTAAGCAAAACAATTATGTTTTTTATATATACAGATATTTTATAATAGGGTTCTTTTCAGGTGCATATACTTGAAATGATCAATATGGTTCTTATACACGATAGGAACATTGAGGTTTCACTCTCAAACATACCATTATCCATAGACTCATTTACACATTTTTATGCCGCTGTGCATTGTTAACCTCTTTTACATTAGGTGCCGGTTTTTATGAATACACTATCTGATTTTTTAGCATTGGATTTTATATAAAAAGAAAACATTGTTATATTCCATAGGTGTATTTTGTTACAATTCCATCAAGTATCAACACAAATTATGTTACTATTGATTCACTAGAATCTATGACAACTTCCGTTTTTAATTTCAAAAAAAGTATTTAATGATGTTAAGTCTTATTGTTTTTATTCAAACTGGTTTTGCCTGAGGAAACGACCGGTATATGGTCGAGAAACGCGTTGCAGCATTTGATTAAAAGCCTTTTACTTTTACATTTACTGGGAGTTGTCAGTGATGTTTGATTGCTGCACCAGTTCTTTGTTCCACCAAGTCCATTTCACGGGTTCACACTTCCCTAAAGTACAGCCGAGGTCATTCTGGTACAGACACAGGAGAACCAACGAGCCTAACCAGTGCACTAGCCGCTGTTGAGAGCTAGTCCATTTGCTGGCACCGGTCACTAGTACGTTGCATTGTTATCTGGTAAGCCTTCTACTTTTGAGTATACTACTCTACCAAAATTGTTTTACACTATGGGGCTCCCTATCCTCTCTCTTCTTTGATTATTGAGTGTATTGAAGAGCAGTTCACTATACTATACAGCATGATAAAAACAGAGACTAAAGTCATGGCATAGATGAAATTACAAAGGACAAAGTACAGAATATCAAAAGATGTTAAAAAGATAAACATGCACATGTAACTAGGTATATACACATTGACAGTAAGCATAACAAAAAGATATTAAACAATACAGTCAAAGTTCTATAAAGTCGAAAAAATAAATGTAACAATACATATCATAAGCAGTGGGAAAGTTATTATGTATAATAAGTAAGGAGAGTCTCTTAGAAACAAATAGAAATACCATAACGTAATATGAGACAGTATTTCAAACGATGCATGAGAAAACAGGAAAGACATAACTAGATACAAAACGAGCACACAAAAATAATCTAACTGAATGATTAAAGTGAAGGTAAAGTTAACTTGTCAACGATCCAGAATTCAAATATTTTTTTAAATTGAATAGGACTTTAAGTCATCATTTTTTTCGGTTTTTACTTACAAATCCCGTAATCTCAATTTTAATTCTCATTTTTCAGATTTCAAAATTTGACCGTTTTTTTTTTTCTTTTTTCTTTTTGAGTGACGTTTTTTCATTAGCCAGTTGAAATTCTGGCCGTTAGGCGGCCGTGACCCTACGTCATCCCTCTCCTCGATGCACTGCGCATGCGCTACATTCTTTTTTGCTATTAGTCGCGTAGCCTCGTTTTGCGCATGCGTACTTTTTTTACAGCAGCAGTGATTTAGAGGATCACTTAACTACGGATACTTCGGGTCACGGAGTATAAAGAAAGAACTGTTCTCTCTCGCGTAACATAGTCATGAATGAATACAGCTCTTCATTCAATATTATGTTTTCCCCGCGATTAACGCATGCACATTGGTGATGGTAAACTCAGAATCGTGCATGCGCATTTGCAGCGCTCACCATGAATGCACTTCTGAGATTATGTATAGAGCGGGTGGACCGCTCTATACGTCATGGCACTTCAAATCCGGAAATAGTGGTTGGGAGGGGTTATCAACGGAACAGTAGGAAAAGCTATGAATAAAATTAAAATATTTTTATTTATTTTTTTATTGAATAAAGTTAGCGATTAGCTTATCCAATATTAAAAGAATGCATAGATATATTCGTATTACCTAAACTTTACCTTCACTTTAAGATGCACTATGTAGCCAAAACTGTGTGGACACCCCTATTAATTATTCAGTTCAGGTTTTTCAGCCACACCCATTGCCAACAGGTGCATACAATCCAAAAACTTGGCTGTACAATGGGAAGTATTGAAGAGTTCAGTGCTTTTAAATTTGGCCACCTTCGCTAGAAGTCAGTGTGTGAAATGTCTGCACTACTAAAACTGCCCCAGTTAGCTACAAGTCTTATTATTTTGAAGTAGAAGCTCAGCTATAAAGTGGCAGACCACACTAATTCACAGAGGGACTGCTGAAAAGAAAGAAAGAAAGAAAGAAAGAAAGAAAGAAAGAAAGAAAGAAAGAAAGAAAGAGAAAAGCATGTGCATTATTTTTTAGTATTGTATTAATATGTGAAGTTTATGTTAATATGTGAAGTGAATTTAAATGAATTCCTGCTATATTGCATTTATGTAAGTGGTCAAATTACAGTTAAAAACAAGAAAGTCATCTAGTATGTGTATAAATGGGTGTTGGTCTTGTAAATTGTTCAACTGTCTATAGAAAATATAATTTGCATGTGCTAAAATTTCAATTGAAGATATGAATTCTTATGAATGAAGAAAGAGATGAAAGGAAGAACTGAATAATATTTAATGATATCTAAAATTGATCACAGATGAAATGTCAGAATTTAAAGCACTAGAATCAGAATGGTGTGATGCTAGAAAATAGTACACTTGAAGTTTGCAGGGTGAGTGTTATTAAAAGTGTGGCAAAGTCTTATTAAAGGGATCATTGGTGCATTCAGTTTTGATTAGAAGCATTTTTTAAATAAACTATATTAAACAAAATTGCCTCTAGCAAAAGTTATCAGTTTTTGTGATTTTATACCTTATGACTTGTGCACTCACACTTACAGTCTACACAATATGCATCAAGCTCTGCACACCAAGCACCTGCAAGATGTAATTGTAAGTGCACAAGGAATATATAAGCACGGTTGCAAGCTGTCCTCCCGAAAAATACTGGTCCACCTGTAGGCAAGCAAGAATAGGTGGTAGGTGGGGTCAGCAGAGGTCTATATTAGGCCTCACCCTTCACCTTGTCATATAAAGATTTCATAACTGAACAATGATTGACTTCTCTTGGATGTCAGTAGCACATGGATACATTTTACCTATTTGATTGCCAGTGATACCCTTGACTGGCTGTAGCACACACAGGGAAATGTTTTTACATTACTATGGTTAACAGTAGAAGAAAGCAGACATTTTACCACACTGACCCTATGGCAAACAGAGATAACTTTAACATTTCCTAGGACAGCCAGCAGTCCTGCCCTTTGGGGGGCCCACACTTTAAGTGGTGAGGGTATGACAATGTGCAATGTATATCCTGTATTTTGTTTATGAAAAAGTGTTTATAGTATCAGGAAGTGTAATATATACTGTTATTCTTTACATAGGTAGCATTGAAGCTTGGGATAGGGGGATCATAGAGGGAGAGGGAAATAAGAGTGCTGGGATTTGGGGTCCCACAAATGTGTCTTCCCAGCACCCTGCAAACGCTTTGGGTGTCCCTGAAGTCTGCCAGTGATTTTGTTTACTCTTCTTGGCTGGCAGTAATACAGAGAATAGAGAGTCTTAGGAGGCCTTTAAAATTTAGTTGCCACTCAAAGGACCTTTAGAAAAAAACTGGATACTTAAAGGGACACTGAACCCAAATTTTTTCTTTCGTGATTCAGATAGAGCATGTAATTTTAAGCAATTTTCTAATTTACTCCTATTATCAATTTTTCTTCATTCTCTTGCTATCTTTATTTGAAAAAGAAGGCATCTAAGCTTTTTTTCTTGGTTCAGAACTCTGGACAGCACTTTTTATTGGTGGATGAATTTATCCACCAATCAGCAAGGAAAACCCAGGTTGTTCACCAAAAATGGGCCGGCATCTAAAGATACATTCTTGCATTTCAAATAAAGATACCAAGAGAATAAAGAAAATTTGATAATAGGAGTAAATTAGAAAGTTGCTTAAAATCTCATGCTCTATCTGAATCCCAAAAGAAAAAATGTGGGTTCAGTGTCCCTTTAAGTGTAGTATTTTTGTATAGATTTTACTGGACAGCCCGCTGACATACTGGACAACCCTATATGTAAATATGCTACACAAATCACATTCACAGTACAACTGATCATTAGAGGAGCGATAGTTTTTATTAGTAGGACTGAAAATAAACTAACATGTATTGCAATTTTGACTGAAATTGTCCTTTAACTGTTTGGTTTACAGGCATGAATATGATGCATTGCCAAATGTTATCCCTTTTCTTAATCCTAACCCTAACATAAACTTAATTTTTTTAATTTGTTCTGTTTCAATATCAAAATTTGTTAGGGTTTCATTAAACTGTGACATTAATCACATTAAACTGTAATATTCCATTGATGTAATGGATGCATAATTATTTATAATTATTTCAGGGAGAGATGGGACAAAATGAAGCTCACATAAAAATGGGAGTGGAGGGCCCTCTAGTGGGCCTGTAACAAAATTAAGGGTTTACCAACTTGAAGTCTGGAGTAATGCTAAATGTGTTGTTACAATGTTGCAAGTGGGAAGGAGGTGTCTGTTTTCTTACCTTTATAGGGTCCTGCAACAGTGAGATCAGCCTCTTTCGGTTTCCAGACTTCAAGGAGAAGGTTTCTGAAGTTGTCTGAAGGTTCTTGAAGTAAACCATGGAGAGATCCAGGAGAAAATCTGTGCCTCCCAAGCGTTACAGGGAGGTGGTGGAGATGGCTGCAAGAAAGAAAGTACCTGCAAGGCACAGACAGGAGCCGGAGTCAGAAGATGTGGTACCCCCCACCCCCCAAAAATCCCCACCTGCTAGGAGTTTTAATAAGGGAAAGGGCAAGGCAGGGGGTAGCTTACGGTCTACAGGCGCCGGAGGGAAGGCCCAGACCAGTGGGGTAAATAGGGTAGCCCCCAATCAAGGCCCGCAGGCAAGCGGGGAGGTGTCAGCGGTGGGGGGCGTTATGGGGGGAACAGAGTGTGGCCAGGGGAACTTGTCTGGTCCGGTTGCCCCAGCGGATGCTGGGGCCGGCCTGGCCGGGCAGTTTGCGGCCTTGCCGCCGGCGGCCTTAGCGGCGGTTTTGGCCTTGGCCCAGTCCTTTGTCGGGGGGGTTGCCCCATGGGGACCAGGGCCTTGGCGTGGCTGTCGCTGGGGCTGGCGGTGGTGCAGGAGCAGGCCCACAGCACAGCCACATGGCAGAGTGCGCAGCGGAGTCTGGCCCTCCGATTGGCGGTTCCCGCGAGATCTCCTTCGAGAGTTCTGAGGAGGAGGAGGATCGCGGTCGCCATTTGGAGGGAGGACGCGGCAGAGAGAGGAGTGCCTCGCGTGACCGGAGCCCCGAAGGTAACTTGGGGGGAATCCGGTTAGCGAGCGGGGTATCAGGAGGACTGGCAGGGAGCAGCGGGGCCCACTTACCTGGCATGGGTATGGCTGGGGGTCCGGGTGCTGGTAGGAGAGCGTGTGGCGCAGTTGGGTCCCACGTGGGTATGCATGTTGATGGCGCGCATGCGCGCATGGCGGTTGACCGCGGTCCTCAGAGGGGCTCATCTGGTGTGTCAGGCGGAGTGGTGTGTTCAGTGGGGAGGCCTACAGTGCGGCCTAGCACGAGTGAACAGGCCGTGGCTACGGATAGAGGCAGTGACGGGCAGAGGCCCGTGGTTGTGGTGAATGAGAGGGGTGCATCGGGACGGAGTACAGGTATAGGGGCCACACTGGGACAAGCTTGCATGAGGGGTGGTATGAACCTGAGGTATGCAGGTGCGGATGCAGTATCAGAGGCCGAAGGGCCTGAGGGGTCATATGGTAGATTGGAGACTGGACGGAGATATGAACCACACATGGGGTGGGGACATGCGGGGATAACGCATGCCTATGAGGGAGTTTCTCAGTTTAGGGCTGGGGGATTTGTGAGACCGAGTGAGGCGACAAATGATACGCAGTATGAGAGGGCACAGATGCATAGAGGGGGCCAGTCTCATGGTGGTGTGGATGAGGATATGATCAGGAGAGCTGTTGAGGCAGCGTTGCATGCGAGAGATGCTGCGAGGCCCCTGCCTGGGTTTAGTGGTCACGCCCGGGAGGGGGCGGCGCAGGAGGTGATTATCAGGGATGCTGTGGCTAATGTTCTGGGTATGTCAGCTGGGGGGAGACAGGGGCAGGGGAGAGAGGGTGTTTCAACTGTTGCCCCTCTCACAGACCGGAGTACCCCCCAAGTTGTTTTGTCTCAACAGGTTCCATCAAGCACAGCAGAGATGGCAGCGAGCTCGAGCAGCGCCCTGGCAGTAGCAGGGACTAGTGGCATACAGAGCGCTGCAAATCCAGCGACCCCTTCTGCAGCAGGGATACCAGGCGAGGGTGAGTGCCACGCACCAGACATCATACACACTGACACGGGGTCTTCCACAAGTGGGTCAGGATCAGATAGCGGGGAGGATCTTGGTTTAGTGGGGAAGGGTCAGCGCAGGATGTTTAGGTGGATAAAGAAGATGGCGTCTGCTAGAGCGAAGGACAAGGCGGGCGCTATGTCCCAGACACTTGAGCTGCAGGGAACGCAAGCTTTAGGGGGCGCTGTTACGCCAGTGGGACCAGTGCCACGCAAAGTGGCTGCACAGGGTGACACTTACCCGTGTTTGGTACACTCGCTATATGGCCATTTGAAAGCGAAGGTCGTTAAAAAGATTCAAGAGGGAAAATACGTTAATGTATTCGAGCTCTCTCTGGATGCATTTAGAGCCAAAGAAAGGGCGGCGGATGGCTCGGGCCCAAAGAAAGTGCGTAGGCCGGAGACGTACGAGGAATGGCTTAAATGCTTCCGTGTACTGGCTGCGTGCTATGTCGACAGGTGGCCGTTGCAGGGGCATAACCTGTTTAAGTACCAAGATACCATAGAGGATATCCGTACGAGATTCAAGGAAGGCGCATGGCGTGAATACGACATGGCCTTTAGGAGAAAGATGGTAGGTAACCCTCTGCTGCATTTTGGAACACAGGATATGCACTTGTGGTCCAAATTAGGATTGGAGGGCAGTTCTCCCTCCCCAGTGGCGTCACGTCAAGCCCCGCCGCGCCTAGGGGCTCGGCTGGGCAGGAAAGGGAGGGAGTGCTGGAAATACCAGGATAAGCAGTGTGACAGGGGGAGCAGCTGCTCCTTTCATCACATCTGCAAGTTCTGTGCAGGGCCTCACCCAGGCGCCGATTGTGGAAAACGAAAGGACCAGGGACAGCCCAGAATTACGCCTAAGGCGGGAGTTGCAGTCAAGGGCACCAACTCCTCTTAGGTTGCGGGCCATGCTGATATGGCTGGCGAACTACCCCGACACAGGGGCAGCTGAGCTGCTGAGGTCGGGGTTGGAAGGGGGTTTCCGGATACCGGTCATGGGTCGGGTTGCGGGTTCTTCAGTGCACAGGAACTTGAAAACGGCCTATGAATTCCCGCACGTAGTTAGGGAAAAGTTGGCAAAGGAGGTGGCGCTGGGCAGGGTGTCGGGGCCATTCTCCACATGCCCGATGGCGGATCTGGTGATCTCCCCATTGGGTGTGGTACCCAAGAAAGAGGAAGGGAAGTTCAGGTTGATACATCACCTTTCTTTCCCAAAAGGGGCGTCAGTCAACGACGCTATTGACCCAGAGTTGAGTTCGGTGCACTATCAATCGTTCGATCGTGCGCTGGACGTGGTCAGGGCATGCGGTCCGGGGGCATTGTTGGCGAAGCTAGACATTGAGTCGGCTTTCCGCCTGCTGCCACTGCACCCTTCGGCATTCAGACTAATGGGCATGAAGTTCGAAGGGGAATATTATGTGGACAGGTGTTTGCCGATGGGCTGCTCATTGTCCTGTTCCCTGTTTGAGTGTTTTAGTTCTTTCCTGCATTGGGTAGTGTACAAGGCGTCAAGTGGGGGAGCGGTGGCCCACTACTTGGACGATTTCTTGTTGGTAGGGAGATCTGGTTCCACGGAGTGTGAACAGCTCATGGAAGTTATGCAGGATATGATGTCGCGTTTTGGAGTGCCGCTCGCGGACGACAAAACGCAGGGGCCGTGTACATGTCTCACATTTCTAGGTATCGAAATAGATACAGTGCAGGCGGAATGTAGGCTGCCCATGGACAAGGTTGTCCGGATGCTTGGTGCGGTCCGAAGGATTAGAGGGTCGAGCAAGGTTGCAGTCGCTGCTGGGCCTTCTGAATTTTGCGGGTAGGGTGATCCCGATGGGAAGAGCTTTTAACCGTCGATTGGAGGGACTTTTGAAGGGCCCTACCTGTCTAGCAAAATGGACGAGCATTACGGCGGATGTGAGGGAGGACCTGGAGATATGGGAAAAATTCCTAATGAATTTTAATGGTGTGTGCCTATGGAGGGGTAGGAAAGTACCCAACAAGGCAATAAACTTGTACACGGATGCAGCGGGGGGTTTCGGGTACGGAGCGTACCTGGACGGAGAATGGAGCGCGGCTCCATGGCCGAGGGGCTGGATAGATGCAGGTTTCACCAAAAACTTGACGCTGTTGGAACTATTCCCGATAGTGGTTGCTGTGGAGATTTGGGGGGATAGACTGGCTAATAAATCGGTGGTGTTCTGGACGGACAACATGAGTGTGGTGTACGACATTAACAGGCTGTCCGCGTCATCGCCAGCGGTTGTGTGTTGCTTGCGTCACCTGGTGTTGCGATGCCTGCAGTTCAATATACATTTTACCGCCAAACACGTCCCGGGAGTGCAGAACATTATTGCAGATGCACTCTCTCGATTTAAATGGGAGCAGTTTAGGGCAGCGGCACCCATGGCGGCGGAGGAGGGGTTAACATGCCCATCTTCTCTTTGGCAGCTGGTGAAGGTTGGATGAGCATCCTAGCCTTGGTGAAGGCATCCTTGGCGCCAAGGACATGGTCAGCATATAAGAGTCACTGGGACTGCTGGGAGGCGTTCTGTCAACGCGGAGGTGTACAGGTACAAAGGGCTTCTAGGGTGCTGGTGTTGGAATGGTTGGCTTTACTGCGGAAAGAAGGGGTCAGTAAGGCCGGCGCGAGTAGTAGGCTATCGGCACTGGCCTTCTTTAACAAGGCGCTTGGCTTTGAGGACCATTCCGGAACCTTCCTAGTAAGGAAGGTGTTGAAGGGGTGGGGCAGGTTGGCCCCCCGTCAGAAAGATCGGAGGGAGCCCATTACACGGGAGAGATTGAAGGCGTTAGCGAAGGGTGTTGCAAAGGTTTGCACATCCAAATACGAGCAGCTTCTTTTCCGAATGGCATTTGCATTGGCGTTTGCGGGAGCCCTCAGGGTGGGGGAGCTTGTGGCGTCTGCAAAGGAGAAAGGTCGAGGAGGAGTGCAGTTGGAGCATGTCCGTTTGACGGACGAGGGGCTCCTGTTGTTCGTACCCAGGTCCAAGACGGACCAGGAGGGGGTGGGGGCATGGCTGCCCCTTGAACGTCAAGAGTTTGAGGATTGCTGCCCGGTGGCATGCGTGGAGCAATACCTTAAGGTGAGGCCGGCGGGAGGGCAACTGCTCCTGATACATGAGGACGGTTTGGCCCTCTCGGTTTTTCAATTCCGCCAGGTATTGGCGAAGACGGCAAAGGAGGCCGGGTTGGATCCGTGCAGGATCGCCCCGCACTCGTTTAGAATAGGCGCGGCGACCAGCACAGCGCAAAAGGGAGTTACGGTGGCGGAGATTAAGCGCTTGTGTAGATGGAAGTCTTCCCAGTACAAGACTTATATTAGACCAGATAAAGGACACTGCTAGAGCACAGACATGTGGGGGGTCCATACTTCCAAAGGGGGGTTTTTGTTGGGGGGGACCCAGGTTGTGCAAGGGCGGTTTTTTTCATGGTGGTGTTCTCTGTTTTATCAGGTGTTGTGAATGCGAAAGCACCTCCGGTTCGTGTATGGATGGTAGGCCATTCATACATCCACTGGGCTCATCTCAGGGCGTTGCGATCGCCGGAAGGTCAGCAACTTGGATTCCCAACGTCCAAGGCAAGCTTTCGGTGGTTAGGGCGCAGGGGACTGTCGTGGGCTGATTTGCCTGCACTTTTACAGGAGGCACACAAAAGGTGGGGGCGGCCTAATGTTTTAGTGCTGCACCTCGGGGGAAATGACTTGGGGGGCAATGCCCGCGCTGGATTTGATCAGAAGAATGACAGCGGATGTGCAATGGATGCACACTTGGTTGCAGGGTGTGACTTTGGGGTGGTCAAATGTAGTTGCTCGACTGCAATGGCGGCACATTGTCACACAGAGGGCTGCATATAATGTGCGCAAAAAGGTGAATAGGGAGATGGGAAGAGCGGTCACGGGCATTGGGGGTTTCGTGGTCAGGCACGAAAGTATAATGGCCGACAAAAGGGACCTATTTAGGCCTGATGGAGTCCACCTTACGGACGTAGGGTTGGATATGTTCCTAAGGGACATCAGGGGAGCCTTGTTGGGGATTATTCATTAAAGTATGGGTTGAAATTGTTGTATCTGCAATCTGTTGAAATCGTTATGTTGTTATGGTTATGCTAGTTAAAGTGTGGTTTATTACTGGGTTCCTGTTGGTTGGTTTGGCGGCAAGAGTTCGCCTGGCTCTTGTGGCGGGTGGTCAATGCCCTGGGGAGCGGGCACAAGGAGAGAAGAGTGACGGTCCTGGGAAAAGGGAGGGGTTATGCCTGCCAGGCGCCGGCCTGGGGGTCCTCTCCCTCGCAATTGGACCGAAGACCTCTGAACATCACAGCTCTCCCTGAGTGCCATGGGGCGTGACAGCCGGGTGTCACGCTGCAGGTATCGAAAGGGGCCTTGGCCATCTGCTAATAGGGGCTAGGTTAGGGTGAGATGCCGCCAACGTTGAGGATTACGAACTTGTTGCCAAGTTTCGTTGATAGGTTGATCAAGTGCCTAAGGGTAATTTGAATGACTCTTAGGCACAAGTTAAAGCGTTTATTTAATAAACGTGAACCGTGACCGGTTCTTTCTCCCAAACAAATGGTGTTGTGTCTTATTTACTAGATAAGGTATTAGACAGTAAGAAGGACGGAATAGATGGTTTAAACCTTAAAGAAAATGTCATAGGTCCCGGTGTATCAAATAGTAAACTTATTTTTTTTTTGGTGGGTGTTCATCTTATATTAAAGAACACACAAAAATGTCAATTAAAAGTTATTAAGCTGTCATTAGAAATTAACATAATATTTGTGTTATGATACTTCACGAGTGACTGATTCAAACTGCTTTCTTGCAGATCTGTCCTTGCGCACCTTACAATATAGACTAATGGGCAATAGTTATCTGATGCGAAAGCCAAAAGGGTTTTTTTCTAGGAATATTGTTGCTACACTGAGTCAGTTTTTCACAGGGGTAATATGTATACTAAAATGGGTTAAAGGGACATGAAACAATACTTCATTATTCATACAGAGCATGCAATTACTTTGTAGTTTATTTTTATTATCAAACTTTCTTTGTTCTCTTGGTATTTTTTGTTGAAAAGCAGGATTATACTATATTGCAGTAGTTTTACAAGATTGTTATCCATTTGTAAGATAACTAGACGGCAGCACTATTTCCTGTCATTTACTGCTCCAGATACCTACTTATGTATCTCTTCAACAAATAATATCAAGAGAAAAAAGCAAATTTAATAATAGAAGTAAATTGGAAAAACAAAAAAATTAAAATTGTATGCTCTATGCGAATCTCAAAAGATTTTGGGGGTGTTTCATATCCCTTTAAGCTAACCCTCTGGTTATTCAGCAGTTTGTGTACTTTTATAATTTATTTAATATTTGCATTTTAAGTTATTTTATACATGATCATTTGTTGTATAACTTGCAAAAGTGCAAAGCTACACACATAATATATTTTAGCTTACTATTTGTAATTATTTTATTATTAGCAAAATTCTGTATCGCTTGGTACAGAGATAGGGGTATATAATGACAAGGATTTGTGATAAGATGAAAAAACAACGACTAAACAAATCTAGTACAAGAGAAAGAGGGCCCTGCTCTGGAGAGCTTACAGTCTACAGGTTGAGGATGCAGAGACATAAGGTTTGCGGTAGCTTATCACATAAATTGTAGTTGCTGCAGTGAGTCAGGCAGTTCCATTATTTTGGTTAGGCTGTAAAACAGATGAGAGATGGTAAGCCTCTATGAATAGGTGTGATTTAAGGAGTGTCTAAAGCTATACAAGGTTGGAGACAGTCTTATGGAGCGGGGTAGAGAGTTCCAGATGACAGGAACAGCATTTGAGAAGTCTTGGATGCGGGAGTGAGACATTCAAATTATAGGGGTGGAGAGATGTAGGTCAGTGGTTAATCGAAGAGGACGGGTCAAGGAATATTTGGAGATTAGAGAGGAAATATAGTTGGGAGTGAGGCTGTTGAGTGCTTTGTAAGTCAGGGTTAATACTTTAAATTGAATTTTGTAGAGTATGGGAAGCCAGTGTAGAGACTGCCAGAGCAGAGCAGCTGATGTAGATTGTCGACTTAGGTTGATGAAGAACTCCAATACTTAAAAAATGCTTAGAGTGATATCTGACATGTATTTTAATGCACACCCTATTGAAGTCTCTTTTGTGATGACTAAGCACATATGCACTATCTGTCATGAAATAGACTACCACTTGAGCAATAAAAAGTAACTATGGGTGTGTAATAAGTGTGCAAAAAAGTGCTATTAATTGTGTTTGAGCAATGTTAACACAAATAGCGCTAATTTCTTTCATGTAATTGGCAAGAGTCCATGAGCTAGTGACATATGGGATACACAATCCTACCAAGAGGGGCAAAGTTTCCCAAACCTCAAAATGCCTATAAATACACCCCTCACCACAACCAAAATTCAGTTTTTACAAACTTTGCATCCCTATGGAGGTGGTGAAGTAAGTTTGTGCTTGATTTTCTTCTGTGATATGTGCTTCTCAGCATTTTGAAGCCCATTTCCTCTCAGAGTACAGTGAATGTCAGAGGAATGTGAAGGGAGTATCCCCTATTGAATTCTATGGTTTTTCTCGCAGGAAATCTTTTCATAGGTTCTCTGTTATCGGTCGTAGAGATTCATCTCCTACCTCCCTTTTCAGATCGACAATATACTCTCATATTCCATTACCTCTACTGATTCTGTTTCAGTACTGGTTTGGCTATCTGCTATATGTGGATGGGTGTCTTTCGGTAAGTATATTTTCATTACTTAAGACACTCTCAGCTATGGTTTGGCACTTTATGTATTAATGTAAAGTTCTAAATATATGTATTGTACTTATATTTGCCATGAGTCAGGTTTATGTATATTTCCTTTTGCAGACTTTCAGTTTCAAAATTGGGAAAACATATTTAAGAAGTTATTTTTTCTTACCTGGGGAAGAGTCTATTCTTCAAATTTGACTGTTTTTCATTAATTTTCGCTGGCAAAAAATGCTGATATTTATTGCGTCATTCTTGGCGCTAGAATTTTTTTGGCGTGAAGGTACATTCGGTGACGCAAATTCGTCATTTCCAGCGTCTTAGTTGACTCCAGGTCTCCTTGCACAAGGTTGCATCTGCCATGACGCGAGTTGCGTCTTTTACGGACGTTGTTAGCACCAAAAAATTCATTTTGCATTGCGCGTCATACTTGGCGCCAAATAATTCAATTATTTAAACCCCACTTCCAATATGCCTCTTGCCTTTTTCTATGTTCAGAGGGCTATGCTGTTTGCATCTTTTTCCCATTCCTTTAACTGCCATATTAGGAAATTGATAATTTTGCTTTATATGTTGTTTTATCTCTTACATTTGCAAGATGTCTTAATTTGATCCTGTCTCAGAAATCACTGTTGGATCCCTGCTGCCTTATAACAGTTCTACCAAAGATAAGTGTATCTGTTGTAAGTTAGTGGAGATTATATCTCCAGCTGTAGTATGTAACAGTTGTCATGATAAGCTTTAACATGCAGAAAATGTATCCATCAGTACTAGTACAATGCCTGTTGTTCCTTCAACATCTAATGTACATGATATCCCTGTGAATATAAAATATTGTATTGCTGATGCGATTCAGAAGACTTTGTCTGCTATTCCACCTTCTAATAAACATAAAAGGTCTTTTAAAACTTCTCATAAAGTTGCTGAAATTTAAAATGACTGACAATATACTGAATTATCCTCCTCTGATGAGGATCTATCTGATTCAGAAGATCCTACCTCAGATTTTGACACTGACAAATCTACTTATCTCTTTAAGATGGAGTATATTTGTTCCTTGTTAAAAGAGGTGTTGATTACTTTGGATATTGAGGAAACTAGTCCTCTTGATACTAAAACTAGTAAACATTTAAATTATGTTTATAAACCTCTTGTGGTTACTCCAGAGGTTTTTACAGTTCCTGATGCTATTTCTGATATGATGTCAAAGGAATGGAATAGGCCTGGTACTTCTTGTATTCCTTCTTCTAGGTTTAAAAAGTTGTATCCTTTGCCAGCAGTCAGATTGGAGTTTTGGGAAAAAATCCCCAAAAACGTACTACTATCCCTATGGAAGATACTACTTCCTTTAAGGATCCTTTAGATAGGAAACATGAATCTTATCTAAGGAAAGCTTATTTATATTCTGGCTATCTTCTCAGGCCTGCCATTTCGATGGCTGATCTTGCAGCTGCATCACCTTTCTGGTTGGAATGCTTAGTGCAACAGGACACAGATCCTGATTTGTCTAGCATTGTTCGCTTGCTTCAGCATGCTAATCATTTTATCTGTGATGCTTATTTTGATATCATCAAAACTGATGTTAAATCTATGCCTTTAGCTATTTTAGCTAGAAAATCTTTGTGGCTCAAGTATTGGAATGCTGACATGGTATCTAGATCTAATCTAGTCTAGATTACTATCTCTTTATTTCCAAGGTAACAATTTATTTGGTTCTCCATTAGATTCAATTATTTTAACTGTCACTGGGGGGAATGGGAGTTTTTTTTACCTCAGGATAAAAAATCTAAGGGTAAATCTAAAGCTTCTAATCGTTTCTGTTCTTTTTGACAGAATATGGAACAGAAACCAAATCCTTCCCCCAAAGAATCTGGTTCAAGTTGGAATAAATCCAAGCCTTTTAAGAAACCAAAGCCCCCAAGTCTTCATGATGGTGCGGCCCTCATTCCAGCTCAGCTGGTGGGTGGGAGATTAAAATTTATCCAAAACATTTGGGCAGATTCTGTCTAAAATCATTGGATTTAGAGTATTGTCTCTCAAGGGTATCGAATAGGATTCAGAGTAAGATCCCAGAGTAAGTGTGTTTCAGATCTAGAGCTTTCAAGGGTAATCATACCAGTTCCATTTCAGGAACAGGGTCTGGGGTTTTATTCAAATCTATTAATTGTCCCAAAGAAAGAAAATTAATTCAGGCCAGTTCTGGATCTGAAAATTTTGAATCGTTATGTAGGAGTGCCAACTTTCAAAATGGTGACTATAAGGATTATTCTGCCTTTTGTTCAGCAAGGTCATTTTATGTCCACGATAGACTTACAGGATGCATATCTTCATATTCTGATTCATCCAGATCACTATCAGTTTCTGAGATTCTCTTTTTTAGACAAGCATTACCAATTTGTCGCTCTTCCATTTGGCCTAGCGACAGCTCCAATAATTTTTTCAAAGGTTCTCAGTGCCCTACTCTCTGTAATCAAAGAACAGGGTATTGCGGTGTTTCCTTATTTGGATGATATCTTGGTTCTAGCCCAGTCTTTACATTCTGCCGAATCTCACACAAATCAACTAGTGTTGTTTCTTCAAAGACATGGTTGGAGGATTAATTTACCAAAAAGTTCCTTGATTCCTAAGACAAGGGTCACCTTTTTTAGGTTTCCAGATAGATTCAATGTCCATGACTCTGTCTCTAACAGACAAGAGACAAATAAAATTGGTTTCAGCTCGTCAGAACCTTCAGTCTCAATCATTGCCTTCAGTGGCTATGTGCATGGAAGTTTTAGGTCTCATGACTGCAGCATCGGACGCGATCCCCTTTGCTCATTTTCATATGAAACCTCTCCAGCTTTGGATGCTGAAACAATGCTGAAGGGATTATACAAAGATATCCCAGTTAATATCCTTAAATCCCAATGTTTGACTCTTTCTGACTTGGTGGTTAGACCACCATTGTATAGTTCAAGGGGCCTCTTTTGTCTGTCCAACCTGGACTGTAATCACAACAGATGCAAGTCTTTCAGGTTGGGGGGCTGTCAGTGGATCTCTGACAGCACAAGGGGTTTGGAAACCTCAAGAGGCGAGGTTACCAATCAATATTTTCTAGGTTCTTCAGGTTTGGCCTCTGTTGAAGAGAGAACCATTCCTTTGTTTTCAGACAGACAATATCACAACTGTGGCATATGTCAATCATCAGGGTGGGATTCACAGTCCCCTAGATAGGAAAGAAGTATCTTGGATACTTTCTTGGGCAGAATCCAGCTCTTGTCTAATTTCTGCGGTACATATCCCAGGTGTAGACAATTGGGAAGCGGATTATCTCAGCCGTCAGACTTTACATCCGGGGGAGTGGTCTCTCCATCCAGATGTGTTTTTTCAGATTGTTCAGATGTGGGGTCTTCCAGAAATAGATCTGATGGCTTTCCATCTAAACAAGAAACTTCCCAGGTACTTGTCCAGGTCTAGGGATCCTCAGGCGGAGTTGGTGGATGCATTAGCAGTTCCTTGGTTTTACCAACCTGCTTATATCTTCCCACCTCTAGTTCTTCTTCCAAGAGTGATCTCCAAGATCATCAAGGAACAATTGTTTGTGTTTCTGGTAGCACCAGCATGACCTCACAGGTTCTGGTATGCAGTTCTTGTCCGGATGTCCAGTTGCCAACCATTGCCACTTCCTTTAAGACCAGACCTTCTGTCTCAAGAACCATTTTTTTTCCATCAGGATCTCAAATGGTTAAATTTGAAGGTATAGAAATTGAATGCTTAGTGCTTAGTCATAGAGGTTTCTCTGACACAGTGATTAATACTATGTTACATGCTCATAAATCTGTTTCTAGGAAGATTTATTATCGAGTTTGGAAGACTTATATTTCATGGTGTTCTTCTCATAAATTCTTCTGGCATTCTTTTAGAAATCCTAGAATTTTACAGTTCCTTCAGGATGGTTTGGATAACGGTTTGTCTGCAAGTTCCTTGAAGGGAAAAATCTCTTTTCTTTCTGTTTAATTTCACAGAAAGATTGCTAAGCTTCCTGATATTCACTGTTTTGTGCAGGCTTTGGTCCGTATCAAACCTGTCATTAAATCAATCTCTACTCCTTGGAGTCTTAATTTGGTTTTGAAGGCTTTACAGGCTCCTCCTTTTGAGCCTATGCATTCTTTGGATATTAAACTACTTTCTTGGAAAGTGTTGTTAATTTTGGCTATCTCTTCTGCTAGAAGAGTTTCTGCGTTATCTGCTCTTTCTTGTGAATCTCCTTTTCTGATTTTCCATCAGGATAAGGCAGTTTTACGGACTTCATTTAATAGGGAAATTGTTGTTCCCTCTTTGTGTCCTAATCCTAAGAATTCTTTGGAGAGATCCTTATATTCTCTGGATGTTGTAAGAGCTTTGAAATAATATGTTGAAGCTACTAAAGATTTCAGGAAGACTTCTAGTCTATTTGTTGTCTTTTCTGGTCCTAGAAAATGTCAGAAAGCCTCTGCCATTTCCTTGGCATCCTGGTTAAAGCTTTTGATTCATCAGGGTTATTTTGAGTTGAGTCAGACCCCGCCTCAGAGAATCACAGCTTATTCTACTAGATCAGTTTCCACTTTGTGGGCTTTTAAGAATGAAGCTTCAGTTGATCAGATTTGCAAAGCAGCAGTTTGGTCTTCTTTGCATACATTTACTAAATTCTACCGTTTTGATGTATTTGCCTCTTCGGAAGCAGTTTTTGGTAGAAAGGTTCTTCAGGTAGCTGTTTCAGTTTGATTCCTCTGCGTATGTTTTAAGTTTTTTCTTTTTAATTATGAGGAAAACTTTTTTTTTTTGGATGTGGATTTCATTTTTTTCAGCGGAAATTGGCTGTTTTTATATTTATCCCTCCCTCTCTAGTGACTCTTCTGTGGAGTTCCACACTTTGGGTATTAATATCCCATACATCACTAACTCATGAACTCTTGACAATTTCATGAAAGAAAACATAATTTATGTAAGAACTTACCTGATAAATTCATTTCTTTCATATTGACAATAGTCCATGAGACCCACCATTTTTATGGAGGGTATGTTTTTTGCATAAAGCACAATTATATTTCCAGTTTGATGCTTTTTACTCCTTTTTCAATCACCCCACTGCTTGGCTTTTCATTAAACTGCATTGTGGTTGTGGTGAGGGGTGTATTTATAGGCATTTTGAGGTTTGGGAAACTTTGCCCCTCCTGGTAGGATTGTATATCCCATACGTCACTAGCTCATGGACTCTTGCCAATATGAAATAAATGAATTTATCAGGTAAGTTGTTACATAAATTATGTTATTTTTGAACTTCACTTGTAAGCTAGCCCAATGTGCTTGCAAAAGGAAATAATAATTATAAAAAAAAACTGTAGTAAACCTCATATATACGCATATTACATTAGCATTTTGAATGATGTGGCTGCAACATTGCTACATGAAACTCTGTGAATGCAGTTGACTAGATATGCATAGACAAAGCATACTTTTATGTGGAGCAGGTTGCTTGCAGGGGAGGAAAGGAAATCAGGTTAATGGAGATGTGTTAATAATTGCACACAAGAAGAAATTTTGTTACTAGAGTTTACTATTATAATACTCATTCAAGAACCTTCATTAAATTTTTTTATGTTTTCTTACTGAGGGTAGGTCACAACATTAAAGCAGTATACTTTTGCATTTTTTGGAGGATGATGTTGCTGTGGGCTGAGTAAATGCTTAATTTGTCTGCACATCTTTTAGACAGATTTGTATCATAATATTCTATATTGTTAACAGAACTTCCATTATGTCTTCTTATATTAAAAATATATATTTTTTTGTTTTTGTTTTAGGTTGATTATGTCCCTCGGCTATTGGGATTATAGATCATGTAGAGTAGCTCTAGATGTCAAATGACAGCATGGTGAGCAACTCCATTAAGTACATAGATAAACAGTTGTCAGTAAATATAATTGTAAATGATCTTCATTCTTAAATAGATCTTCATTCTACCTGTACAGTATCTGCTTTATTTGATGTAACTTAGCAGATTCAATACTTCAATTTAATAAGGTTACTATTACCTAGGAGTATCAAGTAAATGACAACTGCTAGACTGACATTCAGACGCTTAAGGGAGTCAATTTTATATAGCAAAAATAGCAGTAATGACTTGGAAGTCACTTTTCTTTTAGAGAAAATACAAGGAATGACTTCCAACAAGAACATGTGTGACATTTGTAGCAATATTAGTAAAAACAGTAATCCATTTTATCTTAACCATTGACAGTGAAATATTAAGGCTGAAATAGACCTGCAGAGATTAAAGGTTAAAAGTTAATGTTTTATTCAGAGAGAAATGAAATAATCTATAACTAAACCACTTTCATTTTTATGAAGTCCTCATTTATATTCCGTTTATTGACTAATACGTTAAATAAAACAGTGATATTTTTAGTTCTTTTCTAGAGTCTTGAAAATTGTTCATGTGGAAACAGTTATAGCATAATTTGATTCCAGAAATAATTTTTGAGCTATACACCCCATTATATAACTTCTTTTTTTTACATTTGTGGTATAAAATATTGTTTTTATGGTGCATTGGGGTTAGTGTAGGAATCCTTTTTGTAATATCTAAAAACAGCCCATGTAGAATAATCTATTATAAGTATAAATAAATCCTCCTATAAAGATACTTTCTCCCACTTTTGTGAATGTTTTATAGCTTTACTAAAAATAAATAAATACATAAATAAATAAATATATTGACACTGAAACAAAATGGCTACTTCAACCAGCCACCAGTTGTGTTTGATAATGTTTGTTTTAGAACATAGGCTTTTTCCAGTTTGATAAATGGGATTTTGGAATGGGTGCTATTATTGTTATACAATGATTTTAAAATGAATTTCCCCATCAATAAGAAAACACTCGGCTAGATTACGAGTTTTGCGTTAGGCTTAAAAAGCAGCGTTAGCCGGTTCAACGCTGCTTTCTCCAACATTGGTGTGTCCGGTCCACGGCGTCATCCTTACTTGTGGGATATTCTCTTCCCCAACAGGAAATGGCAAAGAGTCCCAGCAAAGCTGGTCACATGATCCCTCCTAGGCTCCACCCACCCCAGTCATTCTCTTTGCCGTTGCACAGGCAACATCTCCACGGAGATGGTTAAGAGTTTTTTGGTGTTTAAATGTAGTTTTATTCTTCTATCAAGTGTTTGTTATTTTAAAATAGCGCTGGTATGTACTATTTACTCTGAAACAGAAAAGGATGAAGATTTCTGTTTGTAAGAGGAAGATGATTTTAGCACAGTAACTAAAATCGATTGCTGTTTCCACACAGGACTGTTGAGATGAAGTAACTTCAGTTGGGGGAAACAGTTAGCAGTCTTTTCTGCTTAAGGTATGACTAGCCATATTTCTAACAAGACCATGTAATGCTGGAAGGCTGTCATTTCCCCTCAAGGGGACCGGTAAGCCATTTTCTTAGTTAAACATAAAAGAATAAAGGGCTTCAAAAAGGGCTTAAAAACTGGTAGACATTTTTCTGGGCTAAAACAATTGCTTTACTAGGCATATTATGCAGATTCTAACTAATTATTGGTATTATAATCTTGGGGAATGTTTAGAAAAACGGCAGGCACTGTGTTGGACACCTTTTTCAGATGGGGGCCTTTCTAGTTATAGACAGAGCCTCATTCTGGGACTGTATAGGGGTTAAATGTAAAAACGGCTCCGGTTCCGTTAATTTAAGGGTTAAAGCTCTGAAATTTGGTGTGCAATACTTTTAATGCTTTAAGACACTGTGGTGAAATTTTGGTGAATTTTGATCAATTCCTTCATACTTTTTCACATATTCAGTAATAAAGTGTTTTCAGTTTGAAATTTAAAGTGACAGTAACGGTTTTATTTTAAAACGTTTTTTGTGCTTTGTTGACAAGTTTAAGCCTGTTTAACATGTCTGTACCATCAGATAAGCTATGTTCTATATGTATGAAAGCCAATGTGTCTCCCCATTTAAATTTATGTGATAATTGTGCCATAGTGTCCAAACAAAGTAAGGACAGTAATGCAACAGATAATGATATTGCCCAAGATGATTCCTCAAATGAGGGGAGTAAACATGATACTACATCATTCCCTACTGTGTCTACACCAGTTATGCCCACACAGGAGGCCCCTAGTACATCTAGTGCGCCAATACTTATTACCATGCAACAATTAACGGCTGTAATGGATAACTCCATAGCAAATCTTTTATCCAAAATGCCTACTTATCAGAGAAAGCGCGATTGCTCTGTTTTAAACACTGAAGAGCAAGAGGACGCTGATGATAACTGTTCTGACATACCCTCACACCAATCTCAAGGGGCCATGAGGGAGGTTTTGTCTGATGGAGAAATTTCAGATTCAGGAAAAATTTCTCATCAAGCTGAACCTGATGTTGTGACATTTAAATTTAAATGAGAACATCTCCGCGCACTGCTTAAGGAGGTGTTATCTACTCTGGATGATTGTGACAATTTGGTCATTCCAGAGAAATTATGTAAGATGGACAAGTTCCTAGAGGTTCCGGTGCCCCCCGACGCTTTTCCTATACCCAAGCGGGTGGCGGACATAGTAAATAAAGAGTGGGAAAGGCCCAGCATACCTTTTGTTCCCCCCCCCTATATTTAAGAAATTATTTCCTATAGTCGACCCCAGAAAGGACTTATGGCAGACAGTCCCCAAGGTCGAGGGGGCGGTTTCTACTCTAAACAAACGCACTACTATTCCTATCGAAGATAGTTGTGCTTTCAAAGATCCTATGGATAAGAAATTAGAGGGTTTGCTTAAAAAGATTTTTGTACAGCAAGGTTACCTTCTACAACCAATTTCATGCATTGTTCCTGTCACTACAGCAGCGTGTTTCTGGTTCGAGGAACTAGAAAAATCGCTCAGTAAAGAATCTTCGTATGAGGAGGTTATGGACAGAGTTCAAGCACTTAAATTGGCTAACTCTTTTGTTTTAGATGCCGCTTTGCAATTAGCTAGATTAGCGGCAAAAAATTCAGGGTTTGCTGTCGTGGCGCGCAGAGTGCTTTGGCTAAAGTCTTGGTCAGCGGATGTGTCTTCCAAGACAAAATTGCTTAACATTCCTTTCAAAGGTAAAACATTATTTGGACCTGATTTGAAAGAGATTATTTCAGACATCAATGGGGGAAAGGGCCACGCCCTCCCACAGGATAGGTCTTTTAAGGCTAATAATAAGCCTAATTTTCGTCCCTTTCGCAGAAACGGACCAGTCTCTAATTCTGTATCCTCTAAGCAAGAGGGTAATACTTCACAACCCAAACCAGCCTGGAAACCAATGCAAGGCTGGAACAAGGGTAAGCAGGCCAAGAAGCCTACCACTGCTACCAAAACAGCATGAAGGGATAGCCCCCGATCCGGGACCGGATCTAGTGGGGGGCAGACTTTCTCTCTTTGCTCAGGCTTGGGCAAGAGATGTTCAGGATCCTTGGGCGCTAGAAATAGTTTCTCAAGGTTATCTCCTGGAATTCAAGGAACTACCCCCAAGGGGAAGGTTCCACAGGTCTCAATTATCTTCAAACCAAATAAAGAGACAGGCATTCTTACATTGTGTAGAAGACCTGTTAAAGATGGGAGTGATACATCCAGTTCCAATAAGAGAACAAGGAATGGGATTTTATTCCAATCTGTTCATAGTTCCCAAAAAAGAGGGAACATTCAGACCAATTTTGGATCTAAAGATCCTAAACAAATTTCTCAGGGTACCATCGTTCAAAATGGAAACTATTCGAACGATCCTACCTACTATCCAGGAAAATCAATTTATGACTACCGTGGATTTAAAGGATGCGTACCTACATATTCCTATCCACAAGGAACATCATCAGTTCCTAAGGTTCGCTTTTCTGGACAAGCATTACCAGTTTGTGGCACTTCCATTTGGATTAGCCACTGCTCCAAGGATTTTCACAAAGGTACTAGGGTCCCTTCTAGCGGTTCTAAGACAAAGGGGCATTGCAGTAGTACGTTACTTGGACGACATCCTGATTCAAGCGTTGTCCCTGTCAAAAGCAAAGGCTCATACGGACATCGTCCTAGCCTTTCTCAGATCTCACGGAAGGAAGGTGAACAAAGAAAAAAGTTCTCTGTCCCCGTCAACAAGAGTTCCCTTCTTGGGAACAATAATAGATTCCTTAGAAATGAGGATTTTTCTGACAGAGGTCAGAAAATCAAAACTTCTAAGCTCTTGTCAAGTACTTAATTCTGTTCCTCGTCCTTCCATAGCGCAGTGCATGGAAGTAATAGGATTGATGGTTGCAACAATGGACATAGTTCCTTTTGCACGAATTCATCTAAGACCATTACAACTGTGCATGCTCAGACAGTGGAATGGGGATTATACAGACTTGTCTCCGACGATTCAAGTAGATCAAAAGACCAGAGATTCACTCCATTGGTGGCTGACCCTGGACAATCTGTCACAGGGAATGAGCTTCCGCAGACCAGAGTGGGTCATTGTCACGACCGACGCCAGCCTAGTGGGCTGGGGCGCGGTCTGTGAATCCCTGAAAGCTCAGGGTCTATGGTCTCGGGAAGAGTCTCTTCTCCCGATAAACATTCTGGAACTGAGAGCGATATTCAATGCTCTCAGAGCTTGGCCTCAACTAGCAAAGGCCAAATTCATAAGGTTTCAGTCAGACAACATGACAACCATTGCATATATCAATCATCAGGGGGGAACAAGGACTTCCCTGGCAATGAAAGAAGTGACCAAGATAATTCAATGGGCGGAGGATCACTCCTGCCACTTGTCTGCGATCCACATCCCAGGAGTGGAAAATTGGGAAGCGGATTTTCTGAGTCGTCAGACATTCCATCCGGGGGAGTGGGAACTCCATCCGGAAATCTTTGCCCAAATAACTCAATTATGGGGCATTCCAGACATGGATCTGATGGCGTCTCGTCAGAACTTCAAGGTTCCTTGCTACCGGTCCAGATCCAGGGATCCCAAGGCGACCCTAGTAGATGCACTAGTAGCACCTTGGACCTTCAACCTAGCTTATGTATTCCCACCGTTTCCTCTCATCCCCAGGCTGGTAGCCAGGATCAATCAGGAGAGGGCCTCGGTGATCTTGATAGCTCCTGCGTGGCCACGCAGGACTTGGTATGCAGACCTGGTGAATATGTCATCGGCTCCACCATGGAAGCTACCTTTGAGACAGGACCTTCTTGTTCAGGGTCCATTCGAACATCCGAATCTGGTTTCCCTCCAACTGACGGCTTGGAGATTGAACGCTTGATTTTATCAAAGCGTGGGTTTTCAGATTCTGTAATAGATACTCTGATTCAGGCTAGAAAGCCTGTAACTAGAAAAATTTACCATAAAATATGGAAAAAATATATCTGTTGGTGTGAATCTAAAGGATTCCCATGGAACAAGATAAAAATTCCTAAGATTCTATCCTTTCTACAAGAAGGTTTGGAGAAAGGATTATCTGCAAGTTCTCTGAAGGGACAGATCTCTGCTTTATCTGTTTTACTTCACAAAAGACTGGCAGCTGTGCCAGATGTTCAAGCATTTGTTCAGGCTCTGGTTAGGATCAAGCCTGTTTACAGACCTTTGACTCCTCCCTGGAGTCTAAATCTAGTTCTTTCAGTTCTTCAAGGGGTTCCGTTTGAACCCTTACATTCCGTAGATATTAAGTTATTATCTTGGAAAGTTTTGTTTTTGGTTGCAATTTCTTCTGCTAGAAGAGTTTCAGAGTTATCTGCTCTGTAGTGTTCTCCGCCCTATCTGGTGTTCCATGCAGATAAGGTGGTTTTGCGTACTAAGCCTGGTTTTCTTCCAAAAGTTGTTTCCAACAAAAATATTAACCAGAAGATAGTTGTACCTTCTTTGTGTCCGAATACAGTTTCAAAGAAGGAACATTTGTTACACAATTTGGACGTAGTCCGTGCTCTAAAATTCTATTTAGAGGCTACTAAAGATTTCAGACAAACATCTTCCTTGTTTGTTGTTTATTCTGGTAAAAGGAGAGGTCAAAAAGCGACTTCTACCTCTCTTTCCTTTTGGCTTAAAAGCATTATCCGATTGGCTTATGAGACTGCCGGACGGCAGCCTCCTGAAAGAATCACAGCTCACTCCACTAGGGCTGTGGCTTCCACATGGGCCTTCAAGAACGAGGCTTCTGTTGACCAGATATGTAAGGCAGCGACTTGGTCTTCACTGCACACTTTTGCCAAATTTTACAAATTTGATACTTTTGCTTCTTCGGAGGCTATTTTTGGGAGAAAGGTTTTGCAAGCCGTGGTGCCTTCCATTTAGGTGACCTGATTTGCTCCCTCCCTTCATCCGTGTCCTAAAGCTTTGGTATTGGTTCCCACAAGTAAGGATGACGCCGTGGACCGGACACACCAATGTTGGAGAAAACAGAATTTATGCTTACCTGATAAATTACTTTCTCCAACGGTGTGTCCGGTCCACGGCCCGCCCTGGTTTTTTAATCAGGTCTGATGAATTATTTTCTCTAACTACAGTCACCACGGTATCATATGGTTTCTCCTATATATATTTCCTCCTGTCCGTCGGTCGAATGACTGGGGTGGGCGGAGCCTAGGAGGGATCATGTGACCAGCTTTGCTGGGACTCTTTGCCATTTCCTGTTGGGGAAGAGAATATCCCACAAGTAAGGATGACGCCGTGGACCGGACACACCGTTGGAGAAAGTAATTTATCAGGTAAGCATAAATTCTGTTTTTTAACGCCCGCTGGTATTACGAGTCTTGCAGGTACAGGTGTACCGCTCACTTTTTTGGCCAGACTTGGAAATACCGCAAATCCACTTACGTAAATTGCGTATCCTCTTTTTTTCAATGGGACTTGCATAGCGCTGGTATTACGAGTCTGCCAAAAAGTGAGCGGTACACCCTCTCCTGTCAAGACTGGTACCGCATTTTAAAGTCAGTAGTTAAGAGTTTTACACTACAACGCCGTAGCATAAAACTCTTAACTAAAGTGCTAAAAAGTGCACTAACACCCATAAACTACCTATTAACCTCTAAACCGAGGCCCTCCCACATAGCAAACACTAAAAGAAAAATGTTAACTCCTAATCTGACAAACCGAACATTGCCACCACTATAATAAATATATTAACCCCTAAACCGCCTCACTCCCGCCTCACAAATATTAGTTAAATATTATTAACCCCTAATCTGCTGTCCCTAACATCACCACCACCTACCTACATTTATTAACCCCTAATCTGCCGCCCCCAACGTCATCACCAATATATTAAAGTTATTAACCCCTAAATCTAAGTCTAACCCTAATACTCACTAACAAATATAATTAAAAGAAATCTAACTAAAAATTACTATCATTAACTAAATTATTCCTATTTAAAACTAAATACTTACCTGTAAAATAAACCCTAAGATAGCTACAATATAACTAATAGTTACATTGTAGCTAGCTTAGGATTTATTTTTATTTTACAGGAAAGTTTGTATTTATTTTAACTAGGCAGAATAGTTATTAAATAGTTATTAACTATTTAATAACTACCTAGCTAAAATAAATACAAAAGTACCTGTAAAATAAAACCTAACCTAAGTTACAATTACACCTAACACTACACTATAATTAAATAAATTAACTAAATTAAATACAATTAAATAAATTACATATAATTACCTAAATTAAATTAAATTAGCTAAAGTACAAAAAATAAAACCCACTAAATTACAGAAAATAATAAACAAATTACAGAAATTTAAACTAATTACACCTAATCTAATAGCCCTATTAAAATAAAAAATCCCCCCCAAAATAAAAAAAACCCTAGCCTAAACTAAACTACCAATAGCCCTTACAAGTGTCTTTTGTGGGGCATTGACCCAAAGTAATCAGCTCTTTTACCTGTAAAAAAAAATACAAATAACCCCCCCAACAGTAAAACCCACAACCCACACAACCACCCCCCCAAATAAAAACCTATCTAAAAAAAACTAAGCTCCCCATTGCCCTGAAAAGGGCATTTGGATGGGAATTGCCCTTAAAAGGGCAGTTAGCTCTTTTGCCGCCCAAAGTCCCTAACCTAAAACTAAAACCCACCCAATACTCCCTTAAAAAAACATAACACTAACCCCCTGAAGATCGACTTAACGGGAGACGTCTTCATCCAAGCTGGGTGAAGTGGTCCTCCAGATGGTCAGAAGTCTTCATCCAAGCCAGGCAGAAGTGGTCCCCCACTTAGTTAGATTTCCAGCTGATTGCATCAGCCAATAGGATTTTTTCTACCTTAATTCCGATTGGCTGATAGAATTCTGTCAGCCAATCGGAATCTAAGGGACGCCATCTTGGATGACATCACTTAAAAGTACCTTCATTCTGTGTTAGTTGTCGGATAAGGAGGATGCTCTGTGTCGGATGTCTTGAAGATGGACCCACTCCGTGCCGGATGGATGAAGATAGAAGATGCCGTCTGGATGAAGACTTCTGCCCATCTGGAGGACTACTTCTGCCCGGCTTGGATGAAGACTTCTGCTCATCTGGAGGACCACTTCACCAGGCTTGGATGAAGATGTCTCCTGGTAAGTCGATCTTCAGGGGGTTAGTGTTAGGTTTTTTTAAGGGTGTATTGGATGGGTTTATTTTTTAGATTAGGGGTTTGGGCTTGCAAAAGAGCTAACCCCTTTAAAGGGCAATGCCCATCATAATGCCCTTTTCAAGGCAATGGGGAGCTTAGGTTTTTTTAGCTAGTATTTTATTTGGGGGATTGGTTGTGTGGGTGGTGGGTTTTACTGATGGGGGGGTTGTTTGTATTTTTTTTTACAGGTAAAAGAGCTGATTACTTTGGGGTAATGCCCCACAAAAGGCCCTTTTAAGGGCTATTGGTAGTTTAGTTTAGGCTAGGGTTTTTTTATTTTGGGGGGTCTTTTTATTTTAATAGGGCTATTAGATTAGATGTAATTAGTTTAAATATCTGTAATTTGTTTATTATTTTCTGTAATTTAGTGGGGGGGTTTTGTACTTTAGCTAATTTAATTTAATTTAGGTAATTGTATTTAATTTAGTTAATTTATTTAATTATAGTGTAGTGTTAGGTGTTAGTGTAACTTAGGTTAGGTTTTATTTTACAGGTAAATTTGTCTTTATTTTAACTAGGTAGTTATTAAATAGTGAATAACTATTTAATAACTATTCTACCTAGTTAAAATAAATACAATCTTGCCTGTAAAATAAAAATAAACCCTAAGCTAGATACAATGTAACTATTAGTTATATTGTAGCTAGCTTAGGGTTTAATTTATTTAAGGATAGTAATATTTATTTAGATTTATTTAAATTATATTTAAGTTAGGGGGTGTTAGGTTTAGGGTTAGACTTAGGTTTAGGGGTTAATAACTTTAATATAGTGGTGGCGACATTGGGGCGGCAGATTAGGGGTTAATAAGTGTAGGTAGGTGGCTGTGACATTGGGGGTGGCAGAATAGGGGTTAATAAATATAATGTAGGATTTGGCGATGTTGGGTGCAGCAGATTAGGGGTTCATAAGTATAATGTAGGTGGCAGCGGTGACTGGAGCAGAAGATTAGGGGTTAATAATTATAATTTAAGTGTCGGCGATGTTGGGGCGGCAGATTAGGGGTTAATAAGTGTAAGATTAGGGGTGTTTAGACTCGGGGTTCATGTTAGGGTGTTAGGTGTAGACATAAATTTTATTTCCCCATAGGAATCAATGGGGCTGCTTTAAGGAGTTTTACGCTGCTTTTTTGCAGGTGTTAGACTTTTTTTCAGCCGGCTCTCCCCGTTGATTCCCATGGGGAAATTGTGCACGAGCACGTTACACCAGCTCACCGCTGACTTAAGCAGCGCTGGTATTGGAGTGCGGTAATGAGCAAAATTTTGCTCAACGCTCACTTCTTGCCTTTTAACGACGGGTTTCTGAAAACTCGTAATACCAGCGCTATAGGTTAATGAGCGGTGAGACAAAACTGCTTGTTAGCACCGCACAGCCTCTAACGCAAAACTTGTAATCTGGGCCACTGTTTTGTAATTGATTTCAAATGATTTGCTCCAAATAATACATGTTGTTGTGTTCAGGTGTGGTGGTTTTTCAATGAGCATAAAACTGACTTGTTGCATAGGGTGGGGTATTATGAACTTGAAAGGGTTACATGGCTAGTTTTAAAAAATTGAACTGTAATTATTATATTTGCTTAAAAATATTAATGATAATATGTACATAGTATTATATGTGTAATGAGAGTTGTCTGTAGAGCCTATATATCAATGAAAATATTTATCTAAACTTGAAAAATATATTGGGCTAAATTACAAGTGGAGCGCTAATTTATTGTTCACCTACAAACGGGCAGATTCACCGTTTACAAGCACGCAATAAATAACCAGCCATTACAAGTGGCTGGTTATTGTTACCGCGAGCGAGAAGTAGCAATTAGCGCTGAAAAAATGAATACATTTCTTTGAATGTTCCCCAATTTCCCTTTAATAACATGTGAGGTCACTTAAAAATAAAAAGTAGCTTTCTTTTTTTTGCTTTTTTTTTTTTAAACTGCACTAAGCAGTTTTTTTGGGGTAAAGTAGACGGGTGTGGGGTGTTAGAAAAAAAATGCCACTGAAAAGTGCCTTTACATTGCGATCTATGGAAACAGTGTATTCTCAGTAAACATATATGTAAATGCTTAAATTGGAAAGTTGTTTAAATTTGTATGCTCTGTCTAAATCATGTCTAATTATGACATTACTGTCCCTTTAAGATATGAAAAGAACAAAGACAAATTGATAATAGAAATAAATCAGAAAGTTGTTAAGAAAAAACATGATCTATCTTAATCATGAAAGTCAAATTTTGGGTTTCATATCCCTTTAATAAAGGAAGCCCATGAAAAATAGTTGCAGTGTCAAAGGCTAAATGTTTTTCAAAAAGTCCCCCACAAGCTCCCTGATAGATGCTATCCTTTTTAGCTTTATTTGATTGCAGTAGAGAGTGCAATACTGCTTGACATTAGAAGTTCCTTTTCGTGGTATATTTTGTTTATGCGCACAGGTTTAGTGCACTTGTAGTTTGTTTCTTTTGACAAATCGGATACTTTTTATTTTAAAAATGTAAGCTGTACATTTAAAATTATGCCCTAACCTCTCAGGTTTTTTAATTTTTAATTATTTAAGGGTGTTGAATTTTTATTTTTAAAGTATAGACAAAGCTCTTATATATAGATCTTAAGTTAAAGGTCAATGTATCGTACTTCCAGTATAGCTAACCACAAATCTTCAAAAGTTGTTTAAAATCCAAAAGGCAATCCTATGAGGCATACACAAAAACATAAAATAAGAGAAGAGAGTGAAATGATCTAAAACATTAAACTTGTTGATACTAATTAAGATGCACTCAAAAATGACCAAAGATCCAGTAGATACTTTGGTCTCCCTCTTTACAAAGTTTGTATCTTGCAAAATATATTTCTAATAGAGAGATAATAGGAAGATTTAGCTAAAAAATACTCCTTTATTCGGTAGACAATTAGTCACACAAGTGTAAATAAAATGTTCTTCAATTTTTTTTTGCTCGCAAGAAATTGTTCTTATAAAAACGTCCCACTATATACATATACACAGTTTTCCTCAGGGTCAAACAGTGCTGGAATGGGAATAAAAAGCAGCCCTGGAAAAATATGAAGACCAGCTCCATGTTTATCAAAGGTTACTGGGATACTCCTTTTCCCAATATTTTTTTTAGAATTAAATTATATTACTTTGCATTAAATAAAAATGACATATTGATGTTTTATAGGCAACCTACAACCTAATTGCATCTATCCATTAATCATCCCTTTAAATTGTAGCTTTCCAATCCCAGCGCCTGCAGCCCATCAGGAAATCTCCTGGTATCCTGGTAGTCCAATCCGGCCCTTGGGTCAACTTGCAGTGCAAACGCATCTCTTTATTTCAGTAAAAAGTTATAATATTGCTAACAGTTTGTTTAAAGCAGACCTATAACTTCCAGATAATTTTTCATATAAGCAAACTCTCTAATGTAGGACTTACACAATATACAGGGAGTGCAGAATTATTAGGCAAATGAGTATTTTGACCACATCATCCTCTTTATGCATGTTGTCTTACTCCAAGCTTTATAGGCTCGAAAACCTACTACCAATTAAACATATTAGGTGATGTGCATCTCTGTAATGAGAAGGGGTGTGGTCTAATGACATCAACACCCTATATCAGGTGTGCATAATTATTAGGCAACTTCCTTTCCTTTGGCAAAATGGGTCAAAAGAAGGACTTGACTGGCTCAGAAAAGTAAAAAATAGTGAGATATCTTGCAGAGGGATGCAGCACTCTTAAAATTGCAAAGATTCTGAAGCGTGATCATCGAACAATCAAGCGTTTCATTCAAAATAGTCAACAGGGTCGCAAGAAGCGTGTGGAAAAACCAAGGCGCAAAATAACTGCCCATGAACTGAGAAAAGTCAAGCGTGCAGCTGCCAAGATGCCACTTGCCACCAGTTTGGCCATATTTCAGAGCTGCAACATCACTGGAGTGCCCAAAAGCACAAGGTGTGCAATACTCAGAGACATGGCCAAGGTAAGAAAGGCTGAAAGACGACCACCACTGAACAAGACACACAAGCTGAAACGTCAAGACTGGGCCAAGAAATATCTCAAGACTGATTTTTCTAAGGTTTTATGGACTGATGAAATGAGAGTGAGTCTTGATGGGCCAGATGGATGGGCCCGTGGCTGGATTGGTAAAGGGCAGAGAGCTCCAGTCCGACTCAGACGCCAGCAAGGTGGAGGTGGAGTACTGGTTTGGGCTGGTATCATCAAAGATGAGCTTGTGGGGCCTTTTCGGGTTGAGGATGGAGTCAAGCTCAACTCCCAGTCCTACTGCCAGTTTCTGGAAGACACCTTCTTCAAGCAGTGGTACAGGAAGAAGTCTGCATCCTTCAAGAAAAACATGATTTTCATGCAGGACAATGCTCCATCACACGCGTCCAAGTACTCCACAGCGTGGCTGGCAAGAAAGAGTATAAAAGAAGAAAATCTAATGACATGGCCTCCTTGTTCACCTGATCTGAACCCCATTGAGAACCTGTGGTCCATCATCAAATGTGAGATTTACAAGGAGGGAAAACAGTACACCTCTCTGAACAGTGTCTGGGAGGCTGTGGTTGCTGCTGCACGCAATGTTGATGGTGAACAGATCAAAACACTGACAGAATCCATGGATGGCAGGCTTTTGAGTGTTCTTGCAAAGAAAGGTGGCTATATTGGTCACTGATTTGTTTTTGTTTTGTTTTTGAATGTCAGAAATGTATATTTGTGAATGTTGAGATGTTATATTGGTTTCACTGGTAAAAATAAATAATTGAAATGGGTATATATTTGTTTTTTGTTAAGTTGCCTAATAATTATGCACAGTAATAGTCACCTGCACACACAGATATCCCCCTAAAATAGCTAAAACTAAAAACAAACTAAAAACTACTTCCAAAAATATTCAGCTTTGATATTAATGAGTTTTTTGGGTTCATTGAGAACATGGTTGTTGTTCAATAATAAAATTAATCCTCAAAAATACAACTTGCCTAATAATTCTGCACTCCCTGTACTTGGTCTTCATGAGCTATGTAGTTTCTCCTTCCCATACTGCTTCTTGCATGGAAACAAAGTACTGGAGTGGCCATGGTGAGATACTTAGGGATTGATGTCTCTTGGACAAGAGCTGTAATTTATCATCCATTTTTATGCATTTAGCATGTACTGCATCTTGTATGCTAGTGGCATGTTAATGCCATATGCTACAGTTTTTTGTATATTTGTGGATAATCCTTATCTGTGTGCACAAAGTCAGCTCAAAGACAAATTGCCTGTGTTATGGAGTGTGCACCAAGTTTACTCTGACAGTTTTTGATTTGTTATGGGAAATGTACATTGTGAGATTGTTTTTTCCCTTGTTCATGCACATCTGCGTAAATAAGTCCAAAGTGATGTATAGCAAAATTATCAAATTCTGTCTAACTCCAGCCAAGAAAAACACAATGAATAAGCAGTTGAGAGAATATAAAGTTCCAAAGCTCAGTCAATATTTCAAAACTACATCATTAAATTTAAAATGATGTAGGTATTAGATTTATTTTCTCAATTTAATAGTGAATGTTTATAAGTTTATTGCAAAAAATAATAGATATTCCTGCATCAGTAAGCTTCCTTTTACTCGATTATACCAGAGTCTTCTAACCAATATATGTGTGGGATGTGTCCTTTACAGTTAACTAGATTAAATACTGCAACATCAGTTGGGTACAAGCAAGTATTTTCTACTAGATAAGTTTAATCACCATTTATTAAACATGTCCCATGCAAAAATATTTTATACGTAATATGGTATTACATTCGTGATTAAACCATTGTTGTCTACAAAGGGGCATAATTATCAAGCTCCGAATGGAGCTTGATGTCCCGTGTTTCTGGAAGACCGCTGCTCCATAACCTGTTCGTCTGCTCTGAGCAGGCGGACAGACAGCGCCGGAAATCAACCCAATCGAGTATGAGCGGGTTGATTGACACCCCCCTGCTGGTGGCCTATTGGCCGTGAGTCTGCAGGGGGGGGCGGTGCACCAGCAGCTCTTGTAAGCTGCTGGTGCAATGCTGAATACGGCGAGCGTATTGCTCACCGTATTCAGCGATGTCCGACAGACCTTGATAAATATGGGCCAATGTCTCTTACATGAGTCAAAAGTCACTTATAATTTAATAATACATTGTGAAATTTGCTGCCAATGGAAAATGTATAGTCTTATGATTCGTGTGAGGAAAGAAAATGTTTGCTCTGTCATTGTTTTTTTTTTAATCTTTATGGTTTACCTGCTATAATGACTAGGGTTGCACCGATACCATTTTTTTAAGTCTGAGTACAAGTACCGATACTTGTTTTCAAATACTCGCCGATACCAATTACCGATACTTTTTTTTACTGTCATGTGACAGTTTACCAAGCACAATACAGACTAACTATTTAAGATTCCTTCTTTATAATTATGAAGGACTGTAACTCAAAAGACATTATGAAATAATAAAACTGTTTTATTTGTCACAAAGTTCACAGAACATGTTTATAAATAAAAATATTACAAAAA
Source organism: Bombina bombina (assembly GCF_027579735.1). Lineage (NCBI taxonomy): Eukaryota > Metazoa > Chordata > Amphibia > Anura > Bombinatoridae > Bombina > Bombina bombina. Next base: position 140,220,991 of record NC_069501.1, on the reverse strand, counting down.
AATATATTAATAACAACAATAAATAACAAATATAAAATTACAACCAACCAAAAGTGCAATACAGTAAAAAAATAGAACAGTGCACTGTTTAATCATGGGGAACAACACTATGGGGTAGATTACATTTGACTGGCAAGCTTTACCAATGATCTCATTACATTACAGTATGTTTTGAGCATAATTGTGCAAGATGAGAACTAGCAGTAAAAAAGGCAATCAAGCAATACGAAAAACTAGCGCTGCGGAATCTGTTGGCGCTCTACAAATAACCGATAATAATAATAATTTTTAAAAAGTTAGTGGCAAGTTCTTTTTAAGGAACAGAACCATCTCTGCATGTTCAGCTATTAGTCTGAGTCTGTTTTCGCTATCAGTAAGGAGGTTCGACTCTAAGTTGAACAGTCTTTCACTTTCCACACTACTGCATGGGGCAGAAAGATATTTTTGGGCCATTTTAGCCAGTGCTGAAAATCTCAGTTTATTAACTGCCCAGTACTTCAGGGGTTTGTCTGAACGAGGTACAGTGATCTCTCCTACAATAATACAAATAACAACAATTTGTATTGGCAGAACAATAGTAAACAATTTTTAGTTTAGTCTCCACTCCAGCTTAAAATGAAATGAGAACATGCAGTTTGAAAAAAAGTCACAAGATAGCATATGGGTAGGAATGGAGGTATCGGTTTAAGTATCGGTGCATTTACACGAGTACAAGTACCGATACTGATACTAGTATCGGTATCGGTGCAACCCAAATAATGACCCATGGATTACTCATTGTAAGGAAAGCTAGACTGAGAATAAACATTAATTAGAACTGCTACCTGTAATAATCAGAGGAACCTCGTAGACTGTTACTAATAGTTATATCTTGCAGCAAATACAGTATTTGCATTTTCTTTCAATCTGTTTTATTTGGACATATTTAATCATACAACATCTCTACACACACACACACTACGTTTACATATATATGTTGTCATCATTTAATTTATGTTTTTATATATATATATATATATATATATATATATATATATATATATATATATATATATATATACATATATTATTTTTTTTAGGTGGCCCATAATTTATTGTGTTCTTCTCAATAGATTTTAAATATGTTTTTAGACATTTCATACTAAGAACTTTTGCTTTCTAAATCATAACCAGACTTTTCTATTTAGAATTTTTAATAATATATTATATATTTTTTAAGTTTATATACAAATTTTCATTCATATATTTTATTGTGAACTTGGATCCCTATTAGGAGATTTAGTTCAGTGGGACTTTTTTTGGACAGTACATAGATGTATTTTTTATGATTTGTTTTTTTTTAATGAATTGATATGTTAAAACGAGAAGGCATTTTGCTATTTTAATAGTTTGTTATCTGAAACTGTTATTAGTTATTGTTTTTATTTTATGTTGTGCTCAATGTTGAATTTACTTGATTGGAGTAAATTGGAAAGATTGGGTTAACCAATTGTAAAGGACTGAAGAATATTAAAGGAGGAAGATATATATGCATGGTATTCTTCAGAAGACTGGAGATGAAGAGAAACGTTGAATATGAATTGATGTCAACAAGTAATGTGTGCCATTGTACAAGGAGAGACTCTGAGGCATTTGAGAATACAGTTTTTGTTAGTATAGCAGCATATTTCTTTTTAATTTTTAGTTGTATACTTGATTTGTGACACACCCTGAGTAACTTTTAAAACTGAAAATAAACTGTTTTTAAACGGAAGTCCAGAGGTCCAGTTGGGATTTTAAACTAAGAGCATCTTACATAAAGATATTTTGAGATTTTATACATGTGGAATAGGGTTTCATAAAATGTAACTGTCAGACATGCTTACAGTATAACTCTGTTCTCTGCCCCCTTTTTGTTTTTATGTTTAAGTTGATTAAACCAGTCTCTGTTTAAATTATGGTGAGGTAACACATAATACATAGGTCATTGCATAGCCTATCTGTATATCCCCCCAAGAAAACCTGAACTACCAGTTTATGTAGAGCAGCAGAGCAATCTGGGAAAAGATATGCAAACAAGCTAAAAATACCACACCTTTTTTTTCTTCAAGTGTCTGTTCAGAGCAGCATTGCACTAGCATTAAGGGAATCCATGTTTAAGCAGATATTTGAAGCAAATTTTGCATATCCTTCAACAGATTTGTCTCAGGTTCATTAGGGGATATACATATGGGCTCCACTTAAACTAGCCCTTAGCCTGTGAAATCCCAGCCTACACTGAAAGTTTCTATATTAAAGTATAGGCTATTGACAAGCCTAAGGAAACACAACCAGCAGAATAAATTACACACCCAGTGGGGTGCAGGATAATTAAGTAATAGAATGTTAATTTTTCATTGTTCTATCTGAGTATTGAGCTTTGATTTACAGACAAATATAAGATAAGGTAGAAAGTTTGTGTACCCAAAGTGATATCATAATGAGATGTAATATTACCTGTAGCTCAACCCATTTCAATAGACTGTGGTTTAAAAACACAAAACCAGCTATTTTATATACACAAATAAACCTGAAAATGCAATTTCTAATACTGTACATTTTATACTCTGCAGTTGGTATAACAAGTCATTTAAAATGCATAAAGGGAAAAATACAGTATAGTGTCCCTTTAAGCTTGCATAGAATATAGAACTTGATGGACAGCTACAGAGAGCAATACTCACAGCACATTTGTTATTTCATGTGAGCGAGAAACATATATTATTTGGGATATTTTTTTGGGAGTGGATTAACTTTTGCTGGACAGATACATGCAGAAAGGACATGCACTGTATGGTGGAAGTTTGGCAGCCATGTCCAAACTGCCAGAAACAGAAAACATTTCGAAATAGCTTGTATATCGAATCAGCTGACATGTTTAGAAGCTGATGCAGGAGACTTGTCTAGTGTGAAATCATCAGTTTGAGTAAGTTTATTAGCATTGTAGACTGTCCCTTTAATGTGTTCCATATAACTTGTTATACCTACTGCAGATTGTTACATGCATGAGAAATCATGCCTTCATATTTATTTTTGTATTTGAAATAGCTGGGGGGGGTTGCATTAAAACAATTACCTAAGACATGCTGCAACAATGGGCTGAATCTGCAAGTATTTAGATTAATATTGAAATGGAAAATTTGGTTGGGGGGGGGGGTTATGAACATGTGCAGCTATTTCTAATACAAAATCTTACTCTTCCTCATAACCTCCCCCCCCCCCCCTTCCCACTGGAGGATGAATCAGTGCTATTGTCTTCTAATTACATGTCTGTTCTACAGAGAGAAAAAAAGACATTTGGTACTCATAGTTTCATTTTAAGTGGGGATACAACAGGCAACAGTAGCTATTTCAAATAATAAACAAAGGTAAAGTAACTGTGTTCAAACAATTAAATACTCTCCAGTAGGTAAACTTGACCAATGGGAAAACATTACAGGGGAGAAAATATTAGAGTAAATTGCCACTTTAAAACTTGTATCAACTATACAATGGCAGTATGGAGAGTTAAGAAGTTCAAAAACCATGAAGAGATAGTGATGACCTTGGTGCATTACGTGTTTTGGCTATACACTGTAATCATAGACCCTTTTCAGATGCTAAGCTCAACACTATCTATAAATGTTTTTAACTGGTTATTTTTTATGCCTGACATTCCTACATACTTTATGATTATTTTGGACATATCTACAGATAAGGTTCAGCAGAGGGCTTAGATAAATCTACGCATTAGATATAGGGCTATTTCAAATCTCCACTTTATTCAAAGCACATTCAAGGTCATGTAACCCATATAACCTATATATAGGCGTACATCAGAGATATGGAGGGTTTGGTTTTAGACCACAGCAATAAAGCGAATATAGCAATAAAGTGAGTCACACTATTTTTTTTCCCAGTGCATATAAAAATAATATTTACACTATACTGTAGTCTATTAAGTGTGCAATAGCATTATGTCTATAAAAATGTACGTACTTTAATTAAAAATACTTGCTAAAAAATGCTAACCATAATCTGAGCCTTTATTGAGTCATTGGGGCATATTTATCAAGCTCCGAATGGAGCTTGATGCCCCGTGTGGCTCGCCAGAAACATCAGTTATGAAGCAGCGGTCACAAAGACCGCTGCTCCATAACCTGTCTGCCTGCTCTGAGTAGGCAGACAGACATCGCCGGAAATCAACCCGATCGAGTACGAGCGTATTGCTCGCCGTATTCAGTGATAAATTGGGGCCATAGTCTTTTTGCTGGTGGTGTGTATATATACAGGGAGTGCAGAATTATTACGCAAATGAGTATTTTGACCACATCATCCTCTTTATGCATGTTGTCTTACTCCAAGCTGTATAGGCTCGAAAGCCTACTACCAATTAAGCATATTAGGTGATGTGCATCTCTGTAATGAGAAGGGGTGTGGTCTAATGACATCAACACCCTATATTGAGTGTGCATAATTATTAGGCAACTTCCTTTCCTTTGGCAAAATGAGTCAAAAGAAGGACTTGACAGGTTCAGAAAAGTCAAAAATAGTGAGATATCTTGCAGAGGGATGCAGCACTCTTAAAATTGCAAAGCTTCTGAAGCGTGATCATCGAACAATCAAGCGTTTCATTCAAAATAGTCAACAGGGTCGCAAGAAGCGTGTGGAAAAACCAAGGCGCAAAATAACTGCCCATGAACTGAGAAAAGTCAAGCGTGCAGCTGCCAAGATGCCACTTGCCACCAGTTTGGCCATATTTCAGAGCTGCAACATCACTGGAGTGCCCAGAAGCACAAGGTGTGCAATACTCAGAGACATGGCCAAGGTAAGAAAGGCTGAAAGACGACCACCACTGAACAAGACACACACGCTGAAACGTCAAGACTGGGCCAAGAAATATCTCAAGACTGATTTTTCTAAGGTTTTATGGACTGATGAAATGAGAGTGAGTCTTGATGGGCCAGATGGATGGGCCCGTGGCTGGATTGGTAAAGGGCAGAGAGCTCCAGTCCGACTCAGACGCCAGCAAGGTGGAGGTGGAGTACTGGTTTGGGCTGGTATCATCAAAGATGAGCTTGTGGGGCCTTTTCGGGTTGAGGATGGAGTCAAGCTCAACTCCCAGTCCTACTGCCAGTTTCTGGAAGACACCTTCTTCAAGCAGTGGTACAGGAAGAAGTCTGCATCCTTCAAGAAAAACATGATTTTCATGCAGGACAATGCTCCATCACACGCGTCCAAGTACTCCGCAGGGTGGCTGGCAAGAAAGGGTATAAAAGAAGAAAATCTAATGACATGGCCTCCTTGTTCACCTGATCTGAACCCCATTGAGAACCTGTGGTCCATCATCAAATGTGAGATTTACAAGGAGGGAAAACAGTACACCTCTCTGAACAGTGTCTGGGAGGCTGTGGTTGCTGCTGCATGTAATGTAATTTTGCTATGAAAACATTAACTTCTGTATTCCTGTTTATCTAAATGTAAAAAAAATAATAATTTGTTAGTAAGATAGGAACGTTATCAAGTTGGCTTATGCTAAATAACTGGGATAATTGGCGTTTTAAAAAGGATTGCCTGAACCATGCAAAATTTGGAGGTTACAAACCTGACATAACAGATCACTATCTATATTCTAAATCCATGTCAAAAGCTAGAAATTAAAAGACTGGGAATTTTAACACATCATTCACTCTCCACTGCAGACAACTTATTTGTAATTTACATTTTTTGTTGCATTAATTTGCATTTTGGAATTCATATTGCAGATGAATTCTTAAGTTCAAGACTTTTCATGAGGAAGATGTAAAAGAAAGCAGATTCAGTATCAAAGAAAAGCTTATTACTTTACATATTCAGATACAATCTGTAATGATCTGACCCCTCCTAGGCAGTTCAAAAATGATGTGACATAAAAAGGAATAATTCAAACTAAAGTACTTACTTTTATTTGAATTTCAAAAAGTGGATATTCCAGCGGAGTTCTAAATAGATAAACTAACCTCTAATATTCACATTCTAAGGATTTATTGCTTTAATTTCTGAGCAGAATGTCATGGCCTACACCAATATTTGGCCACATTTATCACTAAACTGAAAAGCCATAAGAATGATTAGAATTTAAAGATTGTGGTTTCTAGCTAAATTATTGCACTCAGATACTTAAATGAGTTGAAACTAAAGAAGAAGACTTGAATGCCATATATCATCAAACTTATAATTAGAAACTGGTCTAGATTCAACAAAACCTCCTTGTAAAAAGTCTTGCTGAAAAAAAAAAAAACACCACTAAATCACAATTTAAAAATTGCAGAAGCTGCAAATTGTGAGGTATGCTTCATTATTAATCATTGGAGTCCCCTTTATCTTGTAATCGTTCAAATCTTATTATGCAACAGTGATGAATACTGGTATCATGAAAGGGTCTTCAAAACCTTAGAGATCAAATTAAAGCAAAACAAAAAAACACCACTGTGCAGTAGTGGACATAGTCAACAGAGGGCGCCCAAAAGTAACTAAGTAGTAAGCAATAGTCATAATATACAGGCTTTACTGTATAACTATTTTTGAAAATAGATAGACAGACAGACAGATAAACCTGTCACCTGCACTAATAAAAGGCTACCTTGCACTAGGATCGTACACATTCTGCACATGCCTATGTATAGTCTGGCTGCTATACCTTTCCCCAGCACTAGGGTCATGCTGCCATTGCACCTAGTTTCACATCTGCCACTGTATGAATTCACAGAGGCAATAGAGTCTGTATGAATTCTGCAGGTTTGGATTGGGTGTAGGTTAAAAATACTGACTACACCCCTATAATGGCCACAGAAAACCCCTAGGGAGTAGGGACACATTTTGGTTTATTCATTTTACCATAACAAAACAGATGTGAATATTTTACTATTACAAATATTTACACAAACCCTTTTGCAAGTGTGTTTCCTAATTGTTGTGGTTGTAATTTCTGTGTTGCCTCAATTTTTTACCATTTTTGGTTGACGTTTAGATTAAATTTATTGGGCACCTCATTCAAGTATAGATGATAATGTAAAGTAACATTAAAAAAAAAATGCTGGAAAAGATAGGTAAAGTGATACTTAAATAATTTAAAAAAGTGGTCTAAAGACAACATCACGAACATTTACGAATATTTGACAATATTGGCAAATGTTTGTGTAATTGAAAATATGGGAATGAGGAGACTAAATAAATAAAAGGAAGAGTTAGAAACTGTAAAACAAATAAATGAAGAGTATGGTGAGGGTAAATAGCAGAAGCTACTTTGCAAGGAATCTTGGCAACCTCACATGCTTCTAAATACATTTAGGGAACCCAGATTCATTATGCTTCTATAAGGCACATCAGGCAGTTGACTTAGAAAGTATCTGCAGGGAACACACAGCAATGCATTGAATGAGCGACAGAAACAGAGCTGCTCTGCCCAAAACATTTTTGCTAGGCATCATCTATTTGTTGAGCGCAATCACTGTTTATTTAATTTCTGCGACTTCAGAGCTCTGGTTAACTGTTTTGTGAAACTAAAAAGTGTTACAAAATATAAAAATACATTATAAAATATTGTTAAACTCATAATAACACTAATAAAAATGATTCACAAAAAAATATTGCAGACAAAAGTTATAAAGGGGCCTATTTATTAATGTGGAGAGCGGACCTGATACAACGTAGCGTATAATGTCTGCAGCACATTGATAAATGCCGACAGCATACGCTGTCGGCATTTATCAATGCACCAGCAGTTTTTGTGAACTGCTGGTGCAATGCCGCCCCCTGCAGATTGGCAGCTAGCAGGGGGTGTCAATCAAGTTCTGTGTAAAAAGTTGTACTCAGCTGCTGTCCAGCTGCAGGTAAAAAAAAAAAATGAAGAAATGAACTACAGCCAATCAGCATCAGCAGTGCTGAGGTCATGAACTCTTTTACTGTGATCTCATGAGATTTCACTTAACTCTCATGAGATTTCATTGTAAACTTCCTTACACTGAATATGGAAATAAGATGAGTGTGCACGTAAGCTTGTTCCTTCCGCTGTCCCGGGACAGACATACTGATTTGTTGCTTAGAAGTCCTTTACAATGGGATGTGGTTACTGAGAAACTTTTGAGGTAAAATATCTTTCTTTTTTACATAGAGATGTTAAGCTGATATTTTCTAGTCAGCTTTGTACAGCTATGCTGCATCACTTTAAAGTGTTTAAACATTTGGGTATTATGGCCCTTTAAGTAGATGAAAACATGTCAAACCATATTTGTGCAATATTCATTTTTTTTTTTTTTTTTTAAGTTTTTATTGAGAAAATTAGGTACAAACATGTAATACTGATATATCCACGCAGGGAAATACTTGTACATGTACAATCACATTTTCTGTGTAACTTCAGACCAACACAATATTCAGCTATGAACAGGTAATGAAGAACAATAAATTAACCTTAAACAGAGAGAAATTGAACATCCAAAGTCCTTGAGTATACACATTCGTTAAACCATATATCCCTATGCTTCTCGTAGATTGTTATAGACCAAAGTAGAGGAAGAGAAAAGAAAAAAAAAAAAAGGAAGGGGGGGAAGAGGGTGAGGGTGAGGTGGCTATGGTTTTTCAACATGTCTCAGTGGGGGAATATCTCCAACCAGGGCATCCAGATCTCAAGATAAGTGTCCGTCCCATTCAGGGCAGAGTAGGCGTATGATTCCATCCTATGTAGGTAGGTTGCAGTGGCAATGACTTGTGTAATTGATGGAGGGGATTTCTGTTTCCAAGCTTTCGCTATTTCAAGTTTGGTAGACATTAGCAAGTAAATGGTTAAAGATTTTTGTGCAGTAGTGAGTGCAGGAAAATCTAAATGGAGAAGGCACGTCTGAGGGCCTAGTGGGAGGGTAATGTTAAGTCGACTGAGAATGTTAAAGAGTTGTGTCCATAGGGGTGTGAGTATTGGGCAAGACCACCAAATATGACTCTGCGTACCCACTAGGCCACAGCCTCTCCAACAAGTAGGAGGGTGAGTATTATATATTTTATGCAAAGTAGCAGGGACTAAGCGCCAGCGTACAATTATCTTAAAATGTTACTCCCATAATATTGCACAGTGTAGTAGTTTTTAAGTGATTAGTATCTCTTTATGCCAGGAGTCTATATCAGTGGTAAAGTTTAATTCTCTTTCCCAAGCCACATGCTGCGATATCTTATGGTGAGAGTGTGGGTCAAGGAGCAGGTCATAATGATATGAGAGGGCTCCCTTAATCATAAGGGCTTGCGACCATCTTCATTCCCAATTGGTAGCTTCTCTAAGATCAGTTCCAGGGAATCCCCAAGTCCTGATAATAGAGCAAAGGCGACACACCTCAAACCTCAAAGAATGTGGCATTTGTAGGTCCGTACAAAGTCCATTATGTGATAGTGTGTTTGTATGTTCATATAGGTCCGAAATATACGTTATATTGAATTTGTGCCATGTGAGAATGTGGGAGTCAGGGAGACAAATAAGTGAGCTAGTGATTGTCTGAAGGGATGAGGGATGAGGTGCAATAGTGGGGAAATGTCTGGATTGGTCCCAGAATTGTAAGGTGTCAAGAATCACCGGATGGGTTAATTTGAGATCTCCCTTACGGTGTGTGGGTACCCAGGGTAAGTCTTGCAAATGTAAACCGGCTGGCAGTAGAGACTGCTGAATCTCCCTCCATGAGGCCGTATTAGTCGTATAGCTCCAACTCAGTAGGTGGGTTAGGCGAGCAGCCTGGTAGTAGAGAATGATGTTTGGGAGACTTAAACCACCTTTAGTAATATTTCTCTGTAGTGTCTGTGTGGCAGTCCTAGGTTTTTTACCTTTCCAAATATAGGAGGTGATGAGGCTCTGCAATCTATTGAGAATGTGTCTAGGGACATTAATCGGGAGGGAGCGGAACAGGTAGGTAATCTTAGGGATAAAGGACATCTTGATAGCTGCTATCCTACTTGTCCAAGAGATCTCTCGATATTTACAGGAGTCTAGGAGTTTTTGCCATTCAGGGAGTCTATCCAAGACATTTTTGGAAATGGCTGTGGTGGTAGTCATACTAAGGTGGATCCCTAGTAATTTAATGGATTGTGCAGAGCATAGAAATTGATATTGTTTCTGTAATCGGATCAAGTCTGCAGATGAGATATTTAGATGTAGGGCTTCAGCCTTAGAGACGTTCAGTTTGAAGTGACTCAAAGTGGTAAATATATTGAGTAGTTTAAAGATGGCTGGGAGAGACCTAAGTGGGAGTGTCAGAAGTAGTGTAATATTGTCTGCGTAAAGTGTGATTTTGTTTTGGGTCTCTATAGTAGGAAAACCTGAAATATCTGGATCCAATCTAATAGCCTGTGCGATGGGTTCTATTGAAAGCGCAAATAATAATGGTGAAAGGGGCAGCCCTGCCTAGTCCCATTGGAGATTTGAAAGAAGTCAGATTGAAAACCCACCCCTTTAACTTTAGCAGAAGGGTTAGAATATAGCGCTTGTACAGCTGTGATGAATATGGTCGGGAACTTAAACGCTCTCATGGTCTCCCACAAATATTCCCATCTCACCCTGTCAAAGGCCTTTTCGGCATCTAATGACAGGGCGAACAGGGGTATTCTTACTTTGGCTGCCCTAAATAGGACGTCTAAAATTCATCTTGTGGCATCTGGTCCCTCTATCAAAGGAATGAAGCCCACTTGATCAGGGTGGACCAATGTAGAAATTATTTTAGACAGATGGTTAGCAATAATTTTGGCATACAGTTTAGTGTCTAGGTTTAGTAATGAGATAGGGCGGTAACTACCACAATCTATAGGATCTTTACCTGGCTTAAGGATAGTAGTAATAGCGGCTTCCAGATATTCTCTACGAAAGGAGCCTTTTTTTATAACTTCGTTAAAGGTTCTACATAGAATGGGGGCGACTGTAAGGTCATAAGTCTTATAAAATTGGCCAGTAAATCCATCTGGCCCTGGGGACTTAGTTATTTTAAGTTCTTTAATGCTAGTTCTGACCTCCTCAAGTGAAATCAGGCTATGAGGTCTTGGGAGGCTTCTTGGGTAAGTTTAGGAATGTTTAGGGACTCTAGAAACAAGCAAATTTTGTTTATGGGGAGAAGGGGGGTAGGGTCAGTATCCTCTAGAATATACAAGTAATATACCCGAAAGGTTTCACCGATCTCTTTTGGTGAGGTAACCACACCGCATTGTGAATTAAGACGGAGTATTTTAGATTATGCCGTTCGGTTTCCTAGTTTTGTTGCTAAGAGTGAGGAGGCCTTATTGCTTTTATAATAGTATATTTGTTTGAGCTTCTCCAAGTTGGCCTGCGTTCTCTAAAATTCCAGAGTTCTAAGCTGTCGTGTGAGATCTGAGATTTGGGTATTCAAGTCAATGGTATAGGATGTAGAGAGTCTGCTTTTAAGGGATCTAAGTTGGCAGGTCTATGTAGCTAGGGATGCGCTCTGAGCTTTATGGATCTGTGTTGATTTGGAGATATAATGACCTCTAAGAAAGGCCTTAAGGGAAGCCCACAAGACCTCTGCTGTAACACAGCTAGTATTGTTTACTTCTAAAAAGTTTGTGATTATGTCTTGAGTTTCAAGTCTGAGAGGCGGATGAGTGACTAGGAAATCTCTAAGACGCCATGTAGGGGGGGTGAATAGGTGAAATACGGGTCTATTGTGAGGAGAAGAGAGTCATGGTCCGACCAAGTCACAGGGGAAATCTTAGCATGTGTAACGTGGTCTAAGGCATGTGAACTCATAAGAAAGAAGTCAATACAAGTGTAGGATTTGTGCGGTGGGGAGTAAAATGTGAACTCTTTGTCTGAAGGATTAAGAGCCCTCCAGACATCATATAAGTTGTATTGGTTAAATCATTTTTGAAACACCATTGAGAGAGGGTGGGCTGATCTCTATGCTGAGGAGATCCTCGGGCCTAATCTATCTAGGATAGGGTCCCAAATTAAATTTAAGTCACCTCCAAAAATCAACTCGCCTTGTTTGACTGCTGATACTAAACTTAGCAGATGTCTAAGAAACTTAATTTGTTTCGTGTTAGGAGCATAAGCGTTTACTATGGTGGTTAGTTTGTCGGTTAATCTGCTTACTAGGATGACATATCGGGCTTGTGGGTCTCGCTCTATGTAAATAGGTTCATATGTGACCGGGGAGCTGATAAGGATCGCTACTCCTCTGGATTTAGAATTGTATGACGCAGTAATGATAACTGGATATTTCTTATAGTTGCGGGAAGTGTTGGTGTTCATGAGCCAGTGTGTCTCCTGAAGCAGAGCGACATCTATTCTGGAGTGTTGGAGCCTATTCAACATAAGACTACGCTTAGTAGGGGAATTGAGGCCCTGTACATTAAGTGTCAGGATGCGCATTTGTGCCATGATTAGGAGAGAGGTGTATGGGGAAAAAGGAGGGGGAAGAAAGAGGAAAAAAAGAAAAGAAAAAAAAAAGCGCTTATGAATCTACAAGAATAGAGAGTCAGAATATGTGCGTAATATTGCCATGTAAACAAGGTGTAGGGGAGGGAAATTCAGCGGGCGAGAGACGCTCAAAAGTAATAAGGTATGAGATGGGGGGTAGGAGTTGCGTGTATATATGATAGAATATATAATTGGGAGTACACAAGAAGTTATAACTATATGGTGAACCAAGTGCTGCCAATGTTCAGCAGAGTCTAGAACTAGGTGACTATAATGGGGAAGGGGATAGTAAGTGAGATACTTAGGAGGTAAGTATTTAGGAAAATAAAATGTATAAGATGGATAGTGGCATAGGGATGAGGGGGGGTGCCGGGGGTTAAAGGGAGAGGTGGGATTCTCCACTAATGGTAGACATATAGAGAAATCTGTAGGAGAGGGAGAAAAAAGAGAAAAAGAAAAAAGAAAAAAGGGGATTATAAACCAAGAGTCTTCAGGGTTAAGATGCATCAGTAAAATTATACAATAAGTATGTCTGTATGAATACTGGCAAAGTGATAACAGTTTCAGAGATGGTGGATGTCCATCATGAAAAGCATACTAAAATTAACTTTTGTGGCTAACTTAGAGAAATAAAATGCTGATGCTGTACATTTCAATGAATATAAAAATACATTACAATAAATATAGTAATATGGCTAGGATTTATAGGAGGTCGATATACTGCCCAAATGGGGTTGTCCTATGGTGAGTTGTGGGGTGAATGCAAGGTGACTGTAAGTCAGTAGGCTCTTCTGGAGTATGAGGTGAGGTTATTCTATAAGTGATATTAAATACATAGTCTGGGAAGTGCGATTATGATGTTGGTGTAATAGTGACATACATAGGACCACTTTAAAGGCCATCAACCACATTAGTTGGTGTGAAGAGCTAACTATCAATATTAACCTCCTAGTGTTTCTAAAACCCTCTGGCTGGCAGGTGTCGCTATCTAATAGACATATATAAAACTGAAAACAGACGTAGTTTGCCATCAATTGCTTTAACTGTGAAAGCTGGCGATAGATTGGCTTATATATCTATGTAGTGGACAAATATTATATCAAAGCCAAGGGATCATCACATAACCTAAAGTAGAGTGGTGTCTAGCCTACTGTAATCATTAGACAAGGATGTAGTAAGATGGCTATAAAGTATAGGTGGACTGAGGATTACCTAACAGGAGGCTGACCTATTATGAAGTGTAAGGTGATAGCGGACTAATGAAGTCCTATAAACCATGTGAGAGTTTAACAGCGTTGGTATAAAGCACCTGGACTATAGGGTAAAAATATCAAGGTATCATAACAATAACATTATAAGAGTAAATTTATCAAGCATCAACTATACAAAGTAAAGTACATTACCAGTTATCTTAAGTCTTGCCAGTGTTGTCTCATATCTGCAGGACTATCAAGTATCCCCATCTAAAACTATAAGAGACTGTAAACAAAGAGAATGGGAATATTGGGTTATAATGACCAAATGTTGTATGGTAGATTATCATTCCCTCAGAGGGAAGAGTCAGGGGTCGTCATTAGCGGAGGGAATTTCTTTTCTTTTGGCTTGATAGTTGAATCTTTGTGGTAATGGACGCCACTCTGGAGCGGTAGCATTGAGCTTCTCTGCTTTGTCTGTGGGGTCCTTAGGTAGATTTTGGGGATGAAGTAGACCTGCAGAAAGTAGGATTTTGCTCCCCTGGTCTTGGGTGGAGACGGCATATGAGCGATCATCTATTTGGAAGAATAACTTGACTGGAAAGCCCATCTGTATTTTATATTGCTTAGGCGGATAGCTTGGGTTACTTGCTGGAACGACTCTTAGATAACGTATGTGAGGATAAATCGGGGAATATCTGGATAGTCCGAAATAGGTCCTTTAGATGTTGGTTCTGGAATGAGGCTCTGAGGATCTTTTCTTTGAATGTATAATAGTGCATTCTGATGATTACATCTCTAGGTGATCCAGAGGGTGCATTTCTCGGTCAAAGAGCTCGATGTGCTCTATCTATCAGGGCCTCTTGATCCTGTATGGGCCCTAATAGTTCTTTGAATAGATCTAAAAGGTATTTGGTGAGTTCAGGTGTTCCCACTTCCTCCGGTATGCCAGGGATTCTGATATTATTACGGCGGGACCTGTCTTTGCAATATTAATTTTTAATAAATGTTTTAATTATGTATTTACTGTAAATATTTCCAATTCTAATGTTCTGCACATAGTGGAATATGTTGTATGTATTTGTAAATAGATATTCCTATCTGTAGCTATGTATATCTATACCTATATATAATCATGTATATACAGTGGGTATTGAAAAAAATCAATCCCCTTAAAAAAATAATCACATTTTGTTGCTTTGCAGCCTGAAATAAAGACAGAAACAATTTTTTTTATCCAGTTGTAGTTACTCAGTTCAACTTAAAACATCCAAGTGAAAGATATAACACCAACATATCAGGCAAAAATGAAGACAATTCAAAAACAGAATCAATGATTTGGAAAAAGGATCATCCCCTCGTGTCAGTATTTTTTAACCACATTTTGCTTTAATTAAATCCTTTAGCCTGTTGGGATATGTCTCTACTAACTTTACACATCTAGCCTGTGCAATATTTGCCCACTCTTTTTTGCAGAATTGATCCAGTTCCGTTACATTTGATGGTGACCATTTGTGGACTACATTCTTCAAGTCATGCCACAGATATTCAATGGGGTTTAAGTCTGGGCTCTTACTAGGCCATGGAAGGACATTCACCTTTTTCTCCTTCCACCACTGTGTCATCATTTTTGCTGTGTGCTCTGGATCATTGTCATGTTGAAAGGTAAACCTTCTTCCCATTGACAACTTCCTGGCAGACGCCAGCAGATTTTCCTCAGAATTTGACATTATTTTGCCCCATCCATTATTCCTTCTATCCTGACAAGTGCTCCAGTGCCTGCTGCAGAGAAACACACCCATAACAGGATATAACCACCTACATGCTTTACTGCTATTTAGATGGTGAGCTGCATTGGATTTTTTCCAGACATATCGTTTGTTGTTGAGGCAAAATAATTTAATTTTAGTCTCATCTGACCATAACGCCTTTTTCCATGTGGCCTCAGAATCTCCTAGTTGTGTTATGGCAGAGCTCAGTCATGACTGCATGTGGCCTTTCTTGAGGAGTGGCTTTTTCTTGCAACCCTCCCATACAAGCCACATTTGTGGAGAATTTTTGATATTGTTGCACACAATGACCAGTTTCCTCCTTGCTCTTTCATCCAGTTTGGAGCGATGTCCTGATCCAGAGAAGGTCTGTGTTGTACCAAATACCTTCCACTTCTTAATAATAGACTTCACTGTGCTTCTAGGCATTGATAAAGCCTTTGATATTTTCTTTTATCCATCTCCTGACTTGTGCCTGTCCACAACATTAGCCCGGATATCTTTTGACAGTGCCTTGCTACCCATAGTTGATTGTTTGCTTCAGTTGCACTACCAGGAACTGATCACAGTTGAAGGTCAAATAACTTTTTGTGTACTGTTGAGAAGGTGATTAGCTACACCTGATTTAGTTTACAAGTAATTTTAGGAGGGGGTGATCCTTTTTTCAACTCAGTGATTCTGTTTTCAAATTCTCTTTATTTTTGCCTGATATGTTGGTGTTATATATTTAACTTGGATGTTATAACAACTGGATAAACAAAAAATGTGTCTGTCTTTATGAGATTATTTTCAAGGGGAGTGATTCTTTTCAATACCCACTGTATATAGGTATAGATATATATTTTACCAAAATATATATTTTACCAGATATATATTTTACCAAATAAACATGTGATGTAGAAATATTTATTTATGAATAAATAGAACATATTCTGCTACGTGCAGAACATTGGAATTTGAAATATTCATATTTTCATGTTCATTTAGCGCAAATGAGAATATGTGATTGGGTTAGGGTGTTAGGCTTTTTTTCACTTCTTTTTCTCCATTGATTTCTATGGGGGAATATGTGAACGGCACGCAGTATTCTAACTTCAGATTTTTGTGCTAGTCGGGTAAGTGTGAGAACGAAAACAGTTTACTTTCAACCCATAATATGTGCACAACCTAATGAGTGCAAAAAATCTTACTTCTAGCCCTGCTCAAGCAGGAGAGTTAATTTGCACTCCACTCATAATCTGGCCCTGAATAAATCATTTGTAGAATAAATTATTCTATAATATAATATATTGATGTATTTTTAAAAAATTATCGCCTAGGTTCTGCGGTAGCCGTCAAAAGCAGCGTTAAGGGCTCCTAACGCTGGTTTTGGCTGCCCGCTGGTATTTAGAGTCAGTCAGGAAAGGGTCTAACGCTCACTTTCCAGCCGTGACTTTTCCATACCGCAGATCCCCTTAGGCCAATTGCGTATCCTATCTTTTCAATGGGGTCATCCTAACGCCGGTATTTAGAGTCTTGGCTGAAGTGAGCGTTAGAACTCTAATGACAAAACTCCAGCTGCAGAAAAAAGTCAGGAGTTAAGAGCTTTCTGGGCTAACGCCGGTTCATAAAGCTCTTAACTATTGTGCTCTAAAGTACACTAACACCCATAAACTACTTATGCAACCCTAAACCGAGGTCCCCCCACATTGCCACCACTCTAATAAATATTTTAAACCCCTAATCTGCCGACCGCACACCGCCGCCACCTACATTATCCCTATGTACCCCTAATCTGCTGCCCCTAACATCGCTGACACCTACATAATATTTATTAACCCCTAATCTGCCCCTCCCAACGTCTCCGCTACCTAACTACACTTATTAACACCTAATCTTCCGACCGGACCTCGCCGCTACTATAATAAATGTATTAACCCCTAAAGCTAAGTCTAACCCTAACCCTAACACCCCCCTAAATTAAATATAATTTAAATCTACCAAAATAAATTATTTCTTATTAAATAAATTAATCCTATTTAAAGCTAAATACTTACCTGTAAAATAAACCCTAATATAGCTACAATATAATGAATAATTATATTGTAGCTATTTTAGGATTTATATTTATTTTACAGGCAACTTTGTATTTATTTTAACTAGGTACAATAGCTATTAAATAGTTATTTACTATTTAATAGCTACCTAGTTAAAATAATTACAAAATTACCTGTACAATAAATCCTAACCTAAGTTACAATTAAACCTAACACTACACTATCAATAAATTAATTAACTAAACTACCTACAATTACCTACAATTACAGGGAGTGCAGAATTATTAGGCAAATGAGTATTTTGACCACATCATCCTCTTTATGCATGTTGTCTTACTCCAAGCTGTATAGGCTCGAAAGCCTACTACCAATTAAGCATATTAGGTGATGTGCATCTCTGTAATGAGAAGGGGTGTGGTCTAATGACATCAACACCCTATATCAGGTGTGCATAATTATTAGGCAACTTCCTTTCCTTTGGCAAAATGGGTCAAAAGAAGGACTTGACAGGCTCAGAAAAGTCAAAAATAGTGAGATATCTTGCAGAGGGATATAGCACTCTTAAAATTGCAAAGCTTCTGAAGCGTGATCATCGAACAATCAAGCGTTTCATTCAAAATAGTCAACAGGGTCGCAAGAAGCGTGTGGAAAAACCAAGGAGCAAAATAACTGCCCATGAACTGAGAAAAGTCAAGCGTGCAGCTGCCAAGATGCCACTTGCCACCAGTTTGGCCATATTTCAGAGCTGCAACATCACTGGAGTGCCCAAAAGCACAAGGTGTGCAATACTCAGAGACATGGCCAAGGTAAGAAAGGCTGAAAGACGACCACCACTGAACAAGACACACAAGCTGAAACGTCAAGACTGGGCCAAGAAATATCTCAAGACTGATTTTTCTAAGGTTTTATGGACTGATGAAATGAGAGTGAGTCTTGATGGGCCAGATGGATGGGCCCGTGACTGGATTGGTAAAGGGCACAGAGCTCCAGTCCGACTCAGACGCCAGCAAGGTGGAGGTGGAGTACTGGTTTGGGCTGGTATCATCAAAGATGAGCTTGTGGGGCCTTTTCGGGTTGAGGATGGAGTCAAGCTCAACTCCCAGTCCTACTGCCAGTTTCTGGAAGACACCTTCTTCAAGCAGTGGTACAGGAAGAAGTCTGCATCCTTCAAGAAAAACATGATTTTCATGCTGGACAATGCTCCATCACACGCGTCCAAGTACTCTACAGTGTGGCTGGCAAGAAAGGGTATAAAAGAAGAAAATCTAATGACATGGCCTCCTTGTTCACCTGATCTGAACCCCATTGAGAACCTGTGGTCCATCATCAAATGTGAGATTAATAAGGAGGGAAAACAGTACACCTCTCTGAACAGTGTTTAGGAGGCTGTGGTTGCTGCTGCACGCAATGTTGATGGTGAACAGATCAAAACACTGACAGAATCCATGGATGGCAGGCTTTTGAGTGTCCTTGCAAAGAAAGGTGGCTATATTGGTCACTGATTTATTTTTGTTTTGTTTTTGAATGTCAGAAATGTATATTTGTGAATGTTGAGATGTTATATTGGTTTCACTGGTAAAAATAAATAATTGAAATTGGTATATATTAGTTTTTTGTTAAGTTGCCTAATAATTATGCACAGTAATAGTCACCTGCACACACAGATATCCCCCTAAAATAGCTATAACTAAAAACAAACTAAAAACTACTTCCAAAACTATTCAGCTTTGATATTAATGAGTTTTTTGGGTTCATTGAGAACATGGTTGTTGTTCAATAATAAAATTAATCCTCAAAAATACAACTTGCCTAATAATTATGCACTCCCTGTAAATCAACTAAACTAAATTACAAAAACAAACATACACTAAATTACAAAAAATAAAAAAAGATT
Organism: Bombina bombina; assembly: GCF_027579735.1. Lineage (NCBI taxonomy): Eukaryota > Metazoa > Chordata > Amphibia > Anura > Bombinatoridae > Bombina > Bombina bombina. The sequence continues at coordinate 140,201,660 of NC_069501.1, read as the reverse complement.
ACAAGAATTTTAAGCTTATTACACCTTCTCTAAGCCCCCTAAAAAAATAACAAAGCCCCCCAAAATAAAAAAAATGCCCTACCCTATTCTAAAATAAAAAGTTAACAGCTCTATTACCTTACCAGCCCTTAAAAGGGCTTTTTGCGGGGCAAGCCCCAAAGAAATCAGCTCTTTTGCTTGTAAAATAACACAATACAACCCCCCAACATTACAACCCACCACCCACATACCCCTACTCTAACCCAACCCCCCCTTAAATAAACCTAACACTACCCCCCTGAAGATCTCCCTACCTTGAGTCGTCTTCACTCAGCCGAGCAGCGATGGACCAAAAGAAGACATCCGGAGATTCAGAAGTCTTCATCCTATCCAGGCAGAAGAGGACATCTGGACCAGCAAACATCTTCACCAAGTGGCATCTTCTATCTTCATCCATCCGACGAGGAGCGGCTCCATCTTCAAGACCTCCGGCGCGGAACATCCTCTTCTCCCGACGACTAGACAATGAATGAAGGTTCCTTTAAGTGACATCATCCAAGATGGTGTCCCTCCAATTCCGATTGGCTGATAGGATTCTATCAGCCAATCTGAATTAAGGTAGGAAAAATCTGATTGGCTGATTGAATCAGCCAATCAGATTCAAGTTCAATCAGATTGGCTAATCCAATCAACCAATCAGATTGAGCTCGCATTCTATTGGCTGATCGAAAGATCCAATAGAATGCAAGCTCAATCAGATTAACTTAGGGGGGTGTTAGTGTGGGTTAGACTTAGTTTTAGGGGTTAATACATTTATTAGAGTAGCGGTGAGGTCCGGTCGGCAGATTAGGGGTTAATAAGTGTAGGTAAGGTAGCAGCGATGTTGGGGGGGCAGATTAGGGGTTAATAAATATAATATAGGGGTTGGCGGTGTTAGGGGCAGCAGATTAGGGGTTCATAGGGATAATGTAGGTTGCGGCGGTGTCCGGAGCGGCAGATTAGGGGTTAATAACATAATGAAGTGGTCAGCAATAGCGGGTGCGGCAGATTAGGTGTTAATAAGTGTAAGATTAGGGGTGTTTAGATTCGGGGTTCATGTTAGGGTGTTAGGTGCAGACTTAGGAAGTGTTTCCCCATAGGAAACAATGGGGCTGCGTTAGGAGCTGAATGCTGCTTTTTTGCAGGTGTTAGGTTTTTTTCAGCTCAAACTGCTGGCCGCTACCGTAAGCAACGCTGGTATTTAGAGTTGAAGTGGCAGAAAATTATGCTCAATGCTCCCTTTTTGGAGTCTAACGCAGACAACTCTAAATACCAGCGTTATTTAAAAGGTGCGGGGGGAAAAAAACACGCGTAGCTAACGCACCCATTTGGCCGCAAAACTCTAAATCTAGCTGTTTTAATATTGAAAAAATAATGGTAAGATTCTAATGTTGATAAAGCAGTGGGCACCATATTGTAACTTCAGTTCCCATTACTTCGAACGCCATTTAGTGACAGTTATAAATGGTGTATTAGAGTGTGCAACCAAAGCTGTATCTGCACTTCCACTTTAAACAGGAGTTTTGGAAGCACACAATATTCAGAATTAAATTACAGGAAAAGGGAACAAAATAATTAATGAAAGTATATTGCAAAGTTGTTTTACTACTAGGGGCGTATTAATGCATAGGCCAACAAGGTCAGTGCCTAGAGCGACAGATTTTGGGGGGCGGCACCTGGCCACTGCACTGAATATTTGGCCAGGCTTTAAAGAAAAGTTTTTAATTTTGACAGGCCAGCCCCAGGTAATAATAGAAAAAGTGCTCCCTGAGGAGCCCGGCGGAAGTGGCATAGCAAGGGGGAGTCAGAGGGGGGCACTTGCCCTCGGGCACCAGCTTGATGGGGCGCTTTCACACTCTATGAGCCGATGGGGTGTTTAAATCTCCCCTAACCAGCCCCTGTGCAGTGTGCTCTGAGTCTGCAGTCTTCCTGCTTCACAAGTTCACAGTCAGAAAGCTGCTGGGAGGTGACTCCGCCCCCCACAGGCATTCTGCTTTAATTAGGAAGCGGGAGATTCACAGAGAGCAGCATCATGGGACTGACATTTCTGCAGGACAGGTAAGTTAGTTTCTTGAAGGTGGGGAGCCCTGTGTACCTGCTTGCTGGGGGGAAAAGAGAGAGCCCTGTGTACCTGCCATAGAGGGGGGAATAGAAGTGCCCTATATGCAACTGATAGGAGAACAGGGGTGGGGGGGAACGGCTGTGTTCCCCCACAGGCATCCTGTTAAATAGGAAGCGGGAGATTCACAGAGAGCAGCATCGTGGGACTGACATTTCTGTATGACAGGTAAGTTAGTTTCTTGAAGGCGGGGAGCCCTGTGTACCTGCTTGCTGGGGGGGGGGAAGAAAGAGCCCTGTGTATCTGCTGGGGAGGGGGGAATGGAAGTGCCATATAGGCAATAGCAACTGATGGGAGAATGGGTGAGAGGGAGGCTATGTTCATGATGGGAAGGGGATAGTTTATCTGAGGGGAAGGTGGACACTGCGTGGCACATCTCAAGAAAGGGGGAGTGGGGCAGTGTGTCTGAAGGTATGGATGGTAGGGGGAGTGTAGGACAGTGCATCTGAAAGAAAGGATTGTGGGGAAGTGCATATGAAGCAAGGGAAGGATGGTGTGGGGATGTGCATCTGAGGTGGGTGAGACTGTGAGTCTGAGTGACTGATGGAGGTTGAGAGTGAGTATATACTATATGGGCATCTGATGGGGAAGAGTGTGAGTCTGGGAGTGTGCAGGTAGGGGGAGGTGAGGCTGCTTATGTGTGAGAGGAAGCGGGCTCTGAGTGTGTGTAAAATATAGTTACTGGAGTTGGAAACCACATGGTACAGAGAGAAAGCAGGAACTAGCAGGCCGCAGGCGGTATAGTGAAGTCTGTAGGAGCTGCTGGGAAACACAATCAACTAGATTACGAGTTTTGCATTAGAGGCTGTGCGGTGCTAACAAGCAGTTTATGCTCACCGCTCACTTACAGAGAGCAAAGTTTTGTCATTACCGCACTCCAATACCAGCGCTGCTTACATTAGCAGTGAGCTGGTGTAACGTGCTCGTGCACGATTTCCCCATAGGAATCAACGGGGAGAGACGGCTGAAAAAAAGTCTAACACCAGCAAAAAAGCAGCGTAAAGCTCCTTAACGCAGCCTCATTGATTCCTATGGGGAAATACATTTTATGTCTACACCTAACACCATAACATGAACCCCGAGTCTAAACACCCCTAATCTTACACTTATTAACCCCTAATCTGCCACCTCCAACATCGCCAACACCTACATTATAATTATTAACCCCTAATCTGCCGCTCTGGACACCGCCCCCACCTACATTATACTTATGAACCCCTAATCTGCTCCCCCTTAACATCGCTGAATCCTACATTATATTTATTAACCCCTACTCTGCCGCCCCCAATGTCGCAGCCACCTACCTACACTTATTAACCCCTAATCTGCCACCCCCAACGTCGCTGCCACTATAATAAACATATTAACCCCTAAACCGCCGTACTCCCGCCTGGCAAACATTAGTTAAATATTATTAACCCCTAATCTGTCGCCCCAACGTCGCCACCACTATACTTAATGTATTAACCTCTAAACCTAAGTCTAACCCTAACCCTAACACCCCCTAACTTAAATATAATTTAATGAAATCTAAATAAAAATTCCTATCATTAACTAAATAATTCCTATTTAAAACTAAATACTTACCTATAAAATAAACCCTAAGCTAGCTACAATATAACTAATAGTTACATTGTAGCTAGCATAGGATTTATTTTTATTTTACAGGAAAGTTTGTATTTATTTTAACTAGGTAGAATAGTTATTAAATAGTTATTAACTATTTAATAACTACCTAGCTAAAACCTAACCTAAGTTAAAATTACACCTAACACTACACTATAATTAAATTATTTCCTTAAATTAAATACAATTAAATACAATTAAATAAAATTATCTAAAGTACAAAACCCCCCCACTAAATTGCAGAAAATAATAAACAAATTACAAGATTTTAAAACTAATTACACCTAATCTAATCCCCCTAACAAAATAAAAAAGCCCCACCAAAATAAAAAAAGCCCTACCCTACACTAAATTACAAATAGCCCTTAAAAGGGCCTTTTGCGGGGCATTGCCCCAAAGTAATCAGCTCTTTTACCTGTAAAAAAATTACAAATCCCCCAAACATTAAAACCCACCACCCACACAACCAACCCTACTCTGAAACACACCCAATACCCCCTTAAAAAAAACCTAACACTAACCCCTTGAAGATCACCTTACAAAGAGAAGTCTTCATCCAACCGGGCCGAAGTCCTCAACGAAGCCGGGAGAAGTCTTCATTCAAGCCAGGCGAAGTGGTCCTCCAGATGGGCAGAAGTCTTTATCCAGATGGCATCTTCTATCTTCATTCATCCGGCGCGGAGCAGGTCCATCTTCAAGACATCCGACACGGAGCATCCTCTTCTTCCAACTGCTAAGACTGAATTAAGGTTCCTTTAAATGACGTCATCCAAGATGGCGTCCCTTCAATTCCGATTGGCTGATAGAATTCTATCAGCCAATCGTAAATAAGGTAGAAAAATCAGCCAATAGGATTTTTCCACCTTAATTCCGATTGGCTGATAGAATTCAATCAGCCAATCGGAATTGAAGGGACGCCATCTTGGATGACGTCATTTAAAGGAACCTTCATTCAGTCTTAGCCGTCGGATGAAGAGGATGCTCCGCGTCAGATGTCTTAAAGATGGACCCGCTCCGCGCCGGATGGATGAAGATAGAAGATGCCGTGTGGATGAAGACTTCTGCCTGTCTGGAGGACCACTTTGCCCGGCTTGGATGAAGACTTCTCCCGGCTTCGTAGAGGACTTCGGCCCGGTTGGATGAAGACTTCTCCTTTTAAGGTGATGTTCAAGGGGTTAGTGTTAGTTTTTTTTAAGGGGGTATTGTGTGGGTTTTAGAGTAGGGTTGGTTGTGTGGGTGGTGGGTTTTAATGTTGGGGGGGATTTGTAATTTTTTTACAGGTAAAAGAGCTGATTACTTTGGGGCAATAATTTAGACAAAGATGATTCTCTAGGAGAGAAACAAAACAGAGCGCATCCACAATCTAAGTGTAGTTTAAAAGTCACACTTTATTTTGATATATAAAACAATGATTGCACACTCACAAAAGAGCCCTGAAACATATGAGGTATGTCTGTACACTCAGTAAATTTACTCCATACCCTCCAGTGATATTGTGGTGTCCTTTCAATTTCCCACTGTATATTTGATGCCTTTATTTATTTCTGGCTCTAACAGGGGAAATGTGAACTACCAAACTGGGGGATTGGGCTGCTATTGTTGTATGTTAGGAGATTGTGTAAACAGGGCTGTTTTTGTCTGTGCAATAGTAGCCGGCTTATGCTCAGAACACACGCCACGCCCATAATCCCAGGAGAAGTGAGTGTAACAAGACGCTGTGTTCTGAGCATGTTTGAGGGCTCTTTTTTGAGTGTGCAATCATTGTTTTATATATCAAAATAAAGTGTGACTTTTAAACTACACTTAGATCGTGGATGCGCTCTGTTTTGTTTCTCTCCTAGAGAATCATCTTTGTCTATATCGTTACCTGAAGCCTGGGAACAGACACCGCTGGGCACATAAGGAGCAGCAACCATATACCGGTCATTGGATCAAGTAAAAAGACTGTGTTACTTTTTATTTATTAATTTATTCTTTATTATTTATTTTTTACTTTTTATGGACTTTTTATGGACATTATTAATTTGATATTTTACTTATCAATATTTATTTATGTACATTGTCTATTTTTTTGCCATATCAGTATTGCACTGACAGATTTGGCAGCTTTATTTGTATCTGCATTTTTATAACAACGCAAGTATATCTGACATTGACTTTTGCTTGCTAGGTTAACCTTCAAATTTTGGAGATAAATAGTGTTACTGGTTTTAGTGACTGTGGCACCATCAATTTTTAGGGTATATTACTTTGGGACAATGCCCCGCAAAAGGCCCTTTTAAGGGATATTTGTAATTTAGTGTAGGGTAGGGCTTTTTTTTATTTTGGGGGGGCTTTTTAATTTTGTTAGGGGGATTATATTAGGTGTAATTAGTTTAAAAATCTTGTAATTTGTTTATTATTTTCTGTAATTTAGTGGGGGTTTTTTTTGTACTTTAGATAATTTTATTTAATTGTATTTAATTTAGGGAAATAATTTAATTATAGTGTAGTGTTAGGTGTAATTGTAACTTAGGTTAGGTTTTATTGTACAGGTAATTTTGTATTTATTTTAGCTAGTTTGTTATTAAATAGTTAATAACTATTAAATAACTATTCAACCTTGTTAAAATAAATACAAACTTGCCTGTAAAATAAAAATAAATCCTAAGCTGGCTACAATGTAACTATTAATTATACTGTAGCTATCTTAGGGTTTATTTTATAGGTAAGTATTTAGTTTTAAATAGGAATTATTTAGTTAATGATAGGAATTTTTAATTTGATTTCTTTTTAATTATATTTAAGTTAGGGGGTGTTAGGGTTAGGGTTAGACTTAGATTTAGGGGTTAATAACTTTAGTATAGTGGCGGCGATGTTGGGGGCGGCAGATTAGGGGTTAATAAATGTAGGTAGGTGTCAGCGATGTTAGGGACGGCAGATTAGGGGTTAATAATATTTAACTAATGTTTGTGAGGCGGGAGTGTGGCGGTTTAGGGGTTAATATGTTTATTATAGTGGCAGCGATATCCGGTTCGGCAGATTAGGGGTTAAACAATTTATTTTAGTGTTTGCGATGCGGGAGGGCCTCGGTTTAGGGGTTAATAGGTAGTTTATGGGTGTTAGTGTACTTTTTAGCACTTTACTTAAGAGTTTTATGCTACGGCGTTGTAGTGTAAAACTCTTAACTACTGACTTTAAAATGTGGTACCAGTCTTGACAGGAGAGGGTGTACCGCTCACTTTTTGTCAGACTCGTAATACTGGTCCCATTGAAAAAAGAGGATACGCAATTTACGTAAGTGGATTTGCGGTATTTCCAAGTCTGGCCAAAAAAGTGAGCGGTACACCTTTACCTGCAAGACTCATAATACCAGCGGGCGTAAAAAGCAGCGTTAGGACCTCTTAACGCTGCTTTTTAAACCTAACGCACAACTCGAAATCTAGCCGAATGTGAGTAGAGTCTGACAGTGTGTGTATGAGTGAGACTGTATCTCAGGGAAGCAGAATTTTGAGTGCCTAGGGCAACACAAAACCTAAATACGCCATTGTTTGCTACATGTGATTAAACATTTTATATTGATATCTCAAAGTGTTTAATGTCCCTTTAACATTTGATTGGAAACTCAGACTCTGTCATTAAAGTATGTTCTTCTTGTTTGTTTTTGTTATTTAATTTATTTAAGTGTGTGGGTGGGTGTGTATAGGTACATAATTGTGTATGTGCGATTGTACATGTGAAGAATATTTTAAAACCTAATAAATCAAAAAAGAAAACAATGCCTTAATTTTATAAACATTTCCATTAGCTGAGTGTATCCACAACAGTTGTAATACAAATAATACAACAGATAACCAAAAAGCAGGAACAAGGTTATTTCCTGCTAGGACACCAAATAAATATATTGCTTGACCTTGGTGAATTGTAGAAAAATACAAATTTCTGGTTGTTTCAGATTTAAACAAAATTGTTTGTTTACTGATCACAAGCTTTAAAGGGCCAGTTTGTGGCACATAAGGTATCACTGACTGTTTTTTTATCTTTTGCTAATATTACTGAACAGCAACCACACCTGTGCTGTACTATGCAGAGCTCAGCGTGGTTCTGTTGCTGAGCATGATTTTGTAGTAGGTAGGGGAGAAGAGTCTGAGAAGTCTGAGCAGAACACAGTTTGAAATGTAAGTTCACCTGCCAGCCAACATAAGGAGCATTAACTACACAACATAATCATATGTATATTTATTATCTCCAGTATCTGACTGACACTCTATTGCCTCTAATAAAGAAGTTGACATAGAACTGGTTGTATTTAAGAATTATGGGCTAGATTGCAAGTGGCGAGCGATATTAGCATTTTGCACATGACTTAAAGAGCGCTTGTATTACAAGTTGAAAGTAAACACAATCGTGAGAGCACAATCACATGTTATGCTTGTCTGGTTAGCGCAAGAGAAAAACGTGCGTAAAAGGGTAGTGCATTACAAAAATGTTGCACTAAACACAACTAAACACAACATAAATAAATTAAATGTTACAGTTACATTTATATAAACACTATCTGATAAAAATTATTCATATACATATTAAAAAAATGTATAAGGGCTCAAAGGTACTGTATATGGTATATGACAAGGTATTGACTGCAGAGGGCTATATTGTCTATATATACATTCATATATTTGTGTATGTATGTATCTATATATAAATATATATATGTGTGTGTGTGTACATATGTATTTATGCATTTATGTTTTTATTGTATATTTACTGTACATATTTAACATCCCAATGTTCTTCACATACAGGACAATGCTATTTTTATTGTAAATACATATTTCTATATATAACACCTTTATATCTATTCATAAAGATAAATATTTTACATTAATAGTATCATATATATAATATATATATATATATATATATATATATATATATATATATATATATTATATGTGAAGAACATAGGAATGTAAATAATGCGTTACGCGGTGTCAGGATAGTGCACATGAAGAATTAGTTGTTTTAAAATGGTAAATTGAAATATTGAATAAAATATTTTAAAAATATTAATAATATTTTTTAAATTATAATACATACTGTAAAAATTCAAAATAATCCATAGAATAAGTATATATACTGATTTATATATATTATTTTATTATTATTTTTTTACAGTGTTTATATTTTTTTTTAATAATTATTATACATTTTTAAAAATATTTTATATTTAATATTTTAAGAACCCATTTTAAGATTACTAACTCTTCATGTGCACTAACCCAACACCCTGTTAGAACTAAAGCGGGAAACGCATATTGTGTTATGCATATTTTACATTCCTATGATCTTCGCATAGAATTTCTTTTTTAGTTTTTTTTTTATTAAATATATATTTCTATATATATATGATAATGGTATTGTAATATATACATATATATCTGTACCTGTATATATATGAATAGATATACAGGTATGGTTATATATATATATATATATATATATATATATATATGTGTGTGTGTATTTACAATAAAAAATAAAATTTTCCTGTATGTGAAGAACATTGGAATCAGAAATATTCATAACTCCTGACTGGTTAGAGAGAGTTTTTTCCTCTGTGCTTTCCTTTGAAGACTTTTGGGAGAAAAATTAATACGGTTGCAATACCGGAAGTCACGCGAGTTTAGCTTGCGTGTAAACTTTTCCCATTTAACTTGTAATACGCGCTCTATACGAAGAGTGTAAAAAACTCACTTCTAAAAAAGTTTACTCTTCAGCGTGCCACTTGTAATCTACCCCTATATGTTGTTGCCTCAAATCTACTAGTAAACACACAACACTACCTGCTGATGCAGAAAATCACAGTTAATTGGGAAGGTGCACCTCTCAGTTATTGCTTACTAATACTAATAATAAAGAGTTGATCTTTAATAATGATTTACCTTGATTGTATCTTACACTAACTTTGTTCTTTTGTTGTCTTCTTTTTTCTGTATTTATTTTATTACACAATTTTTACTTTGTATCTTGCAATTGTTATATAAAGTTTTCATAATGCTATTCTATTTGCTTTTTTTTACCTCTAGGTACTAGATACTTAAATGGATTTGTTTATTTTTATTTAAATAGATTAAGCTTTCTGCAATACTTTACTCAGTTTTTCATTGTTTTGTTATATGTTAATGCGCTAGAGATTTTTATTCCATTGTTTCCTAATATCATAAACATTCAGATGTAACAAAGAAAATAAAATATTTTTATGGCCCTTTAAAGGGACAGTATACACCAATTTCCATTTAACTGCATGTAATAGACACTACTATAAAGAATAATATGCACAGATACCAATATAAAAATACAGTATAAAACAGTTGGAAAACTTACTTAGAACCTCCCAGTTTAGCTCTGTAAGGTAGCTGGAACACTAACTGCAAGTGGGAAATAGCAGACAGTCCCTCCTCTCCCTTCCTTTGCATATGAAAAGATCCTTTACACAAACAGGAGCAAGCTGGAGTAGGTATACATGAGTATTCTCCTAAAACTTTGGGGCTTGGTTCGGAGTCTGAAAATCTGTACAATGTTATTTAAAAATAAGCAAAACTATACATTTAAAAAAAAACAAACAAAAAAAAAACAACCTGTATGGGCTATATAAATGTATGATCTACAAAATATTTATGCAAAGAAAAATCTAGTTTATATTGTCCCTTTAAGTACATCTGGCAGTTAATAATAATTAAAAAAAATGTTTTTCTAAGGTTATACTGAAAAAAATATGGACAACTAATATAATACTTTAGTATTTAAAAACACTTTATATAGCAACGAACATGTGACCTCAATGAACTTCCCTGCAAGTATTTGATGAAGATTCAGATGAGCTAGGACAGGGCAATTACATAATATGTAGAGAACAGTAAAAGTTGAATGTTTATGACATTAGAAAACAATGGATCAAAAACCTCCAGGACACTGATGTATAACAGAAAACAATGAAAAAACAAGTAAACGAAAACATTGTAGAAAGCATAATCTATTTAAAAAGCTAAACAAAGTCATTGAAGAATCTAACACCTAGAGGTAAGCTGTAGGAAATACTGCTGCCTTATGAAGTATAGGTTCCCATAGGACATAACAGTCTGCATAGTAATAATCAGAAATATTTGGCAGACCAAGGACATCTTGATAGCGGAAATAAACCTGTTATGTTAAAATAAAATTGTCACTTACACAGTATGATAAAATAAATGTCATAAAAATGAAACATTTGATCTCTTTTATTGTAATGGTTTTTTTCGCTACTTTGTATTTGTTCTACATTCAAGACATTGATAAATAACCTTAATGTTATCAAACACAAGTATGGATGTCATGTTACTGATATATTACTGTACAAGGCTCTTGGTTTTACAGTCAAACAAAGAAACCCTAACAAATAAAAAAATGTGTTAAAGTGAAATATGATGTGTCCCAGAGTTTATCATAAGGCTTTGGGTTATTATGGCAAAAAGCTATTTTCTTTTACTAAGAGAGATAGCATATTTTAAATGTTAAACATTCAACTTCCTAGCAAGTAGGACAAATATTTAAAACCCATGGGCACAGAATTATTTAGCATCAGATATATCAGTGCTCTGCCAAATAACATGCAAAGCAAAGGTTTGATTTAGAATTGCAGCTATTAAACCCTGAAGGTTACAAAAACAGCAACAATCTGTTGGAACACAAAGTGATTTCACATAAAACACTTAAGTGCTGATCAGCAGCTTTATAGTAATTGAGACAATCTCAGTTAAAGTTCTTTCAAATATATCTTAAATAAAATCACCAGACATAAGTGTGGTGGATGCATTTTATTATATCTGATAGGATGTTTAAATGCTATAGCAATATGACAACAAAGTGATTTGTTAGCAAGAAAAAAAAAAAATATTTGTCACATACTGTAAAGTGTACAAGGTAAAAGATGTAGAATCTGGCAATAAAAAGTTATTATGTTTGCTGATGTAAATATGTTAAGGAAATGAATAGTGTTCAACATTTTGAAAATACTGTGGGGCCAAATTATGAAAGTACGAGCGGACATGATACGATGTAGCTTATCATGTCTGCCGCACATCGATAACGCTGTCGGCATTTATCATTGCACAAGCAGTTTTGGTGAACTGCTGGTGCAATGCCGCTCCCTGCAGATTCGTGGCCAATCGGCTGCTAGCAAGGGGTGTCAATCAGTCCATTCGTATAGGATTGGCGGATTGATATCCGCAGCCTCAGACCGCTGCTTCATAATTGCTGTTTCTGGCGAACCTGAAGGCTCGCGCGGAAACAGGGGCATCAAGCTCGAGCTTGATAATTCGGCCCCAGTGTTAATCAAGAAAAATACAAGATTGTATTTGTACACCTAGCATGACAGGTTCTTTCAGTAATTATTTGCACCCCTGTTGGAAATGCTCACCAACAATCAAAAATAAAGGGAAAAATTCACAGAGATTTTTGTAAAAAGCTAGTAAATATTGTGTCTGCATATACTTTGTATGTATTCATACCAAGTTAAATCTAGTCCAGAGTTAGGGGGGACACAAAATGCTGCAGCATGGAGAGAAATATAATGCTGACCCTGGCAGAAGCAGAACAACCTCAAATCTCAAAACAAGGGGACTGAACCGAGAAGTTTCTGCAATGGTTGACTTGCCCTCCAAAGAAAATAATGAAGCTCTATGGTATGCAGAATCTTGCAGGGGTGAGACAGATTTGACAGGGAGCAATCATCACTGGAAGCAATATTTGTTTTTTACAAATACAAATCAGATTACACTAAAAGTAGTTTGCTTTACCTTGCATTTATTTCTAGCTTTTCAAACATATCTTCTTTCTCAGAGAAATAAATGCATTATCTCTTTTGAGACACTCTTTCTTTTGGAAAGATAAAAACTAAAAGACCTGTTGGTATAACATGATTAGAGAATATGATGAGACTTTGCAGAAAACATCAGACACATCTAAGGAATGCCCATGTCGACAAAGCTGCAAGACTCATTTTAAAATAAAAAAATAAAGTATGAATTAGCACTATTTATTAACATTTTAACTCATATTTTGACGCTGTTAAACCTTCAATATGATTTTAATTTTTTTATGTGCACATTAAATAAGAATGTTTTTGCATAATTTAAATTTGCATTTTGCTATATATTTTTTCATATAAATGTTGAGTATTAATAAAATTTTAGTGACTACTTTACGTTTTTAAATTGTACTTTTAATATGCTTTTTAAAGTGCTTATTTTATTGACCACTGTATTGTAATTTATGTATGTCTCTTTCAGTATATGAGCTGTGTATTTTGTATACCAAAATATGCATCTCTCAAGGTAAAATTTGCTTTAGAGAATCCAGTTTAAAGAATCCTTTCAACACTGACGTACCTTTGTACATGTGCCTGAGTAATAAGATTTAGAGAACTGGGCCCATGCTACTTACCATTGGTAAACTCTGATACTCCATACTCTTAATGGGACATGGAAGTCTAAATGAAACTGTTATAGTTAACGTAGACCATACAATTAAACAATATCCAAATACAGGTGGCCCTCGGTTTACAACGGTTCAATTTGCACCGTTTCAGAATAACAACCTTTTTTTTCAGTCATGTGACTGCTATTGAAAAGCATTGAGAAGCAGTGCATTGATTAAAATAGCCAGTAGATGGAGCTTTCTGCTTGTGTTGCAGCAAAGATATGCAAGCCAAGCAAGCTGAAATTAATCAGTTTAACAAGACCTGAGCTATCGAGCAGCTTGCAAAGGAACACGATCTTCCTGTCTATAAATCAGTCCAGATTGGAATGCATATTAAGAACTGTTTTCAGAAAAATGCAAGTAAAGTCTGTGTTGTGTGATTATTTTATTAGGTTTATAATGCTGTTTAGCAAATGTTTTTGTTCATTTAACTTAGTTTCATTATATATTCTGTGTTGTGTGATAATTTTATTAGGTTTATAATGCTGTTTAGCATTTAAAGTCTTCATTTCAAAGCTTTAAAAATAATGTATTAGGTGTTACTTATGCCAATTTTGAGAGGGGCCTGGAACCTAACTCCCTCACTTCCCATTGACTTACATTATAAACTGGGTTTCAATTTACAACGGTTTTGATTTACAACCATTCCTTCTGGAACCTAACCCCGGCGTAAACTGAGGGCTTCCTGTATATCAGTAACATTTTTGATGATATTTTGTATTGTGCATGAAGTATATGTACATATGCACTGTGCACCCTCATTTCAGGGCTTTTTTTTTTTAATAGTTTTTTTTTATTGAAGTCGTAAACAAATATAACATAAAATACATCCCAAAACATCAATAGACAGAGAGGTATACAATTCAATTACAGAGATATTGTCAAGTCCACTAATACAAGGTGAGCCTACCTACAATACAATTATAAAATTAAAATTAAAATATGGTGTTCATAGGTAGGAATTATCAAAACAAAAATGTGGCAAAATGTGGCTAGTGGAATGAAGGAGAAATAAGGCCAGCATAGGCCAAGGAAATGTATAAAAGGGACATTATAAACCCGTTTATCTATAACATTAGAAAGGGATTTGGACATTCTATAATGAGACTTCAGTTTTGTCTTATATAAGAGTAAGGAAGATGGTCCCCACCTTGTCATATAAAATATAGGTTAGATATTGGTTTAAATAGAGTTAAGGCAAGGGGGGGTTAGCGTTATGGTTCGTTTGGGGAAGGGGATGCAGCGGGCAAGAGCCGCTCTAAATATGGTGAGGGGGAAGGTAAAAGGTGGGGGGGCGGAGCCAGCCAGAATGTTAAACTAGATAGCGCCTGCATGCCTCTGGGAATAGCTTATATTGATCTACAGGTTATTAATCAATAGTTACTATAAGGACTTTATTTCGCGTCATAAAACATAAACTGTACTAATCTGAGAGCTCCTATTGACGATTAGGTACATAACAGGATGGGAGGTGTTTAACTTCAACCTATAGTATACTATTGGGCTTATGTTGAATTAGTATATCTCAACTCCCTCAATTACTAACTAAATAGAATACAGTGAGGTAATAATATGAATATCACATATATACAACTGGGCACTAGATTGACACCAGTCTATAATATATATCTGAGAGTTGTGCCTCTAAAACACACAATGTGGAAAGTGACTCTGATATATCAAACTTAAGTGTCAAGTAATACAAAGAATATAAATCTGCAATACAAGTGAAACTAAGTAGAACATATCATATCCGTTCCAATACAAAGTCATAACATATAGCAGGTTATTAAAAATATCAAAGTAATGTAAAAATAAGACAAACAATATATGATTATAGAAGTTAATGCTATGGAAAGCAAAATAGACTACAACTAATGTGTGCATTCCTACTCAGGTGCTTGTTTAGTACCGAATCAGTAAATAGAACATTGAGATCTTTAATAACTAAAGGTAAAACAAAAGCACCTAAATAGCCTAGATTGGTGTCATATTATGGTGTGTATCCCAAATACAGGGTTTCATAAGGGCACAGTAGATCTTTAAGGTATAGGAAAAAAAGCACATATGTCAAAAAATCTAAACCTCAGCACGATATGGGAATACTAAGAATGAAGATTCTTTGGTAGGCTAATCAGATAGATTCATAAGGAACAATATTAAGTGGAGTATATGGTGGCCATATAAGTGGAAAGTTATCATGGTTGTTATCGTTTCGGCAAACAGAGACATAACTTTGCGAGTAGTAATGAAACACCAGTAGGCAAGGGATTGCCGAGAACTTTTGAGCAAAACATAATAAGATAAGAGAAAATCTAGGTAACATTATATATCAGACAAATTTGTTTTGACAGAGGGTACTCTATTTAGACAGACTGAACTACCAACCTGAGAAACAATAATGGAGCATATACACTCCATTAATTACCTATAGTAGATTAGGGCTGAGTTTGGTTCTTAATTGTGGTAGGGGCCTGAGACCTAGTTCTCACCACTTGAGAGGTCATGATATCTCACTCCCAGACTATTGAATCATCATCAGAGATGTCATCTATCTAAAAATATAGTCTAGTACATGCTTCATTTAATAGTTTGTACAGTATTCGTGTCTCCGTAATGAAAATAAAGTAGCTTACCCATATAATAAAAATATAGAGCTTGCAATTACATAGGAGTTGTTCTCCTGAAAGAAAAAACAATATAACATATGTTCTGTAACTGAAGCCATAATATGTTAAAGTGAGCAAGTAATGGTACATTCTCATAGGTTTAGGAATTAGTGTATATGGATATAGATTTTGATGTAAATACCAGAACGCAATAACCTGAGAAGTGTATGACTGTGAACTATATTAAAGAAGAGAAGAAACTTGAGTGGGTAAGTGTATGAGTACTCCTCAGTAGGTTTCCATAAATGCCAGCATAATTATCCAATATCTCTCCTGTATTGTGGATCTATGTGACCAGAAAAGAATATAGTCTACTGCAGACTTTGATAGATTGGAAGGGGCTGAACCTACATAATGCAGCATAGTTATGCTAAAGAAAAGAGTAGCTGCACATTTGTAAAGGACATAGACGTCCAGCAAACCCTAAAAATGTATGCAAGTGAAGGGGAAGCAACACTAGAACCAAAGCAGAGCAATAAATATAACAATATAGTGTTAAACATAACATCCCATATCAAGACATTGTACTTAGTCCATTAAAGAGCAGTATAACAGAAGACTACTGTCTTGTTACATGAGGCCACATTTGTAGAAGTGAAGCCCCCAGTCCCAAATTTTCAAGCCTGTGGGCCATCATCAAGGTATAATAGTTAAATTATAAAGAGCATTCTCGTGGCGAAAGCATGTCTCTAACAATAGTTCAGAATGTGAGAGTAGCGTAGATTATCTAGCACTTGTAAGTACGAACTTACTAGAGGATCCTTGCAAGTTTAGCCGACTCCTGCTTTGTCAGCATTAGTTACATACCGATAATCAGATCGTCTCCCCCATTTCTGCATATAGAGCCAAACCCTGGCTAATAGAGCTCCATAGACTCCAAGACTTCTCATCTTGAGGCAAGCAAAATGGTGATCACTCTTCCTATGTAATGTGTCATCTTGATACAGTAAGAATGTGGCATCAACCGCCAGAGGTTGCAGACCGTTAGGGCCCTCACAGTCCGGGGATAGTTTCAGCTGTAGCGGTATCGATCCTGTCACCACTATCAATATACCCGCAGGCGCATTGCAAACATGCTGCTCCGTCTCAGATGTCCCTTTCTCCTTCGGACTGTTATAGATAGGTTCCGGAGTACTCAGGTGGTGTGCAAAGATCTCTTGATCATGCAAGGCCCCCGTATCAGTGCCGTCACCCTCCACCTCCTCCCTGCTAACGGTCATATCTCTCAACATGAGATCTGAGGTAAGAGGTGCAAAATTTGCTGCTGAGGTCCGCAGCGAAGTAGTTGGAACACTCTCTTCTGTGGGCTGCCTCTTTCTTGAGGTATATCTGCAACAAAACTCACCCCATGGTTGTCGGGAACATTAGATTAGTGGGTATTTATCTCTTTAAGTCGTTTCTGAGATGAGTAAAGCAAAATTAGCTGTTTAAACCAGAAAAATAGTGGGAGCTCATCCCATACACGTCTGCTCTCCCTGAACGTTGGCTCCGCCCCCCCCCCCCCCCCCATTTCAGGGCTTTTTAATACAAGATGACCTAGCGTTAATCAGTAATACTGAAAGCAACTCTAATAAAAAGCTACTGGAGTAGCACAGGTCTATTTGAATTTATTGTTATTTTTATTGAGCTTGTATGATATGAAAAACAAAACTAGCACTTCCAATAGTACAATTATAGGTTGAAAGACAAATGTATTTTAAAAAGAGAGTCAGGTAAACACTTAAATTTCAACGTCAAATATAGTTTGAAACCTCAACATTTTTTCAGTATTAAATAAGTGTATGGTTTCCTTCTACCTATGAGAAAGGACATTTGTTGGCCTCATGAATTACATGTAAAAAATAAATGAAGGAAAAGTATAAAACCTTCTAATATAGGCCCCCTGACACTTATACTAAGCAACTTAGTTTTAGAAGGTAAGATGATTATCGATCATCCCATGCTCTAAAATATTAACCAATACTATTCTATGTAGCTAATCAGCTACATCTAATACAAAAAACAAAAGGGAACCACTAGGAATTCAAACCACACTAAAAAGTGACACAAAACACATCAAAATTGCATTTGGAACTACGGTTACATTCATAACAACACTGTCTGATAAAAAAATATTTTAAAAAATGTGCTAAAAAGTTCTCAAAGGGCTCAAAGATATGAGATCTCAGGTATTAGAACAAATAAAAAGGCATGCAAAGGGCCTTAACATAAAGATACATACATACACATGTATATATATATATATATATATATATATATATATAAATATATAGATATAGATATATACCGTATATATATATATATATATATATATATATATATATATATATACTAGTCCTAAAGCCATGTGCACAGGCCATTTTCTGAAGTGCAGCAGTCCCACCTACCTGCACTCCCACCAGTCACATCATGCCTGATCCCGTCAGCCACGTCCCCACCACGCCCACTCCAGTCCGGCCATGACCCCAGTCACACCCGCCCACCCTCTCTGCTGTCTGATCCTCACTGACTGATGCTTCATTACAGTGTCAATGGCCAGGTATGTTTGTTCTCATGCAGTCTCTACTGAGCATGACAGCTTTGGACAAACATATCTAGCCTTTTATTTTATAGCATATACAGGGAGTGCAGAATTATTAGGCAAGTTGTATTTTTGAGGATTAATTTTATTATTGAACAACAACCATGCTCTCAATGAACCCAAAAAACTCATTAATATCAAAGCTGAATAGTTTTGGAAGTAGTTTTTAGTTTGTTTTTAGTTATAGCTATTTTAGGGGGATATCTGTGTGTGCAGGTGACTATTACTGTGCATAATTATTAGGCAACTTAACAAAAATCAAATATATACCCATTTCAATTATTTATTTTTACCAGTGAAACCAATATAACATCTCAACATTCACAAATATACATTTCTGAAATTCAAAAACAAAACAAAAACAAATCAGTGACCAATATAGCCACCTTTCTTTGCAAGGACACTCAAAAGCCTGCCATCCATGGATTCTGTCAGTGTTTTGATCTGTTCACCATCAACATTGCGTGCAGCAGCAACCACAGCCTCCCAGACACTGTTCAGAGAGGTGTACTGTTTTCCCTCCTTGTAAATCTCACATTTGATGATGGACCACAGGTTCTCAATGGGGTTCAGATCAGGTGAACAAGGAGGCCATGTCATTAGATTTTCTTCTTTTATACCCTTTCTTGCCAGCCACGCTGTGGAGTACTTGGACGCGTGTGATGGAGCATTGTCCTGCATGAAAATCATGTTTTTCTTGAAGGATGCAGACTTCTTCCTGTACCACTGCTTGAAGAAGGTGTCTTCCAGAAACTGGCAGTAGGACTGGGAGTTGAGCTTGACTCCATCCTCAACCCGGAAAGGCCCCACAAGCTCATCTTTGATGATACCAGCCCAAACCAGTACTCCACCTCCACCTTGCTGGCGTCTGAGTCGGACTGGAGCTCTCTGCCCTTTACCAATCCAGCCACGGGCCCATCCATCTGGCCCATCAAGACTCACTCTCATTTCATCAGTCCATAAAACCTTAGAAAAATCAGTCTTGAGATATTTCTTGGCCCAGTCTTGACGTTTCAGCTTGTGTGTCTTATTCAGTGGTGGTCGTCTTTCAGCCTTTCTTACCTTGGCCATGTCTCTGAGTATTGCACACCTTGTGCTTTTGGGCACTCCAGTGATGTTGCAGCTCTGAAATATGGCCAAACTGGTGGCAAGTGGCATCTTGGCAGCTGCATGCTTGACTTTTCTCAGTTCATGGGCAGTTATTTTGCGCCTTGGTTTTTCCACACGCTTCTTGCGACCCTGTTGACTATTTTGAATGAAACGCTTGATTGTTCGATGATCACGCTTCAGAAGCTTTGCAATTTTAAGAGTGCTGCATCCCTCTGCAAGATATCTCACTATTTTTGACTTTTCTGAGCCTGTCAAGTGCTTCTTTTGACCCATTTTGCCAAAGGAAAGGAAGTTGCCTAATAATTATGCACACCTGATATAGGGTGTTGATGTCATTAGACCACACCCCTTCTCATTACAGAGATGCACATCACCTAATATGCTTAATTGGTAGTAGGCTTTCGAGCCTATACAGCTTGGAGTAAGACAACATGCATAAAGAGGATGATGTGGTCAAAATACTAATTTGCCTAATAATTCTGCACTCCCTGTATATATACAGTTGTGCTCAAAAGTTGTGCTATACCCTGGCAGAAATCATAACATTTTGCATAGATTTTAAAAATATGACTGATCATGACAAAAAAAAGTATTTTATTTAAGGATAGTGATCATATTAAACCATTTATTATCACATAGTTTTTTGGCTGATTTTTAAATCATATTAATAAGAGAAATCTCCCAAATGGCCCTGATCAAACGTTTACATACCCTTGAATGTTTGGCCTTGTTACAGTCTCACAAGGTGACAAACAGGTTAACATGGCAATTAAAGGTTCATTTCCTACATCTGTAGTATAAGTACATCTAGGGAGTGTCCTCGCGTAATATTAGTTATTTCTTTTATTAGAATATCTCAGCTGTGTATTCCAATAAATATTGTTACAGTTTATGAATTATGAATATTAATAATTAATAACAATAATACAATTATTGTCAGCAATACCTCCAATTAATATAGTAAAATCTTAGCAGTACACTCCAGTGAAGTGTTATATAATCTCTGTTGTGTACTCCAAAATAATACTGTTGAGATGTTCAGTAATTAATGACGATAACATTATTATTAAATATTAATATTTTATCCCAAATTAAAATAATTCCTAAGTTCTTGATAAGGTACATTTTTATAATCACAGTGACTATATTTTTGCAGTAAATAGGATATTGATTATGACTATATACAGGGAGTGCAGAATTATTAGGCAAATGAGTATTTTGACCACATCATCCTCTTTATGCATGTTGTCTTACTCCAAGCTGTATAGGCTCGAAAGCCTACTACCAATTAAGCATATTAGGTGATGTGCATCTCTGTAATGAGAAGGGGTGTGGTCTAATGACATCAACACCCTATATCAGGTGTGCATAATTATTAGGCAACTTCCTTTCCTTTGGCAAAATGGGTCAAAAGAAGGACTTGACAGGCTCAGAAAAGTAAAAAAAAATGAGATATCTTGCAGAGGGATGCAGCACTCTTAAAATTGCAAAGCTTCTGAAGCGTGATCATCGAACAATCAAGCGTTTCATTCAAAATAGTCAACAGGGTCGCAAGAAGCGTGTGGAAAAACCAAGGCGCAAAATAACTGCCCATGAACTGAGAAAAGTCAAGCGTGCAGCTGCCAAGATGCCACTTGCCACCAGTTTGGCCATATTTCAGAGCTGCAACATCACTGGAGTGCCCAAAAGCACAAGGTGTGCAATACTCAGAGACATGGCCAAGGTAAGAAAGGCTGAAAGACGACCACCACTGAACAAGACACACAAGCTGAAACGTCAAGACTGGGCCAAGAAATATCTCAAGACTGATTTTTCTAAGGTTTTATGGACTGATGAAATGAGAGTGAGTCTTGATGGGCCAGATGGATGGGCCCGTGGCTGGATTGGTAAAGGGCAGAGAGCTCCAGTCCGACTCAGACGCCAGCAAGGTGGAGGTGGAGTACTGGTTTGGGCTGGTATCATCAAAGATGAGCTTGTGGGGCCTTTCGGGGTTGAGGATGGAGTCAAGCTCAACTCCCAGTCCTACTGAGAGTTTCTGGAAGACACCTTCTTCAAGCAGTGGTACAGGAAGAAGTCTGCATCCTTCAAGAAAAACATGATTTTCATGCAGGACAATGCTCCATCACACGCGTCCAAGTACTCCACAGCGTGGCTGGCAAGAAAGGGTATAAAAGAAGAAAATCTAATGACATGGCCTCCTTGTTCACCTGATCTGAACCCCAGTGAGAACCTGTGGTCCATCATGAAATGTGAGATTTACAAGGAGGGAAAACAGTACACCTCTCTGAACAGTGTCTGGGAGGCTGTGGTTGCTGCTGCACGCAATGTTGATGGTGAACAGATCAAAACACTGACAGAATCCATGGATGGCAGGCTTTTGAGTGTCCTTGCAAAGAAAGGTGGCTATATTGGTCACTGATTTGTTTTTGTTTTGTTTTTGAATGTCAGAAATGTATATTTGTGAATGTTGAGATGTTATATTGGTTTCACTGGTAAAAATAAATAATTGAAATGGGTATATATTTGTTTTTTGTTAAGCTGCCTAATAATTATGCACAGTAATAGTCACCTGCACACACATATATCCCCCTAAAATAGCTATAACTAAAAACAAACTAAAAAACTACTTCCAAAACTATTCAGCTTTGATATTAATGAGTTTTTTGGGTTCATTGAGAACATGGTTGTTGTTCAATAATAAAATTAATCCTCAAAAATACAACTTGCCTAATAATTCTGCACTCCCTGTATATATATATATATATTCAATATTAAAATATAAAGTGCGCTATAGAACTATTAATTAATTCATATTCAATTAAATCATCTGTTATCCTGGATATGCCCACAATATTGTTTAGAAATTAACCTTAATTCAAAAATACATTAAATATCAAATATCACAATTAAAATTTACTAGAACAATTTATACTAGCCAGTAACATCAACCATGAAATAATATGGTTTATTTAACATTGATTGACTAACTAATATAGACCAAATATTACAATTAAAGTTTTAGCGTAACTCCAACAAATCTAATGGAACTTACAGGAGGTATAATTAACTACCTAGGCCAAAATAGTCTTACCTAACTTCAATTAATCAACCAGAGCAAATTATACATAATTAACAATTCAATATATCAATCAGTACAGCATTAATAAGTCTGATCTAGACACAGTAATACAGTTTCTAAAATATATCACAATAACTTAAAATGAATTTATGAGTATTAATACATAACCCTTTTTACTTCAACAGTAGATTCATTTAATGCTAATATAATTATTATCTAGAATATCCTAGTCTATGCAATATTAAATTATAAATATAAGGTATACTTTTTAATCACAGTTTTAATTACACTACTGCTATAAATAATATTTTAATTTTAGTCTATTAGAAATACCCAACCCCTGTTATACATTACAAGTTAAGCAAGATTGAGAGTTTCAGCATCAAAGTTTATCTCACTGTCATATGTGAAGTAGTGATGTCGGGAACCTAAAACCGCCATTGAATTCAATAGGCAGGCGATCTTTAAAACCTACAAGGACTCTTTCTGGCAACAATAGTGATGGAAAAGTTGTTTCAAGGGTACTAACACCTGGACTGTCGCATGCTGGAGGGGGATCCCTGGCAAAACTCCCATGGAAAATGACATAGTTTATGCAGAGTCTGCTTTTAAGCCATAATGGGTCTAAATCAACTAACATTCCAAAAGTGGCTGTCTCAAAACATCCCGGACAGAAGATAGATTGATTGATAGATAGCATAGATAGATATACATAGATTGATAGTTAGATAGAATCGATAGAAGAGAAATAGATAGATTTGTTAGATATAAAATTACCCTAATAAAGTCTAATAATTAAACATACGTTCTTGGACCCAACTAGCTTGTGTTAATTAGTACTTTTCTTAGCACTTTAATCCCTGTTCCCCCCCCTATCGGGGGTTTTCTATATGGCCTGCCAGATTACCCTGAAAAATTATAATAATAAGACATGCGGTCTGCTATCTATTTTAACTAGGTTGTGTTTTAAGTACTACCATTCTTAGCACTTTAATCTCTGTAACTCCCCCTATTTGGTGAGCTCTATACGGCCTGGATGATTACCCATACAAAATATAATAAGACATCTGCTCTTGGTATGCGACCCATGGTAACTATGTTGTGTTAATTAGTAATGTCCTTCGCATTTTAATAGCTGTTACTCATACTCACCCTATTGGTGGAGGTCTATATGGCCTGCATGATTACCCTTACAAAATATAACAACCAAACATATGATCTGGGACCCATGGTAAGTCGGTTGCGTTAAGTAGTACTGTTCTTTGCAGTTTAATACCTGTTACAACACCAAATGGTGGCAGGTCTATCTGGCCTTCATGATTAGCTGCACCCAAACCCAAAAAAAAGGCGAGTGGTCTTAGACTAACACCCATGGCTAACTCGGTTGTTTCAATTAGTACTATTCTTAGCACTTTCATCCCTGTTACGGGTTGTCTACATGGCCATCATGATTAGCCAAACAAAATACTACAATCCAACCTTTGCTCAGTCTTCATAGGCCCTTCATTGTCTGTATTTTGATAGTACAGTTCTTATTATTTTTATAGCTGATACAACACCGAATGGTGGCAGCTCTATATGGCCTGCATGATTAGCCACACCCAATACAAAAATAAATCCAAGCGGTCTTGGATTACCACCCATGGCTAACTCTGTTGTTTCAAGTAGTACTATTCTTAGCACTTTCAGGACTCTCGGTGGTGGTCTACATGGCCATCATGATTAGCCTAACCAAATACTACAATCCAACCTTGGCTCAGTCTTCCTAAGGCCCTTCATTGGGTGTATTTTGGTAGTACTGTTCTTATTAGTTTAATAGCTGATACGACACCGAATGGTGGCAGCTCTATATGGCCTGCATGAATAGCCGCACCCAAAGCCAAAAAAAAGCCAAGCGGTTTTGCACTAACACCCATGGCTAACTCTGTTGTTTCAAGTTCTACTATTCTTAGATCTTTCATCTCATCCCTGTTACTTCCAGGACTCTCGGTGGTGGTCTACATGGCCATCATGATTAGCCTAACCAAATACTACAATCCAACCTTGGCTCAGTCTTCCTAAGGCCCTTCATTGGCTGTATTTTGGTAGTACTGTTCTTATTAGTTTAATAGCTGATACGACACCGAATGGTGGCAGCTCTATATGGCCTGCATGAATAGCCGCACCCAAAGCCAAAAAAAAGCCAAGCGGTTTTGCACTAACATCCATGGCTAACTCTGTTGTTTCAAGTTCTACTATTCTTAGCTCTTTCATCTCATCCCTGTTACTTCCAGGACTCTCATTGGTGGTCTACATGGCCATCATGATTAGCCTAACCACATACTACAATCCAACCTTGGCTCAGTCTTCCTAAGGCCCTTCATTGGCTGTATTTTGGTAGTACTGTTCTTATTAGTTTAATAGCTGATACGACACCGAATGGTGGCAGCTCTATATGGGCTGCATGAATTGCCGCACCCAAAGCCAAAAAAAAGCCAAGCGGTTTTGCACTAACACCCATGGCTAACTCTGTTGTTTCAAGTTCTACTATTCTTAGCTCTTTCATCTCATCCCTGTTACTTCCAGGACTCTCGGTGGTGGTCTACATGGCCATCATGATTAGCCTAACCAAATACTACAATCCAACCTTGGCTCAGTCTTCCTAAGGCCCTTCATTGGCTGTATTTTGGTAGTACTGTTCTTATTAGTTTAATAGCTGATACGACACCGAATGGTGGCAGCTCTATATGGCTTGCATGAATAGCCGCACCCAAAGCCAAAAAAAAGCCAAGCGGTTTTGCACTAACACCCATGGCTAACTCTGTTGTTTCAAGTTCTACTATTCTTAGCTCTTTCATCTCATCCCTGTTACTTCCAGGACTCTCAGTGTTGGTGGTCTACATTGCCATCATGATTACCCTCACCAAAATATAACAACAATACGTGCGTGCAGGGAACCATGGTAAGCTTACTTCCTTTCGCAAAATCGAGTATAACAGTTGCAGGCAGAGTTTCTGACCCTGCATTATGGCTGCACCTCTCCCTAAAAGAAGCATGTGTTACAGAGTATGTGGGCATGTATGCAAAGAGCTGGCCTGCCTAAAAAGAGGAGCAAGGCTGTACAGGTTGTTCTCCTTCAGCCGTTTTATACGCTGTCCCACGGCCATGACCCTCAACAACCACAACAGAATGAAACACCACATATGCCATCCTTTTGAACAACCGAGTACAGGTATGGCATTGATTTTAGTTACACGGCAATATTTATTATGAACCGTGAAATAGAAAACAAAAACATGATTGGACACCCAGTACAGTACAGGACATTCTCCTTCTGCCTTTTTAGAATAGTGTTCCGGACCCCCAACAAAAACAACAGCATGAAAGAGGAGATATGTCATCCTTTTGAATAATAGATTACAGGAAAGGCATTGATTTTAGAAACACAGAGATCATTAGTTGCAACCGTGAAATCTCAAAAAACTTAGATTATAAACCAAGTACACTTCTTTATCCTTAGGCCTTTTTAGCAGAGGCTCCAGGACCCTCCACAAAACCAGCAGCATGAAAGAGGACATATGGCATCCTTTAGAAAATTAGATTACATGAAAGGCATTGATTTTAGAAACACAGAGATCATTAGTTGCAACCGTGAAATCTAAAAAAACATAGATTATACACCCAGTACACTTCTTTATCCTTAGGCCTTTTTAGAAGAGGCTCCCGGAGCATCAACAGAAACAACAGCATGAAAGAGGACATATGGCATCCTTGTGACTAATAGATTACAGGAAAGGCATTGATTTTAGAAACCCGGGGATAATTTGTTCTAACCGTGAAATCTAAAAAAACATAGATTAGACACCCAGTACACTTCTTTATCCTTAGGCCTTTTTAGCAGAGGCTCCAGGACCCTCAACAAAACCAGCAGCAGGAAAGAGGACATATGGCATACTTTTGTAAATTAGATTACAGGAAAGGCATTGATTTTAGAAACACAGAGATCAGTTATATGACCCGGGAAATAGAAAAAAACATTGATTGGACACCCAGTACACTTCTTTATCCTTAGGCCTTTTTATAAGAGTGTCCCGGAGCCTCAACAGAAACAACAGCATGAAAGAGGACATATGGCATCCTTTTGAAAATAGATTACAGGAAAGGCATTGATTTTAGAAACACAGAGAAAATTTGTTACAACCGGGAAATCTAAAAAAAGATTATAGGAAAGGCATTGATTTTAGAAACCCGGGGATAATTTGTTGCAACCGTGAATTTGAATCAAACATTTTTTTGGATGGACACCCAGTACAATTCTTTCTCCTTAGGCCTTTTTATAAGAGGGTCCAGGACCCTCAAACAAAACACCAGCAGGAAAGAGGACATATGGCATCCTTTTGAACAATAGAGTACAGAAAGGCATTAATTTTAGAAACCCAGAGATAATTTTTTGCAAATGGAAATTTGAATCAAACAAATGATTCGATGGACACCCAGTGCACTTCTTTCTCCTTACTTAGGCCTTTTTATAAGAGGGTCCTGGACCCTCAAAAAAAAAACACCAGCAGGAAAGAGGACGTATGGCATCCTTTTGAACAATAGAGTACAGGTACAGCATTGATTTTACAAAACCAGAGATCATTTTGGTCAATTGTTAAATAGAAAAAAAAAAATTAGTGGACACCCAGTACACCTCTTTCTCCTTAGGCCTTTTTATAAGAGGGTCCTGGACCATAAAAAAAAACACCAGCAGGAAAGAGGACGTATGGCATCCTTTTGAACAATAGAGTACAGGTACAGCATTGATTTTACAAAACCAGAGATCATTTTGGTCAATTGTTAAATAGAAAAAAAAAATGAGTGGACACCCAGTACCCAGTATCATGGGCCACGACCCGCAACAGGCACAACAGCATGAAACACCACATATGCCACCCTTTTGCACAATAGAGTACAGGTATGGCATAGATGGAACACAGAGATAATTTAGAGCAACCAAGAGACGGATAAAGATGCTTGGTCGGTCCTACTCTTTCAAATTTGTGGCATTTTGCGTTCAATTTAATGGTCCACCAGATATGAGTGGTGTGTTAAGTTGTACAATTCGTAACAGTTTAATCACTAGTGTTATGTGCCTTTTTTTTTATTTGAGTTTTGTACCCACAGAGCTGCAGCAGAGGCCAGAAAAATTCGGAATGTACAAATGACTGAAAAATTGGGGTATTGTTGTAGCAACTGCTGTAGCAGCGGCCAGAAAAATCGATGTTTGTAAAACATTTATAAAGTGCCCTAAAAGCTTGTGGCTTGAACACTACTTGTTGGCTGATAAGTCAAGCAAGTCCTCCGGCTTTATAACAAAAAAAAAAGGCCAGCCTGTGTACCAGTTGTAGCCCAAGCCAGCTCATCTCATCATCAGGACTTTTTTATTCAAATGTATCGCCCAATGTCAGTCCCTTCGGGATCCAGCCCTCATTCATTTTTATAAAAGTGAGATAGTCAAGGCTTTTTTGACCTAGGCGACTTCTCTTCTCAGTGACAAAACCTCCTGCTGCACTAAAAGTCCTTTCGGACAGGACACTTGAAGCGGGGCAGGCCAGAAGTTCCATTGCAAATTGGGATAGCTCAGGCCACAAGTCCAGCCTGCACAACCTGTAGTCAAGGGGTCCATCAATCCTGAGAGTGTCGAGATCCGCAGTTAAAGCTAGATAGTCTGCTACCTGTCGGTTGAGTCTTTCTCTAAGGCTGGATCCCGAAAGGCTCTGATGGTGCATGGGAGTTAAAAAGGTACGCATGTCCTCCATCAACAAGATGTCAGGAAATCGCCCGGTCCTTGCCGCCGTGGTCGTGGGAGGAGGAGGAGGAGGATTAATTTCATCTCTTCCCCTGTTACATTCCCGTGGTACTGTGACATCACCCTTATACGCTGTGTAAAGCATAGTTTTTAATTTATTATGAAAATGCTCCATCCTTTCCGACTTGCGGGAATTTGGTAACATTTCAGGCACTTTATGCTTATACCGGCGGTCGAGGAGCGTGGACACCCAGTACAGGTCGTTCTCCTTCAGCTTTTTTATACGAGGGTCCCTCAACAGGCACGACAGCATTAAAGAACCCATTTGAACAAGGTTGTATGCTGAGCTAATCATGTCGCGTTCCTCCTCCTCACTGATCTCACTGATGGTATCTTCTTCCCCCCAGCCACGTACAACACCACGGGTACCAGAGAGGTGACAACAACGAGCACCCTGGGATGACTGTTGTGCTCGGTCTTCCTCCTCCTCATCCTCCTCAAAGCCACATTCCTCCTCTGACTCCTCTTCCTCACAATCCTCTTCCTGCGTTGCCGCAGGTCCAGCAAGCAATGCTGATTCGGCTGTTTGTGGGGGTGATGGACACCACAACTCTCCCGCTTCCTCTTCACGCTCATCTACTGCCTGATCCAGCACTCTTCGCAGGGCACGCTCCAGGAAGAAAACAAATGGTATGATGTCGCTGATGGTGCCTTCGGTGCGACTGACAAGGTTTGTCACCTCCTCAAAAGGACGCATGAGCCTACAGGCATTGCGCATGAGCATCCAGTAATTTGGAAAAAATATCCCCAGCTCCCCAGAGGCTGGCCTAGCACCCCGGTCATACAAATACTCATTAACAGCTTTTTCTTGTTGGAGCAGGCGGTCAAACATTAGGAGTGTTGAATTCCACCGTGTCGGGCTGTTGCAAATCAAGCGCCTCACTGGCAGGTTGTTTCAACGCTGGCTATCGAGCAAGTGCGCCATGGCCGTGTAGGAATGCCTGAAATGGCCACACACCTTCCTGGCCTGCTTCAGGACATCCTGTAAGCCTGGGTACTTATGGACAAATCGTTGTACAATTAAATTACACACATGTGCCATGCACGGCACATGTGTCAACTTGCCCAATTTCAATGCCGCCACCAAATTACTTCCATTGTCAGAAACAACCTTGCCAATCTCCAGTTGGTGCGGAGTCAGCCACTGATCCACCTGTGCGTTCAGGGCGGTCAGGAGTGCTGGTGCGGTGTGACTCTCCGCTTTCAGGCAAGTCAACCCCAAGACGGCGTGACACTGCCATACCCGGGATGTAGCATAGTACCTGGGGAGCTGGGGGGTGCCATAGATGTGGAGCAAGATGCAGAAGTTGAAGAGGACTCAGCCGAGGAAGAGGTTATGGAAGAGGATGGAGTAGGAGGAGTAGAGGAGGTGCAGCAGGCCTGCCTGCAAGTCGTGGCGGTGTCACCAACTCTTCTGCAGAGCCACGAATTCCATGCTTGTCAGAAGTCAGCAGGTTTACCCAATGCACAGTGTAGGTGATATACCTGCCCTGACCATGCTTTGCAGACCAGCTATCCGTGGTCATATGGACTCTTGCCCCAACGCTGTGTGCCAGATATGCCATAACTTCCTTTCTCACAACAGAGTACAGGTTTGGGATTGCCTTTTGTGAAAAGAAATTTCTGCCAGGTACCTTCCACTGCGGTGTCCCAATAGATTCAAATTTTTTGAAAGCATCAGACTCCACCAGCTTGTATGGTAAAAGCTGGCGGGCTAAGAGTTCAGACAAGCCAGCTGTCAGACGCCAGGCAAGGGGGTGACTTTGAGAAATTGGCTTCTTACGCTCAAACATGTCCTTGACAGACACCTGACTGTGGGCAGATGACTAGGAACTGCTACGTAAGAGAGACTGAGTGGAGGATGGTTGAGAGGGGGCAAGGAGGACAGCACTGGTTGACATGGCTGAAGATTCTGGAGCAGGAGGAGGAGGGCGGCTTTCACTTTGTGTGCTGCTTCTTCTCATGTGTTCTTCCCATCGGCCTTTGTGATGGGAGACCATGTGCCTTCGCGAAGCAGTTGTACCTAGGTGGCTGTTGGACTTCCCATGACTCAGTTTCTTTTGGCACAGGTTGCAAATGGCATCGCTGTTGTCAGAGGCAGACACACAAAAAAAATGCCACACTGCTGAGCTCTGCGATGACGGCATTCTGGTGGTGGCAACAGCATGCGTTGATGGGCATCGGCGGGCTGTCTGGCTGACCCCTGGTGATGATGCATGCTGTCTGACTGTGCCACTAGCTCCTTGAGACGACCTCCCTGTGCTTCCAAATCGTCTCCTCCTCCTCCTCCTCTCTGTCTCCCCATCTGAACTTTCCCCCTCTTCTTCTTCTCTTCTAGCAGGCACTCACATGACATCCACTGACACATCATCATCAACCGCTTCACTTGTATCTGAAACATCAAGAAAGGAAGCAGCAGTGGGTACAACATCATCATCACACCGTACCTCCATGTCGGTAATGCTGCCTGACTGAGACTGATCACTATTATCTACATCCTCTGTCAATGATGGTTGCGCATCACTCATTTCTTCAAAATGATGTGTCAATAACTCCTGTGACAGATCAAGTGAAGCGGCTGTGGTGCTAGTGTTGGTGGTGGCGACAGGCGGCGGAGTGGCACTGGTCACTTGAGACCTGCCGAAAGCACAGCTGGACTTAGATGGTGCGTCAAGGTTAGGAGGACTAGCAGCGGAAGCTGTCCTGTGTTAGCCATTCAACTAGGTCCTCCTCAGAAGTTTTTGCGTCCCCCCTGGAACCCGGCGTCTGAACAATGTGCATATTTGTAGGGTCTAAAGGAATCACAGCACCACGACCACTACCACAGAACCTGCGGGGTAGCCTGCCTCTGCCTGTCATTTTTTTTTTAAATGGACACTAACAATACTATTACACCAATTGAGTGGTGGCACTGTGCAATTTGGCACAGTATACGCTGTGAGACTGACAACAACAAAAAAGACAGATGTTTTAAAAATCACAAATTGTTAATTTTTTAAAATATTACAACTTACAAGTACGGTGGGAACAAATATGATTGTTTGGCACTATTTGGCAAATGGGCCTGTCTGGCACATACGCTGGGAGAAAGGAAACTGAAATTCAATGGCACTAGGAGACTGAAGAATCACAGTCAAAACAGTTATGATTAACAACCATTCCAATCCTGTTACAATAAATATGAGTGGTGGCACTAATTGGCTAGTTGGGACTGGCACACAGGCAGGCAGGCAGGAGGAAAATGCAATTCAAGGGCACTAGTAGACTGCAGATTGACAGTCAAAACAGTGATGATTGACAAATTTTGCAAAACTGTTAAAAGAAATATGATTGCTGGCACTAATTTGATAGTTGGGCCTGGCACACAGGCTGGCAGGCAGTAGAAAAGTGCAATTCAATGGCACAAGCAAACTGAGGATTAAGATCAACAATCAAATTTTTTTTTAATTTTAATTAGTAACTATACTGTGACAACAATTATGATTGGTGTAAATAGTTGGCAAGACGGCCTGGCACAAAAGGCTGGCAGGCAGGAGGTGGATGCAATTCAAGGACACTAGGAGACTGATTACTGACAGTCAAAACAGTGATGATTGACAATTTTTGCAATACTGTTAAAAGAAATATGATTGCTGGCAACAATTGGCAAAGTGGGCCTGGCTCACAACAGGCTGCAAGGCAGCAGGAAAGTGCTATTCAATGGCACCAGCAAACTGAGGATTCTCAATAACTATTACCAACAATTTTAATTTTTAATCATTAAGAATACTGTCACAACAACTATGATTGGTGAAAATATTTTTTAAGTAGGCCTGGCACACAGGCTTGGAAGGCAGTAGAAAAGTGCAATTCTAGGGCACGAGCAAACTGAGGATTAAGATCATCAACAATCAAGAATTTTTAAATTGAAATTAGTAACTATACTGTGACCAAAAATTATGATTGTTGTAAATAGTTGGCAAGACGGCCTGGCACAAAAGGATGGCAGGCAGGAGGTAGATGCAATTCAAGGACACTAGGAGACTGATTACTGACAGTCAAAACAGTGATGATTGACAATTTTTGCAATACTGTTAAAAGAAATATGATTGCTGGCAACAAATGGCTAGGTGGGCCTGGCTCACAGCAGGCTGCAAGGCAGGAGGAAAGTGCTATTCAATGGCACCAGCAAACTGAGGATTCACAACAATTATTACCAAAAATTTTAATTTTTAATTATTAGAATACTGTCACAACAAATATGATTGGTGTAAATATTTTTTAAGTAGGCCTGGCACACAGGCTTGGAAGGCTGTAGAAAAGTGTGATTCTAGGGCACAAGCAAACTGAGGATTAAGATCATCAACACTCAAGATTTTTTAATTTAAATTAGTAAATATACTGTGACAAAAAATTAGGATTGGTGTGAATAGTTGGCAAGACGGCCTGGCACAAAAGGCTGGCAGGCAGGAGGTAGATGCAATTCAAGGACACTAGGAGACTGATTACTGACAGTCTAAACAGTGATGATTGACAATTTTTGCAATACTGTTAACAGAAATATGATTGCTGACAACAATTGGCTAGGTGGGCCTGGCTCACAGCAGGCTGCAAGGCAGGAGGAAAGTGCTATTCAATGGCACCAGCAAACTGAGGATTCACAACAACTATTACCAAAAATTTTAATTTTTAATTATTAAGAATACTGTCACAACAAATATGATTTGTGTAAATATTTTTCAAGTAGGCCTGGCACACAGTCTTGCAAGGAAGTAAAAAAGTGCAATTCTAGGGCACAAGCAAACTGAGGATTAAGATCATCAACAATCAAGATGTTTTTAATTTTAATTAGTAACTGTACTGTGACAAAAAATTAGGATTGGTGTAAATAGTTGGCAATCATCACTGGCAAAACAGTGATGATTGACAATTTTTGCAATACTGTTAAAAGAAATATGATTGCTGGCAACAATTGGCTAGGTGGGCCTGGCTCACAGCAGGCTGCAAGGCAGGAGGAAAGTGCTATTCAATGGCACCAGCAAACTGAAGATTCACAACAACTATTAACAAAAATTTTAATTTTTAATTATTAAGAATACTGTCACAACAAATATGATTGATGTAAATATTTTTCAAGTAGGCCTGGCACACAGTCTTGCAAGGAAGTAAAAAAGTGCAATTCTAGGGCACGAGCAAACTGAGGATTAAGATCATCAACAATCAAGAATTTTTTAATTTTAATTAGTAACTATACTGTGACAACAATTATGATTGGTGTAAATAGTTGGAAAGACGGCCTGGCACAAAAGGCTGGCAGGCAGGAGGTAAATGCAATTCAAGGACACTAGGAGACTGATTACTGACAGTCAAAACAGTGATGATTGACAATTTTTGCAATACTGTTAAAAGAAATATGATTGCTGGCAATAATTGGCTAGGTGGGCCGGGCACACAGCAGGCTGCAAGGCAGGAGGAAAGTGCTATTCACTGGCACCAGCAAACTGAGGATTCACAACAACTATTACCAACAATTTTAATTTTTAATTATTAAGAATACTGTCACAACAACTATGATTGGTGTAAATATTTTTCAAGTAGGCCTGGCACACAGGCTTGGAAGGCAGTAGAAAAGTGCAATTCTAGGGCACGAGCAAACTGAGGATTAAGATCAACACTAAATTTTTTTTTATTTAAATTACTAACTATACTGTCTGTGACAACAATTATGATTGGTGTAAATAGTTGGCTAGACGGCCTGGCACAAAAGGCTGGCAGTGGCAGGCAGGAGGTAAATGAAATTCAATGGCACTAGGAGACTGAATATTTGCAGTCCAAAAAATTATGATTTTTTTTTTTAATTACTGTTACAAGAATTGTGATTGGTGCCACTAATTGGCTACTTGGGCCTGGCAGACAGGCTGACAGATTTGAGTCGTGGATGGTAGGTAGGGCAGCAATTTAACACAGTATGCTGTGTAAGTGACAAAAACACAGGACTGATAGAAAATTAAGTTAGATTACACTAGCAAAATATTTTAAAATTTTAGATTTTAATATTAAAATTATGTTAAGAAGTGCAATGCACATATGACTCTATGAGTGGTCACACTGGCTGGCTGCTACGTAGGGCAGCAATTATAACAACAGTATGCTGTGTAAGTCAGATAGACAGTTAGACACAGGCCTGATAGAAAATACAATTAGATTACACTAGCATAATGATTTAAAGACTTTTTGTTGTAAATTTTAAGAAAAAGGTTAAGCACATACATATGAGTCGTGGCTGATAGCCTTGGAAGGGCAGCTATTAAAAACAGTAGGCTCTGTAAGTCGGATACACACACGCCTGATAGAAAATACTATTAGATTACACTAGAAAAATGATTGGAATTATTTTTTGGTGGGGGAAATTAAAAAAAGGTTAAGCACATATGAGTCGTGGCTCATAGACTAGGGAGGGCAGCAAGTAAACACAGTAGGCTCTCTATGTCAGCAAAACACACAGGCCGGATAGAAAATTATATTAGATTACACTAGCAAACAAATTTAAACTTTTTTTTTTTATATTAAAATTAAGGTGAAGAAGAATAGATATGAGTGCTGGGTGGCTGCCTGGCACAGACCAATTAACCAAAAGACTGAAAAAAAAGAAGGTATATTAATGCTGAGTGAGCATGACAGACACATGCATGATAGTAAATGTAATTAGATTACACTAGCAAAATATTTTTTATTTTTTTATTTTTTTTTAAATTTAAAATAATGCTATAAACGGATATTAACACTGGTGGCTGCTGGCTGGCACAGAGCAATGAACCAGAGTATATGCTGTGTGACACTGGCCTGATAGAAAATGAAAAAAAATTACACTAGAAAAATAATAAAATTTTTGGGTTAGTTAAATTTAAACTAACGTTGTTAGGGAGATATCAGTGGTGGCAGTAGTCACAGCATATGCTGTGAGCCTTAAACACACAGCTGAAAGCCAGGCAAATGCTAATAAAAAAAATGAAAAAGGGCTTTTTGGGGTGCTGTGATGAGTGGAGTCCTTCTGGACACTAAATACACTAGCCTAGCTATGTTTTTCCTATTAATGTCATTAGCAAAAACACAACACGTCCTCTCATTAAGAAAGCAAGGTCGTTATGAGTCTAAAATGGCGGATTCCGAGTAGCTGGGAGTGTCTGTGAGGGAGTGTCTGATGTTGATTGGCTCTAATGTGTCAGGCGGCTGTGACATAAAGGGTCAAAGTTTCCACAATGATGACACATAGGGGCGGATCGAACATCGCCATGTGTTCGCCCACAAACGTTAACGCGAACAAGCTATGTTCGCTGTGAACCGTTCGCGGGCGAACAGTTCAGGACATCACTAATGTGAAGATATTCACTATGATGCAAGCAAGGTAGCAAAACACACAGCATTATATTTTTCTTTTCCCAAAAGAGTTGTTCCAGCAAGGTTTAGACTGTCCACCAGAGACTTGTCAAAAATAAGGTTGCAAAACAAAGTGAGTTTTTCCCCTCTTCCTTGCATAGTGTGGAGTTTTTATTCTGACATAGCTCCTTGTTAATTTCTAGAATCATTCAATGAGTGGAAATCTGGGTGTGAACTTAGCTCTCATAGGCCACTCACTTATGCATCTGGTAACTTAATTTCATTACAATTAAGTACCTTTGGCTTCATTACTAAGTTTGGCCCCTGGGAGCACAGGAACTTTATGAGAATTGTATTAGTAAAATATTGAATGTTTCTCAAACACAGAAATGTAATTTTCTTTTTATATTTCTTTATAAAGTGTACATTTAAATACACTGATGATTTCATAGTTTTAATAAAACATTGGGTCATTTGTATGTGGTCTATTTAATTTGACTGAATATATATTTATATATTTAATAATAGACATGGGTATAATTGTGTATCTGATAATATATAATACACATATATATTTAATGTATGCTTCCAAGAGTTTCCTATTTATGGTATTTCTTAAGAGATGTATTTTGAGAGCTATATTTATACCTGGTGGTTAAGGGATATAATAATATATTCATTATACTCTATTAATAATTTGATTTTAATAGTATCATATCATTTCATATTCTGATATATATTGTTACACTTTCCAGTTATTCTTATATCATATACATACCTGTAGTAGAATTCTGTTGTAATTAAATCATTTTATATATATATATAATTCTTATTCCATCTGATATAGCTATATTCCATTATCTGAGGACATGTATTAATGATGTTTGGGTGTATAAAACATAATAATGATATAAATAATAGTACAAATGATATGGGTATGTACCAGGCATATTTAGAACCTTTTATACATTAACGGCTAGATTACAAGTTTTGCGGTAAGAGCTGCTCGGTACTAACTTTCAAGTTATTGTCACCGCTCACTTACCTACAGCGCTGGTATTACAGGTTTACAAAAACCCGGCGTTAGCAGGCAAGAAGTGAGCGTGGAGCAAAATTAAGCTCCATACCGCACTCCAATACCAGCGCTGCAGTGAGCTGGTTTTACGTGCTCCTGCACGATTTCCCCATTGACATCAATAGGGAGAGCCGGCTGAAAAAAAGCCTAACACCTGCAATAAAGCAGCGTAAAGAAAATTTATGTTTACACCTAGCACCCTAACATAAACCCCGAGACTAAACCCCACTAATCTGCTGCCCCCGACATCGCCGACACCTACATTATACTTATTAACTCCTAATCTGCCACCCCCGACATCGCCACCACCTACATTGCAGTTATTAACCCCTAATCTGCCGCCCCGACATTGCTGCCACCTACATTATACTTATTAATCCATAATCTGCTGCCCCAAGATCGCTGACACCTACATAATGCTATTAACCCATAATCTCCCGCCCCCAATGTCGCTGCAACCTACCTACACTTATTAACCCCTAATCTGCTGCCCCCAACGACGCCACCACTATACTACATTTATTAACACCTAGACCTAACCCTAAGTCTAACCCTAACACCCACTAACTTTAATGTATATAAAATAAATCTAAATAAATCTACTATTAATAAATAAATAATTCATATTTAAAACTAAATACTTACCTGTAAAATAAACCCTTAGCTATCTAAAATATATAGTTACATTGTATCAATATTAGGTTTTATTTTTATTTCACAGGCAAGTTTGTATTTATTTTAACTAGGTAGAATAGTTAGTAAATAGTTATTAACTATGTACTACCTAGCAAAAATAAATACAAATTTACCTGTAAAATGAAACCTAATCTGAGTTAAACTTACACCTAACCTTACACTCGCCTAGATTACGACTTTACGTTAGAGACTGTGGGGTGCTAACGAGCAGTTTATGCTCACTGCTCACTTACAGACAGTGCTGGTATTACGGGGTTTTTAAAAAAAAAAACGGCGTTAGCCGCAAAAAAAGTGATCGTAGAGCAAAATTTAGCTCCACATCTCACCTCAATACCAGCGCTGCTTACGTTAGTGGTGAGCTGGTAAAACGTGCTCGTGCACAATTTCCCCATAGGAATCAATGGGGGAGAAACAGCTGAAAAAAAACAAACACCTGCAAAAAAGCAGCGTTAAGCTCCTAACGCAGCCCCATTGATTCCTATAGGGAAAATACATTTATGTCTACACCTAACACCCTAACATGAACCCCGAGTCTAAACACTCCTAATATTACATTTATTAATCCCTAATCTGCTGCCACCGACATCGCCGACACCTGCATTATATTATTAACCCCTAATCTGCCGCTCCGGACACTGCCGCCACCTACATTATAATTATGAACCCCTAATCTGTCGCCCCCAACATATTTGACACCTACATTATATTTAATGTCCCCTAATCTGCCGCCCCCTATGTCGCCGCAACCTATCTACATTTATTAACCCCTAATCTGCTGCACCCAAAGTCGCCGCCACTATATTAAAGTTACTAACCCCTAAACCTAAGTCTAACCCTAACACCCCCTAACTTAAATATAATTAAAATAAATCTAAATACAATTACTACAATTAACTAAATAATTCCTATTTAGAACTAAATACCTATAAAATAAACCATAAGCTAACTACAATATAACTAATAGTTACATTGTAGATAGCTTAGGGTTTATTTTTATTTTACAGGCAACTTTGTATTTATTTTAACTAGGTAGAATAGTTATTAAATAGTTATTAAGTATTTAATAATTACCTAGTTAAAATAAAGACAAATTTACCTGTAAAATAAAACCTAACCTAAGTTATAATTACACCTAACACTACACTATAATTAAATTAATTACCTAAATTAAATACAATTAATTACAATTAAATATAATTATCTAAAGTACAAAAAACAAACACTAAATTACAGAAAATGATAAAGAAATTACAAGATTTTTAAACTAATCAAAACTAATCTAATCCCCCCTAACAAAATAAAAAAGCCCCCCCAAAATAAAAAAGTCCTACCCTACACTAAATTACAAATAGCCCTTAAAAGTAATATGCTCTTTTACCTGTGGGCGGTGGGTTTTACCCTCCAAACATTAAAACCCACCACCCACACAACCAACCCTACTCTAAAACCCACCCAATCCCCCCTTAAAAAAACCTAACACTAACCCCTTGAAGATCACCTTACCGGGAGATGTCTTCACCCAACCGGGCAGAAGTGGTCCTCCAGACGGGCAGAAGTCTTCATCCAACCAGGTAGAAGTGGTCCTCCAGATGGGCAGAAGTCTTCATCCAGACCGCATCTTCTATCTTCATCCATCAGGCGCGGAGCGGGTCCATCTTCAAGACATCCGATGCAAAGCATCCTCTTCTGTCCATGGCCGACGACTGAATGAAGGTTCCTTTAAATGACGTCATCCAAGATGGCGTCCCTTCAATTCCGATTGTCTGATATAATTCTATCAGCCAATCAGAATTAAGGTAGAAAAAATCCTATTGGCTGATTGGAACAGCCAATAGAATGCCAGCTCAATCCTATTAGCTGATTGGATCAGGCGTCCCTTGAATTCTGATTGGCTGATAGAATTCTATCAGCCAATCAGAATTAAAGGTGAAAAAAATCCTGTTGGCTCCAATCAGCCAATAGGATTTTTTCACCTTTAATTCCGATTGGCTAATAGAATTCTATCAACCAATCGGAATTCAAGGGACGCCATCTTGGATGATGTAATTTAAAGGAGAATTTGTTGTTCAAGAAGACGTCGATTGAAGAGAATGCTCCGCTCCGGATGTCTTGAAGATGGACCCGGATGTCTTGAAGATGCCGTCTGGATGAAGACTTCTGCCCGGTTGGATGAAGAATTCTGCCGCTTCGTTGAGGACTTCTGCCAGCTTCTTGAGGATGGATGTCGAGTCTTCAAAAACTGTAAGTGGATTTTCTGGGGTTAGTGTTAGGCTTTTTTAAGGGTTTATTGGGTGTGTTTTATTTTCAGATTAGGGTTTGGGCGGAAAAAGAGCTAAATTCCATTTTAACGGCAATACCCATCCAAACGCCCTATTTAGGGTAATGGGGAGCTTAGGTTCTTTAGTTACAATTTTATTTGGGGGGTTGGTTGTGTCAGTGGTGGGTTTTACTGTTGGGGGGGTATTTGTATTTTATTTTACAGGTAAAAGAGTGGATTTCTTTGGGGCAATGCCCTGCAAAAGGCCCTTTTAAGGGCTATTGGTAGTTTAGTTTAGGCTAGGTTTTTTTTTTTTTTTGGGATGCTTTTTTATTTTGATAGGGCTATTAGATTAGGTGTAATTAGTTTAAATATCTGATAATTTCTTTTTTTTTTATTCTGTGTAATTTAGTTTTTATTTTTTGTAATTTAGTTAATTGTATTTAATTTATTTGTAGTGTAAGGTTAGGTGTTAGTGTAACTCAGGTTAGGTTTTATTTTACAGGTAAATTTGTATTTATTTTAGCTTGTTAGTTAGTAAATAGTCAATAACTATTTACTAACTATTCTACCTAGTTAAAATAAATACAAACTTGCCTGTGAAATAAAAATAAAACCTAAGATAGCTACAATGTAACTATTAGTTATATTGTAGCTAGCTTAGGGTTTATTTTACAGATAAGTATTTAGTGTTAAATAGGAATTATTTAGTTATTAATAGTAGGTTTTATTTAGATTTATTTTAATTACATTAAAGTTAGTGGGTGTTAGGGTTAGGGTTAGACTTAGGGTTAGGTTTAGGGTTTAGTAAATTTAGTATAATGGTGGCGACGTTGGGGGTAGAAGATTAGGGGTTAATAAGTGTAGGTAGATTGCGGCAACATTGAGGGATGGAGATTAGGGGTTAATAATATTATGTAGGTGTCGGTGATGTTGGGCACGGCAGATTAAGGGTTAATAAATGAAGGTAGTTGGCGGCAATGTTGGGGGTGGCAGATTAGGGGTTAATAATATTTAACTAGTGTTTGCAATGCGGGAGTATGGCGGTTTAGGGGTTAATATGTTTATTATAGTGGTAGCGATGTCCTGAGTGGCATATTAGGGGTTAATAATTTTATTTTAGTGTTTGCGATACCGGAGGGCCTCAGTTTAGGGGTAAATATGTAGTTTATGGGTGTTAGTGTACTTTTTAGCACTTTAGTTATGAGTTTTATGGTACGGCTTAGTAGCGTAAAACTCATAACTACTGACTTTCAGTTTACGGTATGGACCTTGACGGTATAGGCTGTACCGCTCACTTTTTGGCCTCCCAGGCAAACTCGTAATAACGGCGCTGTGGAAGTCCCATTGAAAAAGGACTTTTTGAAAGCTGCAGTAGTTACGTTGCGTTACAGCCAAAAATGTGTGCGGTGCTCCTAAACCTGCAAGACTCAAAATACCAGTAGTAGTGAAACAGAGCCATAACGCTGCTATTTCTCTCATACCACAAAACTAGTAATCTAGCCGTAGATATCTGAATAAACATGTAATTTATTCTAAACATAGTTTGTCAAGCATTTAAAGTTTATCAATACAGTTATTTATTTGATTAACTTCATAGTTGTAACATGCATCAGAAATTATATATATAATCTAGATTATATATATATATATATATATATATATATATATATATATATATATATATATATATATATATTAAGGGTTTCAGTGAACAGAAGCACTCGCCGGTATAGTGAACAAAGTGTTTTTTATTCTTATCACATCAGAATAAACGTTTTCGGGCGATGATGCTCGTCATCAGACTCCTGTGAATACAAAACAGTGTAAGTTTGTTATTACCTGACCAGGGCCTAAATAGACCACGAGCTGTCCAGGACGCCTCCGGCCCCTCCGCTGCCGCACCGGAAAACCGGAAGTGACGCAAAAGCGTCTGACGTCAGACAGACGTATCTATATATGGCAACTATCAGCACAAGACAGACAAAGAGTATACCAGGGACGACAGAGGAGGATGAGATATAAGAGACTATCTACACTACAGACCGGATTAATCAGGATCAAGTTCAGAAGGGGAGACCCCACAACAAAATACAAAGAACCAACAGGCACATGCAACAGGAGTGACTACTCGCTCAAAAAACGGGGCAAGCCGAGACCACACCCCAGAAGGGGTGGGCACAAAGAAAAAGCCCTCACATCCACCAAACAAATAGGGGCCAGCATAGTAGTAAACCTCAGTAGCAGACCACTAACCACTACTGAGGAAACCGTGCTGAACAAAGGCCTAACCTTCATACAACATGTAGCACTGAGCAGTTTGGTCTATACATTGATCTACAAAGATTTCAGAGACAATTGAAACTAAAGGAGAAATTTGCTATAACAGCAGAGGAAGAACCCACAACCTCCATTTTTAAGAAAAGGTCCACATTCGACCCTCAAAGCCACAATGCAAGTATTCGCACCTACCATAGATTGACGACTATGGACATGACTAAACAAATCCAACAACAAAAGACCAAAGGCTTTAATAACCTATCCAGGAAGGAACGTGAGGCTCTACAAAACTTGGCAAAGGATCCATCTATCATCATACGGGAGGCTGACAAGGGTGGGGCAATAGTCCTTCAGAATTACAGTGACTACAAGGAAGAAGCCCTAGCCCAGCTGGAAGATCCTCAGACCTACCGAAAGCTACCAAGAGATCCCACGGGATACTTTAAAGAGAAGATAGATAAGTTTCTAGACCAAACTCATACAGAAGGCTATATCACAAAACAAGAACTGGGATTCCTGAAGACACAATATCCACAAATACCAGTATTCTATACAGTCCCCAAGATCCACAAGAGGTTAAACCACCCCCCGGGACGACCAATTGTGTCAGCTATTCAGTCCCTACATCAACCGCTAGCAAAATTCATAGATTCCTTCCTTCAGCCACTCGTGAGAAATATGGATACCTTTCTATTGGATTCCAACATGCTCCTAAACATCATTGGAGATATGGGACCAATATTGGATACAGACATACTGGTAACGCTTGACGTTACCAGTCTGTATACAGCAATTCCTCACCATCTAGGAATGAGAGCAATCACTAGACAACTCCAACGTTACCCATATGTGGGACCTCCAGCAGAAATATTGCTGACATTACTTGAATTTTGTTTGACAACAAATTATTTTAAATTCGAAAATCAATTATATTTACAACTAACCGGCACAGCGATGGGGTCCAATGTGTCCCCATCCTATGCCAATTTGTTTATGGAGATATTTGAAACTGAAGATACAGACCTCTTTCTAGATCCCAGAATACAGCTATTTAAGCGGTACATAGACGATCTTATTCTAGTTTGGCGTGGTACCGAAGAAGAATTACTTACATGGTTTAAACAGTTGGATCAAGTATCTCCAGATATCAAGTTTAAAATTAATTACAGCAACAAAACCATTGATTTTTTGGACCTACATCTGTATAAGGAGGACAATCACATACAGTCCACACTGTATAAAAAGGATACCGATAGGAATTCCTTATTGTATTACACCAGCTGCCACCCCCCAGCGCTAAAAAGGGCTCTACCCAAATCTCAACTCATGAGAGTCATTACAAACAACACGCAACAAAATAACGTGGATATACAGCTTGGGGAAATGAAGGAACGCTTCATTCGAGGATACCCAGAGAGTCAACTCAGGAAAACAGAACAAGAACTCAGAACACAAGATGCTAATACCACAAAAGAAAAGATGCAACCCAGAATGACCTTCATAACAACCTACACACAAGACAAACACAACTTGACAACCAGTTTGCATAAGAATTGGGACATCTTGAGCACGGACAATACTCTCCCATTTAAAAACCTAGTACCACCTAGGATTGGTTACAAAAGAGCCAAATCCCTCAAGGACTATCTTGTACATACTGACCCGATACATGATTATGAAAAAAGAACCTGGTTGAATAAAAACAAAAAAACAGGTTGTTTTAGGTGTCTGGGATGCACCACCTGCAGTGCACTCATTACAGGAACCTACTTCACGCACCCCTACAAAAAGAAAAAATATCACCATAAACATCGGATGACATGTACCACTACACATGTAGTTTATCTCCTACATTGTGTATGTGGTATATTCTATGTGGGGAAAACAGAAGATGACCTGCGCACCAGAATGGCCAA
This sequence comes from Bombina bombina, assembly GCF_027579735.1. Taxonomy (NCBI): domain Eukaryota; kingdom Metazoa; phylum Chordata; class Amphibia; order Anura; family Bombinatoridae; genus Bombina; species Bombina bombina. The sequence goes on along the minus strand of NC_069501.1, from coordinate 140,157,550 downwards.
TCACAGGTCATCAATACGGGCGGCTATAGAAAAGGGGACATCTGAGCAACCAGTTGCTCGACATTTTGCGCAAACAGGCCATACAGTTAAGGACTTAAAATATACCCTTATTGACCATGTGCCCCCCTCTCCCAGAGGGGGTGATAGGGGTAGAAGACTGCTACAGTTGGAAGCGAAATGGACTTTTGAACTGGGTACCATGACTCCAGGGGGTCTAAATACCCATCTAGACTGGCGTAGCTATCTGTAACTTGTACTATCAAGACAGTATAATTACCAGCATTTTATTGCTTTTCACCACCGTGAAGTAATAACCACTAGTACCATGATGACACCTATATCTAGTAACTAGCCAATACATAAGGGGCATTCATATATTTACTCCTTATATAGAGCATTACCTATGTATATAATTTCTTAGCCCTACATATTAGAAATATTGGCTGAATATGAGTGGAATACCTGTCACTTAATAGCTCCCCTACAGACTTTTTAATCTTTAATGTTTACATTATCCCTCACAGTAATTTACACTATCGAGTATTTTCACATTTCCCAATCACATAATTATCCTAATGGATTAAGTCACTTACTTATAAGTACACATTATGTTAATATGAGTAATCAATGTTATATGCACTTTGTAATAATTTTCTTATTTTCTTATTGCCTGCCAGGAGTGGTCCGGGTGCTACGGCTTCCAACGTATGACGTCAGACGCTTTTGCGTCACTTCCGGTTTTCCGGTGCGACAGCGGAGGGGCCGGAGGCGTCCTGGACAGCTCGTGGTCTATTTAGGCCCTGGTCAGGTAATAACAAACTTACACTGTTTTGTATTCACAGGAGTCTGATGACAAGCATCATCGCCCGAAAACGTTTATTCTGATGTGATAAGAATAAAAAACACTTTGTTCACTATACCGGCGAGTGCCTCTGTTCACTGGAACCCTTAATATATATTTAACTTTTGGGAGCACCCCGACGCTGCAACTAAATAGTGAGTGCTGGTACTACTGGATCTATATTAACTTTTTTACTACAGCACCCTATGGACTAGACGTTGCCAGAACGGCATGATATAACTGGATTACTTTGAAATAAGAAACAAGAACTTTTGCTAGACACTGGGATTTTTTGTTTTTTACATGTCTCAGGGAGAGCTACCATTAACAACTGGACAGGCCCACATGGAGAGTGGTGACATGGAGGAAATACAAGGAGCAACAACGTTACACTTCACAGATGAGGATGCACAAGCTATATTATTTGATGTACTTACCATCACACCAACAGTAAACAAACCTTCATATACATTTAACCATCTATTAAAATTGAAAAAACGACAAAAGGATCTGGAACTGCACGGTGCGTATCTTTCAGAATACCATCACAAAAGATACATCCCACGGGGCTTCAGAATAAGAAATATGCCAACTATAGGGCGATTTAACCCAGTATTCTGTGAGAAATGGTGCAGTGTATTAAATAAATGTTCCCTGGGGTGGGCACAAAGAAAAAGCCCCCACGTCCACCAAACAAATAGGGGCCAGCATAGTAGTAAACCTCAGTAGCAGACCACTAACCACTACTGAGGAAACCAACATGTAGCACTGAGCAGTTTGGTCTATACATTGATCTACAAAGATTTCAGAGACAATTGAAACTAAAGGAGAAATTTGCTATAACAGCAGAGGAAGAACCCACAACCTCCATTTTTAAGAAAAGGTCCACATTCGACCCTCAAAGCCAGAATGCAAGTATTCGCACCTACCATAGATTGACGACTATGGACATGACTAAACAAATCCAACAACGAAAGACCAAAGGCTTTAATAACCTATCCAGTATTGTAGGTAGTTTAGTTAATTAATTAATTTATTGATAGTGTAGTGTTAGGTTTCATTGTAACTTAGGTTAGGATTTATTTTACAGGTAATTTTGTAATTATTTTAACTAGGTAGCTATTAAATAGTTAATAACTATTTAATAGCTATTGTACCTAGTTAAAATAAATACAAAGTTGCCTGTAAAATAAATATAAATCCTAAAATAGCTACAATGTAACAATTAGTTATATTGTAGCTATATTAGGGTTGATTTTTCAGGTAAGTATTTAGTTTTAAATAGGATTAATTTATTTAATAAGAAATAATTTATTTCGTTAGATTTAAATTATATTTAACTTAGGGGGGTGTTAGGGTTAGAGTTAGGTTTAGGGGTTAATACATTTATTATAGTAGCGGCGAGGTCCGGTCGGCAGATTAGGGGTTAATACTTGAAGTTAGGTGGTGGCGATGTTAGGGAGGGTAGATTAGGGGTTAATACTATTTATTATAGGGTTTGCGAGGTGGGAGTATGGCGGTTTAGGGGTTAATACATTTATTATAGTGGCGGCGAGGTCCGGTCGGCAGATTAGGGGTTAATAAGTGTAGGTAAGGTAGCGGCGATGTTGGGGGGGGCAGATTAGGGGTTAATAATTATAATGTAGGTGTCGGCGATGTTGGGGACAGCAGATTAGGGGTTAATAATAATATGCAGGTAACAGCGATAGCAGGGGCGGCAGATTAGGGGTTAATAAGTGTAAGGTTAGGGGTGTTTAGACTCGGGGTACATGTTAGGGTGTTAGGTGCAGACTTAGAAAGTGTTTCCCCATAGGAAACAATGGGGCTGCGTTAGGAGCTGAATGTGTGTTATTTTTCACTCACATTGTACTTTAGGCATGGATTCTCAATTCTTGTTATGTGTTACTGCCAAAAAACATCTCAATATGTGTTCAACAACATATCCTGAGTACAGTGATAACTTAGGTTTGTTGGGTTCTCAGGGGGTTTAAAGACCTTTATTTTTAGGGGGCACATTCCAGTTTTCCAACTTAGAATTTTCACATCCCATTCACCATGTCTTATTTGGACATTTTTGAAACCGGCCAAAGTAATTTACAACAATCAAACCATATATTTTTGAAAAGTAGACACCCTAGGGTATTTGAGAAGCTGGTATTTTAAGACTTTCCATGCACTAATTCAACCACCAGTCTTTGTCAAACTATTGGGCAGCCATTTTTTGTGTTATTTTTCACACTCATACTTTAGGCATGAATTTTCAGTTCCTGTTATGTCTTAATGCCAAAAAACACCTCAATATATGTTCAACATCATCTCCTGAGTACAGTGATACCACCCAAGAATAGGTTTGTTGGGTTCTCAGGGGGCTAAAAGGCCTTATTTTTAGGGGGAACTTTCAAGTTTTCCAACTTGGAATTTTCATCTGTCACCATGCACACATGTCCTATTTGGGACATTTCTGAAGCCGGCCAAAGTAATGTACCCCCTTCAAACCATATATTTTTGAAAAGTAGACACCCTAGGGTATTTGAAATGGTATTGTATCACTTTCCATGCACTAATTCCACCTCCAGTCTTTGTCAAGCTTTTGGGTAGTCATTTTTTGTGTTATTTTTCACACACATTGTACTTTAGGCATGGATTCTCAGTTCCTGTTATGTCTTAATGCCAAAAATCCTGAATATGTGTTCAACAACATCTCCTGAGTACAGTGATACCACCCAAGAATAGGTTTGTCAGGTTCTCAGGGGGCTAAAAGACCTTATTTTTAGCAATCCAGTTTTCCAACTTGGAATTTGTACATCCATGTCCTATTTGGGAAATTTCTGAAGCCGGCTAATATAATTTACCCCCATAAAACCATACGCCTAGATTTAGAGTTCTGCGTTAGCCGTCAAAACCAGCATTAAGGGCTCCTAACGCTGGTTTTTACAGCCCGCTGGTATTTAGAGTCAGTCAGGAAAGGGTCTAACGCTCACTTTACAGCCGTGACTTTTCTATACCGCAGATCCCCTTATGCCAATTGCGTTTCCTATCTTTTCAATGGAATCTTCCTAACGCCGGTATTTAGAGTCTTGGCTGAAGTGAGCGTTAGAACTCTAACGACAAAACTCCAGCTGCAGAAAAAAGTAAGGAGTTAAGAGCTTTATAGGCTAACGCCGGTTCATAAAGCTCTTAACTACTGTGCTCTAAAGTACACTAACACCCATAAACTACCTATGTACCCCTAAACCGAGGCCCCCCCCACATCGCTGCCACTCTAATAAATTTGTTTAACCCCTAACCTGCCGACCGCACACCGCCGCCACCTACATTATCCCTATGTACCGCTATTCTGCTGCCCCTAATATCGCAGACACCTATATAATATTTATTAACCCCTAATGTGCCCCCCCAACGTTGCCGCTACCTTACCTACACTTATTAACCCCTAATCTGCCGACCGGACCTCGCCACCATTATAATAAATGTATTAACCCCTAAACCTAACTCTAAGCCTAACTCTAACACCCCTCTAAGTTAAATATAATTTAAATCTAACAAAATAAATTATTTCTTATTAAATAAATTAATCCTATTTAAAGCTAAATACTTACCTGTAAAATAAACCCTTATATAGCTACAATATAACGAATAATTATATTGTAGCTATTTTAGGATTTATACTTATTTTACAGGCAACTTTGTATTTATTTTAACTGGGTACAATAGCTATTAAATAGTTATTAACTATTTAATAGCTACCTAGTTACAATAATTACAAAATGACCTGTAAAATAAATCCTAACCTGTTACAATTAAAACTAACACTACACTATCAATAAATTAATTAACTAAACTACCTACAATTACCTACAATTAAATCAACTAAACTAAATTACAAAAAAAACCCACTAAATTGCAAAAAATAAAAAAGATTACAATAATTTTAAACTAATTACACCTACTCTAAGCCCCCTAAAAAAATAACAAAGCCCCTCAAAATAAAAAAATGCCCTACCCTATTCTAAAATAAAAAGTTAACAGCTCTATTACCTTACCAGCCCTTAAAAGGGCTTTTTGCGGGGCATGCCTCGAAGAAATCAGCTCTTTTGCCTGTAAAAAAAACATACAATACCCCCCCAACATTACATCCCACCACCCACATACCCCTAATCTAACCCACCCAAACCCCCCTTAAAAAACCTAACACTAAGCCCCTGAAGATCTCCCTACCTTGTATTCACCCAGCCGGGTATCAACAATCCGTCCAGAAGAGGGTACGAAGTCTTCATCCTATCCGGCAAGAAGAGGTCCTCCAGAGCGTCCGAAGTCTTCATCCTATCCGGCCAGAAGAGGTCCTCCAGAGGCTCGGAAGTTTTCATCCAGACGGCATCTTCTATCTTCTTCCATCCGGAGCGGAGCGGGTCCATCTTGAAGCAGCCGGCACAGATCCATCCTCTTCTAACGACGTCCTAAGTCCGAATGAAGGTTCCTTTAAATGACATCATCCAAGATGGCGTCCCTCGAATTCCGATTGGCTGATAGGATTCTATCAGCCAATCGGAATTAAGGTAGGAAAAATCTGATTGGCTGATTGAATCAGCCAATCAGATTCAAGTTCAATTGGATTGGCTGATCCAATCAGCCAAACAGATTGAACTCGCATTCTATTGGCTGTTCCGATCATTCCAATCGGAATTTGAGGGACCCCATCTTGGATAACGTCATTTAAAGGAACCTCCACAGTCCTCTCTGTGTGGATGGTGGTAAGAAGGTATACATCCTTCTTTTCTCTGTACTTAACTGCCGAGCAGAGTTGAGGTCTCCTCCCTTTATTGCCGGGTGCGTGCAAGTTGTCCTTGGAAACCTGTGCAGTTCTTTCGAATTGTACCGCAAGCTACTGTATCAAAACAATACAGTAGCTTGAACAAAAGGACACTTGTATAAAAATGGTCTATATACTAGTAGTACCGTTTGTTCATCAGGGGTAAAATCAGGTCCCAAACAATCTTGCCAGTAGTTCCCATATGTTCTGGGCAGCCTGGAGGGTCAAGGTGGAGATACTTTCCCTCATACACCCGGTAGGCCTGAGTATACCCAGTCTCGCTCTCTCAGAGCTTACACACCTTACTCCATACCTGAAGCGCTTGGAAGAATTATACTGCTTGAATCCCAGCCTTCCCTTATACTTCATCAGGGATTCATCCATGCATATATGCCTTCCAGGTGTATATGCTCCGCAAACCTGGCTGTAATCAGGGGGCAGATTTTATACAGTGGGTAATCACCAGGGGCGGATTTTATACAGCCTGTCAAACTGGGGATGCTTCCTAGGGTGGCACAGGCTGTTGTCGCTAAAGTGCATGAAATGTAGAATCATTTCATACTTCTTCCTCAACATACTCTGGGAGAAAATGGGGGTAGAGCAAATGGGGCTACTGCTCCAGTAGGAGCGGATGGAAGTTTTCTTTATGATACCCATTAGCATAGTCAATGCCAAGAATTTTTTTAATTCTGGAACATCAATGGGGGCCTATTGCTGCTTTGACAAAAAAGTGTCAGGCTTTTCAGCACGGAACTGATGGGCATATAAATTAGTTTGGGCGACAATGTTCCCCAATACATCATTAATCAGAAACAACTCCATTAACTGTTGGGGGCTAAATCCTGCCACATCCAAATTGATGCCAGGATTTGCAGTGACGGGTGGGATATCTGGCCTCTGGTGATGAGGCGTTACCAATTCTTCAGCAGCAATGGCAGCTGGAGCAACATGTCTCATTCTGGCAGGGGGGCTAGCAACCACAGATACATCACTATCAGTTGAGACCATATCTAATGATGTATCTGATCATATGGCATGGTCAAAATTGGGGTCAGAGTCAGGCATAGAGGCGTCTGACTCTGACGCAAGGAAGGCATATGCCTCCTCAGCACTATATATTCTCTGTGACATGATTTATTTTTATCTGTCTCAGAGAAAAATTATTACTAAAAAAATCAACACAAAATTTAAATTTAAATTAACTAAATGGCTCTGAAAAAAGCCTTTGAGTCTCAAAAAAATATTTAAAAAAATGAACCTCTAAAAAAATGAACAGAGAGCTAAAAAGTGCTGCTGTGCTACTGTCAGTGATTTATAGTGATCACTGGCAAGCTAAGGCTCTGAAAAGGGACTTTGGGTCTCACAATTTTTGACAAAAATTAATTTAATCTAGCTAAAGGGCTCTGAAAAGAACCTTTGGGTCTCACAATTTTTAACAAATATATAAGCTAAATCTCTATCTCCTAAACACAGATTTCTCTCTCTCCAACAAAAACGCAAGTGAGGAGAGGGAGGGAGATCCACACTGGTTAGAGTCCATATTTACAAATATTGACATGATCAGACAAATAAAATATTATATTATCAATTTTTTTATTGTGTCAAGCTCAGATTGGATGACCCTAGCCCCTAGCCTGCCCCTACACCGCCAGAAGCCCCATGATGCACTGGACATTGCCATCTTTGAAGCCACATGGGGGAGGTGGGATTTGGGCTATATGGGGGCCATATTGGGCTATTTTATTAAAAAACCCACGAGGCACTTAGCACACTTACAGAGCATTAGAAGTCTGCCTGATGGCTTCCAATGCTCTGCCTGACTGCTGGGCTCCACATGGAGTGAAGCCTGAAGTGATCACTCCGTGGGAGCAATCAAAAAGGAGCCCGGCAGTCAGGAACAGTATTGCAAGATGCCTCAACATTGAGGTATCACTAAAATAATGTTTGAGTGGCTGGACGAAATCTCGATCGCTTCCAGCACTCAGATTACCAGTGGACGTGTCAGACATGTCCTTGGTCCTTAACTGACACCCTTTGGAGGACGTGCCTGACACGTCCTCGGTCACCAAGGGGTTAAAGACATATTTCTATATATATCCAATACTGTCCATGTAAAACACATAACTATACCGATATGTCTATATCAATAGTATATATATATTTGTCTATGGGAAGATCATTTGAATGTGAAATATTAATATTTTATGTCTGGTTTGGGGCTCTTGAAAATATATGGTCAGGTTTTGGGTTTTTGTTTTGCAGTTTTCATGCTCTATTGAAGTATATAGGAGAAGTTAACGCAGTTGTGATAATTTATTAACTCTTATTTGGTTTTTGATTGCAGGGAATTTAAGTTAGTTAGATATTAGTTATGGGTACTAATTGGCTTTGATAGGTCCCCCTCAAGATGCAAAATGGCTCCTATACCAAGAAGCTATAACATTTGGCCAATAGGGTACACCAACCCCAGGTTATCATAGGATGGTACAATATATAGAAATAATGTCACCTAGTTTTTTTATTATTCTCTGAGCTACCATAATTGAATTGACACCATCTAATACAAATTATTTATAAGGGATCAAAAATATGAGATCAAGAGCTTTAACACTGAGACACAGACAGATAAATTACTAAAGATATGTTTTTTGTTTGTTTGTTTGTTTGTTTGTATGTGTGTATATATATATATATATATATATATATATATATTTACATATATTTTGAGTGGAACTCTGGGTGTGAACTTAGCTCTCATAGGCCACTCACTTATGCATCTGGTAACTTAATTTCATTAAAAATAATGGGGAATGCGAAAATGTGATGGAGTTTGCGCACTCTCGGGTGTTAGTTTTTTCCCCCCACTTTTTTTTCTCCATTGATCTCTATGGGGGCATACATGCACGAGCACGCAGAAACTTAAGTTAGTTTTTTTGTGCTATTCGGTTTAACGCTAGTGCAAAATAACACCTAGATTTAGAGTTCTGCGTTAGCCGTCAAAAGCAGCGTTAAGGGCTCTTAAAGCTGCTTTTTACCGCCCGCTGGTATTTAGAGTCAGTCAGGAAAGGGTCTAACGCTCACTTCCCAGCCACAACTTTTCCATACCGCAGATCCCATTACGCCAATTGCGTATCCTATCCTTTCAATGGGATATTCCTAATGCCAGTATTTAGAGTCTTGGCTGAAGTGAGCGGTAGACCCTCTACCGACAAGACTCAAGCCGCAGAAAAAAGTCAGTAGTTAAGTAGTTAAGAGCTTTCTGGGCTAACGCCGGTTCATAAAGCTCTTAACTACTGTGCTCTAAAGTACACTAACACCCATAAACTACCTATGAACCCCTAAACCGAGGCGCCCCACATCGCCGCCACTCTAATAAATTTTTCTAACCCCTAATCTGCCGACCGCACACTGCCGCCCACCTACATTATCCCTATGTACCCCTAATCTGCTGCCCCTAACATCGCCAACACCTACATAATATTTATTAACCCCTAATCTGCCCCCCCCCAACATCGCCACTACCTACCTACACTTATTAGCCCCTAATCTATCGACCGGACATCACCGCTACTTTAATAAATGTATTAACCAATAAACCGCCTCACTCTGGCCTAAAAACCCCTATAATAAATAGTATTAACCCCTAATCTGCCCTCCCTAACATCGCCGACATCTAACTTCAAGTATTAACCCCTAATCTGCCGACCGGACCTTGCCGATACTCTAATAAATGTATTAACCCCTAAAGCTAAGTCTAACCCTAAACCCCCCCTAAATTATATATAATTTTAATCTAACGAAATAAATTAAATCTTATTAACTAAAGTATTCCTATTTAAAGCTAAATACTTACCTGTAAAATAAACCCATATATAGCTACAATATGACGAATAATTATATTGTAGCTATTTTATGATTTATATTTATTTTATAGACAACTTTGTATTTATTTTAACTAGGTACAATAGCTATTAAATAGTTATTAAGTATTTAATAGCTACCTAGTTAAAATAATTACAAAATTACCTGTAAAATAAATCCTAACCTAAGTTACAATTAAACCTAACACTACACTATCAATAAATAAATTAAATCAATTAACTACAAGTACCTAAAATTAAATAAACTAAACTAAATTACAAAAAAAACAAACACTAAATTACAAAAAATAAAAAAGATTACAAGAATTTTAAGCTAATTACACCTACTCTAAGCCCCCTAATAAAATAACAAAGCCCCCCAAAATAAAGAAATTCCCTACCCTAATCTAAATTAAAATAGTTAACAGCTCTATTACCTTACCAGTCCTTAAAAGGGCTTTTTGCGGGGCATGCCCCAAAGAAATCAGCTCTTTTGCCTGTAAAAAAAACACAATACCACCCCCCAACATTACAACCCACATACCCCTACTCTAATCCAAACCCCCTTAAATAAACCTAACACTACCCCCCTGAAGATTTCCCTACCTTGAGTCGTCTTCACTCAGCCGAGCACCGATGGACCAAAAGAAGACATCCAGAGCAGCAGAAGTCTTCATCCTATCCGGGCAGAAGAGGATATCCGGACCGGCAAACATCTTCATCCAAGCAGCATCTTCTATATTCATCCATCCGACAAGGAGCGGCTCCATCTTCAAGACCTCCGGCACGGAACATCCTCTTCTATCGACGACTACCGACGAATGAAGGTTCCTTTAAGTGACGTCATCCAAGATGGCGTCCCTCGAATTCCGATTGACTGATAGGATTCTATCAGCCAATCAGATTTAAGGTAGGAAAAATCTGATTGGCTGATTGAATCAGCCAATCAGATACAAGTTCAATCAGATTGGCTGATCCAATCAGCCAATCAGATTGAGCTTGCATTCTATTGGCTGTTCCAAGCTTAAAATTCTTGTAATCTTTTTCTATTTTTTGTAATTTAGTGTTTGTTTGTTTTTGTAATTGAGTTTATTTTATTTAATTGTAGGTACTTGTAGTTAATTTATTTAATTTATTTATTGATAGTGTAGTGTTAGGTTTAATTGTAACTTAGGTTAGAATTTATTTTACAGGTAATTTTTTAATTATTTTAACTAGGTAGCTGCTTTTTTGCAAGTGTTAGTTTTTTTTTCATCCCAAACTGCCCCATTGTTTCTTATGGGGGAATCGTGCACAAGCACGTTTTTCCAGCTAGCCACTACCGTAAGCAACACTGGTATTGAGGGTTGAAGTGGCGGTAAATATGCCTTTACGCTCCCTTTTTGGAGCCTAACGCAGCCCTTCAGAGAACTCTAAATACCAGCATTATTTAAAAGGTGCGGGGGAAAAAAAAACACGCGTAGCTAACACACCCCTTTGGCTGCAAAACTCTAAATCTAGGCGTAAGTTTTTTTGAAACTTGCAATATAAAAACAACCCAAGTAGTGCAAAAAACTTAACTCAAGCAGAGTTTTTGCGATCGTAAAAAAAAATACAGAGCTACTTGTAAACTTGCTCTTACTGTAGATTAACCACATTTCAAGCATGTTTCTAAAGTCATTGCAGTCAAAATACTTTTTCCACTTAGCAAGATATATTAATTTATGTGCAACATTTTGTGTATCTGTGTATGTTACATTCAAAATGTTATCACTATAATTTATTCCATAGAAATAGTTGAATGTCAGAGCATAATTCAAGGGAAACAATTCTATAATTTGGGTGTCAAATTTCCAGCATTTGCCAATGCCTTTAATTAGGCTTCAGATAATAATAATTTATTATTGTTATTATTATTATTGTTATTATTATTATTATTATTATTATTATTATTATTATTATTATGCTTTAATTATGGTCACATACAAAACTAAATTTTTGGGACATTGAAATTTACAAAAAGAATAAAACTATTGATAAAACATGAAATAAATATTACTGTACAGTGGCACTCATTATAATTTCATTATATAGAACTTGTTGAAATACCTTTCAACTAATTTCTTTTACAAATAATCCATTCAATACATTTTAGAGCTACACTGCTGGTAAAATAAAATATACTATATACCCATCAAAAGAAAAATGAGCTAATACTTCTTGCATTTAAGGTCATTTATTGACCCACAGTGTAATAGACATTGATTGTAAAAGTAATGTATTTTAGTCACATTTTTATGCCTTCCAGGACTGTACATTAGAATATAGTTATCTTAGACTCATATCACTAAAATGTTTCTAACATAAGTTAGAAATCATTTTATATTAATATGTGTTTAGGAAGTAAATCTTTTTGCATGTGCAATCAGAGAACTTTAGGTTCACATAGTTGCAAAATACTTGATAAAGAAACAAAATAACACATAGGGGTCCATTTATGAAGCAGCGCACTGACCCACTACGCTTAAGATTCGCCTGAAGCAGAAGTTAAGAAGAAGCACTTCCGGTTTCAGTGGAACACATGGCGTGCGTTCTACTGTGGAACATAGGAACTTAACTGATGTACACAGGGGATTTGTGTTTGTTTGTAACACTTTGTGAAACACTATTTAAGATTGTAATGTGACACTTTTTCTTTATTCTGATGACGGGGTCTGTGTGAACCCCAAAACATCAATACATTTTGGTTGTTGATTCACTACAAAGAAGACCTGAGAGTGCATTTGTTTGCTACTATATTCATTTCATTTCTGCACCCAGGCTGATGACCCAGGAGGGTGGATTCACCTTTAGGAGTGTGCTATATATATTTTTTTTTTACTTTTTTGGGTAATTTTACAATAATTTCTGAATTCTGTGAATAAATAGCTACTTGAAACTGTCATCCTCTGAAAGCTGCCTTTATGCTGAAAAATATTTATATAGATTTCTTAGGTAATTCAAAAAAACAAAGACTCTCTTTTTAAATGGTGTGATAGCCAAAATGCTAAAAAAAATCCCAGTACTTTGGGCATATTTTTTCTCTGAAATTCCTGATTGCGAAGAGATTAAACTGATCATTCTTATGAGCCTAAAGGGACATTAAAGGGACAGTAAAGTAAAAAAATAATCTTTCATGTTTTAAATAGGGCATGTAATTTTAAACAACTTTCCAATTTACCTTTATTACCAATCTAGCTTTGTTCTCTTGGTATTCTTAGTTGAAAGCTAAATCTAGGAGGTTCATGTGCTAATTTATTAGACCTTGAAGACTGCCTCTAATCAGAAAGCATTTTGACAGTTTTTCACCACTAGAGGGCGTTAGTTCATGTGTTTCATATAGATAAAATTGAGCTCCGGCACGTGAAGCTCCTAAGAGCAAGCACTGATTGGCTAAAAATGCATGTCTGTCAAAAGAACTGAAATAAGGGGCAGTTTGCAGAGGCATAGATACAAGGGGCGTCATGTACTAAGGCATCAATTTTTTTGCACAGACCGTATTGAAATAACCCGCCGGCATTCGCACCATGCGGATGGCACTTCGCTACATGAATGTACTAAAAACCAAGCCGTAAAATTTTGCGTCTATTGTGTGTCGAAGATAATCGGATTATTGATAACTTTGAAGCTTCGTTCGGTGCAAAAGAGCAAAGTTAAGAAGCAGTCTGCGACCTGATTGGTTTAGTTCTTTACCCAAAGATGATAAAGACGATAATTTCAATGAGAATTAACTATGTTTTTTAGTTAAATCTATCATCACAATGCATGACATAAACTACGTTTGACAATTATAATAATACTGTAACATAACATCACATAATATAATTACCTAACAGCCATCCTTCAGGCATCTCTCCCTCCTCAAACTTCCGATATAACCCAGACTGACACAAGATATACGAATCATGGCAGGATCCAGGGAAGTTGGAACGGACAGAGAAAAGTGGGGGTGCTGAGGTTGGGTGTGTACGTTGTGTATGATTTCATATGTAGAAATGATAAATCACATTTGCACAGCCAGCTTGGTTAAACAGACAAAAGTTCATAAACATGCTACGTCAGTGGGTCAACCCCAGTCTCCCCTGACAATAGCCAAATTAGAATGAAAATGTCTTGTATATATAAGTGTGAAACTCTCCAATGCAGTCAAACGATATCACTTATAATTGTATCGCAAACAAACTCACCACAGTCCTGTTTCAGGTTAGTCTTTCTCCTGTATCCTAGTGGTGTTGTTGATATAATCCTTGTTATGATGCTCCTGTTTGCAACTGGTGAGTATCCAAGCTGGGAATTGCTAAACCTCCGCAATAGGGGAATTAGAAGGTGTTTGAACTCGCTGTGTGTGCTCACAATGGCCAAACAATTCAAGTCTCACAAGCAAAAAACAGTTTGGAGCACCAAAAAGCGAGTGAAAAACAAAAATGTATTTTTAACAATAGGGTTAATTAACCCCAGGGTAAGAGTGTATAAACAATAAAACGAAATACAGAGAACAAAAAGGCTGACCGGTTTCGGCGTGTGCCTTAATCCTAGCCTGCTTAAAAGTGTTTGTAAATTCACAACTTAAAAACCCACCTCTGTGTTTCAATTGGGTGTGAAATTCACACCTTTTAAATAGTTAACCAATGTTCAACTTCCAAATTTATCAGACACCTGTGTTTCCTACTGACATCACTTTTATTAGGTGTGGCGATGTCGGTTCAGCCCTCTTAAAGTTTTAACTGTAAACTTTCCTTTGCTGTCACCCAGTCCGCACAAAAATGCTCATCGCCACATCTAATCTACTAATGAAACAAATTGTAGTTGTATATAATTAGACTTTTTGCTTATATAGCCAAAAAATGCATTTGTATATTCCCATTTATATATCTACATATCTCCGTGCATGAAATGCTATCTAATATCTTACGTTCCTTGAACGTTACAACATCTTGGAAAAGATAGGAAAGATAAGGAACCTGGGACTGCCTAGGTCCGATACTGCTCACTGTCACATATTGTATGAATCTTCATAGCAAAAAGGATTCGAATACAGCTGTTCGAGGATGCGTGTGTGTTTGTTTACTAAAGTGACGTGTAAGTCACACCTCTAGTAGCGCCCTATAGGCTTGCGTTCCCCTCAGCTTCCACAGCATTACTTCGCCTCCCACTTTAGTGATATGCGTGGAGGAGGTGTGTCAACAAAACCCCTAGCCTCTTGTTAACCGGATTCTCCAATGTGACCGCTCCAAGTAAAGTGCCCTCACTCAATCAGTGTACATTCATCCCTTGTAGGTGCGGCTAAATGGCTCTGTCCAGAAACTTTTGCTGTACTTCCCCTTACGTGAATACCTTACTGTATATAGTGCGTGTGCTTCGCAAGGGGGGGGGGAATCAAGGCTCTCATCAATATAAAGTTTAAGCAGATATTTTCTTTCGCTAAAAGTGCTATAATGGATCTGCTCTGTGAACGGAACATGTATTAATAATGTATAGCTTTACTCCCTGATACCTCATTATAATCTACCTGGCTAAGACTGAATGGTACATATAGATGCAAATTCCTTTCCTGCAAGGCGTGTGAAAGAGTGGTAGTGGGAGATTCATTCAGGTCCTTGGTCACAGGTGAAACCTTCCAGAAGAGACTGTGCTTAAATTGCCGGTCAAATTTCGTGGTATATCTAATATCATGCACACATTGTGCCCTCCAATATGTAGGTCTAACGACCAGGGAGGCACGAGTTAGAATAAAGGAACATCTGGCTGATATAAGAGCAGGTGAGCTAACAACGCCTCTGATCAATCACTTTTCTGTGATACACCAAAAAGATCCCAGGTACTTTTCGTGGACCATCATTGAGAAGGTCCCTGTACAGAATAGAGGGCTTGATAGAACCCGGAAACTGGGAGAGAGGGAGGCCTTATGGATCTTTCGGTTGAGAACCAGGTCTCCAGAGGGTCTGAACTCAGAATTTGATTTAATTAATTTTTGGTAGCTGTAGTCACACAAACTCCAGGCCCAGTCCCCACTTACCTTCTTTTTCCCCCTCCCCCCCCCTTTCCCACCCCCCCCTCCTTTTTCACTCATAACCCTCCTTTACCACTACTTTATCACTCTCTCTCTTTCTCTCTTTCTTCTTTTCCCCTCTTCTTCATACCCCATTTCTGTTCCTACCCCACAGCCCACATTTCCCCTATCTTCCCCTATAATTACATATAACATAAACAATTTCTAACCAGCTCCTTATAATACATTCTAAACTGATTATAAACACATACAACAGAGGATGTACTCAATTATAATAATTTATTACTTGATACTTTTCTGGTTTAAGTGTAATGCCCATACGATTATAATGAGGTATCAGGGAATAAAGCTATACAGTATTAATACATGTTCCGTTCACAGAGCAGATCCATTATAGCACTTTTAGCGAAAGAAAATATCTGCTTAAACTTTATATTGATGAGAGCCTTGATCCCCCCCCCCCCTTGCGAAGCACACGCACTATATACAGTAAGGTATTCACGTAAGGGGAAGTACAGCAAAAGTTTCTGGACAGAGCCATTTAGCCGCACCTACAAGGGATGAATGTACACTAATTGAGTGAGGGCACTTTACTTGGAGCGGTCACATTGGAGAATCCGGTTAACAAGAGGCTAGGGGTTTTGTTGACACACCTCCTCCACGCATATCACTAAAGTGGGAGGCGAAGTAATGCTGTGGAAGCTGAGGGGAACGCAAGCCTATAGGGCGCTACTAGAGGTGTGACTTACACGTCACTTTAGTAAACAAACACACACGCATCCTCAAACAGCTGTATTCGAATGCTTTTTGCTATGAAGATTCATACACTATGTGACAGTGAGCAGTATCGGACCTAGGCAGTCCCAGGTTCCTTATCTTTCCTATCTTTTCCAAGATGTTGTAACGTTCAAGGAACGTAAGAAATTAGATAGCATTTCATACACGGAGATATGTAGATATATAAATGGGAATATACAAATGCATTTTTTGGCTATATAAGCACAAAGTCTAATTATATACAACTACAATTTGTTTCATTAGTAGATTAGATGTGGCGATGAGCATTTTTGTGCGGACTGGGTGACAGCAAAGGAAAGTTTACAGTTAAAACTTTAAGAGGGCTGAACCGACATCGCCACACCTAATAAAAGTGATGTCAGTAGGAAACACAGGTGTCTGATAAATTTGGAAGTTGAACATTGGTTAACTATTTAAAAGGTGTGAATTTCACACCCAATTGAAACACAGAGGTGGGTTTTTAAGTTGTGAATTTACAAACACTTTTAAGCAGGCTAGGATTAAGGCACACGCCAAAACCGGTCAGCCTTTTTGTTCTCTGTATTTCGTTTTATTGTTTATACACTCTTACCCTGGGGTTAATTAACCCTATTGTTAAAAATACATTTTTGTTTTTCACTCGCTTTTTGGTGCTCCAAACTGTTTTTTGCTTGTGAAAGTTGGAACGGACACTGATTATTTTCATGTTATGGTCACACACCATCTGAACATTGAGGGAATGGTACTGTTTTCTGTTCCGGAAAACTTCCTCACGTTCTCGGGATGGTTTGACTGCAACAAGGGTGCAATCAATGGCTCCAAGTACATTGGGCATTCCGGCCATTCTATAAAAATTAGACTTCACAGATTGCCACTCTTCTGGAGTCGCTGGAAGGCACACGTACCTTGGAAAGACGACCATCAAAGCATCAATAACTTTGGTTAGGTGCCTCGAAAAAACAGACTGGCTGATGCCAATTATAACGCTAGACACAGCTTGGAATGAACCGGTGGCAAAAAAGTGTAAGGCTGCCAAAAGTTTTAATAGTCCAGGTATGGCTTGTGAACGCGCTGTCATAGGTTCCAGGTATTCTGCTATTTCATAGTAAAGTTCCATAATAGCTTCTCTGTCCAAACGGAATCTCTGGATAATCTCTCGATCAGAAATGCTTTCCAAACCCATACGTGGAAGGAAAACTCTAGGGACTCTGATTCTTCTACCTCTCCTTCTTTGCAAGTTGTCAATCGGTGCCTGTATAGCCCTTCTTCCTCGTAATTGAATTAATCGGAAAATAAACATGTGTAAAAGTGTCTCCATCTTCATTCAGTGATCCAAAAACCAATAATGCTACAATAGTAGTCTAGTCCTTTCACTTAATTACTTCTACCTGGCGTCAGGTTGAGACGCCCTATAGTTTTCTATTGTATTCGCTACCTAAATGGTCGCGAAGCAAATCATGCGAAGTTACAGTGAAAGTTGGAGCAGACGGATTAGTTGTAACATTCATAATTTCCGATTACAGCGAATTTACGTGCGATCGAACATGTAGTAAGTGGAAAAAGGCTTCGGAACGATCAGTTGCGTAAAATTACGATCGCTGATGAAAATAGTGGTTTTTCGACCAGATTGCAGATTGGTACATACGAGAAGCAGATCGTGAGCTAATTTTGACGCGGAAATACAGACGGACGGTCACTTCGAAGCTTAGTACATGGCACCCAAGGTAATCACAGAGGTAAAAAGTATATTATTATAACTGTGTTGGTTATGCAAAAATGGGGCATGGGTAATAGAGGGATTATATACCTTTTCAAACAGCAAAAATTCTGGTGTTTACTGTCCCTTTAATTGTTCACATCCCTTGTTCACTAGAGAGGCCAAGCACATTTTATAACCTAAGTTTTCTTTAAAATGCTGCAATTGGATAAACCAGCAAATGTGTTTTTTGTCCTCTCTATAGAGAATGGGACAGGGACAATTATAAACATAACCAAGTGATGTTTAATGTTTGTACACAGTCAACATAATCAGGGGACAATGAGTTTAAAGTGCTCAAATTCAAAAATGGTTATCAAGGTCATTTTTTTGTTAATTTAGGGTTAGATTGTGAGTAGACCTCAAATTAGCCCTCTCAGTCGAGTGGTGTTATCTCTCAACAAGGCTTTTTTCACATTGGGTTTGCGCTCCTATTATGAGTTGAAAGTAAAAACAAATTTCCTCCTAGGCTTCAATGGAGCACAAAAAAGAAAATAACTAATAACCATACTCTCATACATCACTTCCGGTTTTCCGAACACATCCAGTTTGAGATAGATATTGTTACAAACAGTGTGTATTTTGACTATCAAGACAGTAATGTTTTTTAGTGGTGTGTGGTTTCTCTAGACTTCTTCCTATGTTAGCAATGAAATGTGCTTGGAACGCATGTAAGCGTTCCATCAAACCGGAAGTGATGTCACTTCCGGTTTGGCGAAAATTGACACAAAACATATGGCCACAGAATACATATGCAAAGAGCAGACTGTGATCAATCATGCTAGTACCTACCACATATAGCTCCTGTGGTGACAGCCCCTTAATCAGATTCAATAACCCTGATTCTGGGCTAATAAATCTAACTTTACAATACACAAGGTTGAGAGAAAAATAAATAAAATAGATTGCATATATCCCGCTTACCAAATGGTCCCTGGGCTAATATCCACAACTTATAACCAGATCCACATAACTTAAACAGGGAGTAACAAACCAAGTTGCAAAACATGTCAGAGCTGGTATTCATATTTATTGTAAACCAGACAACCAAATACGATACTTACTCGCAGCGGCGTACAAGCCGGGCTCCCAACTAAATAGCGGTATCGGAGACACCGGAAGTGGCCAATACAGCATATAAATGGAGCAACCAATAAAAGCAACAGCCAATCATCAGAACACATGAATACACAACCACAAACCAAAGAGCCTCGTATGAGCACACCTCATACACACCCCCCTGGTAAGGTGATTACTGCACATCAATCATAATTAAACAGGCTAAAAACTGCAACGTAAGTATGTACTCAGAATAAACAACAGTCAGTCCCTGTATGGTACTATTGTACAGACTGCAACATGTAAATAATGCATAACAGCAGCTTCAGACTGTGTGACTAACAAGAGATTATACAGATGTACAGTAACCTAGCAGAGGATACGTAAAACATATCTAGCACCACTAAATCCAGCCCAAAGTAGTAAGACAATACTGTGCAACAAATAGAGCAGATCTCAGGAGACCTCACAGTATTATATAGCGCCCATCTTGGATGACGTCACTTAAAGGAAAGAAGAGGATGCTCCGTGCCAGATGTCTTGAAGATGGAGCCACTCCATGCCAGATGGATGAAGATAGAAGATGCCGTCTGGATGAAGACTTCTGCCCGTCTGAAAGACAACTTCTTGCCACTTGAATGAAGACTTCTCCCAGCTTCGTTGAGGACTTCTTGCCGCTTGGATGAAGACTTCTCCCGGCTTCATTGAGGATGGATGTCCGGTCTTCAGAAACTGTAAGTGGATCTTCGGGGATTAGTGTTAGGTTTTTTGTCACGCTCATGTTTTGATATCTGTAATTGTATGGTTATGAGCTTAATTAATAGTGTGGACCGCAACTGCTGAGATTTGAAATAAGTAAATTGATGGTTTGTAGCAAATACGATAATTGGATGCAACATTTATTATTGTGGCAACTATGTTCATCCATAAATCAATTAGCAAGATTTATGTAGAGGTTCATTAAATTGTTCACTCTATTGCTGCCACCTGTGTTTTGAACACTAAAAAAAATATGCAGCAGAGGTACAAGGTTTACAATCCTCAGAGAAAGTAGATATGAATGGCTAATGTAGAAAATACATATATATATATCAGCGTCTATGAGTGTAGCAGAAAACAATTCAGTTAACGATAAGTAATAGACTTGTAACATGCATGTTTAAGTATGAGGATAACGTTAGGACTGAAAGTTTTACTGAGGTAGGAATATTAGTCTCTCTGGTTTTCCTAGGTAACATAAAATATGAACAGAGGAGCTTGATGAAAAAGTATGATAAGCTTTTTGGTTATTCCTAGCAGACATCTGTTACTCATGCTAAAATATGTTATACAGTATTCGTAGCAGGGATATAGCTCAGGAGAGCGTGTCTTACTGGATGATAGTGAAATGTTTGTTTAGGCTTGTGAAGTCGAGTAAGGCTCAGAGCGGATGGCTTGGCGGGGCTCCTTGTGAAAGCGCAGCTGGCGTGTGATGTCACCACAATGGAAACTGGACGGAATCCCCGGAGTCAGCTGAGTGTATCCACGGTTAGTTAAAGAGGCTCTTTCTTTTCAATTTGATTAGATGGAACTAATAGTCCATAACATATACTAGAAATAGGTGAGAGGCAAAAACAAAGTTGATCGTAATAAGATTACTATGAACTGCGTTCACAGAGAGGCAGCAGAGTGCTATTATGATTTCTATAACAAGTTGAGTGAACGGTGTTCACAGGTACAGGCTCACAGTAGATTAGGAGAAGATCTACAATACTAAGCATTGTGGTATGGGCAGGAGGAGCTTATATGGGGAGAAAGATGAATGGAGTACAAGGTCTTAAAGGAACAGCAGGTGGAATGACGTTTGTTGAAAGATGAGAGAGTAACCGGTCCGTGACATGACCCCCTCTTCAAGGAGCAACTCCCGGTGCTCAAGGTTTAGGACAATCAGGGTTTTGCTGATGGAAGTGAGAAATCAAACGAGGAGCAGCGATGTTGCTAGCAGGCTCCCAGGAGTTTTCTTCATGAGAGTACCCTTTCCAATTAATAAGATTCTCTAAAACACCCCTCCTGCATCAAGAGTTGAGAATGGAGCAGACCTCATATTCCACATTAGGGTCAACGGGAACCGGTGGAGGCAGATTCTGTGTAGTGGAACCTCTCATTGCCTTGTAAGGCTTAAGGAGAGACACATGAAATGTTGGATGGATTTTTAGGGTATCCGGTAATCGGAGATGGACAGCATTGATGTTAATAACCTGTTCAACCGGATAAGGTCCAACAAACAGTGGAGAAAGTTTCTTCGATGGTGTGTTTAAACTCAAGTTCTTTGTGGAAAGCCAAACTAGATCACCAGTACTATAAAGAGGAGGAGGTATTCTGCGTCGGTCGTAATACTGCTTATGGAGTCGTTTTGCGGAAGTTATTGCTGATTCTATGTTCTTAAAGTTAGAAGAGATGTTGTCAGAGAATTCAGATATATTGGGTGATAAGCTGTCATATGTGGGTAATAAGTGAAATTTGGGGTGGAACCCATAATTAGCGAAAAACGGAGTTTGATTAATAGTGGAATGGAGAGTGTTATTATAACAGAATTCGGCATATGGTAAGAAATCAGTCCATAGGTGTTGTTGAGATGAACAGAAGGTTCTCAGGAATTGTTCTAACCATTGATTACATCTTTCCGTTTGCCCATTTCCTTGTGGATGATAGGCAGTGGTCAATATCCTTTTCGATATCAAATTTCTTACAGAATTCTTTCCACAACTTGCTAGAAAATTGAGTTCCTCGATCGCTAAGTATAGATGAAGGAAGACCATGGTATTTGATGACATGGTTGAAGAGTAATTGTACGGTCTCCATGGCAGTTGGTAGTTTGGAAAATGGAACAAAGTGGCACATCTTTGTAAAGAGATGTACTACTACCAGGATAGTAGTATTCTTTGAGGATACTGGCAAATCGACAATAAAATCCAGTGCAATTTCAGTCCAAGGTCTCTTTGGAGTTGGAAGTGGCATCAACAAGCCATAAGGCGGATGTTTTTCTCTTTTAGAGGTGGTACAAACAGCACAAGTAAGGACATAATCTTTGATATCAGTGGTCATTTTTGGACACCAATAATTCCTTCTCACTAAATCTTGAGTTTTGTTAACTCCTGGATGACCAGCAAGTGAAGATTCATGGACTGAGCGGAGTAAGGTAGGTCTGAGAGATGGTGGTATATACAATTTTGAGTTATAATAGTAACAACCATCTGGGTTAACTTGTAGAAGCTGTAGAGGTTTTGTATGATCCTTGCTCTGTTCTTCGCGGAGTATAGGAATCATTGCAATAGTGAAGCACAAAAAATTCTCTTTTGGGATTACAGATTGATCAGCTGCTGGAACTGATTTTTCCATTATTATACGTGATAGAGCATCGGCCTTCTGATTTTTTCCAGAAGGAAGGTATGTAATAAGAAAATGAAATTGTGAAAAGAAGAGATTCCATCTAACTTGTCTTGCAGATAATGTTCTTGTGGATTTTAAATATTGCAGATTTCTATGGTCTGTGTAAATGAGTGTTGGAATAGTAGTACCTTCTAATAAGTGACGCCAGTGCTCTAAGGATAGTTTTATTGCTAACAGTTCTTTGTCCCCAATGGGGTAATTCTGTTCAGCAGAATTTAAGGTGCGAGAATGAAAAGCAACTGGATGTAAAGGTTTTGTGATGTCTTCCCTCTGAGACAAAACAGCGCCTATTGCATAATTGGAGGCATCTACTTCCAGTATAAACTGGAGTTTTGGGTCAGGAAAACACAGAATGGGTGCTGTAGTGAATTTCTGTTTTAACAGATCAAAAGCATTTTGGGCATCAACTGTCCACTTAAAAGGTATGTAAGCTTTGGTAAGTGAAGTAAGTGGAATTGCTAGTTTGGGATTTTCTTTACAAATTTGTGATAACAATTTGCGAATCCCATAAAACATTGAACCTGTCGTTTAGTCTTGGGAATTGGCCAATTTAATACTGCATCAACTTTTTTGTTCTCCATACGGATACCTGATGAAGATATTTCATAGCCTAGGAATTATATGGTTTGTGAGTTGAATATGCACTTTTCTGCTTTTGCATACAAGTAATTACCTCTCAGCCTGGAAAGGACCTGTCTTACATGTCTTACATTTTCTGGATAAGATTTAGAGTAGATCAAAATGTCATCAAGGTAAATGATGATATAGACATCTAGAATGTCTCTAAAAATGTCATTGATCAGGTGCTGAAACGTTACAGGGGCGTTACAAAGCCCAAATGGCATGACGACGTATTCGAACAAACCGTAGCGAGTTTCGAAACGCCATCAACCATTCATCCCCAGATCTAATTCGGATGAGGTTGTAAACACCCCTTAAGTCTAACTTTGTAAAAAACTTAGCCCCTTCCAGTCTTTCTATGAGTTTGGGAATGAGAGGCAAGGGGTATCGGTTTTTAACTGTAATCTTATTTAGCTGTCTGTAGTCAACTATTGGTCTGAGGAACTCATCTTTATTCTTTACGAAAAATATTCCAGCACCTGCTTTAATTTTTCGTCTAGGTAAGACTTTAGATGTATGAGTTCAGGGTTTGAAAGAAGAAAAATGTACCAACATGGAACCAGGCAAAATCTCGATAGGGCAACCATACTTCCAATGTGGAGGAAAATTTTCAGATGATCTGCATAGTCTTGGTAGACCTCAGGGATGTGGATGTCCTGGGTATCTTCAGTGATTTGCAAAACAGTAGCTGGAAACAGGTGGAAAGGCAGTAGTCTTAATTGAATGTGACAAATTGGACCAGTTTATTATGGGATTATGTGAAGTGAGCCATTTTATTCCTAAAACAATAGGTGATACAGGTGAGGAGATCACATCAAACGTGAGATATTCTCTATGATGATCACTAGTGACCACAAGTAAGGGGATTGTCTGATATTCTACAGGACCAGTAGTTATGGGTTTACCATCTATGCCTCTTAAGAATACAGGAGACCTTTTTTGCATTAGTGGTATTTTTTTTTTTAATTCTTTTTTATTATTATCTCTGGAAGCAGACACAGTAACACAATTACATAACATTGATCAAAATTTCAAGAAAAATAACAAAGCGGAATTCTGTTGTAACAAAGTCTCTGAAAAAGTCAATGGCATTCATTTCCTGGTGCTTGTCTACTTCCAGAGAAGAAATTTTCCTTTATTTATTTTAAACATTAACAATTCTAACAAATTATTCATATATTGACCTAGTTCTATACAAACATTATTCTAAGTGAACGAGGGGATACAGCAGGAGTTTAGAGACATAGAAGATTCACAGGAGGGACGAAGATGGAGGGAATCATCGCAGGTGGCAAAGAGTTGGGGGGGAGTGGGAGGGAGAGGGGAGAGGAGAAGTATAAGAGAGGAAGAAGAAAAAAAAAAAAAAAAGGAGGTCTATTCTGCATATATATCCTCTGACTAGAATAGCATAATCTCTGATACTCCTTGATCAGTACTTCGATCTTCTGCTATATGTGTCACAGTCTGCCATCCCCCTCCCACAACTATTTCAAGCATGGCCTCTAGATTCATGAACGGTTTTAAGATTTGCTTTTGTGTTGGTAAACCCAGTGTGTCAATATAAGGTCTCCATTTACGTAAGAAAGGCTTCAGCCTATGCAGCGTGTCAAGTCTAACATCATACTGCTCTACAAAGAGTTGTTTTAGTAATAGGTGTTTAAATTGCTCCACTGTTGAAGCTTGTCTGTTAGTCCATCTCTTAAGAATGCATTGTCTAGGCAGAAGGGTGCAAACTGTTAGTAGTCTGTGTAATTTTTTGTACGCATCATCCCACCTGAACAGGAGGATTTCGGTCATTGTGAGCACTAACTCCAGATTTAGTGTGACTTTCAACCAATATTGGATTTGTCCCCAGAACCTTCTAATCACTGGGCAGGCATAAAAGTAATGTTGGAATGATGGGGCCGCCACTCCACATTTGGCACATTGATCCAGGATCTGTTTGTTCCATTTTGCTGCTCTATGTGGTGTGATGTAGTCCATATGTAACATCCTAGTCTGTGCTTCTCTGAAATGTACTGCCAGTGTAGCCTGTTTTGTGCGTTCTAAGCTATCCTCTATATCTTGTGTTGTCAGTTCTGTTGGGTTAGTGATATTATGCTTTATCAATATGTCAGTGAGTATGGAAGTCTCGTGTTGCTTCAAGATACGTGAGTAGAATTGGGACAAGGAGAATATGCCCGTCTGAAACAACGTCTGGGAAACAGCAAAAGGCAAATTCTCCCAAAAATTTGCATACAGCGACTGCATGGTCGAAATATAATGCCTGAGCTGCAGATAGGCATAAAAATGTCCATTGGGAATTTGATATTTAGTTCTCAACTCCTGAAAGGAGCGTACTGTATGCTGTAGTGGATCCAGCATATCCCAGACCGTTACAAAACCCAATCTTTTCCAAACATGTAACAGTTCATGATCATTTCCAGCTGGAAAGCAGGGATTTACCACTATGGGGATATATTTCGGGGTGGGGCAATCCATCTTCAGGTATTTATGTATCTTGCGCCAGGCTCTTAGCGCATCCCTATACATCGCATTATTAGTATTTGAAGGGGGCAACGTTTTGCAATCCCATATGGTAAAAAAGCTACTGCTATGGGCCCTACCACTGCTTCTTCTAGTTTCAAGTCACAAAAGTGTCCAGTACACAACTGCCAGTGTGTCACCAGTCTAGCCAGAGCCGCCCAGTTATACCATTTTAAGTTCAGGAGTCTCAGTCCTCCTTTAATATAAGGGAGGTGCAGTTTATGTGTTGCAATTCGCGGTCTGCCTCCCTTCCAAACAAAGTGAGACACCACCCTTGTAAGCCTATTTAAATCTGTTTTTGTCTTTAGAAACAGCAGCATGAGCAACGGGTATAGGATTTTGGGTAAGATTGACATCTTCACCAAACTGACACGTCCTGACAGTCCTAGGGGAAGGTTGGCCCAATTAGACAGCTGAGAAGAAAGCTGTGCACATGTGTCTGAAATATTTAGTTTGTATATCTTTGATGGATCTCTATGGAGATGGATGCCCAGATAGGTGAGACCATCATTCGCTTCAATAAATGGGTAGCTGTGTCTGGAACTCTGGGGTCTATGTAGCCAGAGTATCTCCGATTTAGAGGTGTTTATTTTGTATCCGGAGAAACTACTGAATTCTGATTTTACCTGAAATATACGCGGGATATGGGTCTGTGGCGAGTCTACGAACAGCAGCATGTCGTCTGCGTACAATGCTAATTGAAGGGGTACATCCCCTATGGTAATTCATGGGAATATTTGTTTGAGTTTTAGCGCGATAGGCTCAAGAGCCAGATTGAATAATAGGGGCGATAGTGGGCAGCCCTGCCTGGTACCTCTCTGTAGATTAAAATCATTCGAGAAGCACCCATTGGACAGAACCCTTGCTACAGGGGTCTTATATATTTTGCTGATAACATCCAGAAAAGGGCCCTCAAAGCCAAATCTCTGCATGGTGTTTAACAGATGGGCCCATTCAACCCTATTGAAGGCCTTCTCTGCATCTAATGATAGCAGGAAGGCCTCCGATGCGTTCTTTCTGTCACCCCTCTCCCCCATGGACCAGAAATGTTCAATGACCTGTAGTACTCTACGAAGGTTGAACACAGAGGTGCGTTTCGCCATGAAGCCTGTCTGATCTGGATGTAAAAGATCCGGCAGTATAGATTTGAGTCTATTTGCCATAATTTTCGTGAAGAGTTTGTAATCGGTGTTTAACAATTATATGGGTCTATAGGATTCCGGCAAAGAACGGTCCTTACTTGGTTTGGTGATGAGGGTGACATGAGCCGACGTAAAGCTCGCCGAGGGAGTTGCATCCGATAGCAAGAAGGCATTGTAGAGTCCAGTGAGCGTATTACCAATCTGTGGTTGAAGTAACCTGTAAAATTCAACAGGGAACCCATCAGGGCCCGGTGCTTTACCTATGGGCAAACTTTGCAGGGTATATGCCAGTTCCTCTTTTGTTATCGGGGCGTTTAGACTATTTCGTTGCTCTAGGGATATTTTGGGCAGATGCACCGAATTCCAAAATTGAGCTTGCACCTCCTGAGCAGGTGGAGCTTGGCTTGTGTATAGCTCTGAATAATACTGCGCAAAACCATTTGCAATACTCTCGGGCGTGGTGCATATCTTATCATTCCAGCGTAGCGCTGCTATCTTAGTCTTTGCCGTCTGTGGTTTCGTTAGGGTGGCTAACATTTTGCCTGCCCTGTCTCCGAATCTATAAAACCTACCCACTGATTTTAATAAGCCAGATGCCGCTTGTTGTTTTTTAAATGCCTCAAGGTCTGTTTTCGAGGTTATGTATTTATTATAGGCTGGTTTCGACCTAGTTTGAAGATAGACTTGGTATGCCTGCCCCAGCTGCTTCTGCAGGTTCCTAAGCCTATATTTTGTTGTGTACCTGAGCTTAGACATGTACGAGATAACTTTACCCGCTAGTACCGTTTTTGCTGTCTCCCAGAGAAGTAGAGGATTGTCCACGTGTTCTGCATTATCACTCATGAAGTCTGTCCAAGAGTGTTGTAAAAATTTATGGAATGCCTCTGAGTTAGCCAGATATGTAGGAAATCTAAGTATGTTTCTGTTCGCATGTGGTCTATCAAACCCCAGCCATAGCTCTACTGGGGCATGGTCAGATAGAAGGATGTCATGGATTTTACTTTGTTGCACCTGATCAACTAATCTGTTAGCTATTAAGAACAGATCTATGCGGGATAGAGTGTGTTTGGCCTTAGACAGACACGTGTATTCTCTACCCTCAGGGTGCTGCAACCTCCAAATATCACAGACATCTAAATCTTTATCAATCATGTTAAATACCTTTGTTTCGTATTTGGCCTTATAATTTCTTCTAGGGTCTGCTAAGCTGTGTGGCTCTAACCATTGTCTGTCTAGACTATGCGTGAGGGAAATATTGAAATCTCCTCCCAGTATCAGGTTAAGTCCTAGGTACGGAGCCAATTTTTGTAACAAATCCCACCAAAACTCTACATCCCTGTGATTGGTGGCATATATATTGCAGAATACATAATCGATTGAATTAACTTTGGCATGCACTATCATGCATCTGCAGTCAGGGTCTAAGTACGTATGCTGAATAGTAGCCTCCACTCTTTTCCCAAATATAATAGCCAGTCCACGACTAGCTCTGGTGTGGGAGAGAAATGCGACCTGGCCTACCCAATCTCTCTGTAGTTTCTGATGTTCTGGATCCAATAGGTGTGTCTCCTGAAGCAGGGCAATGTCTGCACCCAATTTTCTAAGATGTGTGAGGACTGATTTACGCTTTATCGGTGAGTTAAGACCTTCCACGTTCCATGTCACTATTTTAAGTGTCATCCCTGCGGTGTAAGGTTTTATTGTATGTCTGCATCAAACAGCAACAAAAAAAAAAGGGGGGGGAGAAGGGAGGAGGAGATGAGGAGGAAGGGGTAGGAGAGAGAGAGAAAGAGAAGACTAAGATGAAAATTAAGATGGAGATAAAGAAGGAGATCTTGTGAGAAAGCATTTCTTGGCATCTAGGCATCTTTACAAAGCAGTCAATAACATACCTATTTACCACAAGTACATTTAATTTTACTCCCCCGTGACAGCTATCAATTGAAATTCTCAGCAATACAGTGATGGCATTACAGTAGAGGACATTACAAGGCTTGCCATGTAGTATGTCAGATGGTCCATCTAGTCTCTGCTTCCTAAATGACTGAATGTTACTATACATATTGCTTTCATGCCCCTTAGTGTCAAACTGTATGACCTCTGTATGGGCAGTCCTAACTGGTAGTGTGCAAGAGACCATTGGCGAGTAGGGTACAATATCAAAGCATAAGATGTTAAAAAAGAGATAGATGTACCCCCTAGCGTTAGTGACAGTAATGACTTCTAGATGTCTGGACATGGATTAGTGGTATTTTATTAACATGAGTGAATACTTTATCTATATAAGAAGCTGTTGCTCCAGAGTCAATTATCGCGGTGCTGATGCTCCCACTGTAAGAGAAGAGAGATATTTAGATATGGGAGTGAATGTTCTTGAGTAGTACAACAGTATGGTTGATTGATAATCTTACCCTTGTTTTGTCTCTGAAGGGCTGGACAATCTCTAACAGAGTGGGCTTCAGATGCACAATATAAACAAAGGTTGTTATTTCTTCTCCTGACCTTTTCCTGAGGAGACAGAGGCCCTTTTAAGAATCCAATATCCATGGGTTCCAGTGAGGCTTTGGCTGTGGTTGGTACATGTTGTTTTTTTGGGAAAGTGTCATGATAAGATCTCTCTTGTTGCCTTTCTCTGAGTCGTCTATCTATTGTGATACTAAGAGTCATTAACTCCTCAAGAGTAGGTGGTAGATCTGATCTAGACAACTCATCTTTAATACCATCAAAAAGACCTAATCTGAACTGATTTCTCAGTGATAGGTTGTTCCACTGTGTATCTTTTGCCCATTTTTTAAATTCAGCAATATAATCTTCAACTACTCTTTTATTTTGTCTTAAACTTCTCATTGCATTTTCGGCCGTAATCTGTTTGTATGGGTCTTCATAGAGTTGACCCATAGCTGTAAAAAAAATTCTCTAATGAGTTTAATATATCTTCATTATTCTCAAAATAAGTATTAGCCCAGGTACACGGCTTACCTCTCAAATAGGAAATTACAGTAAGGACCCTAGCTCTATCATTTGGGTAGGTATGAGGTCTGAGAGAAAACATTAACAGGCATGCATTTTTAAAGTCTCTGTATTGAGACCTGTCGCCATGAAACTTTTCAAGGGGACTAACCTGAGGTTCAATGAAGGGTACACTTTTGTCTACTACATCCCTAATGTATGCTTTTAATGAATCATTCTCAGCCTTATGGGTATTGAGGCCATCTGTTAATATATCAACACGTTGCTTTAGGGTCTGCATATGGGCGTTGATCTCAGCTGGGTCCATGTTCAGTAAAATGGCTTAGTATTCTGTCACGCTCAAGTTTTGATATCTGTAATTGTATGGTTATGAGCTTAATTAATAGTGTGGACCATAACTGCTGAGATTTGAAATAAGTAAATTGATGGTTTGTAGCAAATATGATAATTGGATGCAACATTTATTATTGTGGCAACTATGTTCATCCATAAATCAATTAGCAAGATTTATGTAGAGGTTCATTAAATTGTTCACTCTATTGCTGCCACCTGTGTTTTGAACACTAAAAAAAATATGCAGCAGAGGTACAAGGTTTACGATCCTCAGAGAAAGTACATATGAATGACTAATGTAGAAAATACATATATATATATATCAGAGTCTATGAGTGTAGCAGAAAACAATTCAGTTAACGATAAGTAATAGACTTGTAACATGCATGTTTAAGTATGAGGATAACGTTAAGACTGAAAGTTTTACTGAGGTAGGAATATTAGTCTCTCTGGTTTTCCTAGGTAACATAAAATATGAACAGAGGAGCTTGATGATAAAAGTATGATAAGCTTTTTGGTTATTCCTAGCAGACATCTGTTACTCGTGCTAAAATATGTTATATAGTATTCGTAGCAGGGATATAGCTCAGGAGAGCGTGTCTTACTGGATGATAGTGAAATGTTTGTTTCAGCTTGTGAAGTCGAGTAAGGCTCAGAGTGGATGGCTTGGTGGGGCTCCTTGTGAAAGCACAGCTGGCGTGTGACGTCACCGCAATGGAAACTGGACAGAATCCCCGGAGTCAGCTGAGTGTATCCGCGATTAGTTAAAGAGGCTCTTTCTTTTGAATTTGATTAGATGGCACTAATAGTCTAGAACATATACTAGAAATAGGTGAGAGGCAAAAACAAAGTTGATCGTAATAAGATTACTATGAACTGCGTTCACAGAGAGGCAGCAGAGTACTATTATGATTTCTATAGCAAGTTGAGTGAACGGCGTTCACAGGTACAGGCTCACAGTAGATTAGGAGAAGATCTACAATACTAAGCATTGTGGTATGGGCAGGAGGAGCTTATATAGGGAGAAAGATGAATGGAGTACAAGGTCTTAAAGGAACAGCAGGTGGAATGAAGTTTGTTGAAAGATGAGAGAGTAACCGTGACATTTTTTTAAGGGTTTATTGGGTGGGTTTTATTTTTAGCTTAGGGTTTGGGCAGAAAAAGAGCCAAATGCCATTTTAAAGGGCAATGTCTATCCAAATGCCCTTTTCAGTATTTTTAGTTAAGATTTTATTTGGGGGGTTTGGTTGTGTGGGCGGTGGGTTTTACTGTTGGGGGGCTGTTTTTACAGGTAAAAGAGCTAATTTCTTTGGGACCATGCCCCGCAAAAGACCCTTTTAAGGGCCATTGGCAGTTTAGTTTAGGCTAGGGTTTTTTATTTTGGGGGGCTTTTTTATTTTGATAGGGCTATTAGATTAGGTGTAATTAGTTTAAATATTTGATAATTTATCTTTTATTTTGTGTAATTTAGTGGGGTTTTTTTTTGTAATTTAATTAGTTGTATTTAATTAATGTAATTTATTTAATTGTAGTGTAAGGTTAGGTGTTAGTGTAAGAAAGGTTAGGTTTTATTTTACAGGTAAATTTGTATTTATTTTAGCTAGGTAGTTAGTAAATAGTTAATAACTATTTACTAACTAGTCTACCTAGTTAAAATAAATACAAACTTGCCTGTGAAATAAAAATAAAACCTAAGCTAGCTACAATATAACTATTAGTTATATTGTAGCTAGCTTAGGGTTTATTTTATAGATAAGTATTTAGTTTTAAATAGGAATTATTTAGTTATTAATAGTAGGTTTTATTTAGATTTATTTTAATTACATAAAAGTTAGTGGGTGTTAGGGTTAGGCGTTAATAACTTTAGTATAATGGCGGCGACGTTGGGGGCGGAAGATTAGGGGTTAATAAGTGTAGGTAGGTGGCGGCGATGTTAGGGGCGGCAGATTAGGGGTTTATAAGTGTAGGTAGGTGGCGGTGACATTGGGGGCGGCAGATTAGGGGTTAATAAGTGTAAGAAGTGAAAATAAGTTGACGCCGCTCCAGCAAGAGGGCGTGAGACAAAAAGATACTAATAGTAAGGATCCTCAAAGCGGACTAAGAAAACACCTCCCACAATGAGAAGTTGTGTACTGGAAATGCACTTGTTTGAAGGGTGCAAGCCTAGATGGAGCTGAGCAGGCTCATAGTATCAAAAGAAAAATGGAAAGGCAGCACTCCAATGTACCATAATAAAACAAAGTTCCTTTATTGATCCAAAAGTTAAAACAAATTCAGTCAGTGATATCATGGTAGGAGGAGGTGGGCTCCTGACATGTTTCCTGCCGTGCGGCACTTAATCATAGGATAACCCAGCACCTGTACAGCACACCTTTTAAAGCTACCTCAAACCAATCAGCAAACTTGTACAGACATCTCCTAGGAAACATTCAATGTGTACTGTAGGCGTAATGAACACATATATGTAAGACAACATTTAAAACCAAGTTGAAAAATACAAAATACATTTTTCAAGCCAATACATATATTGTATCAAACACAAAAAGTTAGCCTCTGCAAAAAATTGAAATAATGGTAGCTCAATGATACATTCTCAAAAGCTAATATATCATGTATACGTGTTTAATACAATATATGTATTGGCTTGAAAAATTTCTTTTGTATTTTTCAACTTGGTTTTAAATGTTGTCTTACATATATGTGTTCATTCCACCTACAGAACACATTGAATGTTTCCTAGGAGATGTCTGTACAAGTTAGCTGATTGGTTTCAGGTAGCTTTAAAAGGTGTGCTGTACAGGTGCTGGGCTATCCTATGGTTAAGTGCTGCACGGCACAAAACATGTCAGGAGCCCGCCTCCTCCTACCATGATATCACTGTGCACAAATTTGTTTTAACTTTTGGATCAATAAAGGAACTTTGTTTTATTATGGTACATTGGAGTGCTGCCTTTCCGGTTTTCTTTTGATACTATGAGCCTGCTTGGCTCCATGTAGGCTTGCACCCTTCAAACAAGTGCATTTCCAGTACACAACTTGTCATTGTGGGAGCTGTTTTCTTAGTTCGCTTTGAAGATCCTTACTATTAGTATCTTTTTGTCTCACGCCCTCTTGCTGGAACGGCGTCAACTTACTTTCACTTCATGAACTTGAGCTTTGGATGCTGCTCGCTTCAGGGGAGATCAATGGATCGTTGTAAGTACTTTTATATTTATACGGCTGTAAATGTCAGTACCATCATTAGAGTTAATGAGTCTGTTTGTAAAGCAACTGAATAACTGTGTTTAAACGCTTATAAAAGCTTGATAATACACAACCTAAGAAAGCGATTATATGCAAGATTGGGGTTATTCCGTGCTGAAATTGTTATTAACAAGATTAACTAGCAGAGTGTTTACTCACTTCTAAGGGAACCAAACCCTGTATTGTTAAAAGTTAAAGGTGAAGTTTTACCTCGTTTCAATCAGCTCACTAATTTACCTTGGACACTAATAGTTATATGGGCAATTGTTAGTGGCAACATTTTATCCATTTGAAGTTGTTTGTAGTAGTAATTGCATAAATGTGAACAATTTATAAACGCTTTGAGAGATTAAAAAGAAGTAAGCATTCACTATCACGACTGGAACATTTTATAATTTTATACTTATACTTGTGTGCCACAATATGATCAGTTAGCAGTGTGTCATTTACATTTAAATGAGTGAAACTTTGCACCGTTATAAAAAGGTGTTTTCTAAGATCTTTAAAAGAAATCTTTTCACTGTGGATGTTGTACATATCCTGACACATATGCTATTAGTACCGCATTTTTCTAAATTGCCTAGTATGAGTATTAGCTCAAATGTAAAATACCCTGCATGATATCATTTTATGTGGGAAAAGTGGTTCAAAAAGCTAACATTATAACCATAGCTGTTACCAATTAAACTAGTGAAGGCTCTTGGATTAGTGCACTGGTTTGATATTTTGATACCTACATATCAGTATATATATATATATATATATATATATATATATATATATCTGTTAATCACACACAGTTAAATATGGAGGAGGAGGCAGTTAGCCTCAACAAGTCTATTTTTGATATTGAGAGTAGGAAACACTACTTTCAAACTATTTTTCCACTGGGGATAAAGAGTATATTAATAATGATATTAAGAACATATTCAATCAATTGAAGAGGTTGCTTTTGACTGACCTACGTTTGATGTGGGATGTGGCTGCTTTTAACCATTATATCGAATTAAAAAGAGTACCAAGAGGACTCAGGATCAAGATATTTCCCTCTTATGACTTAAATAATGAAGAACTAACACAAGAGTGGAAGGATGCCCATACCACATGTTCTTTAACTATCATGGACATTCTGGTAAGAAGCACAAATCTGAAAAGGGCATCTTTAAAAGAACAGATATGTAATCTGATACTTGAGATGAAAAATCATAAAAAAGAGGAGAATTACTCTGAATTTAAGTCTACTATGAAGAAGAAGATTCGAAAGTCAGATAATGATTTGGCATTATTTAAGGGCAGCAAATTCAATAGAGATCAAGAGGACTATGTAAAAAATAAGGTATACGATTGGACTGCCCTCACCAAGGTTACTAACGATCTCCTTTATGCTAAAAACAAAGGCTACTACTCTATACTCATCTTACTTGACCTATGTGCTGCCTTTGACACTGTTGACCATCCCCTTCTCCTACGGTCTCTCAGTTCTCTTGGTCTCTTTGACACTGCCCTCTCCTGGATTCACTCTTATCTCTCTAACAGATCCTTCTCCATCTCTTTTGCTGGTGACTCCTCCTCTCTATTGCCCCTGTCTGTTGGAGTACCTCAAGGCTCTGTCCTGAGTCCCTTACTCTTCTCTATTTACACTTCTTCACGGGGTAAACTTATCAACAGCTATGGCTTTAGCTATCACCTCTATGCTGATGATACCCAGATCTATCTTTCTACCCCTGTACTCTCTCCTTCTGTCAACTCTCACATCAGCGACTGCTTATCTGGCATTTCCCCCTGGATGGCCTCTCACCACCTAAAAATAAATATGTCCAAGACCGAACTACTTCTAATTCCCCCCTCTAGCTCCACTCCAGTCTCTAATTTTTCTATCACTGTTGGCGGCACCACTATCTCCCCATCACCCTAAGTCCGCTGCCTCAGAGTCACGATTGACTCAAATCTGTCCTTCATTCCCCACATCCAACTGCTCTCTTCATCCTGCCGCAACCACCTATGCAATATCTCCAAAATTTGTCCGTTTCTGAGTGCTGAAACTACTAAACAGCTAATCCACTCCCTAGTAATTTCCCGACTTGACTACTGTAACAACTTACTAACTGGCCTCCCTCTCTCCCGCCTCTCTCCCCTCCAATCAATCCTAAATGCATCTGCCAGGCTAATCCATCTCTCTCAACGCTCTGTTTCTGCTGCACCTCTCTGTGAGTCCCTTCACTGGCTCCCCATTCACAACAGAGTTATATTCACAATTATCACCCTGACCTACAAAGCCCTCACCAATGCTGCCACACCCTACCTGTCCTCACTCATCAACAAATATACTCCTGACCGTCCCCTAAGATCCAGCAATGACCTGCTTCTTGCGTCCTCTACCATCACCTCCTCTCATTCTAGACTACAGGACTTCTCTTGTGCGGCACCAACCCTCTGGAACGCACTTCCTCGAGATGTCAGACTTGCCCCTATCCTCTCCTCCTTTAAACGTTCCCTAAAGACCTTTCCTTTCTGTTCAGGGAAGCTTATCACCCAACTTATCAGCAAACTAACTTCACTTAACTAACAGTTGCCCTCTATCTCCTCACTAATATCATTCTCACCTCTGCATTTCCCACCTCCTGTTTCCAATCCTCCTACCCATCTAGATTGTAAGTTCCCACGGGAATAGGGCCCTCAATTCCCCCTGTATTTGTCTGTAAAATTTTGTGTCTTATCGTATTGTTTCTCCACTGTACTGTTATCCTTGTACCCATGGGCAGCGCTGCAAAATCTGTCAGCGCTTTATAAATAAAGAATAATAATAATAATGGTCAAGATTTGCCAGGAGGCCCAGAAAATTTTCATCTGACTTCCACAAAAAACAAGAGCCAAAGGATACCAAGTATAACGACAACAAGGGACTTGGAAAGAAATCAAACACAAACAAAAATAAAAGTAGCAAGAGTAAGACATCAAGACCTATTGCAGAACCAAAATCCATTTTAAAGAATAAAATTGATAGATGAGTTGTCTTTTCATCTACAGAGCCTGATACCACTGACCGAGACTCGGTGTCATCTTATGAAAGCTCTTCCTCTTCTTCTCTCTCTCCCCATCCCTCTTTTTCGTTGCAGGGTTTGTCAGAAGCTAATTTGGAGGAAGGAGAGTTAGTGGTGAGCCCAAAGACAAAGAACCGGGATGTCCCTTTAGGAAAAACAAAAGGAAGCATAGAGCTGGACGCAGAAGAAGGGAGAAGAGTCTCAAAGAGAGCACAAAAAAAGAACTGACTTTATCTGTGGTTAACTTATCAGACTTTCCACTTACATCAGAATATATTGGAGTCCTAGCTAAGGGTTTGGGTTTTGCCCCTACCCATGTTTTTTCTACTTTTAATACTTTGTTAGACATTAATAGTTTTGTAAGAAAATTGACCCTTAAAAAGTATTTCTCCACTTTAAACACAGAAAAAGGTATAAATATAACAAATATGTGTGACAACTGTAACACTGATAGTCATTACACTGTCTCAGGTCAGTCTTTTGCAGATCCAAGCCTTGAATTCAATGATATATGTACTTTGGAGCAGTTAAAGGACTTGGACAGTGGTAATGACAAATCAGGTGACCTGAATATACCAAGACCTAAAAAAATTAAATCTGATTTTTATCCCACATACAGTAGAGGAAATCATATCAATATATTTCAAAAACAGATTGAGAAGGAAGTGATGGAGTTGGGTAAAAATAGTAAAACTATGAGTTATAAGCATAACATCAGTAAAAGTCAGAAAATAGCATTGAAACACAACTTGAAGACAATAGGGACATTGTGATTAGAAATTCGGACAAAGGTG
Source organism: Bombina bombina (assembly GCF_027579735.1). Classification (NCBI taxonomy): domain Eukaryota; kingdom Metazoa; phylum Chordata; class Amphibia; order Anura; family Bombinatoridae; genus Bombina; species Bombina bombina. The sequence continues at coordinate 140,120,320 of NC_069501.1, read as the reverse complement.
GGAATGTAGTGATACTTAATATGGTGGACTACATTAAAGAGGCCCATAGACAACTTAATGATGAAACAATCTATAGAAAGATTCTTAGCAATCCAGAAAGGGAATTTACTAAGAAGTTAGATAGACTTTTGGATAATGCACTTGCGTTGGGCTTCATGACAAGAGATGAAGCATTGTCTCTTATTCCTGAACATCCCATAACGCCAATCTTTCACCACCTACCTAAATTACATAAAGACCCAGTCAATCCTCAGGGATGCCCCATCATTTCTGGGATAGGATCGCTGTTTGAACCTCTGTCTGAATGGTTGGACTCAGTGCTACAACCTTTGGTCCAAGACCTTAGTAGCTATCTGAGGGACTCGGGTCATTTAATTTCCATCCTTAGAGAGATGAAATGGCAAAATGACTATAGGTGGGTGATGATAGATGCAGTATCACTGTATTCAAACATTCCCCATTGTTTAGGGATTCAGGCAATATATTTCTTTTTAAACAAACGTACAGATTACTCAGTTGAATTTAAAGTGTTCCTGTGTGAGGCTTTCGAGTTCCTACTATCCCACAACTATTTTATGTTTGATGGAGAATACTACTTGCAGATATGTGGCACAGCAATGGGGGCAAAATTTGCCCCCTCTTTTGCAAATGTATTTGTGGGATGGTAATAGCTTGGCAGCCTCTACAGCAGCAATTGTCCTTTTACTGATAACATTTGCATGTATATGCGTTTCATTGACGATCTCATCTTTATCATTAAAGATGATTTTGACTTTGAGAATTTTCTACACTATGTCAACACTAATGATTTTGGACTAAGATTTACAGGAGACATACAAGATACCGTAATACAATTTTTGGATTTATCATTGGTTGGTTCAGTTGAGTCCAACATGATTTTCACGGATACTTACAGAAAAAATACGGCTGGCAATACAATCCTTCATGCCAAGTCTTGTCACCCAAAGCATTTAATTAGATCAATACCTAGGAGCCAATTTTTAAGGCTGAGAAGAAACACTAACTCAAATGAGTTGTTTGATCTTCATTCATATCAGCTTATAGATAGACTTAGTGCTAGGGGATATGATTCTCATAAATTACAAAAGACTTTTTATCAAGTCAAGAACAATTATGTGACCACATAGACTAGTGTGTCCAACAAACAGTCTAAGGAGAACACTTTCAATAAATAAATAATAGTCTTTTCAACAGAGTTCTTACTACAGTATAATGACTTGCATCAGATTATCAAAAGAAACTTGCAAATCTTGAAGGGAGATAAAATGCTCTTGGATGTGGTAGATAAGATCAAATTTATTTCTAAAAAAACACCTAGTCTGGCACATAAACTATCCCCTAGCATGATTAATAGTAGATCAATCAGAGTAGAAGGTAATTGGTTGACAAAGAAGGGAACCTTCAAATGTTTGTCTCGAAATTGTGCAACTTGTTCAGTAATCTCGACAGGCACATCCTTTAGGAGCTTTAGTAAGGAAACGTTTGAAATAAACATTGTGCTAATTGTGGTACACACTTTGTAGTTTATATGATTGAATGTACTTTGTGCCAGGAGCAATATGTAGGTCAAACTACACGCTGCCTATGCTCCAGAATAGGTGAGCATAAAAGGGACATAAAAAATTATAACAAAGACTCTGGGGTGGCACAACACTTTAACTGTTTGCATTTCACCAATGAATCCAAATTTACTGTCAAAGTTATAGACATAGCGAAAAAGCCAATAAGGGGGGGAAACATATATAAAATTCTGTCAAGAAAAGAACTATATTGGATTTGGAAATTGGATACTAGAGTACCCAATGGCTTAAATAAAGAATGGGATATAAGTTATTTTGTAGAATAGTTTTCCTTGTAATGATATGGATATACTGCTTGGTAATACTTATAAATTGGTCTTGATTGCATTGTTATGCTCATGTTTTTCAACCAGTATAAATTCTAACACTTTAATCTTATGCTTATGTGGTATCGAATGGGAATTGAATATCCTGGGACATATGTTGGTATCTGATATCAAATGTCTTGAGGTGCATGCTTACATTTGCCCAAGACATGGGTTTCCACCTTTTCTTTTGAGGTCAGATATTCTTTCAATATATGCATAGTCATATTCATGTATTTTAGAATCAAATTCTCTCCAAAACCCATAGTTCTTTTAATATGGAACACAATCCCAGAAGCAATAACTAAGGATTATTATCAAAAATATCATAAAATAAAAAATAATATTCAAGTAATTGTTTGATATTATATGGAGCTCACAATCTTGTGTGAATTGTATATAATATTTTTGTGTATATATATATATATATATATATATATACATGATATATTAACTTATGAGAATGTAGATTAGGGGTTAATAAGTGTAGGTAGGTGGCGGAGATGTCAGGGGCGGCAGATTAGGGGTTAACAAGTATAATGTAGGTGTTGGCGATGTTGGGGGCAGCAGATTAGCTTGGGTTTATGTTAGGGTGTTAGGTGTAAACATAAATTTAATTTCCCCATAGGAATCAATGGGGCTGTGTTACGGAACTTTACGCTCCTTTATTGCAGGTGTTAGGCTTTTTTTATAGCCGGCTCTCTCCATTAATGTCTATGGGGAAATCTTGCACAAGCACGTAAAACCAGCTCACAGCAGCGCTGGTATTGGAGTGCGGTATGAAGCTCAATTTTGGTCAATGCAATGGTCAATGCAATATTGCCTGCTAACGTTGGGTTTTTGTAAACCTGTAATACAAGCGCTGTAGGGAGGTGAGCGGTGACAATAACTTGCAAGTTAGCACCGAACAGCTCTTAACGCAAAACTCGTAATCTAGTGGGATGTTAGTTAAGATTTTTTTTACTGTGTTTTTGTATTTAATTTATTACTTTTATTTGTTTTTTAAATTACGTTTTATTTGTGAGTCCTTTTCTAATGCATGAATCACCTTCAAATTCTTAAAAGCAGCACAAAGACCCTTTGCAAAATATGCTTTTCTCAAGGTAAAACAGCTTTCATACAATGTACGGGGGCTTCAAAGTACTAGAGAGATTTCTTATACATTCCCTCACAATCACAGATATCTTGATAGAAACGGGTCCTTAGTATTCCACCTCCCTATAACTCACCATGTTCTTCTAGTCATTTGCTCTCTTAAATGGACATTTTTCTTTGCATAAATGTTTTGTAGACTATTCATTTATATAGATCAAATACCAAACAAGGTTTCACAGTCTCTAATGATGGTGGCAAAACTTGTTTCAAAATAGTCTCAAGATTAAATTCAAATTCAAACCATGGCAAGCTAATGCGAATAATGCAAATATATTTCCAATAACACAGTCCGTAGTCCCATGTAATAATAAATGTGTAGGGTTTCTTACCGTCCCCCTTTCTTGGCCGGTCTTGGGGTAGAGGCTGCAAAATCCTCTTGACTTCCGCTGCAACAGACTTTGTCAGATCCAAACTTGTTGTGTCTCTCAGCGTGCTTTGCGTCTTCCGGTTAGCCTGCAATACCCTCCTCAGCCTGTTCCTCTTGGGGGCACGGTCACGTCCCTAATGCATCCGATGATGTCAGCCTGCCACTGTTGCTGCTTGCTCCAGAACTCGATTCCGGTTAGACAGTTCTGAGCTGCATGGAAATCTCCTTTGCTTGCCGTGCTCACAGTTGGGTAAAATAGCATATGATCAATGTGAAATAAGGAGCACCGGCAGCAAGATATGTATAAAATTATTACTGTCTTTATTAACACCTTAGTGTCATTAAAAGTTCCAAATGTTAGGCACAAACATAGGAGCAATATAGAGTGATGGTCAGATAACAGCAACTGACATGTTTCAGCTCCAAAGCCGTCCTCATAAGCTGATGTTAGTCTTACTAAAATTTACATATTTAAAAGCAGCAGACCATTTCTCATTGGTTACAGCATAATTAAACAATAATTAACACTTATAATACTATTTTATGTATTACAGAAAAATTAACCCCTTATTATCCTATACTCTATGCGCAAAAAGTTAAAAACTTATAAACTTAACAACAGCTTAATGCTTTTTTAGAAAAACTTTTATCTTTTAACCAAAGAATCAGAGGGGAGGTTTTAGGTTCATATTGTGTGACCTGAAATATTTCCAAATTAATATATGCTTATAAATGCTTATTTAATGCTCATAATACACTCTCCTATATATCCCTAAGTTGTTAAAAACATGTGCTGTGTAAAGATACCTTGACATGTATGTTCTGAAAAATTATCAAATTATTCAAATTATTTAAATCATCAGTTATACTTAGATAGTATATGGTGTATGATATATACATTGATCTTTAAGGGAACAAACATTAACATCATGTAAACATAATTTCTAAATTATGAAATAACCTGGTAAATTACCTTATTATTATTGCCAAAAGTTCATTAAATCAAAATCTGAATTAAAACCATTTGGGATTCTAGTCTTTAATTTAAAAATCCAAAATACTTCTTGTCTACCAACAATTTTTTCTCTATCACCTCCATTTTTGGGTGGCAATGCCCTCTCTTTAGCAGTCCAAGAGAAGCTATTTGAACTTTTATTATGGGTCGTTGCAAAGTGTTGTACTAGAGGTGTGCTAGCAACCCCTTTTTTGATAGATGACAAATGTTCCCTTATTCTAGATCTGACTTCTCTTATTGTGAGACCTACATACTGTTTCTGACAGTTTCTGCAGGTGATCAAATAAATCACATATGGAGACCTGCAGTTCATGCACATACGTTTCTGGTACTCTTGCCCTGTGTTTGTTGAGATAAAGCTATCCCCTGTGTCTACTTTACTACAGGCTACACAATTCGTGTAGTGACACTTATACATGCCTCTGGATGTCAACCATGATGAGTCTTGTGTGGGTTCCCTGTTAGGTAGTTTTGTTGGTGAAACCATGTTGCCTATACTCATGTTCCTTTTATATGCAAACCTGAAATCTCTTACATTTAAGTCTGCTAGGCCATCATCTGCTCTTAAAAGTGGAATGTGTTTTTTTATTATATCACAAACCTTGGTGTACTCACTGCTGTATGTGGTGATAAATAATATATCCCTAGACAAATCATTAATAGCTTTGTTCGTTTTCTCTCTTTGTAGCAGGTCACTGCGGTTCAATTTCATCACTGAAGCTTTGGCTGATTCTATCAAATGTTTTTGATAACCCCTCTGCTCTAATCTTTCTGTTAATAAATTTGCCTGTTCTAGATAGCTACTGTCATCAGAACAATTTCATTTTAACCGTGTATATTGGCCTTTAGCTATCCCTTTAAACGTACTTTTGGGATGGCAACTTGTTGCATGTAGTAAAGTATTGCCTAATATAGGCTTTCGGTATACTGTGGACTTAACATTTTCCCCATTTATTCCACTTAGGGTTACATCAAGATAGTTGATGTTTTTCCTGTGATGTTCTGAGGTGAATCTTAACCCTACATCATTACAATTTAAACCTAGTACAAACCTTTACATTGTCTCATGGTCACCTTGCCAAATAAAAAGCAAGTCATCTATAAAGCGTTTGTATACAACTATATTCTCCCTGAAGCGGTTCCCATCTCCAAATATGTGGCACCGCTCCCACCAACCTAGAAACAGATTGGCGTATGACGGCGCAAACCGCGCCCCCATAGCGGTGCCACACACCTGGAGATAGAAAACCCCCTCAAACGAAAAAATAGTTGTGCTTTAAGAGTAAATCTGTAACCCTCACCACAAATTCACAATATTCAGGGTCATTTCCATAGTACTTGTTCATGAAAAAGGCTATTGCTTGTAAGCCACTTTCGTGCGGTATCGAAGAGTAGAGAGATTGGACATCTACAGTTAACCAAGAGAACTTATCACTCCATTCTATATCAGATACTATCTGCAAGATGTGTTTTGTATCCTTCACATGGCTCCAGAGATCCAATACCATTGGCTGTAAGGTCATATCTAGCAACTCTGACAGATGTTCTGAGAATGACCCTATTCCACTAACTAATGGCCTTCCGGCCACATTCTCTGTGCTCTTATGTACTTTTGGCAGGTGATTTTAGGATTAGTGACCATTAAGTATTCACTTAGTAGAACTCAAACTGTTGGGATTAGGATTAGGTTTTGTACCCACCAATACATTTAATTTATTCAATACATTACTGGATGTCAATAAGCTGATTAGAAAATTAACGTTAAAAAAACATTTTTCACTGAATAATAACAGTTTCAATGCAGTCCAGTCACAAGAGAGCAGGGCTGTTCGGCCTAGCTCATCTACAGGCAAAGATGCATTTGATTATCAACATCTGTGTAACTTGAATACATTGGAATCCCTTGCGTATTAAAATATTGTGGAAGAAAGTCACTCTGAACAAGGTATACATACCCCTAGACTTAAAAACACCTCTACATTTTACCCGACACAAAGTCGAGGGAGTATAATAGAAAAGTTCCAGAGAAGGGTTGAAAAGGATCTTACTAACCTGTACTATAAACAGACAAACATCAAATACTATTTGACTTATAATGAAAAGGAAACTAAAAAAATTGTCAGAAAACAAAGATCTGGTAATACACGCCGCAGACAAGGGGGGTTCAGTAGTGGTTCAGAATAGAGGGGATTTCATTAAATGAAGCCCTTAGACAGCTAACAAACACACAGAATTATAGAACATTGAGCACTGACCCTACCAACATTTTCAATAAAAAGCGACATGATTTAGTTGATGATGGTGTGGAACTGGGCTTCATTGAAGCAGATACAAGTGAATACTTAATGGTTACTAATCCTAAAATTCCAACATTTAATCACCTGCCCAAAGTACATAAGAGCACAGTGAATGTGGCCGGAAGGCCATTAGTTAGTGGAATAGGGTCATTCTCAGACCATCTGTTAGAGTGGCTAGATATGATCTTACAGCCAATGGTATTGGATATCTGGAGCCATGTGAAGGATACAAAACACATCTTGCAGATAGTATCTGATATAGAATGGAGTGATAAGTTCTCTTGGTTAACTGTAGACGTCCAATCTCTCAACAACAAGCAATAGCCTTTTTCATGAACAAGTATTATGGAAATAACCTTGAATATTGTGAATTTGTGGTGAGGGTTACAGATTTCCTCTTAAAGCACAACTATTTTTCGTTTGAGGGGGTTTTCTATCTCCAGGTGTGTGGAACCTATATGGGGGCGTGGTGTGCGCCGTCATACGCCAATCTGTTTCTAAGTTGGTGGGAGCGGTGCCACATATTTGGAGAAGGGAACCCTTTCAGGGAGAATATAGTTGTATACAAACGCTTTATAGATGACTTGCTTTTTATTTGGCAAGGTGACCATGAGACAATGGAAAGGTTTGTACTAGGTTTAAATTGTAATGATGTAGGGTTAAGATTCACCTCAGAACATCACAGGAACAACATTAAACTATCTTGATGTAACCCTAAGTGGAATAAATGGGGAAAATGTTAAGTCCACAGTATACCGAAAGCCTATATTAGGCAATACTTTACTACATGCAACAAGTTGCCATCCCAAAAGTACGTTTAAAGGGATAGCTAAAGGCCAATATACATGGTTAACACGAAATTGTTCTGATGACAGTAGCTTTCTAGAACAGGCAAATTTATTAACAGAAAGATTAGAGCAGAGGGGTTATCAAAAACATTTGATAGAATCAGCCAAAGCTTCAGTGATGAAATTGAACCGCAGTGACCTGCTACAAAGAGAGAAAACGAACAAAGCTATTAATGATTTATCTAGGGATATATTATTTATCACCACATACAGCAGTGAGTACACCAAGGTTTGTGATATAATAAAAAAACACATTCCACTTTTAAGAGCAGATGATGGCCTAGCAGACTTAAATGTAAGAGATTTCAGGTTTGCATATAAAAGGAACATGAGTATAGGCAACATGGTTTCACCAACAAAACTACCTAACAGGGAACCCACACAAGACTCATCATGGTTGACATCCAGAGGCATGTATAAGTGTCACTACACGAATTGTGTAGCCTGTAGTAAAGTAGACACAGGGGATAGCTTTATCTCAACAAACACAGGGCAAGAGTACCAGAAACGTATGTGCATGAACTGCAGGTCTCCATATGTGATTTATTTGATCACCTGCAGAAACTGTCAGAAACAGTATGTAGGTCTCACAATAAGAGAAGTCAGATCTAGAATAAGGGAACATTTGTCATCTATCAAAAAAGGGGTTGCTAGCACACCTCTAGTACAACACTTTGCGACGGTCCATAATAAAAGTTCAAATAGCTTCTCTTGGACTGCTAAAGAGAGGGCATTGCCACCCAAAAATGGAGGTGATAGAGAAAAAATTCTTGGTAGACAAGAAGTATTTTGGATTTTTAAATTAAAGACTAGAATCCCAAATGGTTTAAATTCAGATTTTGATTTAATGAACTTTTGGCAATAATAATAAGGTAATTTACCAGGTTATTTCATAATTTAGAACTTATGTTTACATGATGTTAATGTTTGTTCCCCTAAAGATCAATGTCTGATGATTTAAATAATTTGAATAATTTGATAATTTTTCAGAACATACATGTCAAGGTATCTTTACACAGCACATGCTTTTAACAACTTAGGGATATATAGGTGAGTATATTATGAGCATTAAATAAGCATTTATAAGCTTATATTAATTTGGAAATATTTCAGGTCACACAATATGAACCTAAAACCTCCCCTCCGATTTTTTGGTTAAAAGATAAAAGTTTTTCTAAAAAAGCATTAAGCTGTTGTTAAGTTTATGTTTTTAACTTGTTGCACATAGAGTATAGGATAATAAGGGGTTAATTTTTCTGTAATACATACAATAGTATCACAAGTGTTAATTATTGTTTAATTATGCTGTAACCAATGAGAAATGGTCTGCTGCTTTTAAATATGTAAATTTTAGTAAGACTAACAGCAGCTTATGAGGACGGCTTTGGAGCTGAAACATGTCAGTTGCTGTTATCTGACCATCACTCTATATTGCTCCTATGTTTGTGCCTAACATTTGGAATTTTTAATGACACTAAGGTGTTAATAAAGACGGTAATAATTTTATACATATCTTGCTGCCGGTGCTCCTTATTTCACATTGATCATATTCATTTATATAGCCCATACAGCTTTTTTTTTTTTAAAGTATAGTTTTGCTTATTTTAAATAACATTGCACTGATTTTCAGACTCCTAACAAAGCACCAAAGTTTTAGAAGTATTCTGATGTATACCTACTCAAGCTTGTTCCTTGTGTAAAGAGTCTTTTCATATGATGAGGAAGGGGGAGGGGGAGTTTCTGTTCTTTTTTGCTATAGAACCACTTTCAGTGGATGTTCCAGCTAACCTTTTCAACAGAGCTAAACTAAGAGCTTCTAAGTACGTTTTTAAATGGTTTTAAAGTGGATTTTTAGATCAGTATCTGTGCATGTTATTCTGTATAGTGTCTATTACTTGCAGTTAAATGAAAATTGGTTTATACTGTCCCTTTAAGGTGGATTATCAGTTTTGCATTAACAATTATGATAGGAAAAACATTCTTTGCAATAGCAGTTGGCATACTAGGTAGCTTATGTGTGAATAATATTGTGTATACAAAATATATATTTATAGTTAGCTATTAAATGGATATTAGAAATAAATATGTCTGTTTAAATATCTGTTAAATACATTATTATTAATTAACTAACCTGAATCGGTGCTAAGTCACCTTAAAGGGACATGATACCCAAATATTGAAACACATAAAAGTGATGCAGCATAGCTATAAAAAGCTGAGTAGAAAATATCACCTGAATATCTCTATATAAAAAAGGAAGATATTTTGTTTAAAATGTCCTAATTATTCACATCCAACTGTAAAGAGACTATAAGCAGCCAGTCAGGATGCTTGTCCCAGGACTTGCAAGAGAGTGAGCATCTGGGGCAAGATTACATATGTGGCACAACTGCTGAAACCCGCGCCTCCGGTAATTTCACCTTGCACATCACGGTATCACATAAACCCCGCAATGTCCAGAAATGAGCGTAAATACTAATTTCTGGAGTCACCAGTGACTTATGGCACTTTAGAAACTGCCGGCACCTAAGAAAAGAAAAAAAAATATCATATCTTCCGAAAAAGTCTAACCCGCCTCCCAAAAATAAACCCGACACGTAAAACCCCTATATCCACCACCAAACCCACACCGACAACCACCTACAACGCAATATTCCTAAATAAACTATTAACCACTAGTCCACCATTTACACATTGTGATCTACCTAATAAAAGTATTAACCCCTAAATCCGCCAACCCCAACATCGCAAACTACCTAATAAATTTATTAACCCCTAATCTGCCATTAACCCAAATCACAAAGAACCTATTAAAACTATTAACCCCTTAACCCCCATTAACCCACATCGCAACAAACCTTATAAAACTATCAACCCCTAATCCACCAAACCCCCACAACGCAAATAACTAATTTAATTACTAAGCCCCCTAACGTAACACCCACTAAATTAACCCAAAATTACATAATATAATAAAATACTACATTATACTTAAGTAGCTCTCATCCTATTGGCTGATTTGAATTTGACAAATCAAATCAGCCAATATGAATGCAAGGGACGCCATATTTAAACGCGTACCTTGAATTCACTATTCAGTGTACAGCGGCGATCGTACAGAGAGGATCCTCCACCCTCCATGGCTCCGTGGTCGCCGGTCCTGTTCCGTGCTCATCTCCGCTCCACGCCGACTTGGTCCAGGATGAAGAAGGAAGTGGTCCCCGCTTTAAAGAAGATGTCGGCTGCTTGTAAGAAGACTTCACCGCCGCCTGGAACAGGGCCTTCTCCGTCGGACTTCAGGAACGGTGAGTACCTATTTCGGGGTTAGATATAGGATTTTTTTTTTTTTAGATCAGGGATTTATTGGGCACTTTTAAAAGAGCTGAATGCCTCTTTAAGGGCAGTAAAATAGCTGAATGTCCTCTTAAGGGCAATGCCCATTCAAATGCCCCTTTAGGGGCAATGGGTAGTTTAGAAATTTTTACTGTTAGGTTTTTTTATTTTGTGTGGTTTGGTGGGTGGGGGTTTTACTTTTAGAGGGTTGACTTAGTAGTTTTTAAAGTAAAAGAACTGTTTAACTTAGGGCTATGCCCTACAAAAGGCCCTATTAAGGGCTATTGGTAGTTTAGTATTAGATTAGGGGGTGTTTTATTTTGGGAGGGTTTTTTTATTTTCAAAGGGATTAGGTTTAATTTTTTTTTATTTTTGATACTTTGGTTTATTATTTTATGTAATGTTAGACTTTTTGATTTTTTTTAATCTTAGGGTTTTTTTTATTTTTAAGTAATGTTAGTTTTTTTATTTCAATTGTAGCTTAGTATTTTTTAATTTAGCTAATTAGGGTTAATTTAGCTGGTGTTAGGTTAGGGGGCTTAGTAATTTAATTAGTTATTTGCGTTGTGTGGGTTTGGCGGATTAGGGGTTAATAGTTTTATTAGCTTTATTGCGATGTGGGTTAATGGCGGATTAGGGGTTTATACATTTATTAGATTTATTGCAATGTGGGTTAATGGCGGATTAGGGTTTAATACATTTATTAGTTATTGTGGTAGGGGATTGCGGTTGACAGGTAGATAGATATTGCGCATGCGTTAGGTGTTAGTTTATATTTTTAGGCAGTTACGGGAGTTACGGTGCTCACATTTTTAGGCCAAAGCTTGCTGCGTCTACCTATGTGTGGCGATGAGAAAATGGAGTAAAATTTCTCCATTTTCTTTGCGCAAGTCCTTGCGCTGAATATGTGATACCGATTTGTTCTATGCTAGCTTATGGGAGTAAAAATTGCGGGCGACGGGTGAAATATACATGACACATTTATATGCGGCGCTGTATATGTGATACCAAAACCGCGTAAAAAACGGTGTTGCCGCCTTTTGCAGGCGACGTTGCATATGTAATCTTGCCCCTGGTATGTGCAGGCACAGTCATGTTATTTTCCTATTCAGTTTAAGTACGTTCTATGAAATTTCACTGAAATCTTATGAGATCACAGCAAAGGCAAAGCATTACTGCAGCATTGCTGATGCTGATTGGCTATTGTTTTTTTTTTATATATGTTTATTTTTTTTCAACTTGCAGCTAGACAGCAGCATAAGTATAACTGTTTAGAAAGCACTTTTTTACATAGGGATGTTCAGGTGATATTTTCTTGTCATCTTTTTACAGTTATGCTGCATCAATTTCATGTGATTTAGCATATACGTTTTATGCCCCTTTAAGGGAAAAGAAGATGGCTGGGCTTTCACACTTAATACATATACATGTGCAAATGAGAATTTATGCTTAAATCTTATAAATGTGTATTATTGAATGATTTGTTAGCAAGGATCCTTTTGAACTGGGGGAAAAGTAAACCATAAAACAATATACTCGTATGATAGAGTAAAGCTGCATTAGTCATTGCAAAATTCTTCTAAGATTTGAAGTTACATTATAACGTAGCTTACAATGCGTGGTTAAAGGGACATGAAACCCAATTTGTTTTTCTTTCATGATTCAGACAGAGCATATAATTACAACTTTCCATTTGACTTATGTTTTCTAATTTGCTTTGTTCTTTTAGTATAATTTGTTGAAAAGCATACACAGTTAAGCTCAGAAGCTGGGAGCTAGCTGCTGATTGGTGGCTGTACATATATGCCTCTTGTGATTGGTTTACCAACGTGCTCAATTAGCTCCCAGTAGTGCTTTGTTTCTCCTTCAATAAAGGATTCCAAAAGAGTGAAGCAAAATTGATAAGGTGAATACATGCTTCATCTAAATTAAGAAAGAAAAAAAAATGTTTTTTTATATCACTTTAATATCTCTTTAAACTCTTAAAATAGCTTTTGCTTTCTCAATAATCTTATTTTTAGCACTTCATTTTGTTCCTCTTGTTGTGCTTTGTAATAGACTTCAAACATTTGGCTGAACGGTTGCATGAATTATATAGGAACACTTTAAAAGTTTCATGATGTCTTTAAATGACTTTGAGATACTTGCTCAGTAGTGATGTTGCAAACTGAAAATTTTCCGTTAGCGAACGGCGGACTCGAACTTCCGCAACTGTTCATGAACGGGCGAACCGGGCGAACTGCCATTGACTTCAATAGGCAGGCGAATTTTAAAACCCACAGGGACTCTTTCTGGCCACAATAGTGATGGAAAAGTTGTTTCAAGGGGACTAACACCTGGACTGTGGCATGCCGGAGGGGGATCCATGGCAAAACTCCCACGGAAAATTACATAGTTGATGCAGAGTCTGGTTTTAATCCATAAAGGGCATAAATCACCTAACATTCCTAAATTGTTTGGAATAACGTGCTTTAAAACATCAGGTATGATGTTGTATCGATCAGGTAGTGTAAGGGTTACGCCCGCTTCACAGTGACAGACCAAACTCCCCGTTTAACGCACCGCAAACAACAGCAAACAGTCCATTTGCACAACCACGAGATAGATAGATTTGATAGATACATAGATACATAGATTAGATAGATAGATCAATAGATGCAATATACATTTGATAGATACGATAGATAGTTAGATAGATTTGATAGATAAATAGATAGATTTGATAGATATATAATTTCCCAGACAGAGAATTACAAGACGTGCGGTCTTGGACCCATGGTAAGGTTCCCAGAGGCAGTTGCAGCGCCAGGGGACGTGTATATGGCATGGATTTTAGGAACCGGGAGATGGAAAAAGATGCTTGGTCGGTCCTCCTACTTCAAATTTGGGGCACTGTGCGTGCAATCTACTGTGCCACCAGATATGTGTGGTGTGTTAAGTAGTACTATTCTGATCAGTTTAATACCTGTTACTCCCCCTATCGGGGGAGGTGTATATGGCATGGATTTTAGGAACCAGGAGATGGAAAAAGATGCTTGGTTGGTTCTCCTACTTCAAATTTGGGGCACTGCGCGTGCAATCATGGCCGGACTTTTAGCCGATGGACATTTGGCCAAAACACAAGTGGCTGTCACAAAACAGTCCGGCCATGAGATAGATAGATTTGATAGATACAATGATTAGATAGATCAATAGATGCAATATACATTTGATAGATACGATAGATATTTAGATAGATTTGATAGATAAATAGATAGATTTGATAGATATATAATTTCCCAGACAGAGAATTACAAGATGTGCAGTCTGAGACCCATGGTAAGGTTCCCAGAGGCAGTTGCGGCGCCAGGGGACATGTATATGGCATGGATTTTAGGAACCGGGAGATGGAAAAAAATGCTTGGTCGGTCCTCCTACTTCAAATTTGGGCACTGCGCATGCAATCTACTGTGCCACCAGATATGAGTGGTGTGTTAAGTAGTACTATTATGATCAGTTTAATACCTGTTACTCCCCCTATCGGGGGAGGTGTATATGGCATGGATTTTAGGAACCGGGAGATGGAAAAAGATGCTTGGTCGGTCCTCCTACTTCAAATTTGGGGCACTGCGCGTGCAATCGTGGCCGGACGTTTAGCCGATGGACATTTGGCTGACGGACATTTGTCCGATGGACATTTGGCCGAAACACAAATGGCTGTCACAAAACAGTCCGGCCACCAGATAGATTTGATAGACAGATACATAGATTAGATAGAAAGATCAATAGATGCAATATACATTTGATAGATACGATAGACAGATAGATTTGATAGATAAATAGATAGATTTGATAGATAGATAATTTCCCAGACAGAGAATTACAAGATGTGCGGTCTGGGACCCATGGTAAGGTTACTTCCTTTTGCACGATCGAGTACAGGTTGGGGATTGCCTTTTGTGCAAAGAAATTTCGGCCGGGTACCTTACACTGCGGTGTCCCCTATCAGGGGATGTGTATATGGCATGGATTTTAGGAACCGGGAGATGAAAAAAGATGCTTGGTCGGTCCTCCTACTTCAAATTTGGGGCACTGCGCGTGCAATTTAATGTGCCACTAAATAGGAGTGGTGTGTTAAGTAGTACTATTCCTATCAGTTTAATCCTGTTAAGTGTCATTTTTTTTGTTTTGTTTTTGAAGCCACAAATCATTCAATTTTAGAACTCAGAGAAATACATGTTTATGACTAATCATTAGAACTTACCAAATAAACAATACTTGAATATACATAAATTCAAGAGATATAATGTTTACAAATGTTTAACAACTTTTTCTGAGCCAATTATACACACATTGGATGAATTTCTTAACCAATAGAAATGGAAGGAGGGTTATTTAAAGCCATAGGATTCAAAGGAGATCAAGCTTGACAAAGGCTGAAGTAATTTCAGCGGAAATGCGTTGCGGATCTCCTATTGTGCATCAAGAGGAAGAAAGGAAAGGATCAGCTGTAGAGCCGGCACCCTACTGCTCAAACCAGACACTCCCATACCACTAAGCCAATCAGCGCCCAAACCGGTACAGGCGCGAACTGAGAAAGAGACAGAAGTGTTTGTAGCTGGGGTTCACAGCGCATCTTCAAGATCAGCTAAAGCAGTCACATTGCTCGTCTTATTCTGGAGGCATTTACTTCTACAAGGTGACATCGGACACAGATGACAGCTCATTCCACTCCAAGAGCTGAACTTAGAAGGATCACTAAAACAGGTACCTGTAGTTTCGAGTAGATCCATCCGAGCACTAATACCCAAAAACACTATGCTACACTAAAGGAATCACGGATACCAGTAAATCAATCATATTTATCTGCACCTTTGTGGACATTTCACTGTCTTGCTGACATAGCCATATCTAACGGAAGCCTTTTTGGTATATGTACTTAGCGCATATTTTCTTAGATTATCAGTAGATAATTCTATGATAGATATTGAGATATAAATTGCTAGAAATTTTAATACAAACAGTTATAGTTGCTAACATTAGTAGCCTACAATATATGTGTGATTTTCCTTGTGTAAATGCTTTTGTAGATTACTCACATTTTTAAAAGAGATTGGCCAATCACATATTGTACTGTCTGAATTCTTGTATAAGGTGTAATTTTTATCTAGGAGATTATCATTCCATTTTTTACATATATTTTTATTTTTAGGTTCTCATTGTGACATTTTTTGAAGAATAAATTATTTTTTTACATTAACTTTAAAATCGTCTGCTCTCTTTTTCCTGGGTATTTTTGCCTGTACTGGTGCTTTATATTTTACATTGTTCTATGTGTGTCCTTTTGAAGCCACAGTGCAGCACCAGAGGCTAGAAAAATTTGGCATGTACACATGCCTGAAAAATTAGGTATTGTTGCAGCCACTGCTGTAGCAGCGGCCAGAAAAATTGATATTTGTTTCCCAGGCAGAAAGTGCCCTAAATCATTGCGGCTTGAACCCTGGTTGGTGGCGGATAAGTCACGCAAGTCATCCGGCATTTGAAGATAAAATACAACAGTGTGTGGACCATTTTTAGCCCAAGGCAGCTCATCTCATCAGGCCTTTTTTACTTGAATGTATCTCCCAATGTCAGTCCCTTCAGGATCCATCCCTCATTCATCTTAATAAAGGTGAGGTAATCTAGACTTTTTTGACCTAGGCAACTTCTCTTCTCAGTGAAAATACCTCCTGCTGCACTGAAGGTCCATTCTGACAGGACACTTGAAGCGGGGCAGGCCAGAAGTTCTATTGCAAATTGGGATAGCTCAGGCCACAGGTCAAACCTGCACACCCAGTAGTCAAGGGGTTCATCGCTCCTCAGAGTGTCGAGATCTGCAGTTAAGGCGAGGTAGTCTGCTACCTGTCGGTCGAGTCATTCTCTGAGGGTGGACCCCGAAGGGCTGTGGCGATGCATAGGATTTAAAAAGCTCCGCATGTCCTCCATCAACAAAACACGTCTGTAAAGCATCCTGTCCTTGCCGGCGTGGTCGTGGGAGTCGGAGGATTACTTTCATCTCTTCCCCTGTTAGATTCACGTTGTGCTGTGACATCACCCTTATACGCTGTGTAAAGCATACTTTTTAATTTATTTTGGAAATGCTGCATCCTTTCCGACTTGTTGTAATTCTGTAACATTTCTGGCACTTTATGCTTATACCGGGGGTCTAGTAGCATGGACACCCAGTACAGGTCGTTCTCCTTCAGCTTTTTTATACGAGGGTCCCTCAACAGGCATGACAGCATGAAAGACCCCATTTGCACAAGGTTGGATGCCGAGCTACTCATGTCCCGTTCCTCGTCCTCAGTGATGTCACTGAAGGTATCTTCTTCCCCCCAGCCACGTACAACACCATGGGTACCAGATAGGTGACAACGAGCACCCTGGGATGCCTGTTGTGGTTGGTCTTCCTTCTCCTCCTCAAAGCCACGTTCCTCCTCTGACTCCTCTTCCTCACAATCCTCTTCCAGCGTTGCCGCAGGTCTAGCAAGCGATGCTGATAAGGCTGTTTCTGGTCCTCTTCACGCTCAGGTCTAGCAAGTGATGCTGATAAGGCTGTTCCTCTTCCTCTTCACGCTCATCTACGGCCTGATCCAGCACTCTTCGCAGGGCATGCTCCAGGAAGAAAACAAATGGTATGATGTCGCTGATGGTGCCTTCGGTGTGACTGACTAGGTTTGTCACCTCCTCAAAAGGACGCATGAGCCTACAGGCATTGCGCATGAGCGCCCAGTAACCTGGCAAAAAAATTCCCAGCTCCGCAGAGGCTGTCCTAGCACCCCAGTCATATAAATACTCATTAGCGGCTTTTTCTTGTTGGAGCAGGCGGTCGAACATTAGGAGTGTTGAATTCCAACGTGTCGGGCTGTCGCAAATCAAGCGCCTCACTGGCATGTTGTTTCACCGCTGGATATCGGAAAAGTGCACCATGGCCCTGTAGGAACACCTCAAATGGCCACACACCCTCCTGGCCTGCTTCAGGATGTCCTGTAAGCCTGGGTACTTATGCACAAAGCGTTGTACGATCAGATTACACACATGTGCCATGCACGGCACATGTGTCAACTTGCCCAATTTCAATGCCGCCACCAAATTACTTCCGTTGTCAGAAACCACTTTGCCGATCTCCAGTTGGTGTGGAGTCAGCCACTGATCCACCTGTTCAGGGCGGACAGGAGTGCTGGTCCGGTGTGACTCTCTGCTTTCAGGCAAATCAACCCCAAGACGGCATGACACTGCCATATCCGGGATGTGGAATAGTACCTGCAGAGCTGGGGGGGTGCCGTTGATGTGGAGCAAGATGCAGCAGCAGAAGAGGACTCAGCCGAGGAGGTTATGGAAGAGGATGGAGTAGGAGGAGTAGAGGAGGTGGCAGCAGGCCTGCCTGCAAGTCGTGGCGGTGTCACCAACTCTTCCTCTGCAGAGCCACGCATTCCATGCTTGGCAGCCGTCAGCAGGTATACCCAATGTGCAGTGTAGGTGATATACCTGCCCTGACCATGCTTTGCAGACCAGCTATCAGTGGTCATATGGACCCTTGCCCCAACACTGTGTGCCAGACATGCCATTACTTCCTTTCACACAATCGAGTACAGGTTTGGGATTGTCTTTTGTGAAAAGAAATTCCGGCCGGGTACCTTCCACTGCGATGTCCCAATAGCTACAAATTTTTAGAACGCCTCAGACTCCACCAGCTTGTATGGTAAAAGCTGGCGGGATAAGAGTTCAGACAAGCCAGCTGTCAGACGCCGGGCAAGGGGTTACTTTGTGACATTGGCTTCTTACTCTCAAACATGTCCTTGCCAGACACCTGACTGTGGGCAGATGAGCAGGAACTGCTCTGGAAGAGAGACAGAGTGGTGGATGGTTGAGAGGGGGCAAGGAGGACAGCAGTGGTTGACATGGCTGAAGATGCTGGACCAGGAGGAGGATGGTGGTTTTGAGTTTGTGTGCTGCTTCTACTCATGTGTTGATCCCATAAGCATTTGTGATGTGCGATCAGGTGCCTTCGCAAAGCAGTTGTACCTAGGTGGGTGTTGCACTTCCCACGACTCAGTTTCTTTTGGCACAGGTTGCAAATGGCATCGCTGTTGTCAGAGGCAGACACACAAAAAAATGCCACACTGCTGAGCTCTGTGATGACGGCATTCTGGTGGTGGCAACAGCATGCGTTGATTGGCGTGCTGTCTGGCTGACCCAGGGTGCCGATGCATGCTTTCTGACTGTGCCACTAGCTCCTTGCGACGACCTCCCCCTGCTTCCAACTTGTCTCCTCCTCCTCCTCTCTCTCTCCCCATCTGAACATTCCCCCTGTTCTTCTCTTCTAGCGGGCACCCACGTGACATCCACGGACGCATCGTCATCATCAACTGCTTCACTTGTATCTGACAAATCAACAAAGGAAGCAGCAGCGGGTACAACATCATCAGCTTCACACCTTACGTCCATGTCTGTAATGCTGCCTGACTGAGACATATCACTGTTATCTACATCCTCTGTCAATGATGATTGCGCATCACTCATTTCTTCCAACTGATGTGTAAAAAACTCCTCTGACAGATCAAGTGAAGTGGCTGTGGTGCTAGTGTTGGTGGTGGCAGCAGGCGGGTGAGTGGTGGTAACTTGAGAGGTGCCTGAAGATAAGCTGGAAGAGGATGGTGCATCAAGGTTCAGAGTGGAAGCTATAGAAGATTGGGTGTCCTGTGTTAAAAAGTCAACTATGTCCTCCTCAGAACTTTTCAAGTTCATGGTACGTGGCCTCTGAACACTGGGCATTATTCTATGGCCAAAGGGAATCACAGCACCACGACCATGACGGCACCTGTGGGGTGGCCTGCCTCTGCCTGTCATTTTTTTTTTAAATGTACACTTACACTACTATTAAACAAGATATGAGTTATTCCACTGGGCAAGTGGGCACAGTATACGGTGTGAGCCTGGCGTACACACACTGGCAGGCAGGCAACTGCAATTAGACTACACAAGTAGACTGATGTTTCACAGTCAAATTTTTTTTTTAAATTATTTACACTACTGTTACACCAGATATGAGTGGTGGCAGTGGGCCGGGCACACACGTTGGCAGGCTGGCAACTGCAATTAGATTACACTAGCAGACTGATGTTTCACAGTCAAAAAAGTTTTTTATTTTTAAATTATTTACATTACTGTTACACCAGATATGAGTGGTGGCACTGGGCAAGTGGGCCTGGCACATACGCTAGCAGGCAAGCAACTGCAATTAGATTACACTAGCAGACTGATGTTTCACAGTCACTTTTTTTTTAATTATTTACACTACTGTTACACCAGATATGAGTGGTGGCAATGGGCAAGTGGGCCTGGCACACACACTGGCAGGCAGGCAACTGCAATTCGATTACACTAGCAGACTGATGTTTCACAGGCAAATCATTTTTTTTTTAATTATTTACACTACTGTTACACCAGATATGAGTGGTGGCACTGGGCAAGTGGGCCAGGCACACACGTTGGCAGGCAGGCAACTGCAATTAGATTACACTAGCAGACTGATGTTTCACAGTCAAAAAAGTTTTTTATTTTTAAATTATTTACATTACTGTTACACCAGATATGAGTGGTGGCACCGGGCAAGTGGGCCTGGCATACATGCTAGCAGACAGGCAACTGCAATTAGATTACACTAGCAGACTGATGTTTCAAAGTCAAAAAAGTTTTTTTTTTTAATTATTTACACTACTGTTACACCAAATATGAGTGGTGGCACTGGGCAAGTGGGCCGGGCACCCACGTTGGCAGGCAGGCAACTGAAATTAGAATTACACTAGCAGACGGATGTTTCACAGTCAAATTTTTTTTTTTTTAAATTATTAACCTTACTGTTACACCAGATATGAGTGGTGGCACTGGGCAAGTGGGCCTGGCACACACGCTAGCAGGCAAGCAACTGCAATTAGATTACACTAGCAGACTGATGTTTCACAGTCAAAAAAGTTTTTTTTTAAATTATTTACACTACTGTTACACCAGATATGAGTGGTGGCACTGGGCAAGTAAGCCTGGAACACACACTGGCAGGCGGGCAACTGCAATTAGATTACACTAGCAGACTGATGTTTCACAGTCAAAAATTTTTTTTTTAAATTATTTACACTACTGTTACACCAGATATGAGTGGTGCCACTGGGCAAGTGGGCCTGACTGGCACACAGGCTAGCAGGCAGGCAACTGCAATTAGATTACACTAGCAGACTGATGTTTCAAAGTCAAAAAAGTTTTTTTTTTTAATTATTTACACTACTGTTACACCAAATATGAGTGGTGGCACTGGGCAAGTGGGCCGGGCACCCACGTTGGCAGGCAGGCAACTGAAATTAGAATTACACTAGCAGACGGATGTTTCACAGTCAAATTTTTTTTTTTTTAAATTATTAACCTTACTGTTACACCAGATATGAGTGGTGGCACTGGGCAAGTGGGCCTGGCACACACGCTAGCAGGCAAGCAACTGCAATTAGATTACACTAGCAGACTGATGTTTCACAGTCAAAAAAGTTTTTTTTTTTTTTTAATTATTTACACTACTGTTACACCAGATATGAGTGGTGGCACTGGGCAAGTAAGCCTGGAACACACACTGGCAGGCGGGCAACTGCAATTAGATTACACTAGCAGACTGATGTTTCACAGTCAAAAATTTTTTTTTTAAATTATTTACACTACTGTTACACCAGATATGAGTGGTGCCACTGGGCAAGTGGGCCTGACTGGCACACAGGCTAGCAGGCAGGCAACTGCAATTAGATTACACTAGCAGACTGATGTTTCAAAGTCAAAAAAGTTTTTTTTTTTAATTATTTACACTACTGTTACACCAAATATGAGTGGTGGCACTGGGCAAGTGGGCCGGGCACCCACGTTGGCAGGCAGGCAACTGAAATTAGAATTACACTAGCAGACGGATGTTTCACAGTCAAATTTTTTTTTTTTTAAATTATTAACCTTACTGTTACACCAGATATGAGTGGTGGCACTGGGCAAGTGGGCCTGGCACACACGCTAGCAGGCAAGCAACTGCAATTAGATTACACTAGCAGACTGATGTTTCACAGTCAAAAAAGTTTTTTTTTTTTTTTAATTATTTACACTACTGTTACACCAGATATGAGTGGTGGCACTGGGCAAGTAAGCCTGGAACACACACTGGCAGGCGGGCAACTGCAATTAGATTACACTAGCAGACTGATGTTTCACAGTCAAAAATTTTTTTTTTAAATTATTTACACTACTGTTACACCAGATATGAGTGGTGCCACTGGGCAAGTGGGCCTGACTGGCACACAGGCTAGCAGGCAGGCAACTGCAATTAGATTACACTAGCAGACTGATGTTTCACAGTCAAAAAATATTTTTTTTTTTATTATTTACACTACTGTTATACCAGATATGAGTGGTGGCACTGGGCAAGTGGGCCGGACACACACGTTGGCAGGCAGGCAACTGCAATTAGATTACACTAGCAGACTGATGTTTCACAGTGAAAAAAGTTTTTTTTTAAAATTATTTACAGTACTGTTACACCAGATATGAGTGGTGGCACTGGGCAAGTGGGCCTGGCACACACGCTGGCAGGCAGGTAACTGCATTAGATTACACAAGCAGACTGATGTTTCACAGTCAAAAAAGTTTTATTTTTTTAAAATTATTTACACTACTGTTACACCAGATATGAGTGGTGGCACTGGGAAAGTGGGCCTGGCTGGCACACATGCTAGCAGGCAGGCAACTGCAATTAGATTACACTAGCAGACTGATGTTTCACAGTCAAAAAAGTTTTTTTTTTTAATTATTTACACTACTGTTACACCAGATATGAGTGGTGGCACTGGGCAAGTGGGCACAGTACACGCTGTAAGCCTGACACACACGCTGGCAGGCAGGCAACTGCAATTAGATTACACTGGAAAAAAAAAGCAGCCCTAAAAAGTGCTTTTTGGGGTGCTGTCCTTACAGCAGAGATCAGATGAGTCCTTCAGGACTGTAGTGGACACTGAATACACTAGCCTAGCTATCAATTTCCCTATTAAATCAGCAGCAGCTATACTGTCCCTCCTCTCACTAAGAAAGCAGCTTCCAAATGAATCTAAAATGGCTGCTGTCCAGGAGCTGGGAGGGTCTGGGAGGGAGTGTCTGCTGCTGATTGGCTGGAATGTGTCTGCAGACTGTGAGATACAGGGTCAAAGTTTACTCAATGATGACGAATAGGGGGCGGATCGAACATCGCATATGTTCGCCCGCCGCGGTGAACGCGAACAAGCTATGTTCGCCGGGAACTATTCGCCGGCAAACAATTTGCGACATCACTATTGCTCAGTTGCATGTAACCGCTATATATATATTCTTCTGTATTTAAGGATTTATAGTACAATGATTACTTTGCTACAGTCATACTTTATAAAGTAATTATTAAAACATTTTAACATGCAAATTAATGTATTACGTTGTTGATATAAATTGGAAAACTGCAATATTGTTTTGTTCTTATCATTGGTGGTATCAAAGAGAACTTTATAAATTACATCAGACGTGATGTGATGAATGAGATCACTGATATTAAAAACATCTCAACCAGTGCTGCATACAGAGGTGGTAAACACAAGAACTGTAAAATAATTAAAGAGACAGTCAAGTCAAAATTAAACTTTTATGATTCAGTTATGAAAGTTAATTTGTTCTCTTGGTATTCTTTGTTGAATACTCAACCTGTGTAGGCTCATATGCTAATTTCTAAGCTGTTGAAGGTTGCCTCTTATCTCAGTGCTTTCTGACAGTTTTTCATAGTTAGACACTACTAGTATATGTGTGTCATATAGATAATACTATGCTCAATCCTGTAGAGTTTTATGAGTCAGCACTGATTGGCTAAAATGCAAGTCTGTCAAAAATACTGTGATAGAAACATAGAAACATAGATATTGACGGCAGATAAGAGCCATAGGCCCAGCAAGTCTGCCCGACCTTACCTAACAGTATAAACGTATCTAGTTCGTAGGATAGCCTTATGCTTGTCCCATGCATTTTTAAAGTCCCCCACAGTGTTTGTTGCTACTACCTCTTGAGGAAGTTTATTCCATAAATCAATCACTCTTTCTGTAAAGAAGTGCTTCCTCAAATTACTCCTGATAAGAAGGCAGTCTGCAGAGGCTTAGATACAAGGTAATCACAGCGGTAAAAAGTAAATTAATGTTGCAGTTTTAGCTACGCAAAACTGGGGAATGGGTAATAAAGAGATTATCTATCTTTTTAAACGATAACATTTTCAAGTAGACTGTCCCTTTCCTAGGACATGCATAAGGCTTTCATTAGAAATAAGAAAGTTTACATTGCACACATATTATAGGTAGCAGGGGCGGAACTACTAGTGGTGCAGCAGGTGCAGTTACACCGGGGCCCAAGTGGGGAAGGGGGTCCATCAAGCAGCGGCAGAAAAGCAGCAGAATGCTGTGTATGTCTGGCAGTTTCATGCTGCACTGTCAGCTCCCTTTGCCATGCATGTACCAGCCACAGCTTCAAGTGTAGAGCAGCATTAGCAGGGCTCTGCATAAGGGTGTAGCTGCACATGGATCTTGATGATTGCCCTCCCAATGCGGTATGCAGTGCCTCCTCATGATATCTCTACTAGCGTTATCATAATCTTCTAGGGGGCTACTGTGCTTTGCAATTTTCCTTCTCCTTAGTGCCACAAGCTGTGCCATTCCAAAGATACTATCTCCCTGTCTGAGTGTGATGTGGTGCTGACAGCCTCTGCTCAAGTCAACACGCGGCACGCAGTTGAATTTTCAGGCAGAACGCGTAAGACCTAGTCCTTTCACTCCTGGTTTCATGGATTGCTTTTGACCTTAATAAATCTGAACTTGTGTTTACCTCCTTGCATCCGTGCCTGCATTTCTGTTGTTACAGAACATAACAGGGAACCAAGGTCAGAGGGATCAGAGGGAAGGGTGTGAGTGCTTTTTTAACCAATGCCTGTTTATTTTTAAAGGAATCCTGTCTCTTTGTTGTGTATTGCTAGCAGAACACAGAACGTTACTTAACGCCTTAATTCTCTCCTAGATGTGATGGGCTTTTGTTATACTTAATTGTAAGGTAGCGTGTGGGTATATATATATATATATATATGTATATATATATATATATATATAAATATATATATATATATATATATATATATATATACTTAGTGTTCATTACATGGGATGCTTTAAACATTGTATATTATATATTATAAATAATGTAGATCATGTCAATTTTTTCATGTATTTATATAATCCTTTGAATTGGTCTGTTTAGTAACTTAGTTATATTTCACTATACAGCACTTTCGTTTTATATTGGGCATTTTAAAATTGTAAGGAGAGTAGGTATAGTAATCACCTTTTGACACACCTTGTTGAATTTTTTATATTGATTGAATTTTAACCAATGAGATGTATCCTACTTCCTTAAATAGGTTGTGAGGGTCAAAACATGTCAGCCGTATTGCACAAGTGATTGTGTCTCACTCACTGTTCCCATGGATGTTGTGGATATTTTTAAAATTTTGTATTAAAGTTTGGAACTTTTAAATTCTATCTCGTCTGCTGCATTCTGCCTTTGTTTCTTATATATATATATATATATATATATATATATATATATATATATATATATATATATATATGTGTGTGTGTGTGTCTATATGTATATATATATATATATATATATATATATATATCAATAAATATATATTTATTCATAATTTACTTTGGCACAGTGTTAATAATTGTTTATATTTGATATATATATATATATGTGTGTGTGTGTGTATAGATATATATATATTTACAGTATATAAAAAAAATAAAAAAAAAAATAAATAAAAAAAAAACAAAGGTAAACACAGCCCCATAAGACATCACAAAATCTTAACGATCTAATCAATCTTATGGCAGTCAGTAAACAGCTCTCCATCAACATCCACACATATTGCTAACTTATTTTGATCTTCTTAGTGAGGCACCTAAAAGTGTCATAACAAATAATTTGCTATCATCCATATCACACCCCTCTCATCGTGATTGGCTGATTAGATCACACCCCCGTTCTGATTGGTCCCAACAGGCACATTGGTAAACAGACCTCTATCAGAAACCTCACCTCCCACTTCATCGGCAAGGGAGGGGGGGCGGGCTCACGGCTCCACCGCAGTGCACACTCTCAACATATAGCAAACTGTCAGGCTCAATCATCGAAAACAACCAGCTCATAATATCAGCTCATAACGTTATTAACAGTCAGCTCACAATGTTATAAACCATCAGCTCACAATGTTACCCTCCTAACCGCACTGGGCCGTTCCTGTTAACGTGTCACTGTCACCCCCCCATACTGATTGGATCACAGTACTCACTATAATCAAATGTATACGAATCAGGCTACTACCCAGAAGAAAATGAACCTACCCACCTATATGCGCCAAACAACATCATCCCTACTATTAGCCACACACAATTGTGAGTGATAATGTTAATCCTATACATGCTCCTGACAATTTGGAGCCCAACCACACATCCAGTGCCAAACCTATTGAGACGTAGCCTTATCTCACCTCTGGATAAGGTGCCAAAAAGTGTACCACCTATCAACAAGTACTTGATACCAAAGTGCCTGCTTAGCAGTTCAACAGTCCCTGCCCCGCCATCACAGGCTCAGGGCTTCCAACTAATGCAGGCATAACGATTACTTAATAATATTAAATGATCACACCAAAAGATTCCTAAGATGAGTATATTAAAATGGACACTCAGTTACCCTTGTCCTTGTCTGGACGAATAGCAGCTTATAAGATGATCTTATTACCAAAAATTCTATATGTCCTTCAAAATATTCCTTTGATTTTGAGAAAGAACGATTTAAGTTTATTCAACTCACAACTCCGGTTTTTCCTGTGGCAAGGTAGGAAATCCAGAATATCACTTGCAAAACTCTCCCTTCCAATAGGATCCGGAGGCCTGGCTTTACCTGATTTACGAGTATATAATTATGTATTCTTGGTCCGTATTCTAGCAGATTGGATTTTTGCTCATAATTATGTTACAAATAATGACTTAGAGACCAGTATTTTGTACCCTTTTTCACCTATTGCGTTGATTCATCTCGACACTACTCATATCCCACCCCAAGTTAAACGCTATAGATCTATTTATAATATAATTTTAGCTTGGAGAAAGATATGTACTTTGCTAGGAATAGAACATCGGGTGTCGAGTTTCCTAGGTTTTTTGGGGAACCCACAATTTCAGTTAGGAACACCATCCTCAATCTTTTTAGAGTGGAAGACCCAAGGGCTTGTGAATGTTCTTCAGATACTTGATATAAAAAAAAGATGTGTGAAATCATTTGATGCTATTAGGGTGGAATTCAATATCTCCCAGAAAAACTTTTTTGCCTATCTTCAGGCTAGACACTATGCTATGAAGTTAGTGAATGAGTATGGCTGGAATTGGTCATTGGGGCGCATAGAAAACTGGTTCATTCTGGCAAAAAATAGACTCATGTCAATTTCTCCATGCTATTTGATTATTGTCTCCGACAAGGGCACAATTAATCTTGATAAAATTGCTATTAATTGGGCCACATTGATATCTCAGGAAGTAGAATCTAAAATACCTTCTCTCTCAATTCGAAAGGTTACTCAAACAACCCTTTCTGCCACATGGAGAGAATCTCATTTGAAGTTGTTACACATGACATATTTTACACCAGAAAAAGGAACGAAATGCGGCAGCACGAACTTTATTACATGTCCCAAATGCTCGTTTCCCTCCGCAAACCTCCTGCACATGTTATGGACCTGCCCTAAAATTAAAAACGTATGGTCCAAAGTCCAATTTTGGCTTTGCAAGATACTAAAGCTCTCATCATTAAATTTGATAGGCAGACACATAATTTTTCTCTTTCCTGACCCAGAAGATAGACAACTCAATGTGTAGTTTATTAATATAACTATATTGGCTGTTAGATATCTTATCTTTAAAAAATGGAAAACGCTTACGGTCCCTAGTATATCAGAAATTAAAAACTGTTTAAAAAAACAATGCATTCTTGAACAATATAATATTAGTGCTGATAATGATGTCCATGTTGTTAAATTCTTTCTCAAATGGTCAGCATTTATAAAAGTTTTTTCTCCCACGGAAATTGAATATTTGATACATCCCTTACGTAATTCTGAACTAGTTCTGCTGGGGAGATGGTGAAGGGGTGTTTCCTTTTTCTTTTTTTTTTTTTTTTGTTGTGCTTATTTTGTTTATTTTGTTGTTTGGGGGTATTGTGCTGTTTTTCTATGTAAAAATAAAAACCCAACAAGGTATAGAGTATCACGAAGCATAATATTATTATCTGGGTTATTCTTTTTCTTTGTATAAGACACATCCAAAGAGTTGATGGGTACCTATAACATAGTATTGAATGTGGAATAATTTATATACTATATGTACACTTGTTATACCCAAGCTATGGTTTGGAAAAAGTTCTACTTTTGTTCTTATTTAATGTCTATGTTTCTTTTACTACTTTTTGATTGTTATGGGTCCTTGTTGGATATAAATAAATATTTGAAAAAAAAAAAAATGGACACTCAGTAACTGATCTCAAGTTTCGCCTGATTGATCACATACCAAATCTCAGACGTGGTGGAAGTAGGGCTAAAATTCTACTCCAGAAAGAGGCCCGCTGGATTCATGAGTTGGGGACACTGGCACCCAGAGGCCTGAATGTACAATCTGGATGGCAAGCCTTCCTGGGATAATAGTTGTCCTAGTCCTATTCTGTGGCCTATAGCCAATAAGTCTGAGGGGGCTGTGTTTACCTGTGTATCGAGTCAGTAGGGCTAGTAGCATTATTTATGTTTCCATGGCAAAGACTTGGTTTAGCCTATTAGGAATAAGGGGCGGTTTTTGCAATTCTTGCAATTATACTACGATTACATGGAAGAATCCATTTTAACTCTGAGGGGTATAGATGCGTTTATTGGATATAATTATATGTTAAATGGATCAGTGCCATTAGTTTTTTTATTTTCACATTTATTGATGCATACGAAGAATAGCACATATGATGAGTGTTACACATTTTACAACACGCATATGAGAGTTTTAATAACTTTGTTACACTAAGAGATGTCTAAACTATATGATGGTTTAGTCTTTGTGTTTTGCACACGGTCTCCAATGATTGGAGGCTTACTAGGGGAGGAATTGTTACGCCTTTATAAGTTTGTTCACTTGCACTGTATGTATGTCAGAAGAACGGACGCTATATGTCCCAAAACGTCACTTAATAAATTTCTAGTTTGATGGCAGAAGACCAGTGAGTGCTTTGAATTATTTGCTAATATATATATATATATATATATATATATATATATATATATATATATATATACAGGGAGTGCAGAATTATTAGGCAAGTTGTATTTTTGAGGATTAATTTTATTATTGAACAACAACCATGTTCTCAATGAACCCAAAAAACTCATTAATATCAAAGCTGAATAGTTTTGGAAGTAGTTTTTAGTTTGTTTTTAGTTTTAGCTATTTTAGGGGGATATCTGTGTGTGCAGGTGACTATTACTGTGCATAATTATTAGGCAACTTAACAAAAAACAAATATATACCCATTTCAATTATTTATTTTTACCAGTGAAACCAATATAACATCTCAACATTCACAAATATACATTTCTGACATTCAAAAACAAAACAAAAACAAATCAGTGACCAATATAGCCACCTTTCTTTGCAAGGACACTCAAAAGCCTGCCATCCATGGATTCTGTCAGTGTTTTGATCTGTTCACCATCAACATTGCGTGCAGCAGCAACCACAGCCTCCCAGACACTGTTCAGAGAGGTGTACTGTTTTCCCTCCTTGTAAATCTCACATTTGATGATGGACCACAGGTTCTCAATGGGGTTCAGATCAGGTGAACAAGGAGGCAATGTCATTAGATTTTCTTCTTTTATACCCTTTCTTGCCAGCCACTCTGTGGAGTACTTGGACGCGTGTGATGGAGCATTGTCCTGCATGAAAATCATGTTTTTCTTGAAGGATGCAGACTTCTTCCTGTACCACTGCTTGAAGAAGGTGTCTTTCAGAAACTGGCAGTAGGACTGGGAGTTGAGCTTGACTCCATCCTCAACCCGAAAAGGCCCCACAAGCTCATCTTTGATGATACCAGCCCAAACCAGTACTCCACCTCCACCTTGCTGGCGTCTGAGTCGGACTGGAGCTCTCTGCCCTTTACCAATCCAGCCACGGGCCCATCCATCTGGCCCATCAAGACTCACTCTCATTTCATCAGTCCATAAAACCTTAGAAAAATCAGTCTTGAGATATTTCTTGGCCCAGTCTTGACGTTTCAGCTTGTGTGTCTTGTTCAGTGGTGGTCGTCTTTCAGCCTTTCTTACCTTGGCCATGTCTCTGAGTATTGCACACCTTGTGCTTTTGGGCACTCCAGTGATGTTGCAGCTCTGAAATATGGCCAAACTGGTGGCAAGTGGCATCTTGGCAGCTGCACGCTTGACTTTTCTCAGTTCATATGCAGTTATTTTGCGCCTTGGTTTTTCCACACGCTTCTTGCGACCCTGTTGACTATTTTGAATGAAACGCTTGATTGTTCGATGATCACGCTTCAGAAGCTTTGCAATTTTAAGAGTGCTGCATCCCTCTGCAAGATATCTCACTATTTTTGACTTTTCTGAGCCTGTCAAGTCCTTCTTTTGACCCATTTTGCCAAAGGAAAGGAAGTTGCCTAATAATTATGCACACCTGATATAGGGTGTTGATGTCATTAGACCACACCCCTTCTCATTACAGAGATACACATCACCTAATATGCTTAATTGGTAGTAGGCTTTCGAGCCTATACAGCTTGGAGTAAGACAACATGCATAAAGAGGATGATGTGGTCAAAATACTCATTTGCCTAATAATTCTGAACTCCCTGTATATATATATATCTATATATATATATATATATATATATACATATATATATATATATATATATATATATACATACATATTCAGTGCATATCTAAAAAAAATGGTGATATGCTTTTATGCAAATGTGGGATGTCTTGAGGGGCCCAAAA
Organism: Bombina bombina; assembly: GCF_027579735.1. Classification (NCBI taxonomy): domain Eukaryota; kingdom Metazoa; phylum Chordata; class Amphibia; order Anura; family Bombinatoridae; genus Bombina; species Bombina bombina. Next base: position 140,089,205 of record NC_069501.1, on the reverse strand, counting down.
AAATTGTTGCACCAGGGCCCTCTGTTCATTAGGTCCGCCACTGATAGGTAGACTTGATGGGATGTTTGGTTCTTATCTGGGATCAAATTCTATGTTTCTATATTATTACCCAGCTTTGTACAATGCTAAAGATTTATAGACAGAAATTTTATCTGTGGTATTGAAAAACATCAGCAGTCTATACTATAAATTAATATTTTTATCTCTACATAATATTTATCAAAATGCTGTGCAATATACTCTTTAACTTTTAGAAAATAGAATGCTATATCTCAACTCTGTGCTCTAATTTGAATATCTAAGAGTCTAAAATTGTAATCTAAGGATCTAAAAAAGTGTGCTGAGTAGATTATCCATCCTTTTTTGAGATAGGAGCAAAACTTCACTATATCAAACGGCTGGTATTTCTGATAGAATAAGTTATTTAAAAAAAAATGATATGTTATAGTATTTATTATTATATGATGTTACAAAAAGTTCAGAGGATAATATTATGTTTAGTGAAATTTCTTATCTTCTTGTGAGGATGCTAAAATAATTTTTTCACAATTTTTTTTTTATTCTGATAATTTCCCCAAAATGAGATTTGGAAGTTAGTAAGTCTTAAAGGGACATGAAATCCCCCCCCCCCCCACACACACACACATTTTTTTATTATTCAGATAGAGAATACTATTTTAAAAAAGTTTCTAATTTATTTCTATTATCAAATTTGATTAGTTCTCATGTTATTCTGTGTTGAAGAGATACCTAGGTAGGTAGCGTGCACATGCCTGAGGTACTGCATGACAGGTAATAGTGCTGCCATCTAGTGTATAACATTGTTGCAAAATAGTGCTGCAGACAGGTGCACACTCATGAGCCTAGCTTCCTGCTTTTCAAGAAAGACTAACATGAAAATGAAAACAATTTGGTAATAGAAGTAAATTGTATGCACTATCTAAATCATGAAATATTTTTTGTGTGTTTTATGTCCCTTTAATACATTTAGTTGAATGTTAACACTATACTTGTGAGGAAAAAATAATAAATATAATGGTTGCTAATATTGGAATCATCTGAACAGATTCATAAGCCCAATTTTTTATTTTATAAAAATAGTTGAACATTCTGATTTAAAGACAAGAGCTGCTGGTGCAATGCTGAATACGGAGAGCGTATTGCTCTCCGCATTCAGCAAGGTCTGTCGGTCCTGATCCGCACTGTCGGATCAGGTCCGACAGACCTTTGTTAAATAGGCCCCTATGAGGGATAGGGTTCAGAACTGTATTTTCTTTTATATAGCTGTATGTGAAAGAACTATCCTGGATTGGTTTTAATTATAATAAACTGTAAATTGCGACCAGCTGCCTTGCTGCTTTGCATCTTTAACTATATTGTGCAATCGCACCATTTGTAGATTTTGTTGTCCTCAAGAAACTTGTCTCCCAATTCAGTTGGTAAGCAAAGTCTTCTGGAGCCAATAGCCGATAGATCGACCCCAATATAAGATAAAATTGTACTAGGATTTTAATATAGTGCTAAAATACTAGCAAATAGACTGGTAGACAGTAAGAAAAAGCATAGTTATATCTGATTTTAGGGACACTCAAGTCAAAAGTAAACTTTCAATGAATCAGATAGATCATGAAATTTTAAATAACTTTCCAATTTACTTCCATTAACAAAATGTTCCCAGTCTTTTTATATTTAGACTTTTTGAGTCACCAGCTCCTACTGAGCATGTGCAAGAATTCACAGTGTATACGTATATGCATTTGTGATTGGCTGATGGCTGAGGTGGTGGACAGCAATCCGCCCAATTGAATATGATCAAGCTGATTGACACCCCCTGCTAGTGGGCGATTGGCCGTGAAGCTGCAGGGGGATGTATTGCACCAGCAGTTCACAAGAACTGCTAGTGCAATGATAAATGCCGACAGCGTTTACTGTCTGCATTTATTGATGTGCAGCGGACATGATCCTCTATATCGGATAATGCCCATCCGCACATTAATAAATGGACCCCCTAGACTAAGTTCTATTGCATTGTATTGCTATCATGCATTTGTCAATTATGCAAATCTACTGTATTTACTGGTCCTTTAAGTAAATGTGGTAAACTTTTCAACAGACACAATAAAATAAATAAAAGAATAATAATAACTTCTTACAGTAACAAGAAAATTGTATTCTTTTAACCCTTTGGAATTATCTGAATTTCTGCATTGATAACCTATAAAATGAGGTCTGATCTTCATCTAAGTAAAAATTATAGACAAACACAATCTGACTAAGCTAATAATACACAAAAAATTGTGCAACCCCAATTTCGAAAAAGTTGGGGCAGTTTTGAAAATGCAAAAAAACTAACAAAAATAATCATTTGAAAATTCAGTTCACCCTGTACTATATTGAAAACACATTATTATCACATTACTTGATGTTTTACTTTGTGAATTTAATGAAAATATACACTCATTTCAAATCTGATGACTACAACACTTTCCAAAAAAGTTGGGACAGGGGCAATTTAGGACTAATAGCAATGTGACAAGTTGATATAAGAAGGTGATGTGAAATAGGTGAGGCAATTGAGTAATCATAGTATATAGTATATAATGTGTCAGCGAAAAATCCAACACTTTGAGAACAATATTCCCCAAAGACAAATCGGTAGGAATTTGGGTATTTCACATTCTACAGTGCGTAATATAATTAAAAGATTCAAGTAATCCGGTCGAATCTAGGTGCATAAAGGGCAAGGTCAAAAACTACTTCTGAATGCGCGTGATCTCGGATCCTTCAGATATCACTGTCTCAAAAACCGTCATGAGTCTGTAATGGATATCCTGACATGGGCTCGGAATACTTTGGTAAACATTTGTCAGTCAACAACATTCACCACTGCATCCACAGATGCAAGTTAAGGCTTTACTATGCAAAGCTGAAGCCAAAGATCAACACTGTCCAGAAGCGCCGCCTACTTCTCTGGGCTCAGTCTTATCTGAGATGGACAGTAAGCAGAGTGGAATTGTGTTTTGTGGTTCGACGAGTCAACATTTCAAATATTTTTAAAAAAAACAGCTGTCGTGTTCTCCAGGCCAAAGAGGAAAAGGACCATCCAAGCTGTTATCAGCGTCAGGTCCAAAATCCAGCGTCTGTCATGGTATGGATGTGTATCAGTGCCCATGGCATGGGTAACTTGCACATCTGTGTGGGCACCATTAATGTTGAAATATATGTATACATTTTGAAGGAACATATGCTGCCATCCAGATGTCGTCTTTTCCAGGGATGCCCCTGCATTTTCCAGCAGTACAATGCCAAACCATATTCTGCACAGAAGATTATAAACCCATGGTTGCGTAAGTAGAGTGCGTGTGCTAGCATGGCCTGCCTACAGTCCTGACTTATCTCTGAATTGAGAATGTGTGGCACATTATGAAGCGCAAAAATTAAGGCAATGAAGGCCCCATACATTTGCGCAGCTGAACACATGCATAATGGATGACTGGGAGAAAATTCTGCTTGCTAAACTTAACCATCTGGTGTCTTCAGTGCCAGACTGTCCCAATTTTTTGTGTTGCAGTCATCAGATTTGAAATGAGTGTATATTTAACCACTTTGTGACCGAGGACGTGGCAGGTAGGTCCTACAAAAAACTACCCTTAACAACTAAGGACGTGCCTGGACATGCCTGGCCTGGATCGTGATCACTTCCAGGCACTTCTAGGGCATTGTAGTGATGCATCGATACTGAGGCATCACTGCAATCCCCTTTTGTACCCACTTATGCAGAGATGGTGCCGATCGTTGATGCCGATCGTTGGTGGGTGGGAGCTGTAGCAGGGCGGCAGGTGGGCAGCCCATCGATGGTCCTGGATATGGATCTCACCTCACATCCATTTTCGCGGTGCTGTGGGAGTGCTGTCGGCTGGACGGGGGCGTGTGCGCGTGCCACATTTACCCGATTGTAATTTAAATGTATGAGAAGGAGGGACAGAGAGGGGAGGGGGGGAATAAATGGCTTTGCAAGGAATCTTGGAGGGGGAGGGGTTAGGGTATTGAGGGGGGGCAGCTACACTACAGAAAATAGTTTTTTAAATACAAAAATAAATAAAACACATTATTTGGGGCATAAGTACTCAAGATGGCAGCAAATAGATACAGGGGGGAGGGTTAGAGAGAAGTATGGTGTGGATCAGGGAGGTTGGAGGCTAAGGGGAGACCCATCACTGCAGACTGAATATATATAAAAAAATACCTTTTATTTTAGTACTGGCAGACATTCTGCCAGTACTTAAGATGGCGGTGACAATTGTGAGGTGGGGGAGGGAAGAGTGCTCTCAGGTGGAAGGCTGATCTCTACACTAAATCTAAAATTAACATTGCAAGCTACCTAATTAACCCCTTTACTGCTGGGCATAATACAAGTGTGGAGGCAGAGGCATTTAGCAGCCTTCTAATTACCAAAAAGCAATGCCAAAGCCATAAATGTCTGCTATTTCTGAACAAAGGGAATCCCAGAGAAGCATTTTCAACCATTTGTACCATGATTGCACTAACTGTTTGTAAATAATTTTAGTGAAAAACCAAAAGTTGTGAAACATTTTTTTAGATTTTTTATTTGTTTGCATTTGGCTGTGAAATGGTGGAATGAAATATACCAAAATGGGCCTAGATCAATATTTGGGGTTGTCTACTACACTGCACTAAAGCTAAAATTAACCCTACAAGCTCTCTACAAGCTTCCTAATTAACACCTTCACTGTTGGGCATAATGCACGTGTGGTGCGCATAGACATTTATCGGCCTTCTAATTACCAAAAAGCAATGCCAAAGCCATATATGTCTGCTATTTCTGAACAAAGGAGATCACAGAGAAACATTTACAACCAGTTGTGTCATAATTGCACAAGCTGTTTGTAAAGCATTTCAGTGAGAAACCTAAAGTTTGTGAAAAAGTTTGTGGAAAAAGTGAACAATTTTTTTTTTTATTTTATCCCATTTGCCGGTGAAATGGTGGCATGAAATATACCAAAATGGGCCTAGATCAATACTTTGGGTTGTCTACTAATATATATATATATATATATATATATATATCCTATATTATAAAAGGCCAAGTGTTTGAAGCCGTCATGCGCAGTAGAGACAAACACTTGGCCTTGAGATAGGGAGCGTGAGGTACACAGCATACAAGCAGCTGTGAGATAGGGAGCGCGAGGTACACAAACAGCTGTGAGGTCTGCTGCGTGAGAAGCGGCCACGCGCTCCCCAGACCTCACAGCTGTTTGTGGCCGACGGGAGTGTTGCGATGGGGGCGTGGCCGGGCGTCGCGAGGGGCGTGGTCGGGCGGGTGTTGCCGCGATGGGGCGTGGCCGGGCAGGGTCCCGCGATGTGAACACAGAGCCAGAGAGGGAACAGGAGAGGGGGCGAGAGAGACAAGGGGGGGGGGGAAGAGAGACAAAGGGGGGCGGAGAGAGACAAAGGGGGGGGAAGAGAGACAAAGGGGGGGGGAAAGAGAGACAAAGGGGGGGGAAGAGAGACAAAGGGGGGGGAGAGACAAAGGGGGGGGAATGAGAGACAAAGGGGGGGGGAGAGACAAATGGGGGGGGAGAGAGGCAAAGGGGGGGGGGAGAGAGACAAAGGGGGGGGAGAGAGACAAAGTGGGGGGGAATGAGAGACAAAGGGGGGGAAAGAGAGACAAAGGGGGGGGGGGAAAGAGAGAAAAAGGGGGGGGAAGAGAGACAAAGGGGGGGGAAGAGAGACAAAGGGGGGGGGAGAGAGACAAAGGGGGGGGGGGGGAATGAGAGACAAAGGGGGGGGAAAGAGAGACAAAGGGGGGGAAGAGAGACAAAAGGGGTGGGGAAGAGAGACAAAGGGGGTGGGGAAGAGAGACAAAGGGGGGGGAAGAGAGACAAAGGGGGGGGGGGGGAAGAGAGACAAAGGGGGGGGGGAGATACAAAGGGGGGGGAAGAGAGACAAAGGGGGGGAAGAGAGACAAAGGGGGTGGGAAGAGAGACAAAGGGGGGGGAGACAAAGGGGGGGGGAAGAGAGACAAAGGGGGGGGAAGAGAGACAAAGGGGGGGGAAGAGAGACAAAGGTGGGGGGAGAGAGACAAAGGGGGTGAGAGACAAAGGGGGGGAGAGAGACAAAGGGGGGGAGAGAGACAAAGGGGGGGGGGGAGAGACAAAGGGGGGGGAGAGAGACAAAGGGGGGGAGAGAGACAAAGAGGGGGGAGAGAGACAAAGGGGGGGGGGGGAGACAAAGGGAGGGGGAGCCAAAGAGGGGGGAGAGAGAGAGTAAAAGAGGGGAGAGAGCCAAAGAGGGGGGGGAGAGCAAAAGAGGGGAGAGAGAGAGCAAAAGAGGGGAGAGAGAGAGCAAAAGAGGGGAGAGAGAGAGCAAAGGAGAGGGGGGGAGAGAAAGCAAAAGAGGGGAGAGAGAGAGCAAAGGAGAGGGAGGAGAGAAAGCAAAAGAGAGGGGGGAAGAGAGAGCAAAAGGGAGGGGGGAGAGAGCAAGGGGTGGGACCGCTGTACTGCAAAAAATGGCCCGTGTACACGGGCTTTAGTACTAGTATATATATATATATATATATATAATATATATATATACACATGTGAAGGGTTATTTAGGGATTCCTGACAAATATCAGTGTTACAACATAACTTTCACTAATTTTGAGAAAAAAAAATGGTTTGGAAATAGCAAAGTGCTACTTGTATTTATTGCCCTATAACTTGCAAAAAAAAAGCAAAGAACATGTAAACATTGAGTATTTCTATACTCAGGGCAAAATTTACAAACTATTTAGCATGGGTGTTTTTTGGTGGTTGTAGATGTGTAACAGATTTTGGGGGTCAAAGTTAGAAAAAGTGGGGGGATTTCCATTTTTTCATCATATTTTATAAAAAAATATTTATAGTAAATTATAAGATATGATTAAAATAATGGTATATTTAGAAAATTCCATTTAATTGCAAGAAAAACGGTATATAATATGTGTGGGTACAGTAAATGAGTAAGAGGAAAGTTACAGCTAAACACAAACACCACAGAAATGTAAAAATAGCCCTGTACCCAAACGGTCAGAAAATGGAAAAGTGGTCTGGTCACCCAGGGGTTTTCCATACAGTCCTAACTTTTTTAGAATTGGGGATATAGTTTTTAAATATTTATTGGTAACTTCACAGGCGTATTGTTTGTATAAGAGGAATCCAAGCATAGCATTTGCTCCACTGGCCTGCACTATTGAGATGAATGAACTACAAGAACTTAATTTCTTTAAACAGCACTGTGTGTGTTAAATACCCTTCTTTGAAGACTAAAATGGGCTTGCCCATTTTTGGCCCTGTACATGGTGGGTTTTGCTGTACTTGTGGGACATTGCAGAATACAAATATGGGTGTTTTATTGCACTAAAACTATGAGGATTATTATATTTACAATAAAAAAATGTGTGCTTGTGTTTGGAATTTATAACACTTACTTAAATTTTATTCATATTAAATTACAGGTCATATATAAATGTTTGATGCCAAAACAATCCTCTAAAAATGATATATATTACATGTAGGTATGTGAAAGAATTAAGTTATGGTTGAGTAAACATATAGCTCAAATTCTAGGTTTTGTTTATGTTTAGAACTTGGACAATTGTCTCTGTCCTTAAGGGATTCAAATTCTGATGCAATCTCTTATTTTCTTATTAAAGACAGGTTAAATAATTCTCTCCTGATGGAGAGATTTCTTTTTTTTCTTCTTTTGTATAGAACCTAATTAAAGAATGACATGTGTGTAAATGCTATATGTAGCAGTGTAGGAAAGGAAAGCTGGCAGACTACTACCATATGTTAAATAATACACCATGGAAGTTCACCAGTAGGAAATCTGACAGCCATAGAGAACTTTGTGTTTAGGTTCAAAAAACATAAATTAAATTGACAACTTAGGAGACAACCACAACAGGTAGGATATTTTTTTCTGCTGGAAAATACATTAAAAAGGACAAAAATGTAATTTCAGTTGGCATTTGGTGACTTCACAGTCTTATTCTTTGTTTAAAAGGAAGCCAAGCATAGCAATTTGCTCCACTGGCCTGTGCTATTGAGATGAATGAACTACAAGAACATAATTTCTTAAAAATCTGATCATAATTTAAAATAATGGGAAAAACATGTTAGGCAGAATACTGAATAACCTTTTTATTTTATAATGTTATTTAGTCAATGCCTTTATATAAATTTGTTGGCAATCTTTCTTCCTTCCTTCCTTCCTTCCTTCCTTTCTTTCTTTCTTTCTTTCTTTCTTTCTTCTTTTAAAGTGTGAGTGGGCGGCGGATTATGTGTTAATAGGTTTATTATAGTATTTGTGGTGTAGGATGGTGGCGGTTTAGGGGTTAATAGGTGATTTATGGGTGTTAGTATACTTTGTAAAATTTTAGTTATGAATTTTGTGAAACATTTTTATTAACTACTGGTTTCAGATGTCGGAATGGCTTGTGTCGGTATAGGATGTATTTTAAGCATTTTAGTTGGACCGCACAACCTGTAATACGGTGCTATGGAAAATCCTGCATTCAAACTTAATTTTTTTTGAGTGAGGAATGAATGTTGCGTTACAGGCTAAAATGCTTGCGGTATTGCTATACCGCCGTGATTCGTAATATGCGTTACCGGCCATTCCAGTGCAATGGCCAATTTTTCAGCGGTAATAGCCGTACCGCACCATAATGCAAAACTGGTAATCTAGGCCTCTGTTATTTAACCTTAAAGTCAAAATACAATTTTTTTTACATACAAAAAAAACGATTTTGGTGGAACTTTGTAGTAGGATGAAGATAGAAGATGCCGTCTGGGTGAAGACTTCTAGCCGTCTGGAGGACCACTTCTGCCGGCTTTGTTGAGGACATATTGCCGCTTGGATGAAGACTTCTCCCGGCTTCGTCGACGATGGATGTTGGCTCTTCAAAACTGTAAGTGGATCTTCTGGGGTTAGTGTTAGAATTTTTTTAGGGTGTATTGGGTGGGTTTTATTTTTAGCTTAGGGTTTAGGCAGAAAAGGAGCTAAATGGCCTTTTAAGGGCAATGCCCATACAAATGCCCTTTAAAGTGGTATGCTATTTAATGCTTCAGCTCAAGCATTAATTGTGCTAGATGTAAGCTTTTTGCACTCATCGGGTTGTGCTTGTATTATGAGTTTAAAGTAAACTGTTTTTGCCTATTCACTAACCCGACAAAAAAAAAGCAGAACTTAGAATATCATCAGGTATTCCCCAATAGAAGTCCATAGAGAAGAAAAAGTGGGGAAAAGAACCCACTCTCGCACAAACCCAATCACATATTCTCATGTGCGCTAATCCCACATGAAAATATGAATATTTCACATTTCAATGTTCTGTACATAACAAAAATGTTCTATTTATTCATATATATATATAGAAATGCAGGACAAGCGCCCTCCAAGGGACTTTTCAAAATCACTTTAATCAGTGTTAACGTTTTCGGACATAATATAGTCTGTCTTCAGACAAAAAAGTGTTTACACAGTACTTACCCAACACCCATTAAATACACCAAGCACACTGTGAACTGACTCAGCATCCACGCTCTCCCGGGTAGCTCCGCCTCCTGGTGGTGACGTCATCATCCCGGGCAACGTGGGCCATGCCTTATGTTATGCCACTGGCTTGTCACAGCATCTCTTGCCTTTTTAATACATTTTTTGCTTTTGTTATGTTTATTAAAGTTGTACACTGGCATGGCCCACGTTGCCTGGGATGATGACGTCACCACCAGGAGGCGGAGCTACCCGGGAGAGCGTGGCTGCTGAGTCAGTTCACAGTGTGCTTGGTGTATTTAATGGGTGTTGGGTAAGTACTGTGTAAACACTTTTTTGTCTGAAGACGGACTATATTATGTCCGAAAACGTTAACACTGATTAAAGTGATTTTGAAAAGTCCCTTGGAGGGCGCTTGTCCTGCATTTCTTTCTATTTTGTTTGCTGCACCCAGGGCATAAGGACTTTGGTTATTGGGAGTGCAATTTCCTGCTTGCTTATATATATATATATATATATATATATATATATATATATATGTGTGTGTGTGTGTGTGTGTGTATCATGTTTTTTTGTACAATATATGTCTATACCAATATATATAGATGATGTTATATATATCATATATATCTCATATATATCTCATATCTTTGAGCCTTCATAACTTTTGTGTGCAATATTTTTTTGTGAGATTTTATTAGATGGGGTTATTATGAGTGTAACTATACACATCGTAGCTTAAATCACAATTGTGCTCAAGCGATAGTGTTTACTTTCATTTCATAATACTAGCAGTAAGCCCTACAAGCTTATTTGAAAGCTACACAGATGCAAAAATGTTAAGTAAAAGCTGTTTAAATTTAAAATGAAACTGATGCAAAGTTTATGATATATTCCGCACAGGAACACACAATGATCAAAGTATGCCCACCACTTTTATTTGGAAAAAACAGGGCTTGTCCCTGCCATTGTGTTAAAAGTCTCTGACCTAGATTTGGAGTTTGGCGTTAGCCGTGAAAACCAGCGTTAGAGGCTCCTAACGCTGGTTTTAGGCTACCGCCGGTATTTGGAGTCACTCAAAATAGGGTCTAACGCTCACTTTTCATCCGCGACTTTTCCATACCGCAGATCCCCTTACATCAATTGCGTATCCTATCTTTTCAATGGGATCTTTCTAACTCCGGTATTTAGAGTCGTTTCTGAAGTGAGCGTTAGACATCTAACGTCAAAACTCCAGCCGCAGGAAAAAAGTCAGTAGTTAAGAGCTTTCTGGGCTAACGCAGGTTTATAAAGCTCTTAACTACTGTACTCTAAAGTACACTAACACCCATAAACTAACTATGTACCCCTAAACCGAGGTCCCCCCACATTGCCGCCACTCGATTAAATTTTTTTAACCCCTAATCTGCCGACCGCCACCTACGTTATACTTATGTACCCCTAATCTGCTGCCACCTAACACCGCCGACCCCTGTATTATATTTATTAACCCCTAATCTGCCCCCCACAACGTCGCCGCCAGCTACCTACAATAATTAACCCCTAATCTGCCGACCGTAAAGCGCCGCCACCTACATTATAGCTATGTACCCCTAATCTGCTGCCCCTAACACCGCCGACCCCAATATTATATTTATTAACCCCTAATCTGCCCCCCTCAACATCGCCTCCACCTGCCTACACTTATTAACCCCTAATCTGCCGAGCGGACCGCACCGCTACTATAATAAAGTTATTAACCGCTAATCTGCCTCACTAACCCTATAATAAATAGTATTAACCCCTAATCTGCCCTCCCTAACATCGCCGACACCTAACTTCAATTATTAACCCCTAATCTGCCGACCGGAGCTCACCGCTATTCTAATAAATGTATTAACCCCTAAAGCTAAGTCTACCCCTAACACTAACACCCCCCTAAATTAAATATAATTTAAATCTAACGAAATTAATTATCTCTTATTAAATAAATTATTCCTATTTAAAGCTAAATACTTACCTGTAAAATAAATCCTAATATAGCTACAATATAAATTATAATTATATTATAGCTATTTTAGGATTAATATTTATTTTACAGGTAACTTTGTATTTATTTTAACCAGGTAAAAAAGCTATTAAATAGTTAAGAACTATTTAATAGCTAAAATAGTTAAAATAATTACAAATTTACCTGTAAAATAAATCCTAACCTAAGTTACAATTAAACCTAACACTACACTATCAATAAATTAATTAAATAAACTACCTACAATTACCTACAATTAACCTAACACTACACTATCAATAAATTAATTAAATACAATTCCTACAAATAAATACAATTAAATAAACTAGCTAAAGTACAAAAAATAAAAAAGAACTAAGTTACAAAAAATAAAAAAATATTTACAAACATAAGAAAAATATTACAACAATTTAAAACTAATTACACCTACTCTAAGCCCCCTAATAAAATAACAAAGACCCCCAAAATAACAAAATGCCCTACCCTATTCTAAATTACTACATTTCAAAGCTCTTTTACCTTACCAGCCCTGAACAGGGCCCTTTGCGGGGCATGCCCCAAGAAATTCAGCTCTTTTGCCTGTAAAAAAAACATACAATACCCCCCCAAAATTACAACCCACCACCCACATACCCCTAATCTAACCCAAACCCCCCTTAAATAAACCTAACACTAAGCCCCTGAAGATCTTCCTACCTTGTCTTCACCCTACCAGGTTCACCGATCCGTCCTGAAGAGCTCCTCCGATGTCCTAATCCAAGCCCAAGCGGGGGGCTGAAGAGGTCCATGATCCGACTGAAGTCTTCATCCAAGCGGGAGCTGAAGAGGTCCATGATCCGGCTGAAGTCTTCATCCAAGCGGGAGCTGAAGAGGTCCATGATCCGGATGAAGTCTTCTATCAACGGCATCTTCAATCTTCTTTCTTCCGGATCCATCTTGCAGACCTCCGACGTGGAACATCCTCTTCTCCCGACGCCTACTAGCCGAATGACGGTTCCTTTAAGGGACGTCATCCAAGATGGCGTCCCTCGAATTCCGATTGGCTGATAGGATTCTATCAGCCAATCGGAATTAAGGTAGGAATATTCTGATTGGCTGATGGACTCAGCCAATCAGAATCAAGATCAATCCGATTAGCTGATCCAATCAGCCAATCAGATTGAGCTTGCATTCTATTGGCTGATCGGAACAGCCAATAGAATGCAAGCTCAATCTGATTGGCTGATCGAATCAGCCAATCGGATTGAACTTGATTCTGATTGGCTGATTCCATCAGCCAATCAGAATATTCCTACCTTAATTCTGATTCGCTGATAGAATCCTATCAGCCAATCGGAATTTGAGGGACGCCATCTTGGATGACGTCCCTTAAAGGAACCGTCATTCGGCTAGTAGGCGTCGGGAGAAGAGGATGTTCCGCGTCGGAGGTCTGCAAGATGGATCCGGAAGAAAGAAGATTGAAGATGCCGTTGATAGAAGACTTCATCCGGATCATGGACCTCTTCAGCTCCCGCTTGGATGAAGACTTCATCCGGATCATGGACCTCGTCAGCTCCCGCTTGGATGAAGACTTCAGCCGGATCATGGACCTCTTCAGCCCCCCGCTTGGGCTTGGATTAGGACATCGGAGGAGCTCTTCAGGACGGATCGGTGAACCTGGTAGGGTGAAGACAAGGTAGGAAGATCTTCAGGGGCTTAGTGTTAGGTTTATTTAAGGGGGGTTTGGGTTAGATTATGGGTATGTGGGTGGTGGGTTGTAATGTTGTGGGGGGGTATTGTATGTTTTTTTTACAGGCAAAAGAGCTGAATTTCTTGGGGCATGCCCCACAAAGGGCCCTGTTCAGGGCTGGTAAGGTAAAAGAGCTTTGAAATGTAGTAATTTAGAATAGGGTAGGGCATTTTGTTATTTTGGGGGTCTTTGTTATTTTATTAGGGGGCTTAGAGTAGGTGTAATTAGTTTAAAATTGTTGTAATATTTTTCTTATGTTTGTAAATATTTTTTTATTTTTTGTAACTTAGTTCTTTTTTATTTTTTGTACTTTAGCTAGTTTATTTAATTGTATTTATTTGTAGGAATTGTATTTAATTAATTTATTGATAGTGTAGTGTTAGGTTTAATTGCAACTTAGGTTAGGATTTATTTTACAGGTAAATTTGTAATTATTTTAACTATTTTAGCTATTAAATAGTTCTTAACTATTTAATAGCTATTGTACCTGGTTAAAATAAATACAAAGTTACCTGTAAAATAAATATTAATCCTAAAATAGCTATAATATCATTATAATTTATATTGTAGCTATATTAGGATTTATTTTACAGGTAAGTATTTATCTTTAAATAGGAATAATTTATTTAATAAGAGTTAATTAATTTCGTTAGATGTAAATTATATTTAACTTAGGGGGGTGTTAGTGTTAGGGTTAGACTTAGCTTTAGGGGTTAATACATTTATTAGAATAGCGGTGAGCTCCGGTCGGCAGATTAGGGGTTAATAATTGAAGTTAGGTGTCGGCGATGTTAGGGAGGGCAGATTAGGGGTTAATACTATTTATTATAGGGTTAGTGAGGCGGATTAGGGGTTAATAACTTTATTATAGTAGCGCTCAGGTCCGGTCGGCAGATTAGGGGTTATTAAGTGTAGGCAGGTGGAGGCGACGTTGTGGGGGGCAGATTAGGGGTTAATAAATATAATATAGGGGTCGGCGATGTTAGGGCAGCAGATTAGGGGTACATAGGGATAATGTAAGTAGCGGCGGTTTACGGAGCGGCAGATTAGGGGTTAATAATAATATACAGGGGTCAGCGATAGCGGGGGCGGCAGATTAGGGGTTAATAAGTGTAAGGTTAGGGGTGTTTAGACTCGGGGTACATGTTAGAGTGTTAGGTGCAGACGTAGGAAGGGTTACCGCATAGCAAACAATGGGGCTGCGTTAGGAGCTGAACGCTGCTTTTTTGCAGGTGTTAGGTTTTTTTTCAGCTCAAACAGCCCCATTGTTTCCTATGGGAGAATCGTGCACGAGCACGTTTTTGAGGCTGGCCGCGTCCGTAAGCAACTCTGGTATCGAGAGTTGAAGTTGCCATAAAAATGCTCTATGCTCCTTTTTTGGAGCCTAACGCAGCCTTTATGTGGACTCTCAATACCAGAGTTATTTTTATGGTGCGGCCAGAAAAAAGCCGGCGTTAGTTTTTCGGGTCGTTACCGACAAATCTCCAAATCTAGCCGTCTATATTTTAGCTTCAGCAGAAATGCCAAAAACTGCAAATCAGGGACATATATGTGGCAAGGTTAAGTGTGTGAAGCCTGCTGTGTCATCTTTCAGTTTTCAAGACTACAAAGTTCAACATTTTCAGATATAAATTACTGGAAAATGTGGCAAAATAATAATGAAAGCATATTGCAAAGCTGGTTTACTACACATAGTGAAGCATTTTATAATATAATCTTAAAATATTTACGGTCCCTTTAAGTGAAAGACAGAGGGTCTATTTATAAAAGGATTGCCAGGTTCACAAAGAACTCACAGTTCAGTCTCACTTGTCTTGCAATGTGGAATGAACCTCACTGTGCAGAGGAGTGGCAATGTGCCTTCAATAGAAAAGTATGGACTCTCTGCCTTTGACCAGTCCAAGCACATTGCTGGTGAATACAAATCTCAGCAGTATGAAGGGACAGGTTTTAAAAACATGTTTACATAACATATGATGTGCATTTCATAAACATAAAATAGTTTATGTTGTGTAATAGTTCAAATAATCTATATGCAAACTAACGCCTAGATTACGAGTTTGGTGTTAGCCTTAAAAAGCAGCGTTGAGAGGTCCCAACACTGCTTTTTAACGGCCGCTGGTATTACGAGTCTGGCAGGTACAGGCTCACCTCTCACTTTTCTTCCACGACTCGAGGCTACCGCAAATCCCTTTACGTCAATTGCGTATCCTATCTTTTTAATGGGATTTGCCTAACGCTGGTATTACTAGTCTTGGAAGAAGTGAGCGGTAGATCCTCTCCTGTCAATACTCCTACCGCATTTAAAAGTCAGTAGTTAAGAGTTTTATGGGCTAATGCCGTAACATAAAACTCTTAACTAAAGTGCTACAAAGTACACTAACACCCATAAACTACCTATTAACCCCTAAACCGAGCCCCCCCCCACATTGGAAACACTTTAATAAATATATTAACCCCTAAACCGCCGCTCTCCCGCCTCACAAACACTAGTTAAATTTGATTAACCCCTAATATGCCATCCCTAACATCGCCTAACATCGCCGACACCTACTTACACTTATTAACCCCTAATCTGCCACCCTCAACGTCGCTGCTACTAAATTAAAGGTAATAACCCCTAAACCTAAGTCTAACCCTAACCCCCCCTAACTTAAATATAATTTAAATTAAATTAAATAAATTTAACATAATTAAATAAATTAATCCTATTTAAAACTAAATACTTACCTATAAAATAAACCATAAGATAGCTACAATATAACTAATAGTTACATTGTAGCTAGCTTAGGATTTATATTTATTTTACAGGCAACTTTGTATTTATTTTAACTAGGTACAATACTTATTAAATAGTTATTAAAATAAGTGTAAAAAAATTACCTGCAAAATAAATCCTAACCTAAGTTACAATTACACCTAACACTACACTATCATTAAATAAATTACCTAAACTACATACAATTAATTTCAATTAAATTAAATAAACTAAATTACAAAAAAAACCCACTAAATTACAGAAAAAAAAAGAATTACAAGAATTTTAAACTAATTACACCTATTCTAATCCCCATAATAAAATTAAAAAGCCCCCCAAAATAAAAAAATTCCCTACCCTATACTAAATTACAAATAGGCCTTAAAAGGGCCTTTTGCGGGGCATTGCCCCAAAGTAATCAGCTCTTTCACCTGTAAAAAAAATACAATACCCCCCCAACATTAAAACCCACCACCAACACTCCCAACCCTACTCTAAAACCCACCCAATCCCCCCTTAAAAAAACCTAACACTACCCCCTGAAGATCTCCCTACCTTGAGCCATCTTCACCCAGCCGGGCACAAGTTGACCTCCAGAGGGGCTGAAGTCTTCATCCGATCCGGGCAGAAGAGGTCCTCCAAGCGGCAGAAGTCTTTATCCAAGTGGCATCTTCTATCTTCATCCATCCGGAGCGGAGCGATTCTATCAGCCAATCGGAATTAAGGTAGGAAAAATCCTATTGGCTGATCCAATCAGCCAATAGGATTGAAGTTCAATCCTAATGGCTGATTGGATCAGCCAATAGGATTGAGCTCGCATTCTATTGGCTGCTCCAATCAGCCAATAGAATGAGAGCTCAATCCTATTGGCTGATCCAATCAGCCAATAGGATCTTTCCTACCTTAATTCCGATTGGCTGATAGAATTCTATCAGCCAATTGGAATTCAAGGGACACCATCTTGGATGACGTCATTTAAAGGAACCTTCATTCAGTGTTAGGACGTCATTTGAAGAGGATTGCTCTGTGTCGGCTGGATTAAAGATGGACCCGCTCCCCTCCGAATGGATGAAAATAGAAGATGCCGCTTGGATGAAGACTTCTGCCGCTTGGAGGACCTCTTCTGCCTGGATCGGCTGAAGACTTCTGCCCCTCTGGAGGTCCACTTGTGCCCGGCTGGGTGAAGACGGCTCAAGGTAGGGAGATCTTCAGGGGGTAGTGTTAGGTTTTTTTAAGGGGGGATTGGGTGGGTTTTATAGTAGGGTTGGGTGTGTGGGTGGTGGGTTTTAATGTTGGGGGGGTATTGTATTTTTTTACAGGTAAAGAGCTGATTACTTTGGCCCCGCAAAAGGCCCTTTTAAGGCCTATTTGTAATTTAGTATAGGGTAGGGAATCTTATTATTTTGGGGGGCTTTTTTTATTTTATTAGGGGGATTAGATTAGGCATAATAAGTTTAAAATTCTTGTAATTCTTGTTTTTTTCTGTAATTTAGTGGTTTTTTTCTCCGTAATTTAGTTTATTTAATTTAATTGTAATTAATTATAGGTAGTTTAGGTAATTTATTTAATGATAGTGTAGTGTTAGGTGTAATTGTAACTTAGGTTAGGATTTATTTTACAGGTAATTTTGTACTTATTTTAGCTAGGTAGTTATTAAATAGTTAATAACTATTTAATAACTATTGTACCTAGTTAAAATAAATACAAAGTTGCCTGTAAAATAAATATAAATCCTAAGCTAGCTACAATGTAACTATTAGTTATATTGTAGCTAGCTTAGGGTTTATTTTATCGGTATTTAGTTTTAAATAGGATTAATTTATTTAATTATGTTAAATTTATTTCGTTTAATTTAAATTATATTTAAGTTGGGGGGTTAGACTTAGGGTTAGACTTAGGTTTAGGGGTTAATAAATTTAATATAGTAGCGGCGACGTCGGTGTCGGAAGATTAGGGGTTAATAAATTTAATATAGTTGTGGTGACGTTGGGGGGGCATATTAGGGGTTAATAAATATAATGTAGGTGTCAGCGATGTTGGGGGCAGTAGATTAGGGGTTCATAGGGATAATGTAGGTGGCGGCGGTGTCCGGAGCGGCAGATTAGGGGTTAATAATATAATGTAGGTGTCAGTGATAGCGGGGGAAGCAGATTAGGGGTTAATAAGTGTAAGATTAGGGGTGTTTACAATCGGGGTTCATGTTAGGGTGTTAGATGTAGACATAAAATTCCTTTCCCCATAGGAAACAATGGGGCTGCGTTAGGAGCTGGACGCTGCTTTTTTGCAGGTGTTAGTTTTTTTTTCCAGCCAGCTCAGCCCCATTGTTTCCTATCGGGAAATCGTGCACGAGCACGTTCAGCCATCTCACCGCTGACTTAAGCAACGCTGGCATTGAGGTGAGATGTGGAGCAAAATTCTGCTCTACGCTCACCTTTTTGCGGCTAACGCCAGGTTTTAAAAAAACTGTAATACCAGCGTTGTCTTAAGGGAGCGGTGGGAAAAAAAAGCTCATTAGCCCCGCAAGCCTTACCGACAAAAACTCGTAATCTAGCCGTAAGTTTCTAAGGCCTAGATTTGGAGTTTGGCGGTAGATGGGCTGTTAACGCTACGCGGGCTTTTTTCTGGCCGCACCATAAAATTAACTCTGGTATCGAGAGTCCACATAAAGGCTGCGCTAGGCTCCAAAAAAGGAGCGTAGAGCATTTTTACCGCAAATGCAACTCTCGATACCAGAGTTGCTTACGGACGCGGCCAGCCTCAAAAACGTGCTCGTGCACGATTCTCCCATAGGAAACAATGGGGCTGTTTGAGCTGAAAAAAAACCTAACACCTGCAAAAATGCAGCGTTCAGCTCCTAAAGCAGCCCCATTGTTTCCTATGGGGAAACACTTCCTACGTCTGCACCTAACACTCTAACATGTACCCCGAGTCTAAACACCCCTACCCTTACACTTATTAACCCCTAATCTGCCGCCCCCGCTGTCGCTGACCCCTGCATATTATTATTAACCCCTAATCTGCCGCTCCGTACACCGCCGCAACCTACGTTATCCCTATGTACCCCTAATCTGCTGCCCCTAACACCGCCGACCCCTATATTATATTTATTAACCCCTACCCTGCCCCCCACAACGTCGCCGCCAGCTACTTACAATAATTAACCCCTAATCTGCCGACCGCAAAGCGCCGCCACCTACGTTATCCTTATGTACCCCTAATCTGCTGCCCCTAACACCGCCGACCCCTATATTATATTTATTAACCCCTAATCTGCCCCCCTCAACGTCGCCGCCAGCTGCCTACACTTATTAACCCCTAATCTGCCGAGCGGACCTGAGCGCTACTATAATAAAGTTATTAACCCCTAATCCGCCTCACTAACCCTATCATAAATAGTATTAACCCCTAATCTGCCCTCCCTAACATCGCTGACACCTAACTTCAATTATTAACCCCTAATCTGACGACCGGAGCTCATCGCTACTATAATAAATGTATTAACCCCTAAAGCTAAGTCTAACCCTAACACTAACACCCCCCTAACTTAAATATAATTTACATCTAACGAAATGAATTAACTATTATTAAATAAATTATTCCTATTTAAAGCTAAATACTTACCTGTAAAATAAATCCTAATATAGCTACAATATAAATTATAATTACATTGTAGCTATTTTAGGATTAATATTTATTTTACAGGCAACTTTGTAATTATTTTAACCAGGTACAATAGCTATTAAATAGTTAAGAACTATTTAATAGTTACCTAGTTAAAATAATAACAAAATTACCTGTAAAATAAGTCCTAACCTAAGTTATAATTAAACCTAACACTACCCTATCAATAAATTAATTAAATAAAATACCTACAATTACCTACAATAAAACCTAACACTACACTATCAATAAATAAATTAAATACAATTTCTACAAATAACTACAATTACATAAACTAACTAAAGTACAAAAAATAAAAAAGAACTAAGTTACAAAAAATAAAAAAATATTTACAAACATAAGAAAAATATTACAACAATTTTAAACTAATTACGCCTACTCTAAGCCCCCTAATAAAATAACAAAGACCCCCAAAATAAAAAAATTCCCTACCCTATTCTAAATTAATAAATTTAAAAGCTCTTTTACCTTACCAGCCCTGAACAGGGCCCTTTGCGGGGCATGCCCCAAGAAAATCAGCTATTTTGCCTGTAAAAAAAAACATACAATACCCCCCCCCCAACATTACAACCCACCACCCACATAACCCTAATCTAACCCAAACCCCCCTTAAATAAACCTAACACTAAGCCCCTGAAGATCTTCCTACCTTGTCTTCACCTCAACAGGTATCACCGATCTGTCCTGGCATCCGGTGCTGAAGAGGTCCAGAAGAGGCTCCAAAGTCTTCCTCCTATCCGGCAAGAAGAGGACATCCGGACCGGCAAACATCTTCATCCAAGCTGCATCTTCGATCTTCTTCCATCCGGTGCGGAGCGGGTCCATGTTGAAGCATCCGACGCGGATCCATCCTCTTCTTCCGGCGTCTCCCGACGAATGACGGTTCCTTTAAGGGACGTCATCCAAGATGGCGTCCCTCGAATTGGATCAGCCAATCGGATTGAACTTGATTCTGATTGGCTGATTCCATCAGCCAATCAGAATATTCCTACCTTAATTCCGATTGGCTGATAGAATCCTATCAGCCAATCGGAATTCGAGGGACGCCATCTTGGATGACGTCCCTTAAAGGAACCGTCATTCGTCGGGAGACACCGGAAGAAGAGGATGGATCCACGTCGGATGCTTCAACATGGACCCGCTCCGCACCGGATGGAAGAAGATCGAAGATGCAGCTTGGATGAAGATGTTTGCCGGTCCGGATGTCCTCTTCTTGCCGGATAGGAGGAAGACTTTGGAGCCTCTTCTGGACCTCTTCAGCACCGGATGCCAGGACAGATCGGTGATACCTGTTGAGGTGAAGACAAGGTAGGAAGATCTTCAGGGGCTTAGTGTTAGGTTTATTTAAGGGGGGTTTGGGTTAGATTAGGGGTATGTGGGTGGTGGGTTGTAATGTTGGGGGAGGTATTGTATGTTTTTTTTTACAGGCAAAAGAGCTGATTTTCTTGGGGCATGCCCCGCAAAGGGCCCTGTTCAGGGCTGGTAAGGTAAAAGAGCTTTTAAATTTATTAATTTAGAATAGGGTAGGGAATTTTTTTATTTTGGGGGTCTTTGTTATTTTATTAGGGGGCTTAGAGTAGGTGTAATTAGTTTAAAATTGTTGTAATATTTTTCTTATGTTTGTAAATATTTTTTTATTTTTTGTAACTTAGTTCTTTTTTATTTTTTGTACTTTAGTTAGTTTATGTAATTGTAGTTATTTGTAGAAATTGTATTTAATTTATTTATTGATAGTGTAGTGTTAGATTTTATTGTAGGTAATTGTAGGTATTTTATTTAATTAATTTATTGATAGGGTAGTGTTAGGTTTAATTATAACTTAGGTTAGGACTTATTTTACAGGTAATTTTGTTATTATTTTAACTAGGTAACTATTAAATAGTTCTTAACTATTTAATAGCTATTGTACCTGGTTAAAATAATTACAAAGTTGCCTGTAAAATAAATATTAATCCTAAAATAGCTACAATGTAATTATAATTTATATTGTAGCTATATTAGGATTTATTTTACAGGTAAGTATTTAGCTTTAAATAGGAATAATTTATTTAATAAGAGTTAATTCATTTCGTTAGATGTAAACTATATTTAAGTTAGGGGGGTGTTAGTGTTAGGGTTAGACTTAGCTTTAGGGGTTAATACATTTATTATAGTAGCGATGAGCTCCGGTCGTCAGATTAGGGGTTAATAATTGAAGTTAGGTGTCGGCGATGTTAGGGAGGGCAGATTAGGGGTTAATACTATTTATGATAGGGTTAGTGAGGCAGATTAGGGGTTAATAACTTTATTATAGTAGCGCTCAGGTCCGCTCGGCAGATTAGGGGTTATTAAGTGTAGGCAGGTGTCGGCGACGTTGAGGGGGGCAGATTAGGTGTTAATAAATATAATATAGGGGTCGGCGGTGTTAGGGGCAGCAGATTAGGGGTACATAAGGATAACGTAGGTGGCGGCGCTTTGCGGTCGGCAGATTAGGGGTTAATTATTGTAAGTAGCTGGCGGCGACGTTGTGGGGGGCAGGTTAGGGGTTAATAAATATAATACAGGGGTCGGCGGTGTTAGGGGCAGCAGATTAGGGGTACATAAGTATAACGTAGGTGGCGGTTGGCAGATTAGGGGTTAAAAAAATTTAATCGAGTTGCGGCGATGTGGGGGGACCTCGGTTTAGGGGTACATAGGTAGTTTATAGGTGTTAGTGTACTTTAGGGTACAGTAGTTAAGAGCTTTATGAACCGGCGTTAGCCCAGAAAGCTCTTAACTCCTGCTTTTTTCCTGCGGCTGGAGTTTTGTCGTTAGATTTCTAACGCTCACTTCAGAAACGACTCTAAATACCGGAGTTAGAAAGATCCCATTGAAAAGATAGGATACGCAAATGGTGTAGGGGGATCTGCGGTATGGAAAAGTCGCGGCTGAAAAGTGAGTGTTAGACCCTATTTTGAGTGACTCCAAATACCGGCGGTAGCCTAAAACCAGCATTAGGAGCCTCTAACGCTGGTTTTCACGGCTAACGCCAAACTCTAAATCTAGGCCATAGTAAATAAAGTATATGTCTTATAATTTCTCATGTTACTACTGAAACAGTGGTGAGAAATGAATGTTTGAAAATGTTTACCTAAGACAGCATGTATTGTTTAGAAGATTAGAACAGACCTGCAAAGTTTCCCCATTGTTAAACAGGTTATTCCCTTGTAAAGCCCATGTAATTCCAATATATTTGCTATTATTGCTAAGACTATTTTTAATAAAGAAATAAAAAAAAAATATATAATCAGCCTATACAAGTTTTGTGGAAATATTGTAGGTGTGTATATTGTGTATACAGTGTGTTTATATGATATATATACACTTGGTGAAGATGACTTGCTGAAGTTCAAACCGATCATCAAAATGGGGAAGAAAGGGGATTTAAGTGACTTTGAAAGTGGCGTGGTTGTTGGTGCCAGACAGGCTGGTCTGAGTATTTAAACAACTGCTGAGGCTACAATTCACACAGGCTCACCAAAATTGGACAATAGAAGATTAGAAAAACATTGCCTGGTCTGATGAGTCTCGATTTCTCTAACATTCTGATTGTAGGGTCAGAATTTGGCATAAACAACATGAAAGCATGGATCCATCCTGCCTTGTATCAATGGTTCAGGCTGGTGGTGGTGGTGTAATGGTGTGGGCATATTTTCTTTGCACACTTTGGGCCCCTTAGTATCAATTGAGCATCATTTAAATGCCATGGCCTACCTAAGTATGGTTGCTGACCATGTCCATCCCTTTATGACTAGAGTGTACCCATCTTCTGATGGCTACTTCCAGCAGGATAATGCACCATGGGGTATATTTATCAGTGCGAGCGGACATGATATGAAGTAGCATATCAGCATTTATATCGGCTGCTAGCAGGGGGTGTCAATCAACCGGATCTTTAGACCACTGCTTCATAACTTATGTGGCTTGCCGGAAACAAGGGGCATCATTTTTGCCCACATATCACAAAGCTCAAATCATCTCAAACTGGTTTCTTGAACATGGCAGTGGTTTCACTCTACTCCAATGGCCTCCACGGTCACCAGATCTCAATCGAATAGAGCACCTTTGGGATGTGGTGAAAATGGAGATTTGCATCATGAATGTGAAGCCGAAAAATCTGCAGCAACTGCGTGATGCTATATCTATATGGACCAAAATCTCTGAGGAATGTTTCCAACACCTTGTTGAATCTATGCCATGAAGAATTAAGGCAGTTCTGAAAGCAAAAGGGGGTCCAACCCGGTACTAGCAGAGTCCCAGGCAGATAACCCCAGACAGGTCTGGGTGCAAGGCCCATAGGGAAAATTACAAAACAAATTAATAAAGCACACAGATGAATTCCAGTGCTCACTTGCAAGCTCTCAGCTAAGATTAAAAGCTAAACTGGAAGAGATTGTTACTGCATCTGGCCAAATGGGACAAACCCCAGTACCATGTCAAGGTCTCTCCCAAACCCTGGGTCCCTAATACAGCCAAACAATGCAAGCTCTCATTTAAACAAACTGGGAACAAGTTAAGTGTGTTTTTTAAGCATTGGATTTGTGACATTCTATTAATTTCTAATACTGTAGTTGTATTGTAACAAGCAAGTTAATTTTAATAACACTCTTGGTACGATGCTAGTACATATAATTTTTTATTATTATTACTATTTAACCTTATTTCTCAGTTGATGACAATAACTTTAGTTGTTGTACGTCTATTGCCAATACCTTCTAAAAATACATTTCTTTTATGTTTATCAATTAAAGAGATTATGGGGCATATTTATCAAGTTCTGTATGGAGCTTGGGGCCACTTGTTTCTGGAGAGCCTGAAGGCCCGCCAGAAACAGAAGTTATGAAGCAGCAGTCTAAAGACCGCTGCTCCATAACTTGTCCGCCTGCTCTGAGGCAGCGGACAGAAATTTACCCAATAGAATATGATTGGGTTGATTGACACCCCCTGCTAGCGGCCGATTGGCCGTGAATCTGCAGGGGGCGGTATTGCACCAGCAGTTCACAAGAACTGCTGTCAGAATTTAGTGATACGCAGCAATGTGCAGCGGACATGATACCCTACTTCGTATCATGTCCGCTCGAACATTGAAAAATATACCCCTATGGGTAATTTTTTTCATTACCTCAATTTACCTCAATACTCAATACTCTCAATTACTGCAAAACCTGTCATACGACACAATGGAAAATCTCGCACTCAAACGTAATTTTTTTAAGTGTGGAATGGACGTTGCGTTACAGGCTAAAATGCTTGCGGTATAACTATACCACCTCGACTCACAATATGCGTTACCGGCTATTCCAGAGAATTGACCAATTTTTCAAAGGTAATAGCCGTACCGCACCAAAACGCAAAACTCATAATTTAGTCTTAAATTAATTAAATTAGCAGGTACAAAAGCTAGCAAAAAACATCATGTTTATTAAGAATTGAGACATAGTATCATCTCTGTATATAAACCGGCTTGTGAACACAGCAATCATACACCATTATCTGCTTTTATCAAATTTTATTCTGCTCTTGAGAAAGACTTGTTGCAAGTTGAAACGCGTTGAGCTAATAAATACATATTTTTAACATATTTGGAAGACGTTTGGTATTCTTCTCTGCTGTGGCAAGCCGGATTCTCCTTTATATGGAGTAAGTTACTACTTTGTTTGTCTTTACATATTGGACAACCTTTGGTCAATTTGAGTTTCTATTCAGTTATAGATCTGCTCGCCAGCTCAGGATATATCTTGAATACTTGTTCTGGGGATTTCTATTGCCTAGAAATACATCTTACCACAGCTGAACTCCTACAATATATGGAGTGAGTATACTGCACTTATATTTCTTGGTGTTTTCCTGCACCTCAAGCCCTTTTTTCTCTTCATCATTTAGAGAAATATTACTCCACAGACCAGCGCCATCTATTTTTCTATTGCCATTTTATTAAGAATTGAGACATACGTTTTTTTGAATGTATATGTTCTGAAAACATTTACAAAAAAGTGTGTAGACTTAGCCCCAGATTTATTGGGGCTTTGCATAATATTTTAAATACAGACTGGTGGAACAGATAAAAGATTTATGAACTTTCCATCTGCTCCAGACAAACAACTCTTTAAAATGCCAATTTAAAGGGATATGAAACACATTGAGATTATAATATAAAATATTTTTTATTTATTCATAATAAAACAACTTTGCAATATACTGCTAATTGGCCTCAGATGAGATTATCAGATATGGACCCGCAAAATAATGGAGCTAAAAGAAGTAACTATATGTGTCTACACCAGTTAAAAGTCTGACTCTTGATTGTCTACTTCAAATAAGGCAAGGGATGGGTGGATGAGTTTGAAAAACAATTGCAGAAAACAAAATGTTAATGCCTTTAAAAAATGTTTACACTCACCTAGTATATTAATACATTTTAAAAAAAATATTTTTAATTAAAACGATGACACAATAAAGGATACAAGGAAATGCAAAAAAAAAAGTATTTTATTAGTCTTAAGATTGAATTAGTGCAAACAATATTCTTCCAACATTAAAAAATGGTGTCTTATATTTGGTGATATATCCTATCATCCCATGATTCTCCATTTCTCCCCTCATGTCTCTAAATCCCTCTCACTCTTATTAGTAGTTTCAATTTAAGAAGAGAAAAATGGTTAAAAACAAAATTAGATGTTAAGCATAAGGTCAGGACTGTGTCAGAATTCCACCTAAAACTCTTTGGGGCCTATCTTTCAAGCTCTGTACGGAGCTTAACACCAGTTATGAAGCAGCGGTCTAAAGACTGCTGCTCTAAAACCCTGTCCGCCTGCTCCGATGAGGCAGACAGGAATTGCCGGAATTCAACCTGATCGAGTACGATCGGGTTGATTAACACCCCCTGCTGGCGGCCGATTGGCCCGAGTCTGCAAGGGGCGGCGTTGCACCAGCAGATCACAAGAGCTGCTGGTGCAATGCTGAATACGGAGAGCGTATTGCTGTCCACATTCAGCAATGTCTGTCGGATCTGATCCGCACTGTCAGATCAGGTCCGACAGACATATGATAAATAGGCCTCTTTGGATGCAAAAACAAATATTCTGGATTTAAACTCAATCTTTATTTTGCTGTTTCCTGTTAGCTCTATCTCTTCAGTCAAGGTCATGCATGTACAAGGTGGGGGTTCAAGAGGGGGCGAATACTCCCCTGAAATTCAGCTCCTTATATCTACTGAATGCAGAAGTACCCACCTGATTAACTATTTTGCTTCTAACAATTCAACATTACAAAATAATGTGGCGCATACATATACAACAAACAGCTCTCTCCTGCTGTACATGTTTATTTCAGTTCTTTTGACAGACTTGCAGTTTAGCCAATCAGTGTCTGCTTCCAGATAACTTCATGTGCATGAGCACAGTGTTATCTATATGAAACACGTGAACTAACACCCTCTAGTAGTGAAAAACTGTTAAAATGCATTCTGAAAAGAGGTGGCCTTCAAGGTCTAAGAAATTAGCATATGAACCTCCTAGGTTAAGCCTTCAACTAAGAATATCAAGAGAACAAAGCAACATTGGTGATAAAAGTAAATTGGAAAATTGTTTAAAATTACATGCTCTATCTGAATTGTGAACGTTTATTTTGGCCTAGACTGTCCATTTAAGTTCTGGGCATTTTAGTTTTCTAAAAATGTTCTGCAGATACCCATGGTCATTTTTACAGCAAGTAATTAAATAAAGCCTGCCAAGCTTTATCTATTCAGTTCCATTTCTTCATCAAAGGCAACAATTCTTTACAGTTTAGTCTCTGCAGTCAAATTTATTAAAGAGCTTGCCTTTTAGCCTGTTTTATACATTTCTGAATACACAAGACCTGTAGTCATTTTTTTTTTTATATATCAATATATCAATGATTGTTAAAAACTAGTTATGCTGTCAAGCTTGAATTGTGCCTACCTATTAACCAATACTGGCAAAACTGCTTACTATTAAGCTTCAATTTTAAGGGTCTGCTCCCTGTCAAGCTTCAAGTAAAGAGTGTCAGCTTACTTGTCAAAATTCAAGTCTAAGATGTCTGCTCCCTGCCATGCTTGAAGTAGATGGTGTCTACTCACTCATCAAGCTTCATGTCTAAGCTATAATCCCACTTACCAAGGTTCTGGTTTTGGTTTGTTGTAGTAATGAGTTTTAAATTCCTGTTTCTAATTTATTGCTTTGATTCTTATCTTCTGTGTATTCATGTGAAGGATTTGCTTAATTCCTCTTTTGCTTAGGCACTGGCAATATACAGATTTGTTATGTATTCTCTCAATACATTAACATTCAAATGTATACTTGCACATTGGCTTTCCGTAGAACACAGCTTTATATGAGACAAAAAGTTCCATATAGCAAATGGAAAAAAACAAAAAAAGAGTCTGTTAACACTATCTATTGGCATTAAGCTCCAATCCCAAAAAAATTCCCTTAAAACATGACACATACATTTAAAACAAAGGGATACACACACACACTGCTTGCAGAAATCAATAGCATGACTTCTCCATGTACAGCATCTCTTGATCTTCTGTTAACAGGTCTAAAAAGGGATACAATTTGTGTTGTATTATGGGAATTTTATGTCATTTGTCATGTTATCTGTGATGCCATAAAATATGCTTTCATGATGTTATCACTGATTATTTGATAGAAACAAATCCATGGATGGTACCAAATTTAAATAAGAATTTACCAATGATTTACTGGTGATTTTGCTTTTGATAAAGTACCTCTACTATGTTAGTAATATTTTAATTTTTTTAAAGTAGGAATGCAATTGTGTAAGGTATCAATTAAATATTTTTTTGCAGTTTCATATATTAGACATAATATAATCCTAAAAAAATCTAATAATATAGGGCCAGATTATGAGTAGAGCGCAAAATATTGATTTTGCGACAGCAATATTTGCCCTCCAGTCAGTAATACCAGCGTACGCAAATGTGCACTGGTATTACAAGTTAAGTAAAATGCAAACATGACCTCACATTCGCATTGCACGGAAGGATTGTGCTCCCGAGAGCACGCTTCCATAGGCTCCAATGGGAGAATCATTCTCATGCCGTCAGACACGGCATGAGAACCTAGCACATCGAAGAGCTTAAGTCATGCAGCGATGTGGCTGCAAATTCAAATATATATGAATATATATATATATATATATATATATATATATATATATATATATATATACAATATATATATATATAGCTGTGTGTTTGTACACATTTTAACACATACATATATATGTATATAAGCATATACATATCTGATCTGATCTCTGGTTAATGTTTGGAGCACTAATTGCTATCACGAGCTCTGGGTAGCAATAACCAGCCACTTGTAATAGTTGGCTATTTATTGTGTGTAGCAAACACACGGCCAGATTACGAGTTTTGCATTAGAGGCTATGCGGTACTAATGAGCAGTTTTGTCTCACCGCTCACTTACCTGCAGCGCTGGTATTACAGGTTTTTACAAACCCAGCGTTAAAAGGCAAGAACTGAACGTTGAGCAAAATTCTGCTCCTTACCGCTCTCCAATACCAGCGCTGCTTAAGTCAGCGGTGAGCTGGATGTACGTGCTCATGCACGATTTCCCCATAGGAATCAATGGGGAGAGCCGGCTGAGAAAAAGTCTAACACCTGCCAAAAAGCAGCGTAAAACTCCTTAAAGCAGCCCCATTGATTCCTATTAGGAAACACATTTTATGTTTACACCTAAAACCCTAACATGAACCCTGAGTCTAAACACCCCTAATCATACACTTATTGACCCCTAATCTGCTGCCCTCGACATCGCCACCACCTGCATTATATTTATTAACCCCTAATCTGCTGCTCCAGACACCGCCGCCACCTACATTATACTTATGAACCCCTAGTCTGCTGCCCCCAACATCACAGAGACCTATATTATATTTATTAACCCCTAATCTGCTGTCCCCAATGTCGCCGCAACCTACCTACACTTATTAACCCCTAATATGCCACCCCAACGTCGCCAGCACTATAATAAACATATTAACCCCTAAACCACTGCACTCCCACCTCGCAAACACTAGTAAAATATTAACCCCTAATCTGCCGTCCCTAACATCGCCGCCACCTACCACATTTATTAACCCCTAATCTGCCGCCCCCAACGTCGATGCCACTATACTAAATGTATTAACCCCTAAACCTAAGTCTAACCCTAACCTTAACACCCCCTAACAAATGTAATTACAATAAATCTAAATAAAAATTAATATTATTACCTAATTAATTCTTATTTATTTATTTATTTATTTATTTTTTACAGGCAAGTTTGTATTTATTTTAACTAGGTAGAATAGTTATTAAATAGTTATTAGCTATTTAATAACTACCTAGCTAAAATAAATACAAAAGTACCTGAAAAACAAACACCTAACCTAAGTTAAAATAACACCACAACACACAACACTATAATTAAATAAAACTAAAAATAAACTAAATTAACAATTAAATAAATTAAATTAGCTAAAGTACAAAAAAAAACCCCACTAAAGTACAGAAAATAATAAACAAATTACAAGATATTTAAACTAATTTCTAATAGCCCTATCAAAATAAAAAAGCCACCCAAAATAAAACCCTAGCCTAAACTAAACTATCAATAGCCCTTAAAAGGGCCTTTTGTGGGGCATTACCCAAAGTAATCAGCTCTTTTACCTGTAAAAAAAATACAAACAACCCCCCCAACAGTAAAACCCACAACCCACACAACCAACCCCCCAAATAAAATACTATCTAAAAAAACCTAAGCCCCCCATTGCCCTGAAAATTATACCCCAAAAGCCACAGAAGTTATGTATAATTCAGTACTGGGCTGAAAATGTTGTGTATCGCCAAAGCGTACCACTTTAAACATGCATAGGTTTGATCAGTAACAATATGCAAAGTAAATAGAAGATTAGTGCTCCAATGTGTCCACAACAATAAGGTCTGTTGGCAACCACTTACCCCATACACTACGGGCCGTCCAGTCCTAGTATATGCTGGTCCGCTTGAGACGAGTATTGCACCAAGGCTACACTTCCTTCGCTCAATTTCGGAAACACTGAACAAAGCAAGAACATATTTCATCCTTGATTTCCTCTTTCAAATGTCACTGTAAGTGGTGTGCTGTCACTCATTTCAATTTAACCAATCCAGTGCCGTGGACACTTTCTGGGCTGCTAGTGCAGCAGCTGTGCTCTACTCTTTGCGTTCTCCAAGCTTCTGCTCCTCTTCACTTCTTTTTGCTTATTTATTGTGTGCCCATAAAAGGACTAATTTTCCCATTTACGGGTGAGCGATAAATTAGTTCTACACTTGTAATCTAGCCCATAATCGACTAAAGGAACAATATTCTAAAATTCGCAAGCATGGAGAGGAATATTGTGCATAAACCTTCTCATGACAAGCACTCACTTATTTTTCTTAAAAGGGGGGTTGAACTTGGAAGCACAAGAACATGGCAAACTGCCTTCCATTGAAAGCAATACGCTGTCTGTTGTGGAGAATCTCACAGGAGAGGGAGAATGAGACAGGGAGAACTTACAGAAATATACACATCAAATAGCTATTTTAGTCTACTTCACTTTGCATGGTGTATTTTGGCATCTTCCTTTTTGTGAGATAAAACAGTGACACCTGCAAGCACACCAAGCATAGAGAAAACTTCAGACACTACCTCTGAATAAAAAAGAAAAATAATAATTGAAAAAAAAAATAATGTAAACTTTTAATTTTCTTAATTTTAATATGATTTTATTTTCATAGTTTGAAATTATTTTTAATGTGTACATTAAATGCATATGTTTTCTGCATACTTGAAGCATGAATTTGCTAGCAAAATGTAAATTCACATTTTCCTCTGTACTTGTGGTATGGATTTTAAAGCATATTATTAATACCTTTTTCATATTTACTTTTTTCTTTCTTGACTATAGAGACAAAATGAATATATATTTTATTAAGAGAGGTACTTGTCTAACAGGAAAAAAAAACATTATTAGGGGTCTCTAGATATACTAGTTTTTTGTTTTTTTTTCATTGTGCATATAAACTATAATTCCTGCTCCAAGACCACCACCATTTGAAAGAGCAGGCAATTCTCTGTGTAGCTGCTATGGGAGCTGAGATATAGGAGTTTGAAGAACCTCCCCCCATCCAGATACCTAGCAACTACACTGAGCTTCCTGGCTGAGCCTGTTTTTTATGTGACGGCACAGGCACTCCCATGAAGCCTGGGAGGACCACCCACTAGACCACCAACAGATCCCCTGGCCTGTAATGCGGGGAATCATTGAAAACATTATTTTAATGGCAATCGCCCTGAATGACAAACATGCATCATCATGCACCTGCAGGCTTCAATCTGCTTGATGAACATAGGTGGTCATGTGTATTGAAGGGGTTAACAAAATACACAGCTATTAAAGTCAAATTTACATATAGAAAATCCTGTAAAGGACCTTGTAGTTTATCTTTTTGAAGAGTCTCATCTGAGTGGACAACTTTAGAGAATTGGGCCCTAAGAGTAATTCCAATTGCTTTAATACGTTATCTTGTCACCCTTAAAATCATAAATGGTGTGGTCCAGGTCAAAGAGTTTTCTTTTGAAATCACCTTTTGATTTAAAACATGTAGCACTTTAGTTATATTTTTATAATTTATGATGTTGTTACTTAAAAAAAAACACTTATTCATGTTCTACTTAATGGAGTGTTCATATATAATATATTTTAATTAAAGCATTATCTGCTAGTCATCAAATTCTGCTATTCATAGCTTGTTCTTTATAATTGCTCAACACACAAGCAACTTCAATTTAACAATTTAATTCATAAACAGAGGGAAAAAGCAGAAAATTATGTTGTAAACTAATCATGTTATTTTGCTTACGAAGTAGGTCAGACCATTTTTTGCCACTGGTAGCACATAAAAGGTACAGCAATCCTTTGCCTAATTTGAGTTATTAGCTTTATTTCTTGAATGATTTAAAGTCCTCTCTTTTCCAGATGGTCTTTTTGTAATTCTTGTGATCATTTTTTACTCTTTGCATAACATATATTCTTCCAAAATTGCACACTTCAGTGGTTTACAGAATGCATTATGGAAAATTAGTGTACAGTTGCATATAATAATGTGAGCTCTTTGCCTAATGAGGGAGTTGTCTTCAGAAATCCATTATACTAACTGTTGCCCTTGTCTAACAAATATCAGTCTAAGTGCTGCCCCATGTAGAGAGTTTAATTTGCATTGAATAAAAGTTCATGATCATTGTAGCCATTACCATATGTTAATTGTGACTAACGTAGTGATTTATTTTTATTGATTAGGTGGAAATCTATACTTTAGTGCAGTTTTGATAACATTGCTGTATAATCTTACATTTTATGCAAGTCCAAAGTAATGATTACACCAATTTTTAGATCAAACCACATGCTACAGCTTTCAAAATATATTACAACTATACATATATTACAACTATATATAAAGCTGATATTAAGGAAAATGATCTCTATATAATTGTGTTTTCTCTTCAGAATTGTGGTTTTCTGTGTTTAAGATATTTTTAATAATAACATTGTGGAATGCTCTAACAAACAAATCTAACTTTACATTTTCTTTGTCTTTCAGTGTGCGTGTAATATGTTAACAATTGTAAATTTACAGCTACTCTGAAATGTATTAGCAACCTGCAGCTATTAACCAGTAAGTAAAATAGTGTTATTGTGGCAACAATTATCCACAAAGGCCAAATTGCTAGTGGAGCTCTATCTTTAGGAGCTTGAGGAGCGTAAACGCGATAGCAAGATTGTAGTGTTTTTTTATGTTATAATCCATATTTCAAGTGGCACAAATTTATGCTCCCCATATTTTCTATGGACAGCGTTGAGTGGCAATGCCTGCTCACATTACAAATTGAAAGTAAATGTGATCGCTCAAACGCAATCACATTTACTGTGCAAACATTTTATGTGACCTGAAAGGTCACATAAAGCGTTTGGCCCGGAGGAAACAGTTGCACTAAACCTCTATATTATCCCCTAAAACACCAAATCCGACACAACACCCACCACAAAATACCCCTCTATTTTATAAATCTTTAAACTAACACCCACTGCTAAAAAACCACTAACAACTAAACCCCCTAACCACCGCTGAGATGAAAATGGAGAGCCGACACCTAATTCAAGTTTGGTGAGTACCATCTTTTTTTTTTTTTTAAAAGCTTGTTTTTTTATTGTATTATATTTTGGGCAGCAGATATTTTGTGGCTGGGGGTAACTTGTAGATAGGTTTTTTTTTTTTTTTAAATATCATTTTTATTATGAACAGGGATAATACAGAGCCAACCTATAAGGTTCAGTGGTAGTACAGGGTGGAATATCAAACATACATATTACTGTACTTTTCAGTGGAAATTGAACAGTCCAATAGCTTTAGCTGTTTCTAAGCATCCGGGGGTGTACCCAACAAGAAGTGGAGGGTACTTAGACTTCAAGTATGACTATCTTCAACCATCTATTGGTTATCGTTGCCGTGTTGTACAGTGTCTCCTGATGGTTTGAAGTATGAAGAAAGTGGTGTTTAGGACTGAACATCATGGGACAGATGTGCACTGGCTCGGTACAGCACAGGGCTTGGAAGCAGTAAGGGGAAGGGATAAAGTGAAACAAGGAAGGAGAGGGGGAAAATGTTGCAGATAAAGAATCTTGGATGCAGTGTGAGTTAGGGAGGTCTTGTGATGTCTGGGGTGGGAAGGATTACTGTGACGGGTAAGGTTATTTATTTCTGTGGATTTGTAACTAAAGCATAAGTCTGAGATTTTGGCCCACTCTCTAATCTGTATGGAGCAAGGTCTCCCAGTAGAATTTGATATCCGCAAAGAAAAAGGCTTTATTTCTTCTATAGATGCCATATTCCTCAAGAGCAATTAATTTGTCAGTTTTTTTGATCCATAGGTCTAGTGTTGGTGTATTGGAAAATTTCCAGTGTAGAGCAATGAGGGATTTTGCGCTATTTAAGCCTTCACTCAGCAATGTTGACCTAATTTTGAAATATAACAGAGGCAGGGGTCTGTGTGAAATCAGGTCCTAATAAGGTTTGGGGATTTTTTTCTATAGCTTCCCAGAAAGAGGTTAGTTTGTCGCATTTCCACTACATGTGTAACATATTTCCTACACATGGGTGAAGAGATAGGGTATATGTTTTTTAATCTCACTGGGGTCAAATACCATCTAAGGAGAATTTTGAGGTTTAGTTCGATGATTTTTGGTAAGGTGGAGAATTTTTGGGTATTATGGAAGATTTTGAGCCAGTGCTTGGTATCAATGGGGGCATTGAGTTTGCAATGCCATTGTGTGGTATATGTGGGAAGCATGGTTAATTGAGTTGTTTGTAGTAGTGTTTTGGCAAGGGAGAGGGAGCCCTTGGGTATGGTAGCAGACAAGCAGATCCGTTCAAAGGGTGTGGGATTCCTTAGGAGATCTTGTTTGTTTTTGGCCAAATGAATAAGGTGTTGAAGATGGGAATATTTTAGTCAGAATGAAAAAGAAGTTTGCACCATTTGCTGAAGTTCTGCTCTAGGCTTTAGTTTGCTCTGATTGAGAAAATTTGCAATGGGAATAGTTTTGGGTATTTTCTAAATCACTAGGCCTTTTTGTATAGTTTCAAAACCTCCTATAAATTCTGTGGTGGGTTTGCCAGGTTTGGGTATAACAGATATATAGGCCTCCAATAGGGTAGGTGAGAAGGAATCCTCATTATCTAATTAATTAAATAATTTCTGAAGGGGGTATCTTTTATTGTTGCTAGGATTTCTTGGGCTGTGATTGGCTCATCTAATTGTTTGGAAAGCTGGTCAGAAAGGGTCAGTATGTCAGAGTTAGTGATGTATTTATCAAATGTGGCGGAGTCTGATGATTGAATCGTGGTGAGGATATTGTAAAATTTACTGTAATAATCGTCAAATATATTTGCAATGCATCTACTTTCATAGATGGAGTCTGAGGAGTTGGCGGGGGATGTCATTTTGCGAATAAAATTGGTGTTAGTCCATGATTTAAGAGCTCTAGCAAGAAGAGGTCCCGCTTTGTTACCTTCTGTGAAGTAGAGTTTTTTTTTAGGTATAACGCCTTTCTGTGTGCTTCTTTGTTGAGTAAATTATTTACCTCTTGTCTAGTTTTGAGTAGTTGTGAGGCACAGAGGGTGTCAGTGGGGGTTAATATATAGGTGTGTTCTTAGACTTCCAATTGTTGGAGTATGGTATGGTATTCCTTATTATGGTTTTTCGTCAGTATGGCCTTCTGTTTGATGAACTTGCGCCTAATGACTGCTTTATGTGCTTCCCGAATAAGACATGGGAAGGAGGAGGGTATTTGTCAATTTTTTTTTTATATGTGGTAGAAGGAGAAGGTTCTCTTCAAGTTGCCATTGAAAATCAGTTATCAGCTTATTTAGCCATGTCAGGGAAAGGGAGACTATGGGATGATATCTGAGGAATTGACCAATGTAAGATTATTTTGGTCAATAAAGGTATAATCTAAACTGGAGTAGGTTTGGCATGGGTTTGAGAAAAAAGTAAACGTTCTTTGTGAGGGATGGTGGAGTCTCCATATGTCCATTAGGGTCATTCTGTGAAGGGATGTCGCAATCACTCCAAGGGAGCTTATAGGAATTGAACTCTTTTTATGAGAGCAGTCTAGGGGTGGCTCAAAGGCAAAGTTGCAATCTCCAGCAAGTATGATAGTTCATTTTGCTACACTCAGTAGTTCCTTAGTCACTTTATTAATGAAATGTGTTTGGCCTGTATTCAGGGCATATACATTTACCAGTGTGAGAGGTTGATTAAACAGGAAGTCCACTAATATAATGTACCTTCCTTCATTATCGATTAATTGATGTAAAATTTGAAAAGGGATGTTTTGGCGGAATATGATACAGACTCCGTTTTGTTTCACACTGTGTGAATTGAAGTAACCTATTGGGAAGTGTTTAGATGTGAATGTAGGTTCTGATTGTTTAAGGAAATATGTCTCCTGCAAGAATATGATATTACCTTTGGGTTTTTTTTATAAACCAATTTAGGGCAATAGATCTTTTTGTGGGAGAGTTGTGGCCTTTCACATTTTGTGTAAGGATTGTTATTTTAGGAGTGGCCATGATTAATTGAGGGAGGGTTTGCATGTGCTTCTATACAAGTGGCTTTGTTGGTTTAAAAAGAAAATTTGGAGCATATGAGAAAAGTATTCTCGGTATATGGTATTGTGTGCGTAGTTGGTGCAGTAGTTTGGGTACCTATGTGGTATAGATGAGTGTGGGGACTTCCCAGTCCATCTCGCCTAAGGAAGGGAAAAGGATAGTGAGGGAGAGGAGAGTAGGATGAGGTTGAGTCACAAGGGTAAATATCTGTGAAAATAGGATAAAAAAGAACAACATATGAACAATTTAACCATATAACTATAATAAAATAGTTCAACATAGCAATAAGTGGAGGAGAACATTGTGATTTAGAATGGTATCACAATGTCAGTCTTTTTCCAACTTGTTGAGTAAATTATTTATCTCTTGTCTAGTTTTGAGTAGTTGTGAGGCACAGAGGGTGTCAGTGGGGTTAATATATAGGTGTGTTCTTAGACTTCCAATTGTTGGAGTATGTTATGGTATTCCTTATTATGGTTTTTCATCAGTATGGCCTTCTGTTTGATGAACTCGCGCCTAATGACTGCTTTATGTGCTTCCCGAATAAGACATGGGGAGGAGGAGGGTATTTGTCAATTTTTTTTTATATGTGGTAGAAGGAGAAGGTTCTCATCAAGTTGCCATTGAAAACAAGTTATTAGCTTATTTAGCCATGTCAGGGAAAGGGAGACTATGGGATGATATCTGAGGAATTGACCAATGTAAGGTTATTTTGGTCAATAAAGGTATAATCTAAACTGGAGTAGGTTTGGCATGGGTTTGAGAAAAAAGCAAACTTTCTTTGTGAGGGATGGCGGAGTCTCCATATGTCCATTAGGGTCATTCTGTGAAGGGATGTCGCAATCACTCCAAGGGAGCTTATAGGAATTGAACTATTTTAATGAGAGCAGTCTAGGGGTGGCTCAATGGCAAAGTTGCAATCTCCAGCAAGTATGATAGTTCATTTTGCTACACTCAGTAGTTCCTTAGTCACTTTATTAATGAAATGTGCTTGGCCTGTATTCAGGGCATATACATTTACCAGGGTGTGAGGTTGATTAAACTGGAAGCCCACTAATATAATGTACCTTCCTTCATTATCGATTAATTTATGTAAAATTTGAAAAGGGATGTTTTGGCAAAATATGATACAGACTCCATTTTGTTTCACACTGTGTGAATTGAAGTAACCTATTGGGAAGTGTTTAGATGTGAATGTAGGTTCTGATTGTTTAAGGAAATATGTCTCCTGCAAGAATATGATATTACCTTTGGTTTTTTTTATAAACCAATTTAGGGCAATATATCTTTTTGTGGGAGAGTTGTGGTCTTTCACATTTTGTGTAAGGATTGTTATTTTAGGAGTGGCCATGATTAAATGAGGGAGGGTTTGCATGTGTGCAGTGTCTTAAGCTTCTATACAAGTGGCTTTGTTGGTTTAAAAAGAAAATTTGGAGCATATGAGTAAAGTATTCTCTGTATGTGGTATTGTGTGCGTAGTTGGTGCAGTAGTTTGGGTACCTATGTGGTATAGATGAGTGTGGGGACTTCCCAGTCCATCTCATCTAAGGAAGGGAAAAGGATAGTGAGGGGGAGGAGAGTAGGATGAGGTTGAGTCACAAGGGTAAATATCTGTGAAAATAGGATAAAAAAGAACAACATATGAACAATTTAACCATATAACTATAATAAAACAGTTCAACATAGCAATAAGTGGGGGAGAACATTGTGATTTAGAATGGTATCAGAATGTCAGTCTTTTTCCAACTTGTTGAGTAAATTATTTAGCTCTTGTCTAGTTTTGAGTAGTTGTGAGGCACAGAGGGTGTCAGTGGGGTTAATATATAGGTGTGTTCTTAGACTTCCAATTGTTAGAGTATGTTATGGTATTCCTTATTATGGTTTTTCGTCAGTATGGCCTTCTGTTTGATGAACTAGCGCCTAATGACTGCTTTATGTGCTTCCCGAATAAGACATGGGGAGGAGGAGGGTATTTGTCAATTTTTTTTATATGTGGTAGAAGGAGAAGGTTCTCATCAAGTTGCCATTGAAAATCAGTTATCAGCGTATTTAGCCATGTCAGGGAAAGGGAGACTATGGGATGATATCTGAGGAATTGACCAATGTAAGGTTATTTTGGTCAATAAAGGTATAAACTGGAGTAGGTTTGGCATGGGTTTGAGAAAAAGTAAACATTCTTTGTGAGGGATGGTGGAGTCTCCATATATCCATTAGGGTCATTCCGTGAAGGGATGTCGCAATCACTCTAAGGGAGCTTATAGGAATTGAACTCTTTTTATGAGAGCAGTCTAGGGGTGGCTCAAAGGCAAAGTTGCAATCTCCAGCAAGTATGATAGTTCATTTTGTTACACTCAGTAGTTCCTTAGTCACTTTATTAATGAAATGTGCTTGGCCTGTATTCAGGGCATATACATTTACCAGGGTGAGAGGTTGATTAAACAGGAAGCCCACTAATATAATGTACCTTCCTTCATTATCGATTAATTTATGTAAAATTTGAAAAGGGATGTTTTGGCGTAATACATGTGCGCTGTATCTTAAGCTTCTATACAAGTGGCTTTGTTGGTTTAAAAAGAAAATTTGGAGCATATGAGAAAAGTATTCTCGGTATATGGTATTGTGTGCATAGTTGGTGCAGTAGTTTGGGTACCTATGTGGTATAGATGAGTGTGGGGACTTCCCAGTCCATCTCGCCTAAGGAAGGGAAAAGGATAGTGAGGGAGAGGAGAGTAGGATGAGGTTGAGTCACAAGGGTAAATATCTGTGAAAATAGGATAAAAAAGAACAACATATGAACAATTTAACCATATAACTATAATAAAATAGTTCAACATAGCAATAAGTGGAGGAGAACATTGTGATTTAGAATGGTATCACAATGTCAGTCTTTTTCCAACTTGTTGAGTAAATTATTTAGCTCTTGTCTAGTTTTAAGTAGTTGTGAGGCACAGAGGGTGTCAGTGGGGTTAATATATAGGTTTGTTCTTAGACTTCCAATTGTTGGAGTATGTTATGGTATTCCTTATTATGGTTTTTCATCAGTATGGCCTTCTGTTTGATGAACTCGCACCTAATGACTGCTTTATGTGCTTCCCGAATAAGACATGGGGAGGAGGAGGGTATTTGTCAATTTTTTTTTATATGTGGTAGAAGGAGAAGGTTCTCATCAAGTTGCCATTGAAAACAAGTTATTAGCTTATTTAGCCATGTCAGGGAAAGGGAGACTATGGGATGATATCTGAGGAATTGACCAATGTAAGGTTATTT
Source organism: Bombina bombina (assembly GCF_027579735.1). NCBI lineage: Eukaryota > Metazoa > Chordata > Amphibia > Anura > Bombinatoridae > Bombina > Bombina bombina. Next base: position 140,048,965 of record NC_069501.1, on the reverse strand, counting down.
TGGTCAATAAAGGTATAATCTAAACTGGAGTAGGTTTGGCATGGGTTTGAGAAAAAAGCAAACTTTCTTTGTGAGGGATGGTGGAGTCTCCATATGTCCATTAGGGTCATTCTGTGAAGGGATGTCGCAATCACTCCAAGGGAGCTTATAGGAATTGAACTCTTTTAATGAGAGCAGTCTAGGGGTGGCTCAATGGCAAAGTTGCAATCTCCAGCAAGTATGATAGTTCATTTTGCTACACTCAGTAGTTCCTTAGTCACTTTATTAATGAAATGTGCTTGGCCTGTATTCAGGGCATATACATTTACCAGGGTGTGAGGTTGATTAAACTGGAAGCCCACTAATATAATGTACTTTCCTTCATTATCGATTAATTTATGTAAAATTTGAAAAGGAATGTTTTGGCAGAATATGATACAGACTCCATTTTGTTTCACACTGTGTGAATTGAAGTAACCTATTGGGAAGTGTTTAGATGTGAATGTAGGTTCTGATTGTTTAAGGAAATATGTCTCCTGCAAGAATATGATATTACCTTTGTTTTTTTTTTATAAACCAATTTAGGGCAATAGATCTTTTTGTGGGAGAGTTGTGGTCTTTCACATTTTGTGTAAGGATTGTTATTTTAGGAGTGGCCATGATTAAATGAGGGAGGGTTTGCATGTGTGCAGTGTCTTAAGCTTCTATACAAGTGGCTTTGTTGGTTTAAAAAGAAAATTTGGAGCATATGAGTAAAGTATTCTCTGTATGTGGTATTTTGTGCGTAGTTGGTGCAGTAGTTTGGGTACCTATGTGGTATAGATGAGTGTGGGGACTTCCCAGTCCATCTCGTCTAAGGAAGGGAAAAGGATAGTGAGGGGGAGGAGAGTAGGATGAGGTTGAGTCACAAGGGTAAATATCTGTGAAAATAGGATAAAAAAGAACAACATATGAACAATTTAACCATATAACTATAATAAAACAGTTCAACATAGCAATAAGTGGGGGAGAACATTGTGATTTAGAATGGTATCAGAATGTCAGTCTTTTTCCAACTTGTTGAGTAAATTATTTAGCTCTTGTCTAGTTTTGAGTAGTTGTGAGGCACAGAGGGTGTCAGTGGGGTTAATATATAGGTGTGTTCTTAGACTTCCAATTGTTAGAGTATGTTATGGTATTCCTTATTATGGTTTTTCGTCAGTATGGCCTTCTGTTTGTTGAACTAGCGCCTAATGACTGCTTTATGTGCTTCCCGAATAAGACATGGGGAGGAGGAGGGTATTTGTCAATTTTTTTTATATGTGGTAGAAGGAGAAGGTTCTCATCAAGTTGCCATTGAAAATCAGTTATCAGCGTATTTAGCCATGTCAGGGAAAGGGAGACTATGGGATGATATCTGAGGAATTGACCAATGTAAGGTTATTTTGGTCAATAAAGGTATAAACTGGAGTAGGTTTGGCATGGGTTTGAGAAAAAAGTAAACGTTCTTTGTGAGGGATGGTGGAGTCTCCATATATCCATTAGGGTCATTCCGTGAAGGGATGTCGCAATCACTCTAAGGGAGCTTATAGGAATTGAACTCTTTTTATGAGAGCAGTCTAGGGGTGGCTCAAAGGCAAAGTTGCAATCTCCAGCAAGTATGATAGTTCATTTTGTTACACTCAGTAGTTCCTTAGTCACTTTATTAATGAAATGTGCTTGGCCTGTATTCAGGGCATATACATTTACCAGGGTGAGAGATTGATTAAACAGGAAGCCCACTAATATAATGTACCTTCCTTCATTATCGATTAATTTATGTAAAATTTGAAAAGGGATGTTTTGGCGGAATACATGTGCGCTGTATCTTAAGCTTCTATACAAGTGGCTTTGTTGGTTTAAAAAGAAATTTTGGAGCATATGAGTAAAGTATTCTCGGTATGTGGTATTGTGTGCGTAGTTGGTGCAGTAGTTTGGGTACCTATGTGGTAAAGATGAGTGTGGGGACTTCCCAGTCCATCTCGTCTAAGGAAGGGAAAAGGATAGTGAGGGGGAGGAGAGTAGGATGAGTTTGAGTCACAAGGGTAAATATCTGTGAAAATAGGATAAAAAAGAACAACATATGAACAATTTAACCATATAACTATAATAAACAGTTAAACATAGCAATAAGTGGGGGAGAACATTGTGATTTAGAATGGTATCACAATGTCAGTCTTTTTCCAACTTAATAAAACATGAATCTATATGCTAAAAGGGATCTTATTTGCTTGCCCTGTTATTGGTATTTTATTTAGGATCCATAGCAGAAAAAACTTACGGCTAGATTTAGAGTTCTGCGGCCAAAGGGGTGTGTTAGCTACGCATGCTTTTTTTCTCCCGCACCTTTTAAATACCGCTGGTATTTAGAGTTCACAGAAGGGCTGCGTTAGGCTCCAAAAAAGGGAGCGTAGAGCATATTTACCGCCACTGCAACTCTAAATACCAGCGTTGCTTGCGGACGCGGCCAGCTTCAAAAACGTGCCCGTGCACGATTCCCCCATAGAAAACAATGGGGCTGTTTGAGCTGAAAAAAACCTAACACCTGCAAAAAAGCAGCGTTCAGCTCCTAACGCAGCCCCATTGTTTCCTATGGGAAAACACTTCCTAAGTCTGCACCTAACACCCTAACATGTACCCGAGTCTAAACACCCCTAGCATTACACTTATTAACCCCTAATCTGCCGCCCCCGCTATCGCTGACACCTGCTGTATATTATTAACCCCTAATCTGCCGCTTCGTACACCGCCGCAACCTACGTTATCCCTATGTACCCCTAATCTGCTGCCCCTAACACCGCCGACCCCATTATTATATTTATTAACCCCTAATCTGCTGCCCCCAACGTCGCCTCCACCTACCTACAATAATTAACCCCTAATCTGCCGACCGGATCTCACCACTACTCTAATAAATGTATTAACCCCTAAAGCTAAGTCTAACCCTAACACTAACACCCCCCTAAGTTAAATATAATTTAAATCTAACAAAATAAATTAACTATTATTAAATAAATTATTCCTATTTAAAGCTAAATACTTACCTGTAAAATAAACCCTAATATAGCTACAATATAAATTATAATTATATTGTAGCTATTTTAGGATTAATATTTATTTTACAGGCAACTTTGTATTTATTTTAACCAGGTACAATAGCTATTAAATAGTTAATAACTTTTTAATTGCTACCTAGTTAAAATAATTACAAAATTACCTGTAAAATAAATCCTAACCTAAGTTACAATTAAACCTAACTCTACACTATCAATAAATAAATTAAATAAAATACCTACAATTATCTACAATTAAACCTAACACTACACTATCAATAAATACATTAAATACAATTCCTACAAATAAATACAATTAAATAAACTAACTAAAGTAGAAAAACTAAAAAAGAACTAAGTTACAAAAAATAAAAAAATATTTACAAACATTAGAAAAAAATTACATCAATTTTACACTAATTACACCTACTCTAAGCCCCCTAATAAAATAACAAAGACCCCCAAAATAAAAAAATGCCCTACCCTATTCTAAATTACAAAAATTCAAAGCTCTTTTACCTTACCAGCCCTTAAAAGGACCTTTTGTGTTGCATGCCCCAAAGAAGTTCTGCTCTTTTGCCTGTAAAAAACCCCACATACAATACCCCCCCCCAACATTACAACCCACCACCCACATACCCCTAATCTAACCCAAACCCCCCTTAAATAAACCTAACACTAAGCCCCTGAAGATCTTTCTACCTTATCTTCACCACACCGGGTTCACCGATCGATCCAGAAGAGGCTCCAATGTCTTGATCCAAGCCCAAGCGGGGGGCTGAAGATGTCCATGATCCGACGGAAGTCTTCATCCAAGCGGGAGCTGAAGAGGTCCATGATCCGACTGAAGTCTTCTATCAAGCGGCATCCTCAATCTTCTTTCTTCCGGATCCATGTAGTTCATCCCGCCGACGCGGAACATCCATCTTCACCGACGACTTCCCGACGAATGACGGTTCCTTTAAGGGACGTCATCCAAGATGGTGTCCCTCGAATTCTGATTTGCTGATAGGATTCTATCAGCCAATCGGAATTAAGGTAGGAAAATTCTGATTGGCTGATGGAATCAGCCAATCAGAATCAAGTTCAATCTGATTGGCTGATCCAATCAGAATCCTATCAGCCAATAGAATCCTATCAGCCAATCGGAATTCGCGGGACGCCATCTTGGATGACGTCCCTTAAAGGAACCGTCATTCGTCGGGAAGTCGTCGGTGAAGATGGATGTTCAGCGTCGGCGGGATGGACATGGATCTGGAAGAAAGAAGATTGAAGATGCCGCTTGATAGAAGACTTCAGCCCGATCATGGACCTCTTCAGCTCCCGCTTGGATGAAGACTTCAGCCCGATCATGGACCTCTTCAGCTCCCGCTTGGATGAAGACTTCAGTCGGATCATGGACATCTTCAGCCCCCCGCTTGGGCTTGGATCAAGACATCGGATGAGCTCTTCTGGATCGATCGGTGAACCTGGCGTGGTGAAGACTAGGTAGGGAGATCTTCAGGGGCTTAGTGTTAGGTTTATTTAAGGGGGGTTTGGGTTAGATTAGGGGTATGTGGGTTGTAATGTTGGAGGGGGTATTGTATGTTTTTTTTTACAGGCAAAAGAGCTGAATTCTTTGGGGCATGCCCCACAAAGGGCCCTTTTCAGGGCTGGTAAGGTAAAAGAGCTTTTCTATTTTAATTTTAGAATAGGGTAGGGCATTTTTTTATTTTGGGGGTCTTTCTTATTTTATTAGGGGGCTTAGAGTAGGTGTAATTAGTTTAAAATTGTTGTAATATTTTTCTAATGTTTGTAAATATTTTATTATTTTTTGTAACTTAGTTCTTTTTTATTTTTGTACTTTAGTTAGTTTATTTAATTGTATTTATTTGTAGGTATTGTATTTAATTAATTTATTGATAGTGTAGTGTTAGGTTTAATTGTAGATAATTGTAGGTATTTTATTTAATTAATTTATTGATAGTGTAGTGTTAGGTTTAATTGTAACTTAGGTTAGTATTTATTTTACAGGTAATTTTGTAATTATTTTAACTAGGTAGCTATTAAATAGTTATTAATTATATAATTATAATTATTATTTATATTGTAGCTATATTAGGGTTTATTTTACAGGTAAGTATTTAGCTTTAAATAGGAATAATTTATTTAATAAGAGTTAATTTATTTTGTTAGATAAAAATTATATTTAATTTAGGGGGGTGTTAGTGTTAGGGTTAGAATTAGCTTTAGGGGTTAAAAAATTTATTAGAGTAGCGGTGAGCTCCGGTCAGCAGATTAGGGGTTAATGCTTGAAGTTAAGTGTCGGCGATGTTAGGGAGGGCAGATTAGGGGTTAATACTATTTATTACAGGGTTATTGAGGCGGGAGTGAGGCGGATTAGGGGTTAATACATTTATTATAGTAGCGGCGCAGTCCGGTCGGCAGATTAGGGGTTAATAAGTGTAGGTAGGTGGCGGCGACGTTGGGGGCGGCAGATTAGGGGTTAATAAATATAATATAGGGGTCGGCGGTATTAGGGGCAGCAGATTAGGGGTACATAGGGATAACGTAGGTGGCGGCGGTGTACGGAGCGTCAGATTAGGGGATTAAAATTTTTTAATAGAGTGTCTGCGATGTGGGGGGGCCTCGGTTTAGGGGTACATAGGTAGTTTATGGGTGTTAGTGTACTTTAGAGCACAGTAGTTAAGAGCTTTATAAACCGGCGTTAGCCCAGAAAGCTCTTAACTACTGACTTTTTTCTGCGGCTGGAGTCTTGTCGGTAGAGTTCTAACGCTCACTTCAGCCAAGACTCTAAATACCGGCATTAGGAAGTTCCCATTGAAAAGATAGGATACGCAAATGGCGTAGGGGGATCTGCTGTATGGAAAAGTTGCGGCTGCAAAGTGAGCGTTAGACCCTTTCCTGACTGACTCCAAATACCAGCGGGCAGTAAAAACCAGCGTTAGGAGCCTCTAATGCTGGTTTTGACGGCTACCACCAAACTCTAAATCTAGGCCTTAGGGTTTACGATAAATCTCTAGGAAAGTTCAGTTCAACCTGTTGCCAGGTTAATATACTTCACTATAAAATGAAACCAAGTTGCAAAATTCCTTGTTCATGTGGGGTCAGTTTCAGTAGAATCCTCTTTAGAGAATGTTTTGGTCTGTTTTTTTTGTTACTTTCGTCCAGCTTGTGCATTGTTGTTTTGGAAGAGGTAGTAGAGGAGCATACCCAGGAAACTGTGGGTGCTTCTGATAGGTTATGGATGGAGCAGGGATTTTTAGGTGTTTGCAGAATCTAGGTCATCAGGATTTCTGTAGACAATAATTTGCGATTCATGTAATACTTTTAGGCAGACGGGGAAGTCCCATCTGAAAGGAATCTTCTGGTCTTGCAGGTGGTTTGTGAGGTATTTGACTTCTTTACATTTGTGATAGAGCTCAAATTAGCAAAGATATTAAGTTTATCTCCTTCATAGGAGATCTAGCAAAGTTTCCAGCAAGAACTGGAACAATTGTTGGAGATATTGGGGAATCTGGAATGGTATAATCTTTTTGGAGATCCCTCAAATCCGAAGATTTTTTCATCTACCCTTGGTATACAGGTCTTCCACCTGTGTCTGCAGTTGTTGAATAAGGGTGTCATGTACCTGGAGGGTGTGACCTTGCGAGTCCATACCTGTATTATTCTGCTCCATGTCTTCTTCCATCTGGAAAAACCTGTCGCCCAGGTCAGATAGGTCTTTTTTACTTCTGCAAGCCCGTCTTTTATTTGTTTACCCATCTGTGCAAGGAAGGTTTCAAAATCAGCTTTGGTAGAAAGATTACATAGATCAGCTTCAGTAAGTGGTGTAGAATGATCTGTGTCAGATGACAGGGAGCCTGCATCTTGATAGTTTTCTGTGTCCTGTGTAGAAGGTTCCAGAACTTTAAAAAAGTTGTTCATTTTTGTACTGGTTGTAATGAGGCCTTTATTTGGCTTTTCAGGCCTTGAGGTACGCCTAGATGCCATAAAGGGGGTTGCAGTAGGGGTGATAGGCGTAATGTTTTCACAGATGTGATACAGTATATATTGTAGTGTAAAAATCTGCAGCTTCTCTAGGCTGACTTGGTGACTTGTTTATGACCTTAGAGTTGTCGGCCTTATGTAACGGCTTATTAGAGGTTTAGCCTAATATGGAAGTCTCTCGTATGTTGTAGGTTAGAATCCCACCTTATTGTGTTAAGGCCAAATATGGATAGTTAGCAGTCTGGCCCCTAATAGCACTGTTACTATTTGCTGCACGATATGATTGTAAGTTTGGAGGGCTCATCTGTTGATGTAGCTGTCTGTGTTCATAACGGATCCCTCTTATGCTGCGTGCTACGGACTAGCTGCGAATAGTATGTGCCGGGTATAGGGCAGATGTCTGTTATGTACTGTAGCAGCTTAGTGGCCTTAGCGGTGTGCGGCTGCTGTTTACAGAGCAACATTGAGTCGCATGTCAGGGAAAGTGAGGCGCTGGTATTTGCTTAATCATCGGATTGTGGCCTGTATGGGTTGCAGTTTTGTTATGTCCATTTTTTGCCACTCATTATTTGCAGTCTATTTGTGATCTACCGGCTTTGGTAAGTGTTGGCAGGCATTCAGGTAGCCTTGTAACTCGGAATGGATTGATTTTTTGTCGTGAAAGGTGCCTAGATTGACGGAGATTGATGCCCTCCTGGTGTTTTATTTAAAAAAGGGCTAAGTTTAAGAGCTATTGATGTAGTTTAGTGTTTGTTTAGGTTTTTTATTTTGGTGTGTTTTTTTAAGCAGGGTTTTAGAATAGGCATAACTGTTTATTTTATTTTTGGTAATTTGTTTGTATTTCTGAAATGGTAGTTTTTTTATTTTCTCTAATGGTAGTTTTTTTCTGTAATATATGTTATTTAAGGTAAGGTTAGGTTTTTGTTTAAGGTAAGATTAGGTTTTTAAGGTAAAATACTACTATATATTTTTTTAGGTAAGCTTAGTTTTTTTTTTTTTTGGGGTGGGTAACTTAGGTCGTGTTAGGTTAGGGGGTTAGCTGATTAGGGAGTTGAGTTGTTATTGGGTATTTAGCGGTTGAGATTGTGGTGGTTTAGGGGTTATTAGAGTAGTGGGGTGTTTTGCGATGTGGAGGTGTGGTTATTTAGGGGTTAATAGAGTAGAGGGAACTTTGCTGTGAGATATGTGCTGGATAAGGGATTAATAGTGTAGTGGGTACTTTGCATTGGGCTATGCGGTGGGATAGTGTTAATAGTAGTGGGCTATGCAGCTGGCTAGTGATTAATAGTGTAGTGGGGAATATTTACTTTTAACTTGTAAAATACGTGCTACCCAGCGTGCAAAAAGAGCAGAAGTCTGGCGGAATAATTACCTCTCCACTCTCAATCTAGCCCAAAATGATGTATTGCCGTACAACATAACACCAACAGGCATTAGATATTTCTCTTAAAGAGAGGGGTCACTGCCCCCTATATGTAAAGCAGGGCTTTAGGAAAGATCTCAATACAGTACTACCCCTTCTTCCTACAAATAAAATTTAAGTCTAGCAGTGTATTTTGTTGATGTTTCTCATGGACAGCAGCTGCAGTTGAAAAATTACTACTCATCCAAAAAAAGGAGCTTCTATTTTAAATGTGGTGTTCAATGCTCTTCTATATCATATAAGCAGGAGAAATAAATACAGCTACATATATTACAGTTAAACTATTCAGTGCCTATGGTTGCTGGTGATCACTATGTTTATAGTGATCACCAACATCTGCTACTTTCTTTAAACAAATGCCTGTATGTCTCTCTGTTTGGTATCGTGGACAAAATTTCAACTCATTAACAGTCTCTTCATAAACCACAAACAATTAGAAATTGTCTCTGTAACTTCCTCATCACTCATTATACAATAAAGTCACCACATACAAAAAGCTGTACAGATGCTTAGAATGAGAATGGATCTTTAGTCTCTTCTAGGTCTATTATTAGAAAACAAGAAACATTTTGTGCATAAGAGAACAAAAATGTGGACTTCACATATAGGGTTCCTGTTAAGATGGGCCAGACAGAGAGAAAAACAAACAGGAGATGGCCGGAAGGGGAGGAGCCACACAACAGCAGCGTGTGGCATTTGCTCTGAGAGGGATAGAGCAAGAGAGATCACCCCGGGGAAACATCCAACAAGTTACCTAAGGCACACACGGCTAGATTTAGAGTTCTGCGGCCAAAGGGGTGCGTTAGCTACGCGTGCTTTTTTCCCCCGCACCTTTTAAATACCGCTGGTATTTAGAGTTCACAGAAGGGCTGGGTTTTCAGTGCGTTAGGCTCCAAAAAGGGAGCGTAGAGCATAATTTATCGCCACTGCATTTCTAGATACCAGCGGTGCTTACGGACGCGGCCAGCTTCAAAAACGTGCTCGTGCACGATATCCCCATAGGAAACAATGGGGCTGTTTGAGCTGAAAAAAAACCTAACACCTGCAAAAAAGCAGCGTTCAGCTCCTAACGCTGCCCCATTGTTTCCTATGGGGAAACACTTCCTACGTCTGCACCTAACACTCTAACATGTACCCCGAGTCTAAACACCTCTAACCTTACACTTATTAACTCCTAATCTGCCGCCCCCGCTATCGCTGACCCCTGCATATTATTATTAACCCCTAATCTGCCGCTCCGTACACCGCCGCAACCTACATTATACCTATGTACCCCTAATCTGCTGCCCTTAACAATGCCGACCCCTATATTATATTTATTAACCCCTAATCTGCCGCCCCCAAAGTTGCCTCCACCTACCTACAATTATTAACCCCTAATCTGCCGACCGGACCACACCGCTACTATAATAAATGTATTAACCCATAAAGCTAAGTCTAACCCTAACACTAACACCCCCCTAAGTTAAATATAATTTAAATCTAACGAAATAAATTAACTCTTATTAAATAAATTATTCCTATTTAAAGCTAAATACTTACCTGTAAAATAAACCCTAATATAGCTACAATATAAATTATAATTATATTGTAGCTATTTTAGGATTAATATTTATTTTACAGGCAACTTTGTATTTATTTTAACCAGGTACAATAGCTATTAAATAGTTATTAACTATTTAATAGCTACCTAATTAAAATAATTACAAAATTACCTGTAAAATAAATCCTAACCTAAGTTACAATTAAACCTAACACTACACTATCAATAAATAAATAAATTAAATAAAATACCTACAATTACCTACAATTAAACCTAACACTACACTATCAATAAATTAATTAAATACAATACCTACAAATAAATACAATGAAATAAACTAACTAAAGTACAAAAAATAAAAAAGAACTAAGTTACAAAAAATAATAAAATATTTACAAACATTAGAAAAATATTACAACAATTTTAAACTAATTACACCTACTCTAAGCCCCCTAATAAAATAACAAAGCCCCCCAAAATAAAAAAATGCCCTACCCTATTCTAAAATTAAAATAGAAAAGCTCTTTTACCTTACCAGCCCTGAAAAGGGCCTTTTGTGGGGCATGCCCCAAAGAATTCAGCTCTTTTGCCTGTAAAAAAAAAAAACATACAACCCACATACCCCTAATCTAACCCAAACCCCCCTTAAATAAACCTAACACTAAGCCCCTGAAGATCTTCCTACCTTGTCTTCACCATGCCAGGTATCACCGATCGCTCCAGGCTCCGAAGTCTTCATCCAAGCTCAATCGGGGGCTGGCGATCCATCATCCAGCTGAAGTTTTCTATCAAGCGATGGCTGAAGAGGTCCAGAAGAGGCTCCAAAGTCTTCATGCTATCCGGGCAGAAGAGTAGATCCGGACCAGCAACCATCTTCTTCAAAGCGGTCACAAGCGGCTCCATGTTGAAGACCTCCGGCGTGGATCCATCCTCTTCTTGTGACGTCCTAAGTCCGAATGAAGGTTCCTTTAAATGACGTCATCCAAGATGGCGTCCCTCGAATTCCGATTGGCTGATAGGATTCTATCAGCCAATCGGAATTAAGGTAGGAAAATTCTGATTGGCTGATTGAATCAGCCAATCAGATTCAAGTTCAATCCGATTGGCTGATCTTGGTGCAAAGTTAAGCTCCCCACTATGAACCACACATAGAGGATCTAAACTGCTAAGGGCATGCATCATTGTCTTGTGAAATGCATGTTAAGGCTTTACTGCTGGAGCTAATTAGTTACATGTTGCTGAGTGGTGGTTCACAGGTGGAGGTTATAAGACTATTAGGAAAATGTTTTGGATCAGCCTATACTGTCTTGGCAAATAAGTAACCGATTGGCGATATGATTGCTTACAGATGCTGTGTTAGTTACCCCAGTGGAAGCATATCCATTCATTTTTTGGAAACAGCAATTACAAATATTATTTCTGGGGTATGCTTACCTCAGTTTCTGGTGGCTGTTTTTATTGCCTACAGTGTCATCTTTTCTGACAACAAAAACTGCTCCAGAGATGTTCCTAGCGAAAAGCTTAAGGTGCTTGGGAAAATGAGCGTGGCTGCTTTTAACATGTATGTATGTATTCGGTACTTGTAAAGCACGGCTAATCACCCATAAGGGTCTCAAGGCGCTGCTCATTTTTATCGACCTCGGAAGGATGAAAGGCTGAGTGGACCTCGCCAGGGATCAAACCTGTAACCCTTGAGTTGCTACAGAGCTCAGCCACAGTGCCTTAGCATGCTGAGCTATCTGTCCGGTTTTAATAGGTGGTGATATCTGTGTACTTTTTTCTGCCTCGCTCAAGCCGAACACTGTGTTAAAGTCTTGTGACATTTCTACACCCTTAGAGAAACTAAACCGTATCCTGGTAACTTTATGTGTTAAAGGCGTTTATCACTGAATCTCAGCATTAACATTGGGGCACGCATATATAATTTTAATGACTGCTGAGCACGAGTGGTTAGATGCAGCACTCTGGCTTTAGTGTTGAAGCTAAATACATACAGTGCTCACTCTAGGATAGACATTTCATTTACACAAAGTTACAGAATGCTATGTTAACCTGCTGTTGAGGGTTATAAACCCTTGCTATAATAGTGTTCCTTGCTTTTGTTTTATATAAAGTATCCTAGAGAGGTTAAGAAGTATAGGCTATTTAGCCAAAGAAATCAGTAATTTGTTCAGAGTCTCCCCAGATAAGATCTAGAGGGTACCTTAATTGATTTAGCAGCAAAATGGTACTTTGTTAATCATTATGTATAATGTATAATGCTTGCAAACAATAAGAGGTGTGTAAGGGCTGGTAAATCTTTTTAAATGTCAAGCTGGAAAGGTATATAATTAAAGAGTTGTAAAAGATAGGGACAATATAGGTACAAACAAATATTACTGCGTCTTAGACAGGAAGATAGGGGTTAGCTGCTTTTTGGCTCTGCCCTTGTAAGAGCCTTACATACCCAAATTTTTTGGTTTATAAACTGATATATATCAAGACAGTAAATATATTCTAGCAAAACTGTTGGATTTGATATACTCCTAAGCGAATAATAGTTCTGTATTTAATAGCAGAAGCACTGAAGATGTACCTGTGTTTGCTAACAGTAATCATTCAGATACTAGTTTTAGGTTTTTGCTCCATCATCACATATTGCTGTTAGATGGCACTTATTCACTAAGCACTGTGTTTTTGTTGGGTTTTTTTCTCTCACTACTCACTAGTTAGAAGGTTTGAACCTTTAACCCCTCTAAACAAAGGTGACACGGTAGAAAAGCACATTGGTCTGAATTGACCCAGATTCACTTGTGTTTTTTTTCTTTCTGTGTTTTTTCACATATGACACAAATTGAAAGATATATCACTACTAATAAAGATAAATCACAGGTAATGCCGTCTAAAGCTAAAGAAAAAAAAAAACTCAAGCAGGTTTAGGTAATGTAAACGAATCAGGTATGGATACATTAAATACAAGCACATATTATAAAGATTCGAGTGAGCTGGTCAGGCAAATTTCGGATTTAATGTTACCGCAATTTGACCGGGTCAAAAATGAGATATCAATGTTATCACAGGAGGTCAAACAATTTTCCAAAAGATTTATAGAGGCAGAAAATAGAATATCAGATTTGGAGGACACTAGTGCTAGACAAGAGTTATTAATCAAAGAACAGGCCAAGCAATTAATGGATATCCATAGTAAATTGGAAGATTTGGAAGATTGTGCAAGGCAAAATAATATAAGAATTATTGGTGTTCCAGAATCAATAGAATTTGAGGATAAAGTGAAGTTTACCTCAACTCAGTTGCCCCAAATATTGGGGATGCAAATTCAACAACAAGGAATATTAGTTGAGAAGGCACACAGAATAGGCAATATCAGGAAATATATATGGTAATATAAAAAACAGACCAATTATAGTCAAATACCTTAACTACCAGGACAAAATAAATATAATGAGATAATACAGACAAAAAATGCCAGTTATTATGGGAGACAAAAGTATATTATTGTCTCAAGATTTATCTGTTGAAACTACACAAAAAAGCTAAAATTAAGATTTTTAAAGAGAAGGGAGGTGTACTCCTAAATAACCCTGACAAAGCTAAAGATTTTTTGAAAAATATACAATTTGAATATAGTCACAGGCAGAATCTGCCTAATATATGGTAGTTGTTTATAGAATGAAAGTGTCAGAGTTTTTTCTCTTGCACCCCCTTTTTACTGTTGTTTAACATGATAGGAAGTAAAGGTACTATAAATGGCATTTGTCAATGCAATTCCCTTTCGGGGATATCTTTATGTTATTTGGGTTTGTTTGTTTTTTTTTTCTTCTCGCTCCACTATCGAAGAATGGGATATAGTAAAAGAGAGGATGCTTTTTAGTATATTAGAATGAAAGAACAGGTTGTACTAACATCTTAGAATGTTGGGGGGATTTCTTCCCCTACTAAAAGGAAAAAAAAAATCATAAAACAACTGAAAAAGCATAGCCCTGATATCGCCATGCTGCAGAAAACACATCTTAAAGATCAAGAAATAAGCAAACTCCAAATAGGTTGGGTGGAAGAAGTTATAGTGATTCCATGTTTAAATAGAAAGAAAAAAAATTAAGAAAAAAACTTAATTTTAATAAATATATAGTAAAAAAATAATTGTACTTAAGAGGTACAGTTAAAACCACTTAAAAAACAGAGAATACTACTCTAGATATCACTGTCTGATTCCCTTTAAGAATATACAAAAGTATCTATGTCCAAAAATTAAGTAGCATCACAAAGCAAACATCAGTGGTATAATAGTCCAATATGGACATATTACAGGATAAAGAAGCCCAATGTGGAGTGTTCTGCGAATTAAATAAAGGATCCCTACGAAACTACAGACTATGATTTGATGACACACCGCAACCTGGTGTAAATAGGAGTGGGCTTAAATTTCACGGAACAACCAATCCACAATTATTCTGAAATGTATTAAATGCGGACAGATGTACGGAATGCTAATACCAGAATTAAGCAAAACATGCAGGGAAAAGCAGATAGGCATCAAATCATAGTCCATAGTTGTGTAGGGATCCTTTTTCAATTCACAGAACACTCCACAATGGGCTTCTTTATCCTGTAATATGTCCATATTGGGCTATTATACATTCAATGTTTGCTTTGTGATGCTTCTTAATTTTTGGACATAGATACTTTTGTATCTTCTTACAGGAAATCAGACATTGATATCTAGTAATATCTGTTTTTAAGTGGTTTTAACTGTACCTCTTAAGTACAATTATTTTTTACTATATGTTTATTAAAAGTTAAGTTTTAAGTTTGGTCCCTTACTTCCTATTCTATTTTCTTTTCTAAGTGAGTGCCAATGGTTATTATTTGCCTTTTTCTTTAATGTTTAATGTTAACCTAAATAAAGATCTATGTCCCACCATTTATTCATTTCAGAGGGTGCTCTAGTATTCAAATAGAAAATCAATTTGGCTTCCCTATCCAACAGCCGTTTAAATCTGTCACCTCCTCTGATATTACTGGGTACGAAATCCATGATTTGGAAAGTTATGGTTGCCCTGCCTTGTTCTTGGGATGAAAAGTGTCTGGCTACGGAGTTGGAGGGAAAGTGGTATCAATGTATGGTTTATTCTCTTATCCAGTCTTATTGCCATTCGGCTGGTACTTTGGTGTTGTTGTTGGTATATTGCTTTTTTTTACAAACTTTGCAGGTAATTAGAAATATAACATATCTCTAACCACAGTTTAACCTATACCGAACTTTATGGGAATCGTTGGTGGTAGTAGACAGAAAGACCAGTAATTGCAAACATTGCACAATCTTTTACCACACCTAAAAGTACCTTTCTTCTGCAACCAACTTTCTTTAAATATATGTTCCACCAAACTATTTCCAATTGTGGGGCTCTTTTGGCTACTAATTTACATCCCTTGGATAAGATGCTATCAAAGTTAGAGTCCAACTTAACTATCTCTAGGGTGTTCTCTACAATCTTTTTTATACTAACAAATGATCTACTAAACGTAGTAGTGAAATACACTACAGATTGTTTTTTAGTTTCTGTCACCTCCTTGTCTTTAATATTATTTTTATTATCCCATGAACATGGTAAGGCAGTCCTAACTTTCCAAATCATAGATTTCGTACCCATTACTATCAGTGGAGTTGACTGGTTTAAACAGCTGATGGATAAGGAAGCCAATTAATTTTTATTTGAATTCTAGAGCACCCTCTGGAATGAAAAAGGTGGGACATAGAGCTTTATTTTGATTAACATTAAATATTGTATTATCCCTTGGATAAGTGTCCCAGCAAATCCAAAATGCACTAACCCTGAATAAATTATTTAGGCTAACTTTCTCCTATACTATTTCCTTCTGTAGGAAGATTCAGCTATTATTGTTTTTATTCTTAGTTTTCAATACCTTAAGTCTTGATATAGTTAATATGCAATTGTTTCATAAAAGTAATGCTGGTTGTTTTATGCTACCTATTCAGCCCCTTGTCAACAGTTTTGCCTGTCAAACATTTTCTACATGGCAACAATTGATGTGAGCAAAAATAAAATATTTGATTGGCTAAAATAGCTGATACGTCACTTACTGTTTAAGGGGTCAATTTATCAAGCTCCGTACAGAGCTTGATGCCCCGTGTTTCTGGCGAGCCTTCAGGCTCACCAGAAACAGAAGTTATGAAGCAGCAGTCTAAAGACCACTGCTTCATAACCTGTCTGTCTGCTCTGAGGCGGCAGACATAAATCAACCCCATCAAATACGATTGGGTTGATTGACACCCCTTGCTAGGGCGGCATTGCACCAGCAGTTCACAAGAACTGCTGGTGCAGTGATAAATGCTGACAGCATATGCTGTCTGCATTTATCGATGTGCAGCCGACATGATACGCTACATCGTATTATGTCCGCTTGCACATTAATATATTGACCCCAATGAATTTACCGTAACAGTCAGCTGTATAATCTTAGAGTTGGCCAGTAGGAATTGGCTGGATAAACTGCTGAAGTGATCTAGTATATAGTGCCACCTAATATGGGGTTTAAATAAAGATATCTGAATAATATACTTACTATTTTGAGAAAGCGCTGATGTAAGCACGAGGCGCATCAGAGGACAAAGAATGATTTTAAATGTAACAATAATTTTTTTTCTACATTTTAATAATCATCCTTATTTGAGGTTCCTTACTGCTGTTACAAAGATTTAACATTAAGGACTGCAAGACGCCATGGCCTCTAGTTATGAAGCTCCGTACTTACCTGCCTTCGCCGGCCCCAATACGCCCGCCTAAGTTCACCTAACCTCACTGCCGTGGACCTGAATATGCTCGCCAAATTTATCAATAAAGCTGTCAAAAAGCCGCTCACCAAGTACGGAGCGATGAGCAGCGGACTGTGTTATTTATCAGTCATCGATCTCACTGCTCTTCGGCTTTTTCCCAGCTTTACTGATACCCCTGTCACTAAGCACCCACACTATACTGTACTGTTTTACCCCTTATACCGCCACCCCCAGACCCCTCCACATCTAAATAAAGATTTTAACGCCTAAACTGCCGCTCCCGGACCCCGCCACAACTATAATAAATATATTAACCCCTTAACCGCCGCTCCCAGACCCCGCCGCCACCTACATTATACCTATTAACCCCTAATCTGCTTCCCCCTTTACCGCCGCCACCTATATTAAAGTTATTAACCCCTATCCTGCCCCCCTACACCGCCGCCACTATATTAAATTAATTAACCCCTAAACCTAAGTCTAACACTAACCCTAACACCCCCCCTAACTTAAATATTATTTAAATAAATCTAAATACATATTACTATTATTAACTAACGGCTAGATTTAGAGTTTTGTTGGTAAGGACCCGCATAGCTAATGCCGGCTTTTTTCTGGCCGCACCATAAAAATAACTCTGGTATTGAGAGTCCACATAAAGGCTGCGTTAGGCTCCAAAAAAGGAGCGTAGAGCATTTTTAACGCAGCTTCAACTCTCGATACCAGAGTTGCTTATGCAAGCGGCCAGCCTCAAAAACATGCTCGTGCACGATTCCCTCATAGGAAACAATGGGGCTGTTTGAGCTGAAAAAAAAACCACCTGCAAAAAAGCCGCGTTCAGCTCCTAACGCAGCCCCATTGTTTGCTATGCGGAAACACTTCCTACGTCTGCACCTAACACTCTAATATGTACTCCGAGTCTAAACACCCCTAACCTTACACTTATTAACCCCTAATCTGCCGCCCCCGCTATCGCTGACCCCTGCATATTATTATTAACCCCTAATCTACCGCTCCGTAAACCGCCGCTACTTACATTATCCCTATGTACCCCTAATCTGCTGCCCTAACATCGCCGACCCCTATATTATATTTATTAACCCCTAATCTGCCCCCCACAACGTCGCCTCCACCTGCCTACACTTATTAACCCCTAATCTTCCGAGCGGACCTGAGCGCTACTATAATAAAGTTATTAACCCCTAATCCGCCTCACTAACCCTATAATAAATAGTATTAACCCCTAATCTGCCCTCCCTAACATCGCCGACACCTAACTTCAATTATTAACCCCTAATCTGCCGACTTGAGCTCACCGCTATTCTAATAAATTTTTTAACCCCCTAAAGCTAAGTCTAACCCTAAAACTAACACCCCCCTAAGTTAAATATAATTTTAATCTAACGAAATTAATTAACTCTTATTAAATAAATTATTCCTATTTAAAGCTAAATACTTACCTGTAAAATAAATCCTAATATAGCTACAATATAAATTATAATTACATTGTAGCTATTTTAAGATTAATATTTATTTTACAGGCAACTTTGTAATTATTTTAACCAGGCACAATAGCTATTAAATAGTTAAGAACTATTTGATAGTTACCTAGTTAAAATAATTACAAAATTACCTGTAAAATAAATCCTAACCTTAGTTACAATTAAACCTAACACTATACTATCATTAAATTAATTAAATAAAATACCTACAATTACCTACAATTAAACCTAACACTACACTATCAATACATTAATTAAATACAATATCTACAAATAACTACAATGAAATAAACTAACTAAAGTACAAAAAATAAAAAAGAACTAAGTTACAAAAAATAAAAAAATATTTACAAACATAAGAAAAATATTACAACAATTTTAAACTAATTACACCTACTCTAATCCCCCTAATAAAATAACAAAGCCCCCCAAAATAAAAAATGCCCTACCCTATTCTAAATTACTAAAGTTAAAAGCTCTTTAACCTTACCAGCCCTGAACAGGGCCCTTTGCGGGGCATGCCCCAAGAAGTTCAGCTCTTTTGCCTGTAAAAAAAACATACAATACCCCCCCCAACATTACAACCCACCACCCACATACCCCTAATCTAACCCAAACCCCCCTTAAATAAACCTAACACTAAGCCCCTGAAGATCATCCTACCTTATCTTCACCATACCAGGTTCACCGATCTGTCCTGAAGAGCTCCTCCGATGTCCTGATCCAAGCCCAAGCGGGGGGCTGAAGATGTCCATGATCCGGTAGAAGTCTTCATCCAAGCGGGGCAGAAGAGGTCTTCCATCCGATTGAAGTCTTCATCCAAGCGGGGCAGAAGAGGTCTTCCATCCGATTGAAGTCTTCATCCAGGCGGCATCTTCTATCGACATCCATCTGGAGCGGAGCGGCAGCATCCTGAAGACCTCCGACGCGGAACATCCATCCTGGCCGACGACTGAACGACGAATGACGGTTCCTTTAAATGACGTCATCCAAGATGGCGTCCCTCGAATTCCGATTGGCTGATAGGATTTTATCAGCCAATCGGAATTAAGGTAGGAATATTCTGATTGGCTGATGGAATCAGCCAATCAGAATCAAGTTCAATCCGATTGGCTCATTGGTTCATTAGTCGTTCAGTCGTCGGCCAGGATGGATGTTCCGCGTCAGAGGTCTTCAGGATGCTGCCGCTCTGCTCCAGATGGATGTCGATAGAAGATGCCGACTGGATGAAGACTTCAATCGGATGGAAGACCTCTTCTGCCCCGCTTGGATGAAGACTTCAATCGGATGGAAGACCTCTTCTGCCCCGCTTGGATGAAGACTTCTACCGGATCATGGACATCTTCAGCCCCCCGCTTGGGCTTGGATCAGGACATCGGAGGAGCTCTTCAGGACGGATGGGTGAACCTGGTATGGTGAAGACAAGGTAGGATGATCTTCAGGGGCTAAGTGTTAGGTTTATTTAAGGGGGGTTTGGGTTAGATTAGGGGTATGTGGGTGGTGGGTTGTAATGTTGGGGGGGGTATTGTATGTTTTTTTTACAGGCAAAAGAGCTGAACTTCTTGGGGCATGCCCCGCAAAGGGCCCTGTTCAGGGCTGGTAAGGTAAAAGAGCTTTTAACTTTAGTAATTTAGAATAGGGTAGGGCATTTTTTATTTTGGGGGGGTTTGTTATTTTATTAGGGGGCTTAGAGTAGGTGTAATTAGTTTAAAATTGTTGTAATATTTTTCTTACGTTTGTAAATATTTTTTTATTTTTTGTAACTTAGTTCTTTTTTATTTTTTGTACTTTAGTTAGTTTATTTCTTTGTAGTTATTTGTAGATATTGTATTTAATTAATGTATTGATAGTGTAGTGTTAGGTTTAATTGTAGGTAATTGTAGGTATTTTATTTAATTAATTTAATGATTGTATAGTGTTAGGTTTAATTGTAACTTAGGTTAGGATTTATTTTACAGGTAATTTTGTAATTATTTTAACTAGGTAACTATTAAATAGTTCTTAACTATTTAATAGCTATTGTACCTGGTTAAAATAATTACAAAGTTGCCTGTAAAATAAATATTAATCCTAAAATAGCTACAATGTAATTATAATTTATATTGTAGCTATATTAGGATTTATTTTACAGGTAAGTATTTAGCTTTAAATAGGAATAATGTATTTAATAAGAGTTAATTAATTTAGTTAGATTAAAATTATATTTAACTTAGGGGGGTGTTAGTGTTAGGGTTAGACTTAGCTTTAGGGGTTAATACATTTATTAGAATAGCGGTGAGCTCCGGTCGGCAGATTAGGGGTTAATAATTGAAGTTAGGTGTCTGCGATGTTAGGGAGGGCAGATTAGGGGTTAATACTATTTATTATAGGGTTAGTGAGGCGGATTAGGGGTTAATAACTTTATTATAGTAGCGGTGCGGTCCGCTCGGCAGATTAGGGGTTAATAAGTGTAGGCAGGTGGAGGCGACGTTGAGGGGGGCAGATTAGGGGTTAATAAATATAATATAGGGATCGGCGGTGTTAGGGGCAGCAGATTAGGGGTACATAAGGATAACGTAGTTGGCGGTCAGCAGATTAGGGGTTAAAAAAATTTAATTGAGTTGCGGGACCTCGGTTTAGGGGTACATAGGTAGTTTATGGGTGTTAGTGTACTTTAGAGTACAGTAGTTAAGAGCTTTATAAACCGGCGTTAGCCCAGAAAGCTCTTAACTACTGACTTTTTTCCTGCGGCTGGAGTTTTGTCGTTAGATTTCTAACGCTCACTTCAGACACGACTCTAAATACCGGAGTTAGAAAAATCCCATTGAAAAGATAGGATACGCAATTGACGTAAGGAGATCTGCGGTATGGAAAAGTCGCGGCTGAAAAGTGAGCGTTAGACCCTTTTTTGAGTGACTCCAAATGCCGGAGGTAGCCTAAAACCAGCGCTAGGAGCCTCTAACGCTGATTTTCACGGCTAACGCCAAACTCCAAATCTAGGCCTTAATTATTCCTATTTAAAACTAAATACTTACCTGTAAAATAAACCCTAATATAGCTACAATATAACTAATAATTATATTGTAGCTATTTTAGGATTTATTTTTATTTTACAGGCAACTTTGTATTTATTTTAACTAGGTACAATAGCTATTAAATAGTTATTAACTATTTAATAGCTACCTAGTTAAAATAACTACAAAATTACATGTAAATTAAAACCTAACCTAAGTTACAAATACACCTAACACTACACTATCATTAAATTAATTAAACAAATTAACTACAATTACCTAAAATTAAATACAATTAAATAAACTAAACTATAGTACAAAAAAATCACTAAATTACAGAAAATAAAAAAAAATTACAAGAAGTTTAAACTAATTACACCTAATCTAAGCCCCCTAATAAAATAAAAAGCCCCCCAAAATAATAAAATGCCCTACCCTATACTAAATTACAAAGTAATCAGCTCCTTTACCAGCCCTTAAAAGGGCTTTTTGCGGGGCATTGTCCCAAAGTAATCAGCTCTTTTACCTGTAAAATAAAAAGAAATACAACCCCCCAACATTAAAACCCACCACCCACACACCCCTACTCTAAAACCCACCCAAACCCCCCTTAAAAAAACCTACCACTAATCCCCTGAAGATCACCCTACCATGAGCCGTCTTCACCCAGCCGGGCCGAATTCTTCATCCAAGCGGGGCAGAAGAGGTCCTCCATCCGGCCGAAGTCTTCATCCAAGTGGCATCTTCTATCTTCAATCCAGAGAGGAGCGGAGCCATCTTCCATCCAGCCGACGCAGAGCCATCTTCTTCCAACGATGTCGTAACACCAAATGCCTGGTCCTTTAAATGACATCATCCAAGATGGAGTCCCTCGAATTCCGATTGGCTGATCAGCCAATCGCAATTAAGGTAGGAAGAATCCGATTGGTTGATTTAATCAGCCAATCGGATTGAACTTCAATCCGATTGGCTGATTAAATCAACCAATCGGATTTTTCCTACCTTAATTCCGATTGGCTGATAGAATCCTATCAGCCAATTGGAATTCGAGGGACGCCATTTTGGATGATGTAATTTAAAAGAACCAGGCATTCGATGTTAGGACATCGTTGGAAGAAGATGGCTCCACTCCGCATGATTGAAGATAGAAAACACCGCTTGGATGAAGACTTCGGCCGGATGGAGGACCTCTTCTGCCCCGCTTGGATGAAGACTTCGGCCGGATGGAGGACCTCTTCTGCCCCGCTTGGATGAAGAATTCGTCCCGGCTGAGTGAAAACGGCTCAAGGTAGGGTGATCTTCAGGGGGTTTAATTTAGTTGTGGCGGGGTCTGGGAGCGGTGGTTTAGGGGTTAAACATTTCATTTAGTTGCGGCGTGGTCCGGGAGCAGTGGTTTAGGGGTTAATAACTTTATGTTGGTGGCGGCGATATAGGGGGCGGCAGATTAGGGGTTAATAGGTATAATGTAGGTGGCGGCGGGGTCCTGGAGCGGCGGTTTAAGGGTTAAACATTTAATTTAGTTGCAGCGGGGTCCGGGAGCGGTGGTTTAGGGGTTAAACATTTAATTTAGTTGTGGCGGGGCCTGGGAGCAGTGGTTTAGGGGTTAAACATTTCATTTAGTTGCGGCGGGGTCCGGGAGCGGCGGTTTAGGGGTTAAACATTTAATTTAGTTGTGGCGGGGTCCGGGATCCGCAGGATAGGGGTTAATAACTTTATGTAGGTTGCGACGGTATAGGGGGCGGCAGATTAGGGGTTAATAGGTATAATGTAGGTGGCGGCGGGGTCCAGGAGCAGCGGTTTAGGGGTTAATAAGTTTATTAGAGTGGCGGTGGGCTCTGGGAGCGGCGGTTTAGAGGTTAATAAGTATAAAGTGGGTGGCAGCAGTGTAGGGGGGGCAGATTAGGGGTGTTTAGACTCGGGTACATGTTAGGATGTTAGGTGCAGACATCTCCCTTAGAAATCAATGGGATATTGGGCAGCAGCGAACATGAGCTTTCGCTGTTGTCAGACTCCCATTGATTCCTATGGGATCCGCCGCCTCCAGGGCGGCGGATTCAAAGCCAGGTACGCTGGGCCAGAAAAGGGCCGAGCGTACCTGCTAGTTATTTGACATCTGGAGTGATGTAAGAATCGATCTGTGTCGGACTGAGACCGGTGGATCGTAGCTTACATCACTAGATTCTACTTTTGCCGGGCTGTAGGGCTTGATAACTATGGCAAATCAGCCTCACCACAAGTACGCTGCAGAATTCCAGCGTATCTGCGGTTGACGGCTTGATAACTAGAGGCCCATGTCTCCAATTGTGAAATATATTCAAGAGTAAACAGTTATCTGTGTACTATCCATATATTTATACAATAATTTTTTTGCCTTTTTTAATTACAGATTTTGGCCAAAGTCTGAAAGCCCATCTGCCTATGTTAAGGCAAACCCCATAGGGGAGTCTTACTCTAATACATTTGAATATGTGATACATTTCAAATCATATATTTTGTGCACATTTAAAGGGTCATAATTCCCAAATGTTAAAACACTTGAAAGTGATGCAGTATAGCTGTAAAAAGCTGACTAGAAAATATCACCTGAACATCTCTATGCAAAAAAGAAAGATATTTTACCTCAAAAGTTCCTCGGTAGCCACATTCCATTGTAAAGGATTTCTAAGCAGCATATTAGTATGTCTGTCCCGGGACTCACTAGGGAGGGATGAGCCTCGTGCACTCTCATGTTATTTCCCTATTTAGTTTAAAGCAAGTTTACTATGAAATCTCATGAGAGTTAAGTCAAATCTCATGAGATCACAGTAAAAGAGTTCATGACCTCAGCACTGTTGATGCTGATTGGCCACAGTTCATTTCTATATTTTTAATTTTTTTTTTTACCTGCAGCTGGGAGCAGCTGAGTATAACTTTTTACACAGAGCTTACTCTGCTGAGCTGAGGAAATTGTGAGGTAAAATATCTTCCTTTTTTACATAAAGATGCTCAGGTAATATTTTCCTGTAAGTTTTTTACAGTTATACTGCATCCGTTTCAAGTGATTTAGCATATGAGTATTATGTCCCTTTAACTTGTTGTTGCAATCTATATAGAACCTCTTTAATCAGAACAAGGGCGGTTGCTCAATTAACCCTTTCATTGAAATAGAATGGGATGATTGCTAGGTAACATTGGCTATACAAATTGCAAAGAGAAAAAGAGAAATAAGCCTACTCACAATCCCTATTTTATTGGACTACTGCAAGGGTAACATTTGACAATCAGTTCATCCGTGCGCTTCATCCAAACCCAAAATTACAATATACACCTAGTTTATTTAATACTACTATTGCCGCCTGTCAAGTATTTCTGTAGCATCTATTTTTATTTCATTGCATCTGCCTTTTACTGTTCAGAAGTTGTATGTCAAGTTTGAATTGCTTTCTATGTGTCAATTTGACTTCTGCTATACCAATAATTTAGTAAAAATAAGTCAAAACTATACATTAGCTATATATCCTTCATTAATCCAATGAAATGGGTTAATTTACTTAAATACTGTCATACTTTCATCTTGCAGAATAATACATTATATACATGCTAACAAAAACTTTTGACTAGACAAAGGTACATCTAATAAATATGTATAATTAAAGAAATATTATGTTAAGTCCTGTGTTTGAGAGAAATTCTATTCATTTCAAACTCTTTGTCTGCAATATGTTTTATTCATTCTGTTGAAATAAATAATTTATGAAGGTATGTTGAACTAATTATGAAAACGTTAAATAGAAGAGCTTTTCCACCTTTGACATATACAACAAAGCAAAGAGATTCTGTTTCTTTTCTCAAAAAATTAACCTTTGGAGGTAAAGGCCTATTTTAATTTCCATATACTTTGTGGTAAACTATCCAAAAATGGCAAATGTCATCAGAATATATGATGTTTCCTATTTAAACAAGCATATGATGCAAATTCAATTCACAGGCAGGATACCATTTTTTTTTTTGTTTTGAAAATGTCAGAACAAATGTCATTCCTGCTGAGGGCTAGTCCGTGATAGCCTGAATCTGAACGCTCATCTGTGAGTGACATTCAGAAATGTATGCTTCATCTGATAATTTTAAAGAGTGCACCATTTGTTAACTAAAAAAAAAATCATGCAGTGCTAATAGAGATGAAGACTAGACAAACTTTATCAGAAAAAGAAAAAAAAATAATGGTGTTAGTATTAAACATCAGTAATAAGAGTCATACTAGAAGGACATATCAGAATAATAAACAGGATGTCTATAACATAGATTAAATCTTAGCTCTGTGTAATAATTTAGTTTTGCAAATCAATTATGCATTCTTTCATCCTTGAAACAGTTTTGAAAATATTATTAGTCTAATTTATGAATGATTTTCTTGAAACTAGTAAACATTTAGAAGTTACATTTTGCAAACTATAAAGGAAGATAATATTTATTTCACAAAATAATATTGATGCAGTATTTCCTATGTGGAAAATGTCTGAATTGCTGCTTTTTAATTGAAAGATTCGATTATCTGCTACTTCTTTATTTCTAAATTGTTTAGCTAAAATAGAATATAAATGATTGTCTTATAATTCTATATATCATAAAGAAATAGGTTGCTGTTGCTGAGTCCATTTTACTAGCTGAAAAAGTTATAATAACCATTAGAAACGTTGAAGGGATATGTACAAAAAGGGGGATTCATTTTATTACAAAGTATAATAAAGAAGCCAGAGCTATAGGGGCATATATATCCAGCTCCGTATGGAGCTTGAAGCCCGTGTTTCTGATGAGGCTTCAGGCTCCCCAGATACACAAGTTATGAAGCAGTGGTCTAAAGACCGCTGCTCCATAACCTATCCACCTGCTTTGAGGTGGCGGACAGACATCGCCGAAAACAACCCAATCCAATACGATCGGGTTAATTCACACCCCCTGCTGGCGGCCGATTTGCCATGAATCTTCAGGGGGCGGCGTTGCACCAGCATTTCACAAGTGCTGGTGCAATGATAAATGCTGACAGTGTATGCTGTCGGCATTTATCGATGTGCGGCGGACATGATCCGCTATAAGTCTATTTTAAAAAAGTATTGGGAAGTGTTATTAGAGATCCCTACTAAAAGAGGTTGTTAGGGATACTCCTAAAATAACATTTAAAAGAAACCAAAATTTAAAAAATGTACTGGCCCCATCAAAATTAAAACCCTTGAAATGAGACATTATGAAAACTATTTCTAATTGGTTAACAATTAAACACAGGAACCTATAGATGCGGAAGAGAGGGCTATAGTATGTGTGGACATATTGCCAAAGGTGATGTAGTAGATAATTGGGATAAGTCCAAAACAATTCCCCTAAAGTTCAGAATAACCTATATTGACACTTCTGTTGTTTATCAATTGATTTGCAAGTGTGAGAAGATTTACATTGGCCGCACAAAAAGAAAGATTAAAAGAAGATGGCATTAACATATAGAAAATATAAAGAGGGTATATGAAAATCACAGTGTATCAAATCATTTTAGAAAGGAGCATAATCAAGATCCTACTGAATAAAAAAATCAGGGTCCTTGAGTAAATCCCGATGATGTCTATAATAAAAAAAAGGCTTTGTAAACTCAGACAATGTGAAACAAAATGGCTCTATTGTCAGGGTACAGGTGAATGACATATATATATATATATATATATATATATATATATATATATATATATATATATATATATATATATATATATATATATATATACTAACATATATATATATATATATATATATATATATAATAAGACAAAAGAGTTTGTTTATATGTGAAGATATGAAGCCATATTTTTATCAGATATTACTATAAGGTTACAATTCTGATGTCAGGAATTGACTTAAAACCCATTTAATTTGAATACACATTTCTAAGCTCAATGCAGACAAGATTTCCCAAAAACGTCAAAAGAGAACATTTGCTCCCTAGCTAAAAGTACAAACTTCAAAACATTCTTTACCTCACCACTTAATGAGATTAGATCTTTTCAAACAAAGATAAACATGGTACCTAGATCAGGATGCTACCTGTGGTGAGGGGGATGCTGAGTCTGTAATCAGCAGTGGGAAGATGCTCAAAATCCCAGGGAAATGATAATTAGCACAGACCTGTTAATTGCCCCTGAACCTCAGATACACATTGCATTGCTAGCTAAACAGAAAATATATGTTGTATTGTAACTTTGAAATTCAGTGTAAGTACAACTTGTATAATATTAAATATGAACACATAAATCTGGGAGATTGTCTAATTGTCTAATATAAGATGGGTATTTGCTAAACTTGATAGGTGGCTATTTTAGTCGGTCTAGAATGTTTAACTGTGTCAGAATAATAACCTCTGTCTCTCTTTATTTTTCAGACATATAATAACAATATGTCCTAAGAATATGGGTAATAAACAAAATTCAACTACAAGACTTCTAACTACAGAATGAAAATGGATATTTCTGTTAGATTGCCTATATCCAAAAGGACTTAACAACAAAGAAGATCTTGCCCACCTCTCTCTCTATATATATATATATATATATATATATATATATATAAATATATATATATATATATATATATATTGTGACAGAACCCAAGGCATAGTAATGGAAGGTGTCTATATTCCCTCAAAAGTGCTGCAGTGCGGGGTATGGTCTGACAACCCCAGGGAGAATTGTTATGTTTGTTTGCCACATAGAGAAAATATGTGATTTATTTCTGGGTCCCTGGGGTGGAGTATTTGGAGAGTAGGGTGGGCCAGTGCTCCCCCCCCCCCGCAGTTTGCAGGTAGCACATTATGTCAAAAAGTCCAGTCCAGGAATTCTGTCTGACTCAGCTAGCTACTCACCTGCATATGGTAATTGACAGCAGGTGCTAATAAAATCCCCAGTCAGGGTTTGAGAGGTAGATTTTTGCCAGCAGTAAAGGAAAACTGCAAACACTCTCCTGAGAGACTGAGAGGAATTATATCTAAAGGAAAAAGTTTGAAAGGTCTGTGCAATATTACTTTTGTGAAAAGCTACTTAGTGCAGACAGTTGTAATTGTTAGTAAGTGCTCAGTGGAGCAAGCCTCTTTTGTTTTGTTTATGTTTAGTTTGCCTGTTTTTGCCAGACCTGATAATAAACAGACTGTATTTTATAAAGCTACAACCTTGTGTGGTGTTTCCAGCTTTGAGGACTGTGTGTTTCCAAGATCCCAGGTCACATATGGTGGAGAATGCGGGCAACACACTGATAGTCTGTTAAGGAAACAATACCACACTTAAAATGGAGGAAGTTGTAAAGGCTTTACTACAGGCTACGGCCTCCCAGCAACAGGCCACTGCCACACAGCAGCAAGCTACTGCCAGCCAGCAAGAAAATATTGCAGTGCTACAAAAACTGGTATTAACACAAAGAGAGGAACAGCAGAATATCACACGTACCATGCAGCAGGAGATTCGAGGCCTATCTGAAAGACTGGGCAGGTGTGCTGCAGAAATTCCACACAGTTCTAAGACTCTGAGAGTGAGTAACTATTTGCAAAAGATGGTGGCTACAGATGATGTGGAGGCTTACCTAATGGCTTTTGAAAGGACAGCCGAAAGAGAAGGGTGGCCTGCGTCTGAATGGGCAAGTCTCCTTGCGCCATTTCTGAGTGGAGAACCTCAGAAGGCATATTATGATTTGGAGCCTGAGCAGGCCAGTGACTATAAAAAGCTAAAAACAGAAATCTTGGCCCGCCTGGGAGTAACGACAGCAGTAAGGGCCCAGCGATTTCACTCCTGGACTTACAGTCAAGACAAAGCCATGCGGTCACAGATGTTTGACTTGATACATCTTGCCAGGAAATGGCTACAGCCAGAGGTCAACTCAGCTAGTCACATTGTGGAACAGCTCGTGATGGACCGAGGATTGCCTGTTTCCCTGCGGCGGTGGGTCAGCCAGAGTGAACCTAAAACTGCTGACGGTCTAGTTGCCCTGGTGGAATGCTATTTGACTGCTGGAGAGTTTCTACAAATCCCCAACCAGGAAAGACCTAGAACCCCGAAGATCAAAATTCCCAGTAAATTGGGTAAGACTGTTCCGGGGAAAAGGGGGTATCGGGAGGAGCAGATGGGTTTTTACAACCCGAGAGACATTACAGCAAGGGACAAGAGTTTTGTGAGGCAGGAAGGGTCCACAATAGACTCAAAGATGTTGTCTAATGCTAATATTAAATGTTTTCAATGTAAAGAGTATGGACATTTTGCAAAGGACTGCCCTGAGAATGATGTTGCTATGGAATGTAATGTTGGCAATATGAGAGACAATTATTCATTGTACTCTCGCTGAGTATATGTAATTACCAAAAATGATTGTTTAAATGGCCACCCTTGGTGCACTGTAAGGGTGGAGGGAAATTAAATTAAAGCTTTGCTGGACTCTGGTAGCATGGTTACGCTCATAGACAGGGGTCTGTTGAGAAATACTCCTATTGATAATTACCAGAACCTAGATATTGCTTGTGTCCATGGGGACATACACAAGTATCCAACTGCTAAAGTACTTATTGAAACTCAAAATGGCCCTATAAATCATAGAGTTGGTTTAGTGGATAAATTAGTCCATGAAATGATAATAGGCAGAGATTTTCCCCATTTTTTGAATCTATGGGATGCTGCTGAGGAAAATTCACCGGATTCAGTAGAGGGCGCTGTTTGTGACTTTTCCTTTTCTGATTTATTGGGGGATGACTTAGACAAAATAACTCCTTCTAGAGGGAAACACTCAACCCCTATGGAAACCCTAGTTGGAGGTAATACTGAACAGAATAATACAGGTCAATCTAATATATCTGAACCTTATGTAGAAATAACTGACCTAGAGGTTAGCCCAAGTAACTTTAGGGCTGCACAATGGGAGGATCCAACTTTAGCTGCGGCTAGAAACTATATTTCCGTATGAAATGGCACCCCCATTAATACTGATAAAGCACTCACCTATCCATACTTTGAAGTGGAAAATGATTTATTGTACAGAGTTGGGAAAAAGGAGTCTGTCAAACAGCTGTTAGTACCCCAGGCATATCGACACACTGTATTAAATCTGGCACATAGCCACATACTTGGGGGGAACTTGGGGATTGAAAAAACCAGAGAGAGAATTCTTAGGAGGTTTTATTGGCCAGGTGTAATGGCACCTATCACAAATTATTGTTCTTCTTGTTCTGAATGCCAATTAACTGCCCCTCTTACAGCATACTGTAGCCCCTTGGTGCCCTTACCCATAATTGAGGTCCCATTTGAACACATTGGTATGGATTTTGTGGGTCCTCTTGTAAAGTCTGCAAGGGGGCACCAGTATATATTGGTAATAGTAGACTATGCTACACGTTACCCTGAGGCAATACCCATGCGTACTACTTCAGCAAAAGCAATTGCTAAGGAGTTAATGTTAATGTTCAGCCGTGTTGGGATTCCCAAAGAAATATTAACAGACCAAGGCACTCCATTTATGTCGAGAATTACAAAGGAGTTGTGTAAACTTCTTCATATAAAGCATCTGAAAACATCCGTATATCACCCACAAACTGATGGTCTGGTAGAGCGATTTAATAAAACACTAAAGGCTATGCTCAAAAAAGTAATTGATAAAGATGGAAAAAACTGGGATTTCCTTTTGCCTTATTTAATGTTTTCCATCCGAGAGGTCCCTCAAGCTTCTACTGGGTTTTTGCCCTTTGAACTTTTGTATGGAAGACACCCCAGAGGGTTGCTAGACATAGCTAAGGAGACTTGGGAACAGGAGTCAACCCCTCACAGAAGTGTGATTGAACACATAACTCAGATGCAGGATCGGATGACAGCCATTATGCCCATAGTTAGAGAACACATGGAAAATGCCCAACAGCACCAGCAGAAGAGCTATAATAGAAATGCCAGGGTTCGTGTGTTTAATCCAGGAGACAGAGTACTAGTCCTGGTCCCCACTGTAGAGAACAAATTTTTGGCAACATGGCATGGGCTATATGAAGTCATTGACAGAGTGGGGGAAGTAAATTACAAAGTAAGACAGCCTGGGAGGCGAAAGGAGGTACAGATTTACCATGTGAATTTACTTAAACCGTGGAAAGAAAGAGAAACACTTGTGGCTATAAAAACAGCAGACCTCCCTACAATGGAGGAGCATGAACCCGTAGTCAATATCTCAGAAACCCTGACTATCCACCAGAAGAGGGAGGTAACAGACTTCATCAGATTAAATAAAGATGTTTTCTCCTCAGAACTACGATAATAGAGCATGACATTGTCACTGAACCGGGAAAAAGGATAAATCTAAAGCCATATAGAATACCTGAAGCCCGGAGGGAAGCAATCAAATTGGAAGTAAAGAAAATGCTGGACCTTGGGGTAATTGAAGAATCCCAAAGTGACTGGAGTAGCCCAATTGTGCTTGTACCAAAGCCTGATGGCACAATCAGGTTTTGTAATGATTACCGGAAGCTGAATGCAATATCCAAGTTTGATGCATACCCCATGCCAAGGGTTGATGAACTTGTGGAGAGACTCGGGAGAGCCAAGTACCTTACCACATTGGATTTGACCAAGGGTTATTGGCAAGTGCCGCTTACAGGACGGGCAAAGGAAAAGACTGCCTTCTCTACTCCAGATGGGCTCTTCCAATACAAGGTGTTACCTTTTGGCCTACATGGTGCTCCAGCAACATTTCAAAGAATGATGGACCGGATCTTAAGGCCACATGCTCATTATGCTGCAGCTTACTTAGATGACGTGGTCATACATAGCGAAGATTGGGAGTCTCACTTGCCAAAAGTGCAAGCCGTCCTTAATTCCATAAGAAATGCCGGTCTGACAGCAAATCCGAGTAAATGTACCATTGGCCTGGAGGAGGCCAAGTATCTTGGCTATTCCATTGGAAGAGGAATAGTAAAGCCACAACTTGCTAAAGTTGAAGCCATAAGGAATTGGCCACGACCTATGACGAAGAAACAGGTCAGAACATTTCTTGGGCTTGTTGGCTACTACAGAAGGTTTATCTACAACTTTGCTACTATAGCAGGTCCTTTAACTGACCTCACTAAAGCAAAAGCTCCAGTAATAGTGAAATGGTCCTCTGAAGCTGAACAGGCATTTCAAAATCTCAAGGAAGCCATATGTAGACAACCAGTGTTAGTCACCCCTGATTTTTCAAAGGAGTTTGTTTTACAGACAGATGCCTCTGATGTAGGGCTTGGAGCAGTGCTTTCCCAGGAAAGTCAAAGTGAAGAGCACCCAATACTATACCTGAGCCATAAACTTCAACCTAGAGAAAAGAACTATTCGATTGTTGAAAAGGAGTGTCTAGCAATTAAATGGGCTGTTGAAACTCTCAAATATTATTTGTTGGGCAGAAAATTTAGACTAGTTACTGATCATGCACCTCTCAAATGGATGAGTCAAAATAAGGATAATAATAGTAGAGTTACACACTGGTTCCTTAGTTTGCAACCCTATCTCTTCTCAGTAGAACACAGGGCAGGAAGTAAACAGGGTAATGCTGATGGCCTTTCACGTATGCATACGCTTTTGGCCATGGTCGCTCACCCCACTAGGTCTGAGCTGGCAGGGAGGATGTGTGACAGAACCCAAGGCATAGTAATGGAAGGTGTTTATATTCCCTCAAAAGTGCTGCAGTGCGGGGTATGGTATGACAACCCCAGGGAGAATTGTTATGTTTGTTTGCCACATAGAGAAAATATGTGATTTATTTCTGGGTCCCTGGGGTGGAGTATTTGGAGAGTAGGGTGGGCCAGTGCTCCACCCCGCAGTTTGCAGGTAGCACATTATGTCAAAAAGTCCAGTCCAGGAATTCTGTCTGACTCAGCTAGCTACTCACCTGCATATGGTAATTGACAGCGGGTGCTAATAAAATCCCCAGTCAGGGTTTGAGAGGTAGATTTTTGCCAGCAGTAAAGGAAAACTGCAAACACTCTCCTGAGAGACTGAGAGGAATTATATCTAAAGGAAAAAGTTTGAAAGGTCTGTGCAATATTACTTTTGTGAAAAGCTACTTAGTGCAGACAGTTGTACTTGTTAGTAAGTGCTCAGTGGAGCAAGCCTCTTTTGTTTTGTTTATGTTTATTTTGCCTGTTTTTGCCAGACCTGATAATAAACAGACTGTATTTTATAAAGCTACAACCTTGTGTGGTGTTTCCAGCTTTGAGGACTGTGTGTTTCCAAGATCCCAGGTCACAATATATATATATATATATATATATATATATATATATATATATATATATATATATATATATATATAGTCCCAGTCCACATGTTTATACTTGCTAATCCTCTGGGCACATTTATGAGTCCCTTTATAGATGGTGGTATCTTTCAGTTTTCTTTGTCAGAACTCATGACATTTAGTCCTCCTCAGTTTCACCCACTGATACAAATTCCTTTTGATGAGTTCTCTTTTATGATCTAGTCACATTCAGTCCCTTAGGACCCCCTTGTTAAACTCAGTCCCTTAGGATACCTACGTTAGATTTGTTCATATTTAGTCCCACTTTGAACCATTTCTCCATTTCTCCATTAATTTTGACTGGCTCTCACCAATCTGTATGACTATTATCTTTGGATACATCTTATCCTTACCTGTTTTATTCAGACTACATAACGCGGTGTGTCCTTTCTTTATTACATTGATTCTGGTCATTGATCCTTTATTATAGATCATCCCAACATCCTTCTTAGGATACATCCTCTATCACCACTATTATACAACTGCACCAACAATAATCTATCTTTTGTTGGGCCATTCTAGTATAAGACTAGGACACTGTTTCTAGAGTGGTCTCTCAAGGCACCTACACTCCCCCGTCTGCTATCCTAGTTTTAACCTTAATCTCCACATAGTCATATCCCATGTATTGCCATATCATCTCCTCTATGGCGGTTTATGTTAATTATTTAACTTGTTTCTCTTCATCTCCCATAGATGTTGGAGTAGAAGTTTTAGCGACCAAATGTTAATAGCCCCCTCCTGACACTCGTATATTCTATATCCCACTTACCTTAATCAGCTGCTCATTGTTAGCAAATTGTTTTTGTTTATGCTTTTATTATAAGTACATTTGTTTAGAATTTTACATCCATTCACATGATCTTCACCTTGTTTGGGATCACTATCCCAATTTATAAATATCCCTTTGTACATTTCCGGTAATAGTGAAACCGGAAATGACGCCACTTACCCGTACCGTAAATGATGACATGAATGTGGCTAATGCATACACTTGGAATGGTCAGTGAAGCCTAATATATAAATATAGTTTGTATGAAATTTAATTGTAATTTGAGTTCTTGGAGTGTTTGTTTATCCCTCCTCCACTTAATCCCCTCTGGAACAGTTCTATATGACCAAATGTCACAATCTTTGAGGTCCAATATATCCATAGATTCAGTCACTACATTTGTTTATGTTTTTGATCGACTTGTATAATTTTAATATGCCCTTCTGTTTGGCCCTAATAATACAGCTAGATGTATATGTCCTCATATCATAGATCAATTTAAATGTCATTTACCCATTTGGGATCATGTTCCCGACATCTTTAATTATTGGTAGTCCCCTTTTTCTCACTGTTGATAGTTATCTGTCACTTTAAATTATACCCGTATACACTTCCGTTAAAAGCGAAACCGGAAATTACGTCATTTATCTGTACAGGAAATTACGCTATGGACACGGCCGATCAACACATACACATTGAACGGTCAGTGAAACAAATAATAACTAAAACATATGTCAACATTACTACTTTAGGAATATTCACTTCTGTGTCTATGTTGTATTTCTGTGTCTACACTTTACGTTTAATTATATTTTCAACAATCTCTATGTATTTCAAAATCCCACAATTGCCTAGGAAGTGGGTGTACCACTATTTTGGCGCCAAAATGATCACTTATGATTTGATCAGTCACCTTATATAAAGCAATTGATGTATCTAATTTTATTACTGTCTTGAAAATTGCCTTATATAGGCTGAAACGCATTGACAACTGGTAAGAACTATTTCAATATTATTCAATAGACCTGTACCATAAACACTATTATTTTTATTTTTTTCACAGGGACTTACAGAACAGTACAGGATATACAAGAAGTATATAGCACCCCATTTTTGGTTTTCTCATTGAGGATCACTGCATCACATTCACTTATTGTATTTGGTTTCATTTTTCACCATTGTTTATCCTCATTTATTTTTTCATAATTTTTTCATATTTTTCACTTTTTCACTTTTTTGGATTTTTTTTTTTCCCCACTTTCCTCACTTCACCAAGGAACCATTTGGATTTTTTCTTCACATAGTATAAATTGACACAATGTAATTATGTATTTTACCTTTAATTTGTAATTATTGCACAGGTTACATGGATCCGGGTTAATTTTTATTTTTATTCTTATTGTATGATTTTATTACCACTGTTTTTATTGTATGTTTTTATGTGTCTTTGTTAGGATTAAAACCTTAATTCGCATCTCACTAGGCACTATCTTATTATCACCTCAGCCTTTCATTTAGGTGCTTTGTACGTTACACTACTAATTCATGCATTCAAAATTTATTAGAAATATGAAATATACTGTATTCATGTTAAGATACAGTACAATACCAGGATATTGAATGCTATGATTCCGTGAAGAAAAATAATTAACAGTATGAATTGCTTATTAATATAATTACTGAAAATATACTTATGTCTGGTATTGAAATGATTAGAGAAAATAGCACTATATGGTCCTATGAATAATACGCACATAGTTTATTAATATCAAATTATAGTGTACATATTAAAAATATACAAGAATCTGTATTTTCTGTTTGCAGTATTGAAAATGAAACTGTTTGTTTTTGTCATGTTGCCCCCGGTGTTGTGATGCAAGAATTACTGCCAAAAGATTTGACTGTTAACAAAGATGTGTTTCCCTAGTAACCATACATTACCAGTGAACCAATGGAGGGACAAGCTTTTGTTAAGGGCCTAGCCAATTCACCAATGATGGAAAAGAATAAAAAGAGGTGGGGTTATATCACATGATTTAACCCCATGCATGGAGATAGTCTGGGCTGTCTTTTCTGCTAACTTGTCACTGATAATTGCTGCCTGGAACATGGTCACTATAATCGAAATTGGACTACCTTTTCTTATCCACATTGCAAAACACTTCTTTTGTTTTCTGAGGTGAATTGGACTTATTGAGAAATACTGAAAGCTGGAATGTTCATTTGTTACCTGGTAAAGTATAAGAAGTTGCTAAATATAGGTAATATTTAAAACACCTATATTCATTGTTACTGCAGTTAAATTACAACTGATAGATTTAAAGAGCATATTTGTATTTTAGACTCATATTCACAGTCCTGTGTAGTCTTAATTAGTCACTCTTGTATACTAAGTAATTCATTTGTTTTCTAGATAAATATCCTTTGTGTTACATATTTCTTAGCCAGGCCTATTATTGTAAGTAAATCTATCTGGTGTGTATTAAGTTATTTGCTATATATATATATATATATAAATATATACACATACATTTTTTAATTTGCCTCATTGATGCTAAAGAGTTAATTTCAGCTCAGAGAAATTAGCATATAAACTGGCTGTTTACATCTAGAATATATATAACTTCTGGTATTTTAATTAGAGTTATATAAAAATCAATACTTCAACTGATAATACGCTGGAATTCCGTGTCATATTCAACACAACAATTTATCAAACATTATCAAATGACAATTTATCAAACATTCAACTGGTATGCTCGTGTCTAATCCGACGCAGAATACCTATCGTTCAAACCGCCACCTTTGAGGCCGTGAATGCCATAGAAAGCAATGGGAGTCTGAAAACAGAAAGGTTTTGCTCTAATACAAAAAATATTTTGTTACCTTGAGAGGATATAGATGTTGGAGGTGGTTCCATATGATGAGCTACCTCTTCTATAATAATCAAAATTTAAATATATATAAATAAATATATAAATATATATATAAAATTTGTATTCTAAATTTACATAATTTATAACAAATAACTTTTTACTCTTTCCACAATGCAGTAATCTGTATCTATACTTGAATTGAAATTTGTGATGCAGAAATAATTACTTTAATTGCAGCAATCAATATGGTGCATCCACCTGCATTTTCAGATGCTGAACCATTCATGTCTATAGAAAGGGCTGTTAATGCATTATAAAAGGAAGTGGCTAAAAACAGAATGGTTCAGTTATTTGCAGTTTGGTTTCTGAGATGGAGATGCTAAATTTGTTTGTGTGTGCGATCCTAGAACGACTCATGACAAGGTTATGGTATCTAGCTGAGCATCAGGAAAGACGCAGGAGAGTACCCAGGGTATTTTTACCTAGAATTGGCCTACATGTCCTGAGTGATAGGGAAGTTATCACTAGATTCAGGATAAATAGGGGTTTGATAGAGAGACTCTATCAGAAAATAAAAGACTCCCTAGAATCAATCACAGCGAGGACAAGGGCAATCCCTGGGATGGTCAAACTCCTGTCTGTACTCTATTTCCTGGCAACAGGATCTTTTCAAGCAGTAACCAGACTAGCTGTTGGAATGAGTCAGTCAACATTCTCTAGGAATTTAAATGTAGTTCTAAATGCCTTGCAGCAAAGGCAAGAGCATTATGTGCATTTCCCCCAGACAGCAGAGGATTGGTATCAGCTGAAATTAAAATTCTACTTGATTGCTAGGATGCCAAACATATTAAGTGCAATTGATTGCACCCATATTTCTGTGCAGACTCCCAAGGGAAGAGAGGAGCCAAATTGGGACAAGAAACAGAATCACTCTCTCAATATACAGGTGATCTGTGATGCAAGTTTAAAGATCATGAGCATCTGGTCCAGATTTCCAGGTTCCAACCAAGACTCTTTTATCCTGAGGAATTCTTATATCTATGACCGCCTTCAGGATGGACAAATGCCAGAGGGAATTCTACTAGGTAAATGTCTGTTATAAATATTCATGTATGTATATTCTAGTAATATTTCATTCATATTGCTAAAATCAATGGTCTATTTCTTGCACGCAGGAGATTCAGGTTATTCTTGTCTCACATGGCTTTTCACTCCTGTGAATAATCCAACAATTGATGGACAATTGCTCTATAATCAGGCACACATATCAAGCTGATGTGTCATAGAGTGAACATTTTTTGGGTGCTGAAGTGCAGATTCAGATGTTTGGACAGTTCTGGTGGAGTATTTCAATACGCCCCCCAAAAATTGTCACTTATTTTCTTGATATGTTGCATGCTTCATAATATTGCTTAACCATGCTTCATAATATTCTTAACCATGCCAGATGTAGACATTTCTAACTTTGATGTTCATGAATATGATGATAATCTTGCACCCGTAGAGCAAAATTATGTTAGGGGAGTACAAGCTATATCTGGTTATATTAATGCAGTATTTGGCCAATAATCTTGTAAATATAGAATATTTTACTTATGTTGATTTATTTCATAGTATATTTTGTTATTGCATTCATCCAAAAGATGTTTATTTTGGGTGTCTTACTATTATTTACTTTCAAACCTGTTTGAAACATATCTTTAAAAATATATAGTTAAATAAATGTTCTTTATTGCACACTTGACTCTGTTTTTACTTTAAAAGTGTTTATTTGCTAATCAATAGATTATAAATGATATTTCATTTGATCATAGGGCTCTCAGAAAATCCTTAGATACAAGTTAAAGAGGGGTACAAATTATATTATTAAAGGGACATGAAAAACAAACATTTCCTTTCATGATTTATGTAGAAGATAAAAATTTCAACAACTTGTAATTTTACTTCTACTATCAAATGGGATTAATTCGTTTACTATTTTTTGAGTGAGCAGCAATGCCCTACTGGTTTCTAACTGAACACATGCTTAAGCCAATGAGAAAAAAAAATAATAATATATATATATATATATATATATATATATATATATATATATATATATATATATATATAAAAATAAGCTTACATACATAAACCTTTCAGCAAAAGATAACAAGAGAATTAAGCAAATTAAATAATAGATGAAAAATCTACATTTATTTAAAATCACATGCTATTTTGTAATCATGAAATTATATATTTTGGATTCATGTCCCTTTAATATAAGTGTGTTGGTCATGCATAAATGTTGAATGTGTAATAATGCGGTTATATATTTTGTTATAAAAAAATCCTCTGTTGTAGATTGTCCATTTAAGAAACAAATAGTAGAAACAAAGTATATCTGGTCAATGCATTATATTTGACAAACAAGCATAGTAAAATAATGGATTGTGTAAATTAAATAAAAACAAACAAATAAATAAAACAAGAAAATCATTTAATTCATGAAATTCTTCAAATAATAACAAATAAAAAATAAAAGCATTTCTTCATGCATCAGACCAAAAAATATCTTATATTTCCATATATATTTACAAGAACAAATATTAATAAAATAAGAAGAGCTCTATTCCTTAGACCTCTTTGAGGCAGGGGGAGATGGCGTAGATGATCTCTGCCTTGCAGCCCTTAATTCAGTCAGTGTCCCCTGAATCAATAGTAGGAGATTTGTGTTAAAGTTCCTACTGTCTGTATCTGCCCTCTCCCTACGCTCCAACTCTCCTGTGTTAAAGTTCCTGCTGTCTGCATCTGCCTATGCTCCAACTTCCACTGCTCTATGGCTACCCTGTGGCTGTCTATAGCTATCCTCTCCCTATTTAATTCTAATCTTTCCCTATCTATTAACAATCTCTCCCTATCTATAGCAAATCTTTCCTTATCTGATTCAATGTCCCGTTCGACATATGTTCCTAGGGCCCCAATTAACTCTTGGTGATTAGCCCTGTACTGCCCCCCCAGATTGACCAGCTTCTGCATTGCTGCATCTTCTGGTACAGTCTGATGTTCAGGGGCAGCAGCAGGGCAAGGAGCAGCTGGGACATGAGCAGGAGGGCCAGGGGCAGCTGGGGCATGAGCAGATGGTGCAGTAGCTGCTGGGGCATGAGCAGCAGGTACAGTAGGGCCAAGATCAGATGGAGCTGCAGTTTCCTCTGAGCTTTCCTGCTCATAGTCTTCCTGATACAGGATGTCTCCAACTAACTCCTCTGATTCCTTATATAGCGTTTCATGTATCTCTGTCAGAGAAAAGGTCAGCTCCTCAGAGAGTCGATGAGACCATTCTGTATCTAATGTAAATGTAAAATAACAATATTATAATCACATATAATTTAAAAGGAAAGATTAAATGGATATTGAAGTGAAAATGAAATTGCATGATTCAGATAGGTAATGTGATTTTAATACAATTTAGAATTCACTTCTATTTCCAATGGTGTTTTCTTCTCTTTGTATGTCCTTTTTAAATATAAATACTCACATATCCTACACTAGTGGGAGATATTTTTTGCTTTTTGCCTGCACAGATTTTTAACTTGTGATTGTCTAACCATATGTGTACAGCTAGCTGTCAGTATGGAATGCTTTTCATTTAGTAAAGGATAACAAGATAATTAAAGGGACATTAAACACACATTTATTCTTCCTTCCTTCTTTTTATTTTATTTTGTTTTTACATATTTATTTATGATCCAAGATAAAGGACAATTAAACAATATAGCATTGAACAGTCAAAATCAAAAAGACGAATTTTGACAAGATTCTAAACAAAGTCTACAGTGCCATCTAATTTTAACAAAAACAAATCCCACATTGCTCAACTTTATGCCAAGTACAATATTCAAATGAATGTCTTATTTTTTGAGGAATAATAAAAAATTAAAATTAAAAGAAACAAGAAAACCAAGCAAACCAAAGAGGGAGAGAGAGAGATATGTGGGAAAAAAAACATTTGGAAAGAGCATGCAATTTTATATAAATTTCTAGATTAATTAAAATATCTAATTTTCATCATTCTCTTGATATCCTTTGATGAAAAGCATATATGTATTTGAACAGAGGATGCTGATTGGTGGCTGCACATAGATGCCTTGAGTGATTGGTTCACCCATGTGCATTCTTATTTCTTCAACAAAGGATATATAAAATCAGAATAAAATTAGATAATAGAATTAAATTTGAATGTTGTTTATATCTCGTTCCAGTAAGGGTGTTTTGGTTGCTGCAGGAGAGCTCCACACCTGACGTGCAGAGAGTGAGAGATGTGCATTGATGATATTGAATGAGTCTTGTGAGTGTTTTACTTTTTCGTGAAATAATCTCTAATACGAGTTGCGCATGCACTTTTGTTTTTTCAGATTTTGCATAAATCTCTTACTGGATCTACGGCTGGTTTGATCTCTATTCATAGAGCAGCTCAGCGGACATTAAAAGTTTACTTAGGGAGAACGTATCTATTTGAAAGGAAGAAAGAAGAGCATTGTGTGTTTGAACTTGGAGCTTATAATACAGCAGATGTCTACTGTGTTCCGATATAAGGACTAAGCTAAGTGTAGATAAGGGTGGGGGTTGCCAAAGCGCCAACAAAAGGCTGGGTCTGAGCCAGTAATAGTTAAAATCACAATTTACATAAAAAGTGCATTTATTCATACAAATTCACAGATAAAATACAACTAACTGACAATTAAAAGAAATAAAACAGCACAAAGAGTCCAAATAAAAATACTAGCCTTGATCAGTGGCTAGTAAAAACACTAAAAATGCCCGGTTTCCCAGTACACAATATTCCAAATAATGTTGGAAAAAATATAAACACTTGGATTGTGGACTAGTAGAGGTGGGACATGTAAGTGTCCTAAG
Source organism: Bombina bombina (assembly GCF_027579735.1). Lineage (NCBI taxonomy): Eukaryota > Metazoa > Chordata > Amphibia > Anura > Bombinatoridae > Bombina > Bombina bombina. The sequence goes on along the minus strand of NC_069501.1, from coordinate 140,006,827 downwards.
ATACGTCTATAGTGTATAGCAACCTATATGTGCAATTGCTTCGGAAATAAGTAAGATCAATGATTTATGTAAGATAAATGAATCTGCTAGTTACCGCAGCATGTGTGACATACAATGTGTGTCGTTAGAGATGGTGTGACAACCTGTGTGTGCAAATGCTTGAAGGTTGAATGAGTTAAACAACCTGTTTGTGCAAGTCCTTAAAGGTAAATAAGATAGATGATTTGGGTGCAAGTGAATTGAATCTGCTAGTTACAGCAGCGTTTATAAATTATAATGTGTGTTGTGTGAGATATGTCCTCACGGTGTATCTAGCTTGTGTGTAGGTTAAACCTAAACTTAGTGCTGTTCAAATTGTGGGTAAATTTTGTCCAAGGTAGTATTGCTGGATGATGTTCGTGAGTGTGAAAACTAGTGCGTGACAAATAAAAACTATAAATGCAAATAATAATAACACACTGAATTGTCAGAAATAGCGTGAAATATCAAAGCAAAATTCTAAAACATCCAAATAAACACTGTGAGCAACGCTAAAAAACCTCGACGTGATAGCGTGAAATATCAGAGTAAAAAAACACAAATGAGCACTGTGAACACTGTAATACACCTTAATAGTGTTCAAAATTCAAAATCAATTCAGAAAGTCGTGGTTCATAAATTCAAAGCAAACCAATAGATTCAAAAAACAGTGGCCACTGTGAAAAAAAGAAACATGTAAGTGAACAGTCAATCCAACGGACAGAATAGTAATTCCTAAAACCCTCTGCTAATGTTAGCGTTCCTGCAATGATCCTGCAGCCGAAGCAGGAATGAGGTTAAAAACCGGAAGTCCTAGTCTTCTCTAGTTTCGACGATACCTAAAAAAGTAAAAAACACAATAGTGCAGATAGTTTTCTTAATCATATAACAATTGGAATAGAACTCACCAGTCGACGCGTTTCAGTCTGTGCTAGACCTTTATCAAGGCAGGCGCTCAGTGTACTCCATTGCAGACTACTCCATTGCAGACTAAGCTAAGTGTTTTAGAAGGAACAATCACCTATTTATTCTATTTTATTGTATATTTCATATTTTAAATTTTATTATTTGTGGGTTTAGGATTGATATATTTTCCCTTTGTTATTTGTTATTATATAAATCAGGGGTATACTTATTTTTTAGCTAATTTTTGTGTGTGTGTTACATAGATTAATATAATGTTTAAAACATATACTCACAAGCATCAGATTGTTACAAGGCTCCAAAAATATTTCATACATCTTATGAAAGCATAAATGCAGAAGCATGTTTATGTTATAGTTTAATTTTATAAGTGAATTCAGAAATGATATAATTTGTAATGCAATAGAAGTTTTTAGTAATGTAATTTACAATATAAGTGTGAAATCAAGTGGTTTGTGTCTTTAGAACTTAAGGACACATTTTGACCAAGGCTAGCAGTCATGGTAGGGTGAAGTAAGTGAATTTAAAAAACTGCATACTAAAATTAAAATTTACTTTGTTATCATGGTACAATTTGTTGAAAACATATATCTAGGTAGGTAGTGTGCACAGTCTGGAGAACTATATGGAATATGTTTTGCAAGATTGCTCTTCAGCACTAGGTAGCAGCATTGTTTTCACAATTATAACATTGTTAAAAGCATTTTTGCAAAACTGCTGCCACATAGTCCTCTAGACACTCTCCAGAGCCTACTCACCTAATTTTCAACAAAAATAAAATTGATAATAAAAAAATTGAAAGTTTTTTGGTTTTTTTTTAATTAATTTTGCACTTTCAGTGAATCATATTTGAAAAAGCAAGTGTTTTATAGTGATTTAATGCTCATAAAGTGGCAGAGATAAAGCCAACATCTCTATTAAAAAATCTATTTAAAAGGCAACTTAGAAAAACCCATTTTATCTTCGCCATCTTCAGAGAAGATGGTGCACACTTGGTGATTACCACATGGCTTTGCATGGAACACTTGAGCCTCCGCTGGGGCGGGTGAACCCATAATATTGAGACAAATGGATACCACTCACATATGTACAATAATAAGTCAAATAACATTATGTTTAAGGTATATAGTAAATAACAAGGTGTTTAACTTGGAAGGGCACAGAAGTGGCGATACAGATTCATCTGAACTTTAAGTGTATATATGTGTATATAGTTGTATGTGTGCATGTATATATGTACATATATGTAAATGCATGTGTACATATGTATGTGTACACACACATACACACACTCAGACATATATATATATATATATATATATATATATATATAACATATGTAAACACATATACATACATGCATACAAATATATACAAATATATACACCTTTGAGCTTGTTATATACCAAAACTCTTAAAAACACTTTTAAAAACATTTATTTCAATAATAAACTTATATTTTGAATGTAATATTCATATACACTGTATATATATATATATATATATATATATATATATACAAAAAGTCCCGGGAACCCAGCACATGCTCATCAATAGAGCCTCCAGGGTGCCTGCCAAATATTCATACAGCCAAGTTCCAAAAAGGCAAGCACTCTCTGTTTTTTTGCAAAAACAGATTTTACTTTGTATAACACATGCAGTACCTTGACGTGGTGCCTGAGCTTTTCCCATTTGGCCAGATGCGGTAACTTATCTTTCCAGTTGTGATTTTATCTTAGCTGTGAGCTAGCTGGTGATTGCTGGGTGTCTCTATGTGTTGTATTACTTTTTGTTTGTAATCCCCCTTGTTTCTTGCACCCATTCCGGACTGGGTTAACTGCCTGTGGCTCTGGTGACATCACAACCTTTTTGGGAGTGCTATTTAGCACCCAGGGCTGGGATGTTGCTGAGTCACTGGATGTGTGCCTGGTCCGGTCTTAGAGTGCAGTTCCCTTCCATGTTTTGTATTTCTCTGGGTGATTACATTCACCTGTGTACCCCTTCTTTTTTCTCATTTTGTTTGGCTTTGTAAGCTCACATGGTGTGGCTGTGTTAGGGACTCAAGCAGTGGAAAGGACCTTGACGTGGTGCCTGAGCTTTTCCCATTTGGCCAGATGCGGTAAATAACCTTTCCAGTTGTGATTTTATCTTAGCTTTGAGCTAGCTGGTGAGTGCTGGGTGTCTCTATGTGTTGTATTACTTTTTGTTTGTAATCCCCCTTGTTTCTTGCACTCATTCCGGACTGGGCTTAACTGCCTGTGGCTCTGGTGACATCACAACCTTTTTTGGAGTGCTATTTAGCACCCAGGGCTGGGATGTTGCTGAGTCACTGGATGTGTACCTGGTCCGGTCTTGGAGTGCAGTTCCCTTCCGTGTTTTGAATTTCTCTGGGTGATTACATCCACCTGTGCACCCCTTCTTTGTTCTCAGTTTGCTTGGCTTTGTAAGCTTGCATGGTGTGGCTGTGTTAGGGACTCAGGCAGTGGAAAGGACCTTGACGTGGTGCCTGAGCTTTTCACATTTGGCCAGATGGAGTAACTAACCTTTCCAGTTGTGATTTTATCTTAGCTATGGGCTAGCTGGTGAGTGCTGGGTGTCTCTATGTGTTGTATTACTTTTTGTTTGTAATCCCCCTTGTTTCTTGCACCCATTCCGGACTGGAGTTAACTGCCTGTGGCTCTGGTGACATCACAACCTTTTTGGGAGTGCTATTTAGCACCCAGGGCTGGGATGTTGCTGAGTCACTGGATGTGTACCTGGTCCGGTCTTGGAGTGCAGTTCCCTTCCGTGTTTTGTATTTCTCTGGGTGATTACATCCACCTGTGCACCCCTTATTTGTTCTCAGTTTGTTTGGCTTTGTAAGCTTGCATAGTGTGGCTGTGTTAGGGACTCAGGCAGTGGAAAGGACCTTGACGTGGTGCCTGAGCTTTTCACATTTGGCCAGATGTGGTAACTTATCTTTCCAGTTGTGATTTTATCTTAGCTGTGAGCTAGCTGGTGATTGCTGGGTGTCTCTATGTGTTGTATTACTTTTTGTTTGTAATCCCCCTTGTTTCTTGCACCCATTCCGGACTGGAGTTAACTGCCTGTGGCTCTGGTGACATCACAACCTTTTTGGGAGTGCTATTTAGCACCCAGGGCTGGGATGTTGCTGAGTCACTGGATGTGTACCTGGTCCTGTCTTGGAGTGCAGTTCCCTTCCATGTTTTGTATTTCTCTGGGTGATTACATTCACCTGTGTACCCCTTCTTTTTTCTCATTTTGTTTGGCTTTGTAAGCTCGCATGGTGTGGCTGTGTTAGAGACTCAAGCAGTGGAAAGGACCTTGACGTGGTGCCTGAGCTTTTCCCATTTGGCCAGATGCGGTAAATAACCTTTCCAGTTGTGATTTTATCTTAGCTGTGAGCTAGCTGGTGAGTGCTGGGTGTCTCTATGTGTTGTATTACTTTTTGTTTGTAATCCCCCTTGTTTCTTGCACCCATTCCAGACTGTGCTTAACTGCCTTTGGCTCTGGTGGCATCACAACCTTTTTTGGAGTGCTATTTAGCACACAGGGCTGGGATGATGCTGAGTCACTGGATGTGTACCTGGTCCGGTCTTGGAGTGCAGTTCCCTTCCGTGTTTTGTATTTCTCTGGGTGATTACATCCACCTGTGCACCCCTTCTTTGTTCTCAGTTTGCTTGGCTTTGTAAGCTTGCATGGTGTGGCTGTGTTAGGGACTCAGGCAGTGGAAAGGACCTTGACCTGGTGCCTGAGCTTTTCACATTTGGCCAGATGCAGTAACTAACCTTTCCAGTTGTGATTTTATCTTAGCTATGGGCTAGTTGGTGAGTGCTGGGTGTCTCCATGTGTTGTATTACTTTTTGTTTGTAATCCCCCTTGTTTCTTGCACCCATTCCGGACTGGAGTTAACTGCCTGTGGCTCTGGTGACTTCACAACCTTTTTGGGAGTGCTATTTAGCACCCAGGGCTGGGATGTTGCTGAGTCACTGGATGTGTACCTGGTCCGGTCTTGGAGTGCAGTTCCCTTCCGTGTTTTGTATTTCTCTGGGTGATTACATTCACCTGTGTACCCCTTCTTTTTTCTCATTTTGTTTGGCTTTGTAAGCTCGCATGGTGTGGCTGTGTTAGGGACTCAAGCAGTGGAAAGGACCTTGACGTGGTGCCTGAGCTTTTCCCATTTGGCCAGATGCGGTAAATAACCTTTCCAGTTGTGATTTTATCTTAGCTGTGAGCTAGCTGGTGAGTGCTGGGTGTCTCTATGTGTTGTATATATATATATATATTTATATATATCTAACATATGTAAACATATATACATACATGCATACAAATATATACAAATATATACACCTTTGAGCTTGTTATATACCAAAACTCTTAAAAACACTTTTTAAAACATTTATTTCAATAATAAACTTATATTTTGAATGTAATATTCATATATACTGTTTATATATATATATATATATATATATATATATATATATATATACAAAAAGTCCCGGGAACCCAGCACATGCTCATCAATAGAGCCTCCAGGGTGCCTGCCAAATATTCATACAGCCAAGTTCCAAAAAGGCAAGCACTCTCTGTTTTTTTGCAAAAACAGATTTTACTGTGTATAACACATGCAGTACCTTAACGTGGTGCCTGAGCTTTTCCCATTTGGCCAGATGCGGTAACTAACCTTTCCAGTTGTGATTTTATCTTAGCTGTGAGCTAGCTGGTGAGTGCTGGGTGTCTCTATGTGTTGTATTACTTTTTGTTTGTAATCCCCCTTGTTTCTTGCACCCATTCCGGACTGGGGTTAACTGCCTGTGGCTCTGATGACATCGCAACCTTTTTTGGAGTGCTATTTAGCAACCAGGGCTAGGATGTTGCTGAGTCACTGGATGTGTACCTGGTCCGGTCTTGGAGTGCAGTTCCCTTCCGTGTTTTGTATTTCTCTGGGTGATTACATCCACCTGTGCACCCCTTCTTTGTTCTCAGTTTGCTTGGCTTTGTAAGCTCGCATGGTGTGGCTGCGTTAGGAACTCAGGCAGTGGAAAGGACCTTGACGTGGTGCCTGAGCTTTTCACATTTGGCCAGATGCAGTAACTAACCTTTCCAGTTGTGATTTTATCTTAGCTATGGGCTAGCTGGTGAGTGCTGGGTGTCTCTATGTGTTGTATTACTTTTTGTTTGTAATCCCCCTTCTTTCTTGCACCCATTCCGGACTGGGGTTAACTGCCTGTTGCTCTGGTGACATCACAACCTTTTTTGGAGTGCTATTTAGCACCCAGGGCTGGGATGTTGCTGAGTCACTGGATGTGTACCTGGTCCGGTCTTGGAGTGCAGTTCCCTTCCATGTTTTGTATTTCTCTGGGTGATTACATTCACCTGTGCACCCCTTCTTTGTTCTCAGTTTGTTTGGCTTTGTAAGCTCGCATGGTGTGGCTGTGTTAGAGACTCAGACAGTGGAAAAGACTTTGACGTGGTGCTTGAGCTTTTCCCATTTGGCCAGATGCGGTAACTAACCTTTCCAGTTGTGATTTTATCTTAGCTGTGAGCTAGCTGGTGAGTTCTTGGTGTCTCTATGTGTTGAGTATATATATATATATATATATATATATATATAACATATGTAAACATATATACATACATGCATACAAATATATACAAATATATACACCTTTGAGCTTGTTATATACCAAAACTCTTAAAAACACTTTTTAAAACATTTATTTCAATAATAAACTTATATTTTTAATGTAATATTCATATACACTGTATGTATATATATATATATATATATATATATATATATATATATATATATATATAAAAACATCCCGGGAACCCAGCACATGCTCATCAATAGAGCCTCCAGGGTGTCTGCCAAATATTCATACAGCCAAGTTCCAAAAAGGCAAGCACTCTCTGTTTTTTTGCAAAAACAGATTTTACTGTGTATAACACATGCAGTAGTTAACATTTTCGGGCACCCGTCCATCCTCAGACATACACAATACATTTACTTACCACCCATTTAAGTGCTACCGATATCTCCCCAGGTGTAAACGCTCTGCCACATCCAGAACACCGTAGGACACAGACAGCGCAACTGCGCATGCGCAAATAGAACTTCGGATTTCCCTCTGGCCAATGTAAAAAAGCAAACATTAAAATCAAATATAAACCAATGATTCTGCACATACATAATTTCATAAGAATTCTACAAAGAATACATCATTATATGATCAATCAATCTGTATGGTATCACTAACAGACAAATCATATCAAGAAATCAGTGATACACACCTTATGTTTCAAAACGAACAGCCTAAATCCGTCTAAGATATCGGTAGCACTTAAATGGGCGGTAAGTAAATGTATTGTGTATGTCTGAGGATGTTGCCCAAAAATGTTAACTACTGCATGTGTTATACACAGTAAAATCTGTTTTTGCAAAAAAACAGAGAGTGCTTGCCTTTTTGGAACTTGGCTATATATATATATATATATATATATATATATATATATATATATATATATATATATATATATATATATATATATATATATATATATATATATATATGTCTAATACTTTAATTAATATGTTTTACACATGTTTTGTTACACTTTTATTGTAGCCCTAACACTTTACTTCACATCTCAAGTCACACTCATTTTTTAAGCTCTGTTATGCTCATACCAAACACATAACGTTTAAGTTGAAATCTGAGCAATGTTTATCAAGGTCAGACTATCTATTGAAACTATGGGACTCTAAAGTTATGTCGGACATGCTAAACATTGTCTGGTTATTCTCTTTTACCATGGACTTTTAATACCAGATTGTGTACTACTCAGAGTGGTCCTGCAATATAGATAGCACATCCTACACTATCAATACCGCTACACTTGTAATCTAGGCCAATATTGTTAAGTCCATGCAATTTCCAAGGGGGAAACAGATGCAAATAGCCCCACCGTTTCAAGGGTATCTCCTTCCAAATAGAACTGTAGAAATTTGTACAGTCTCTGTATTGTTGGTGCATGTAGGAGGCCTTCCTGAGTTGCAGTCAGTACTACCTGTTAATGTGAGAGCTAGAAAGATGGCCCAATACCAGAATTCTATGGTAACAAAAATGATGTATCCTGATCTTCCTAACATCTTAACTCTCCCCATTTGGTCTCTGAATATAAAGTATTTTCTTCAGGAAATAGAGAGTGGTAGAGTGTGGAATACTCAATTCACTAGATCAAATGCATCATGAACAACTTGAAATCATGGAAGAGGGAACACATGTGAATTTCACTTTGTCTGACTGATCTACCTAAATCTTCAAAGAGCCAGTGCACCACACAGCTATCCTACACAAGGTGTACTGACTACTTTCCTGAAGCAGCTTCCCTTAAAGGGACAGTCTACACTAAAATATGTATTGTTTAAAAAGATAGATAATGCCTCTGCTACCCATTCCCCAGTTTTGCACAACCAACATTGATATATTAATATACTTAATAACCTCTAAATTTCTAAATGTCTGCCTGTTTCTAAGCCACTACAGACAGCCTCCTATCACATGCTTTTTATTTGCTTTTCACAACAGGAGACTGCTAGTTTATGTGGGCCATATGGATAACATTGTGCTCACACCTGAGGAGTTATTTAAGATTTAGCACAACACAGTACTAAATGCATTAAAAAGTTATGAGATCAGGTGGTCTGTTAGAAGATGCTTAGATACAAGGTAATCACAGAGGTAACAAGCATATTAATAAAACTGTGTTGGTTATGCAAAACTGGGGAATGGGTAATAAAGGGATTATCTGTCTTTTAAAACAATACAAATTGTATTGTAGACTGTCCTTTTAAGCTAGATTGCTATTTGTATCTCTTCTAGTGGAGGACTTCCAAAGCAAGTAGCCAGTGGGCTGAGGCCTCCAGGAAGAAACCAAACTCTTTCCCACATGAGGTCATTTACAGTACAGAGCCCTACTGTTTTCTTTCCCACATAGTACATGGAAGAAAGGAAAAGCCTTATTGCCTCTAACAAACACCTGGCCTTACCTATTTATGAACCCTAGTGGTATGTACAGTCTGCCTTTGTATAGACCAAATAAGGCAACTATGTACCTTCTCTGTCATAAACATAATTTGTGGAGTATATGTTACAAATATTGAGGCCTCGATTTATCAATACTTCAACTGATAATAAGCTTGAATTTCACGTCAAATTAGATGCAAAGTTGATCTGCCGTATTTAAGAAAGCTTCAACATCGTCAAATGTTGCAATGTTCAACGTAATATACACTCCCGTTATATCAATCCGATGCATATCGATGCTCGTGGTCTTCCAGCGGAATACTGATGATCCGCTTTCATATACCGCTAATACTGATGATCTGACTTCACATTCAACTCTATTTAAAAAATTCTTGCAAATTTATCACAAATTCAACTGGTACCCTTGCGTCTATTCTGAAATATATATTAACATGGTTAACTTCTGTTCTCATGGTACAGTAATAAGTCTGTGTAGGGCATACCTCGATTCCTAGTATATTAAAAAATAAAATATATTTATAAAACCTCTATACTTTAATAGTAATGTCTAACACAGAAGTAATAACTAAGCCCTTGAAGGCTGCCTCTTATCTCAGGACATTTTCACAGTTTTTCACCACTAGAGGGTGTTAATTCATGTGTGTCATATAGATAACACTTTGCTCATGCACGTGGAGTTCCTAGGAGCCAGCACTGATTGGCTAAAATGCAAGTCTGTCAAAAGAACAGAAAAAGGGAGCAGTCTGCAGAGGCTTAGATACAAGGTAATAACAGAGGTAAAAAGTGTATTAATATAACTGTGTTGGTAATGCAAAACTAGGGAATGGGTAATAAAGGGATTATCTATGTTTTAAAACAATAAAAAATCTGGTGTATACTGTCCCTTTAACTTTATCAAGACAATATATTTTATCTAGGAATGTTTTGGTAGATTACATGCCACTATTTGACCTTCAAGAATATATGGATGTAGCCTGAGCGCCTCAACTAGAAGTGGGCTAGGATATGAATAGGTAGTACACGTGTATTTATTAATGACAATAAGGGGCCTATTTATAAACCCATCAACTGTGCTGCATTCGCCGCCGGAACAGCCAATAGAATGCAAGCTCAATCTGATTGGCTGATTGGATCAGCCAATCGGACTGAACTTGAATCTGATTGGCTGATTCTATCAGCCAATCAGAATTTTCCTACCTTAATTCCGATTGGCTGATAGAATCCTATCAGCCAATCGGAATTCGAGGGACGCCATCTTGGATGACATCCCTTAAAGGAACCGTCATTCGTCGGGAAGTCGTCAGCCAGGATGGATGTTACACGTCAGCGGGATGAAGATGGATCCGGAAGAAAGAAGATTGAAGATGCCGCTTGATAGAAGACTTCAGCCGGATGATGGACCTCTTCAGCCCCCGCTTGGATCAAAACTTCAGCTGGACGATGGATCTCTTCAGCCCCTGCTTGGACCAAGGCTTCAGCCGGATGATGGACCTCTTCAGCCCAATGATGGACCTCTTCAGCCCCCGCTTGGGCTTGGATGAAGACTTCGGAGCCTCTTCTGGATGGATCGGTGATACCCGGCGTGGTGAAGATAAGGTAGGGAGATCTTCAGGGGCTTATTGTTTATTTAAGGGGGGTTTGGGTTAGATTAGGGGTATGTGGGTGGTGGGTTGTAATGTTGGGGGGGTATTGTATGTTTTTGTTTACAGGCAAAAGAGCAGAATTCTTTGGGGCATGCCCCGCAAAAGGCCCTTTTAAGGGCTGGTAAGGTAAAAGAGCTTTTAAATTTTTATTTTAGAATAGGGTAGGACATTTTTTTATTTTGGGGGGCTTTGTTATTTTATTAGAGGGCTTAGAGTAGGTGTAATTAGCTTAAAATTGTTGTAATATTTTTATAATGTTTGTAAATTATTTTTTATTTTTCGTACTTTAGTTAGTTTATTTAATTGTATTTATTTGAAGGTATTTGTATGTAATTAATTTATTGATAGTGTAGTGTTAGGTTTAATTGTAGATAATTGTAGGTATTTTATTTAATTAATTTATTGATAGTGTAGTGTTAGGTTTAATTGTAACTTAGGTTAGGATTTATTTTACAGGTAATTTTGTAATTATTTTAACTAGGTAGCTATTAAATAGTTATTAACTATTCAATAGCTATTGTACCTGGTTAAAATAAATACAAAGTTGCCTGTAAAATAAATATTAATCCTAAAATAGCTACAATATAATTATTATTTATATTGTAGCTATATTAGGGTTTATTTTACAGGTAAGTATTTATTTTTAAATAGGATTAATTTATTTAATAAGAAATAATTAATTTCGTTAGATAAAAATTATATTTAACTTAGGGGGGTGTTAGTGTTAGGGTTAGACTTAGCTTTAGGGGTTAATAAATTTATTATAGTAGCAGCGAGGTCCGGTCGGCAGATTAGGGGTTAATACTTGAAGTTAGGGGTCGGTGATGTTAGGGAGGGCAGATTAAGGGTTAATACTATTTATTATAGGGTTATTGAGGCGGGAGTGAGGCGGATTAGGGGTTAATACATTTATTATAGTGGCGGTGAGGTCCGGTTGGCAGATTAAGGGTTAATAATTGTAGGTAGGTGGTGGCGATGCTGGGGGGGGCAGATTAGGGGTTAATAAATATAATATAGGGGTCGGCGGTGTTAGGGGCAGCAGATTAGGGGTACATAGGGTTAATGTATGTTGCGGCGGTGTGCGGTCGGCAGATTAGGGGTTAAAAAAAATTATTAGAGTGGCGGCGATGTGGGGGGGCCTCGGTTTAGGGGTACATAGGTAGTTTATGGGTGTTAGTGTACTTTAGAGCACAGTATTTAAGAGCTTTATGAACCGGCGTTAGCCCAGAAAGCTCTTAACTCCTGGCTTTTTGCTGCGGCTGGAGTCTTGTCGTTAGATTTCTAACGCTCACTTCAGCCAAGACTCTAAATACCGGTGTTAGAAAGATCCCATTGAAAAGATAGGATACGCAAATGGCGTAGGGGGATCTGCGGTATGGAAAAGTCGCGGCTGCAAAGTGAGCGTTAGACCCTTTCCTGGCTGACTCTAAATACCAGCGGGCGGCCAAAACCAGCGTTAGGAGCCCCTAACGCTGGTTTTGATGGCTAACGCAGATCTCTAAATCTAGGCGTAACTAAGTTACAAAAAATAACAAACACTAAGTTACACAAAAAACTAAACACTAAGTTACAAAAAATAAAAAAGAAATTATCAAAGCTTTAAACTAATTATACTTAATCTCAGGGCCCTATGAAAATAAAAAAGCCCCCCCAAAATAAAAAACCCTAACCTACAATAAACTACAAATAGCCCTTAAAAGGGCCTTTTGCGGGGCATTGCCCCAAAGTAATCAGCTCTTTTACCTGTAAAAAAAATACAAATATCCCCCCAACAGTAAAACCCACCACCCACACAACCAACCCCCCAAATAAAAACCTAACTAAAAAAACCTAAGCTCCCATTGCCCTGAAAAGGGCATTTGGATGGGCATTGCCCTTAAAAGGGCATTTAGCTCTTTTACAGCCCAAAACCCTAATCTAAAAATAAAACCCACCCAATAAACCCTTAAAAAATCCTAACACTAACCCCTGAAGATCGACTTACAGTTTTGAAGATCCAATATTGGGATAACAGCACAAAAAGGGAATTCTTTGTGAAGTGCACAAACGGCTGAGTATCACTGCTTTACTCTTTGTCCATACATTTGTCACAGAAAGCCATCAGCACTATAATCTTTTAAAAAACTTTATTGGAACAAATAGCAACATTTCAAGGAATTAACCTCTTAGTCATGCTAATAATGTGATCATTACATTGCATTTAAATACTCTCTCAATGGCGCCAAACTGTCCTCTCAGGGACCTAAGTTCGCCATCTAGTGGTTATACAAAATACCTACACCATTAAAAACAATTCATAAGTAATAACATTAAAAACACTGGGATAACAATTATCAAACAGTTGTAACTTTATAGCATTTATGACACTTGTATCTATATAAGCAATCTTATATCTCTTTAGCTAGCCTAAGTGATTCGCAATATGGAGCTGTAAAAATAGTAATTTACTTTAAAATTTGTATAGTTATACAATGTGTAGAGTAAAAAATTTTTAAGTTCTTTGAACTAATATATACAGGAATTCCGTGGAACAGTAACATTATTATAAGTCAGGACAGCAAGATCTTTTTAACTTCATTGTACATTAGAGCTGATTATTAAAAGCATGATAGATAAAAATCCCTATTAAGTCCTCTTGGAATCAATGTGTCAAAGTGGTATATCCACCACATTTCACACTGTTTTAATAATGTTTCTCTGTTTGCTCCATTACGTTTAAAGTTGACATGCTCTATTATTTGCCACCTGAGTTGGCTAACTGCATGTCCTTTCTCTATAAAGTGCTTTGATAAGGGGGCATCTATGTTCTTTCTTCTAATATTGGATCTGTGTTTTGTGAGTCTTTCTCTTATTAGTTGGGTAGTCTCCCCCAAATAAATCAAAGCGCCCGGGCACTTAATTAAATAAATGACATAGCTACTATTACATGTATGATACCCATGAATGTGATATTCCTTACAATTGTGAGGATGATAGAAACTCTTGCCCCTTATTAAAGAGTTGCAACTGGCACAATTTAAACAAGGGTAGCATCCATTATTCTTTTTAATTAATTAATTATTTTTTTTCTCAACTAACCTACGTGGGTTACCCCTAGCAATAGATTTGTTTGCCATTTCATTAAGTCTTGTTTTACATAATGTCTCATTGCTGGCTATTCTTTTTACTCTTGTGAGCTGGCTTTTGGGGAGTAATTCAATGAGTCTCTTAGGGTGAAAGCTTGTGTACTGTAACAGAGTATTCTTATCCGTTTCCTTTGTATATAGATCTACATTGAGACCATTAATCCCCTTAGAAACACATGTATCCAAAAAAGTAACCATTTGTTCACTATAATTGACTGTGAATTGTAGCCCTCTCACCATGGAGTTCAATTCATTCGCAAAATCCAAAAGGCTCTCAACGCTGCCCCACCATACACCAAAGACATCATCTATGTATCTCCACCAGATGGCGCCATATCTCTTAAATAGTTTGTTCTCAAATACAAAGCGTTCTTCAAATTCGCTCATATATAAATTGGCGTATGATGGGGCAACGTTGGAGCCCATGGCTGTTCCCCTCTTCTGTCTAAACCACTGATCCTGAAATAGAAAAAAAAAAAAAATATTTATTAATAAAATAAAATTAATCTGAGCAAATCTTCTAGAAATTGACACTGTGGTATAGAATACCTGCTACCCACCATGAAAGTCTTTCTAATCACGGTTATGCCTGATTAGAAAGACGTCCATGGTGAACAGCAGGTATCTATCTGTAGGAAATTACAAAGTTTTAATTTTCGTGAGAAAATGTCCTGTGTCTTTGATGTAACTTGCCATATTGGCAACTTCTGGCTGTAGTAGTACTTACAATGAATTGAATATTCTCAACAAGGGTTTGTCTTTTTAATTAAGTGCCCATGCCCATTGATTTATTTGGGGGAGACTACCCAACTAATAAGAGAAAGACTCACACAACACAGATCCAATATTAGAAGAAAGAACATAGATGCCCCCTTATCAAAGCATTTTATAGAGAAAGGACATGCAGTTAGCCAACTCAGGTGGCAAATAATAGAGCATGTCAACTTTAAACGTAATGGAGCAAACAGAGAAACATTATTAAAACAGCGTGAAATGTGGTGGATACACCACTTTGACACATTGATCCCAAGAGGACTTAATAGGGATTTTGATCTATCATGTTTTTAATAATCAGCTCTAATGTACGATGAAGTTAAAAAGATCTTGCTGTCCTGACTTATAATAATGTTACTGTTCCATGGAATTCCTGTATATATTAGTTCAAAGAACTTAAAACATTTTTACTCTACACATTATATAACTATACAAATGTTCAAGTAAATTACTATTTTTACAGCTCCATATTGCGAATCATTTAGCCTAGCTAAAGAGATATAAGATTGCTTATATAGATACAAGTGTCATAAATGCTATAAAGTTACAACTGTTTGATAATTGTTACCCCAGTGTTTTTAATGTTATTACTTATGAATTGTTTTTAATGGTGTAGGTATTTTGTATAACCACTAGATGGCGACCTTAGGTCCCTGAGAGGACAGTTTGGCGCCATTGAGAGAGTATTTAAATGCAATGTAATGATCATATTATTAGCATGACTAAGAGGTTTATTCCTCGAAACGTTGCTATTTGTTCCAATAAAGTTTTTTAAAGATTATAGTGCTGATGGCTTTCTGTGACAAAAGTTTTGAAGATCCGACATCCATCCTCCAAGAAGCCGGGAGAAGTCTTCATCGAAGCGGCAAGAAGTCCTCCAAGAAGCCGACTGAAGTCTTTATCCAAGCCCGCAGAAGTCTTCACCCAGACGGCATCTTCTATCTTCATCCATCCAGCACAGAGCGCGTCCATCTTCAAGACATCCGACGCAGAGCATCCTTTTCTTTCGACGGACTAACAACAAATGAAGGTTCCTTTAAATGATGTCATCCAAGATGGCGTCCTTAGATTCCGATTGGCTGATAGAATTCTATCAACCAATCGGAATTAAGGTAGAAAAAATCCTATTGGCTGTTGCCAATCGGAATCTAAGGGACGCCATCTTGGATGTCGTCAATTAAAGGAACCTTCATTCGTTGTTAGTCCGTCGGAAGAAGAGGATTCTCCACGTTGGATGTCTTGAAGATGGACCCGCTCCGTGCCAGATGGATGAAGATAGAAGATGCCGTCTGGGTGAAGACTTCTGCGGGCTTGGATGAAGACTTCGGCCGGTTTCTTGGAGGACTACTTGCCGCTTCGATGAAGAATTCTCCCTGCTTCTTGGAGGATGGATGTTGGATCTTCAAAACTTTGTCGATCTTCAGGGGTTAGTGTTAGGATTTTTTAAGGTTTTATTTGGTGGTTTTAATTTTAGATTAGGGTTTTGGGCTGCAAAAGAGCTAAATGCCCTTTTAAGGGCAAAGCCCATCCGAAAAGCCCTTTTCAGGGCAATGGGAGCTTAGGTTTTTTAGTTAGGTTTTTATTTGGGGGGGTTGGTTGTGTGGGTGGTGGGTTTTACTGTTGGGGGGGTATTTATATTTTTTTTACAGGTAAAGAGCTGATTACTTTTGGGCAATGCCCCACAAAAGGCCCTTTTACGGGCTATTTGTTGTTTATTGTAGGTTAGGTTTATTTATTTTTTTGGGGGGGCTTTTTTATTTTCATAGGGCCCTTAGATTAGGTGTAATTAGTTTAAAGCTTTGATAATTTCTTTTTTATTTTTTGAAACTTAGTGCTTATTTTTTTGTGTAACTTAGTGTTTGTTATTTTTTGTAACTTAGTTAGTTTTTTGTAACTTTGTAATTTTGTAGTGTAGATTTAAATGATTTGAGTAGGGTTAGGTGTTTAAATATATAATATAGCTATTTTAATTTTTAATTTTATGTAATTTTAGTATAATATTTAGGTTAAATTAATTTTTATTTTAATATAGTTTAAGGTAATTTTAGTTTAAAAGTTAGGTTGGATTAATCATTAATTTAATATAGTTTAATGTAATTGTATTATATTAGTTAGGGTAGGTTAATTATTAATTTAATATAGTTTAATGTCATTTTAGTATAACAGTTAGGGTAGATTAATTCATAGTTTAATATAGTTTAATTTAAATCTAAAGGTAAGTTTAAATTTATTATAAGATAGGGATGAGATCATATTTAATGTAAAGTTAGTGGGTTGTTAGGTTTAGGGGTTAATAGTTTAATTTAGTTTATGGCGATGTGGGGGGCTGGTGGTTTAGGGGTTAATAGGTTTAGTAAGTGCTAGTGATGTGGGAGGGCAGGGGTTTAGGGGTTAATAACTTTATTTAGTTGTGGTGGGCTCCAAGAGTGGCAGATTAGGGGTTAATAAGTATAATGTAGGTGGCGGCGGTGTTGGGGCGGCAGATTAGGGGTTAATAAGTATAATGTAGGTGGCGACGGTGTAAGGGGCGGCATATTAGGGGTGTTTAGACTCAGGGTATATGTTAGGGTGTTAGGTGTAAACATAACTTTTATTATACCATAGGAATCAATGGGATATCGGGCAGCAGTGAACATAAGCTTTCGCTGCTTTCAGACTCCCATTGATTCCTATGGCACCCGCGGCCTCCAGGGCGGTGGATTGAAAACCAGGTACGCTGGGCCGGAATAGTGGCGAGAGTACCTGGTAGAAATTTGATAACTAGCAAAAGTAGTCAGATAGTGCCGAATTTGTATTCGGAACATCTGTAGTGAAGTAACCATCGATCTGTGTCGGACTGAGACCGGCGGATCATATGTTACGTCACAAAATTCTACTTTTGACGGTCTGTAGGCTTTGATAAATAAGGGGAATCAGGCTTGCCAAAATTACGCCGCAGAATTCCAGTGTATTTGCGGTTGACGGCTTGATAAATAGGCCCCTAAATGTTGACAGATAAAACAATTAAAACAATAATTAAAACAATAGTTTAAACAATAAATAATATGCAATATGCAAAGGTACCTATGTGGAATATTCAAATAGTACATTAACATGGAACCATGTTTATCGACATACAAAAAGACTGGTGAGATGTGACAGTAGACAATCTTGATAATAATATGTGAATAAAACCCATATATACACTATATATATATATATATATATATATATATATATATATATATATATATATATATATACAGTGGATATAAAAAGTCTACACACCCCTGTTAAAATGGCAGGTTTCTGTGATGTAAAAAAATGAGACAAAGATAAATCATTTCAGAACTTTTTCCACCTTGAATGTGACCTATAAACTATGCAACTCAATAAAAAAACAAACTGAAATCTTTTAGTTGAAAGGAAGTAAAAATAATAAAAATAAATAATATGGTTGCATAAGTGTGCACACCCTTAAACTAATACTTTGTTGGAGCACTTTTTGATTTTATTACAGCACTCAGTCTTTTGGGGTATGAGTCTATCAGCATGGCACATCTTGACTTGGCAAGATTTGCCCACTCTTCTTTGCAAAAACACTTGAAATCTGTCACATTGCGAGGGCATTTCCTGTGCACAGCCCTCTTCAGATCACCCCACAGATTTTCGATTAGATTCAGGTCTGGGCTCTGGCTGGGCCATTGCAAAACTTTATTCTTCTTCTGGTGAAGCCATTCCTTTGTTGATTTGGATGTATGCTTTGGTTCGTTGTCATGCTGAAAGATGAAGTTCCTCTTCATGTTCAGCTTTCTAGCAGAAGCCTGAAGGTTTTGTTCCAATATTGACTGGCATTTGGAACTGTTCATAATTCCCTCTACCTTGAATAAGGCCCCAGTTCCAGCTGAAGAAAAACAGACCCAAAGCATGATGCTACCACCACCATACTTCACTGTGGGTATGGTGTTCTTTTGGTGATATGCAGTGTTGTTTTTGCTCCAAACATATCTTTTGGAATTATTGACAAAAAGTTCAACCTTGGTTTCATCAGACCATAACCAGTATTCCCTCTAAGGTCAGTTTTGTGTGCAGCCTAGCAGTGAAACAGTTAAATTAGGTAACCACATCCTGCTATTAGCAAACATGCAGACTGCCAGGTATAGTTCTCTTATTTACTGTTTCACTGCTGTGCCGCACACAAAACTGGTCTTAGAGGGAACACTGACCATAACACCTTTTCTCACGTGCTTTTGGGAGACTTCAGATGTGTTTTTACTAAATTTATCTGGGCTTGGATGTTTTTCTTCGTAAGAAAAGGCTTCCATCTTGCCGTCTACCCCAAAGCCCAAACATATGAAGAATACGGGAGATTGTTGTCACATGTACTACACAGCCAGTACTTGCCAGATATTCCTGCAGCTCCGTTAATGTTGCTGTAGGCCTCTTGGTAGCCTCCCAGACCAGTTTTCTTCTCGTCTTTTCATCAATTTTGGAGGGACATCCAGTTCTTGGTAATGTCATTGTTGTGCCATATGTTCTCCACTTGATGATGACTGTCTTAACTGTGTTCCATGGTATATCTAATGCCTTGGAAATTCTTTTGTACCCTTCTCCTGACTGATACCTTTTAACAATAAAACCCCTCTGATGCTTTGGAAGCTCTCTGCGTACCATGGCTTTTGTGTAGGATGCAAGTAAGAAAATGTCAGGAAAGACCAACTAGAACAGCTGAACTTTATTCAGGGTTACTCAGAAGCACTTTAAATTATGGCAGGTGTGTGATGACTCTTATTTTGCATGGTTTTGAATGTGATTGCTTAATTCTGAACACAGCTACATCCCCAGTGTGCAAACTTATGCAACCACAGTATTTTAGTTTTTTTGTTTACTTCCCTCCACCTTAAAGATTTCAGTTTGATTTTTAATTGAGATGTGTAGTTTATAGGTCACATTAAAGGTGAAAAAAGTTCTATAATGATTTATCTTTGTCTAATTTTTTTACATCACAGAAACGTGACATTTTAACAGGGGTGTGTAGACTTTTTATATCCAATATATATATATATATATATATATATATATATATATATATATATATATATATATATATATATATATATATATATACATATATATATATATATATATATATATAATATATAATATATATATATATATATATATATATATATATTGTCTAAGATTACGGCCGTAGAGGCTGAAACATGTAAGATGGTGTGCTAATATATTTTAACTTATGGAAGCTCTGTTTCTAAATACCTTTTTAATCAATTGAAATAAATATCCTTTTTAACGGAACCAGAGATGCCTGGATTAATTTTTTCTTTTTGAATATATATATATGGAAAAAAGTACCACTAAAGAAAGTACCACTAAAGCAGTACTACACCACCTTGGTTCAGAAATTGGGCACTAAGCGCCCAGCGGGGTCTTGGTCGTGTTGTAGTGAGAAGTCACAAATTGTTCCTATCAGTTGAGTGTAATTTGTAATCCCAGGTTCAGTGAAAATATGATGTAGAATTTCCAAGCATAGTTATGTTTACAATATAGTTATGTTAGATGATCCCTCATTAGTGATGGTGTAGGAGAAAAAAAGGGGATGTGACTGAAAGCTCAAAAAATAGTGCAAAGTAATGGGGGGGGGAAGGATAATCCTTCAACTAAAGAATAAAAATACAAAAATGTAAAAATGTGAATTTTCTTTAGCAGAAATTGCCAAAAGATGCCATTGATGAAAAAAAGATGAAAAAATGTGTTGAAGTTAGGATAAATACATTTGTAGGTGCAATATAAGTCTAAGTGATGAAAGTTAGTGAATGAAAAATTATTCTCAAGGTCCAGTTGGGTGTTGTGAAATTAGTGCAGCTGGGTGCTGCAGGGTTAATCCAGAGATTTTAGTGGATGTTCTTCTCCTAGCTGGATTTATCTGTGAATGATCTGCTCCTAGCTGAATTTATCTGTGAAAGATAATCAATATAGTGTAGTATGCTCAAAGTAGATATAGATGTAGAAATAAGTCTTGCCAGATCCTTGGTCAACGCGTTTCGGCCTCTCACAGGCCTTTTTCAAGGTTTGTTGTATGTGCTGGTTGCCTTTTATACCTGTTTCATAATTGTTTGCTTTGTGGTCACAAGTTGCTAAAAACATGTGACCATTTTAATTTTTTTTTTAAAGTGAATCTTTATTAACATATTAGTGTACACAGAGTAATAATGTTATATCAAAAAGTATATATGGCTGTTACAATCAGCCAATAGAATGCAAGCTCAATCCTATTGGCTGATCGGATCAGCCAATAGGATTGAAGCTCAATCCTATTAGCTGATTGCATCAGCCAATATGATTTTTTCACATTTAATTCCGATTGGCTGATAGCATTCTATCAGCCAATCGGAATTAAAGGGACGCCATCTTGGATGACATCATTTAAAAGGAACCTTCATTCATCGTTAGTCATCGGAAGAAGAGGATGCTCCATGCCGGATGTCTTGAAAATGGAGCCGCTCCGCGCCAGATGGATGAAGATAAAAGATGCCGTCTGGATGAAGACTTCTGCCCGTCTGGAGGACCACTTCTGCCGGCTTGGATGAAGACTTCTGCTGGCTTGGTTGAGGACTTCTTGCAGCTTGGATGAAGACTTCTCCCGGCTTCCTTGAGGATGGATGTCCGGTCTTCAAAACTGTAAGTGGATCTTCGGGGGTTAGTGTTAGGTTTTTTTAAGGGTTTTTTGGGAGGGTTTTATTTTTAGATTAGGGCTTTTGGGCTGAAAAAGAGCTAAAAGCTCTTTTAAGGGCAATGACCATACAAATGCCCTTTTCAGAGCAATGGGGAGCTTAGATTTTTGTAGTTAGGATTTTATTTGGGGGGTTGTTTGTGTCAGTGGGGGTTTTTACTGTTGGGGGTTGTTTGTATTTTATTTTACAGCTAAAAGAGATGATTTCTTTGGGGCAATGCCCTGCAAAAGGCCCTTAGTTTAGTTTAGGCTAATTTTTTTTTTTAATTTTTTTTGGGGGGAGGGGGCTTTTTTATTTTGATAGGGCAATTAGATTAGGTGTAATTAGTTTAAATATCTGATAATTTATTTTTATATTTTGTGCAATTTAGTGTTTGTTTTTGTAATTTAGGTAATTGTATTTAATTAATGTAATTTATTTAATTGTAGTGTAATGTTAGGTGTTAGTGTAAGACAGGTTAGGTTTTATTTTACAGGTAAATTTGTATTTATTTTAACTAGGTAGTTAGTAAATAGTTAATAACTATTTAGTAACTATTCTACATATTTAAAATAAATATAAACTTGCCTGTAAAATAAAAATAAACCCTAAGCTAGCTACAATGTAACTATTAGTTATATTGTAGCTAGCTTAGAGTTTATTTTACAGGTAAGTATTTAGTTTTAAATATAGGTAATTTAGGTAAGGATAGGAATTTTTATTTAGATTTATTTTAATTATATTAAAGTTAGAGGGTGTTAGGGTTAGACTTAGGTTTAGGGGTTAATACATTTAGTATAGTAGTGGCGACATTGGGGGCGGCAGATTAGGGGTTAATAATTGTAGGTAGGTGGTAGCGATGTTAGGGGCGGTAGATTAGGGATTCATAATATTTAACTAGTGTTTGCGAGGCGGGAGTGAAGTGGTTTAGGGGTTAATATGTTTATTATAGATGCGGCGATGTGCGGAGCGGAAGATTAGGGGTTAATAATTTTATTTTAGTGTTTTCGATGCGGAAGGGCCTTTGTTTAGGGGTTAATAGGTAGTTTATGGGTGTTAGTGTACTTTTTAGCACTTTAGTTATGAGTTTTATGCTACAGCTTTGTAGCGTAAAGCTCATAACTACTGACTTTAGATTGCGTTACGAATCTTGCGGGATAGGCTGTACCGCTCACTTTTTGGCCTCCCAGAAAAAGCTTGTAATACCGGCGCTATGGAAGTCCCATTGAAAAAAGACTTTACAAAAATTGCGTAAGTTAATTTACGGTACGGTCAAAAAAGTGTGCAGTGCCCCTAAACCTGCAAGACTCGTAATACCAGCGGGAGTGAAAAAGCAGCGTTATAACCCATAACGCTGCTTTTTCACTCATAACGCAAAACTCGTAATCTAGCCGTAAGAAAATTAAAATAGATCAAAAATCCCATTTTTTACAGGGTTTTAAGTGTTGTTTTTTTCCCTTTGCACCATAGTCACTCAAAAGATTACAACACAATAATTAATGTATTCCTATTTATCAAAGAATACTTTTAAAATTGGGTTTTAACATGATTTTTGGACTAACATAATTAAATAGCCTTGATCATTGAAAACACATTGGACTAGATAACTTGTGGCACGCTAATGATAGCACTGGGTGCGATAGGCAGATATTACAAGTCCATGGTAAATCATATTTATCAGAGAAGGTTTAGGGTAGCGACATTGCTCTAGTGCACCCATTATTTTCAATGACTATCACAATAATGCTAAATAGCACTGATATTACAAGTTAAAATTATGGGTTGCTCTTGAGTAGAATCCTAAATAGCACTAAAAGAATGACTGATACATGTGCAGCTGTGAAAAATGTGGCAAATTCATGGACAACATCTGTTGATGAGTTAATTTATATTAACCCTACAGTTCATTTTCTTTCTTTTTTTTAATATGATTTTAGGAAATATACAAAACATGACAGATTTGCAAGGCATAAGTGTTGAGAAGAATTTGAATATAAAAATAAATATCTGTTTGCAAAAGGGAGCCAGTAATGGGTTTTCTTACTACCTGTATTGACCCTTTATTACACCATCTTCCCACTGCAAATTACTTCTGTTACTCAGACCTGCTAGCACTCAAGGGATCCCCTACATAATCCACTTATGCAACCAGCCTACAGGACTCTACTACTACTACCACCAGAGAAAGAAACACTCGTGAAAAATTCTCCTGTCACCTAATACTGTTCTACTTAGCGCCTAAAATTCCCCCACTAGCAAAAAATACTTATAGCTCTAGCACCTAAAATATCTCCAGCATCTTAGACCCTCTACCACCTAAGAATACTTCCTCCTAGTACTTAATTGACTTCTAGCACCTACCTGCTTCTCTTAAAATAAATCCCACCAAAAAATCCTAATTGACTCTTCGACTTATCAAATGTATAATGCCCCAAAATGTCCTCTTCTTTACTGTAGTTTGGTCCTAGTCTTGATTACCTCTTATATATGGGATTTTTTTTTAAATAAATATTGTTGTTTACATAATTAGCTAAATAAGGATTCAAATTGGCAGGGATAAGTGTAATTTGTACCCAATAAAAACTTCTAGAACTCGTCTCCTTGGTAGAAAGTTTTCAGAAATGTTCATGTAGAAATATTCTTCTTGCTATAAGAGATAAGAAAGTAAACAATCGATTACACATGACATACTGTAAAAACAAAAGTTACAATTCCAGGAAAACAAAAATGTGCACTGAGACATAGCAGAATTGTTTCCTGACATATTTTTTTTAAAGTATGCCAGAGGGGTGCCAATTTGAAAATACTGTTAAAGCTGCGCTTTTTAACACTAATATTTTGTTAAAAAATTGAGCTTGCCGTTCAATTTAGTATATAGACATTTTTTTTAATACAAATATCTAACCTCCTACAAATCAATGATATGTTTTATCTGCATTACATTTCCTTACATTTTATAAATCATTATTAACTGTCACTTGCAGGCTGCCTGCTCATCACCTTAATTCTTTGTGACGCCTCCAGGCAGGTGCTGTGACACATTAGTGTGTCCAGAGACTGCTTCAGAATAACAGACCCGGAGGATATTTTATATTTTTGAATTGGGTTAATTTAATTCCATCACAATTAAGGCAAAAAGTGGTTGAAATAGTCGCTCTTAAAGATAAAAATAAACTGGGAAAATGCTTTTTTTCTTAATGATAGGTTTATTGTAGAAAAAGTTGAAATCTTTTGTGAATAAATAAAAAAATAAAATGTAGTGGAATTTCCTTTCATAGAAATTAAAGAGGGAAAACAAACATTAAGAACAACAAGGGGCCGCATTATCAATGTGTGGACGGAAACGCTGTCAGCATTTATCATTGCACAAGCATTTCACTAGAAATGCTTGTGTAATGCCACCCCTGCACATTCGTGGCCGCTAGCAGGGGGTGTTAATCAACCCGATTGTATGTGATTGGGCAAATTGCTGCCCGCAGCCTCAGAGGTGTTGGACGAGTTATGGAGCCACAGTCTTAAGATCGCTGTTTCTTAATTCCTGTTTCCGGGGAGCCTGAAGACTCGTGTGGACACAGGTGAATACAGGGTTTAATAAATCGGCCCCTAAGGTTTCTTTAGTTTTTTATCTTTTATGGTTTGATCATAATGTATTATTTAATAATTATCTGCATGTTATTGGCTGCAAATGAGCCCTTTTTAACATCAACACAATCACAATCAGCCATTTTTTTCATTATCGGCATCATGAAAAAGGATCCTATACTTTACATGTTCCAGTCCAGTTATCCTGATCACAATCCAAATTCTCAATACTTCACAAACAATTATGATGACATTTTTAGTTATTGGATGCCCCAGATAAAACCCAAGTAAACACTTTTCCATTTAATCTGTATTTGCAATGGTGGAGTCAAGGCAATTTTGAAAAGCATTGATAGTGCAACACATAGCAGCGGGACATAATATATAGTTGATTGAAAATGATCTACCTTCCAGCACCCAGGATGTAGATACTGTAATGTAAATATTCTTTGTTCTGCATAAATATGGCTATAATTACGGCTTTTCGCCAAAACATGTAAGCCATTGGTGCCACGCTCTCTCTGCCGTTTTACTTGCTTGCACTGTGATTTGGAGCATCCGGCTCTTTTAATTCATGTTCTAAATACATTTTTTGGATTTTATCTTCAACACGTTTTGTCCAGGGATTTCATGCTCTTTCTACACTTGATGCTGCATAAATACTGACAGTACATTGGCGGTATTTACACAGTACTAGCACTGGCTGGTAAAAATACCAGCTGTGACAGTAAAATACTAGTCAGGTGTCAAGTGTACCTACACTTAAGCATACAGGCTTGCTATAGCTTCTGTATTGGTATAAATAAATAGATATTAATCACCATGCTTGCAGCCTTGCCTTAATAGGCTGCTGTGTATGTGTTGGTAACACTGTGTTACAAAGGGAATAGGGAGAGGTTTTTTTTAACTAGTAAGTAATAAACTACTATACATATGTTATAACCAAAAAGTATTTTTTTTTTATGTAAAGGCTGTTTTAATGTATAAAAATATGCATTTTTAATTTAGTGTTTTTTCATTGAATAACAATACATAGAATCATAAAAATAAAATAAAAATTAAATCCCTTCCACAGTAATTAAAATGTATTAAGAGCCTTTTTTTCTGTTAGATGTTAGAAAATGCTTTGACGAAAAAAAGAAATTAGAAAATGATAAAAGAGCCATATTTTAAGCTTTAATATTATTATTTATTTGTTACACTGGCCCTACTATTATACGCCAACTTTGTATGACACACTGCCTGATACTGAGCAATACATTTTGCGCTGTACATTTTTATCTAGTAGTGACTGGTTTGTTCAAGAATTTCAAGTTATCTTATGAATTCACAGCAGCACTGCTAATTTGTTCTTTTGGGAAGTTTATTTACCTGAGTTAATCCAGGCACTGCTATATGAGAATACACCCACTATCTTCATGGGGATTAACCGGACTCCCAAGGTGAACTTTTCAGCGGATATATTGGTACAGTTGTTCTTTTATTATTTACTATCTATACCATTTTTTTACATTATATACCAATTGGACTAAAATTAACTTTTAGGTTTGTCACTTTTAGCGATGATTATTCTTTCTTATTTTTTCTAAAATCTGAAAATATATTCCACAAACAAGCAGAAACATGAAAAATACAGAAATAGCAGAAGAAATGCATTTTATATAAACATATGTCAGTTCAATATTGCATTGTAAATATCAATATCTTTTTTTACTCAATAAAGTTCAACAAACTCCACAGTAAGATGAGTTAAAGCATTCAAAGTAGTCACTGCATTTATAAAAGAACACGCAGTAAACAATTTATAGTTTCAAAGCAGCACACTCAGTCGCTGACCAAGAGGCGTTGACATATTTCACCTAAACGTTCTCAAAGATGACAGCATAAAAATTAACCTGCCAGGTCTAGATTACAAGTGGAGTGCTATTTACTGCTCCTGCTCATGTGCTAACTGCACTAGAAGTAAGCCTTTAGCACGTGTCAGGTAGCACGCCTATTACAATTGAAACAAAGTTTAAACTCTCTTGTGCGCTAACCCAATGCACGCAAAAAGCTTGTTAGAATGTTGAGCATGCCTTAATGTATTCCCCTATAGAAGTCAATAAAGCAAAAAAAAGTGCGGGGAATACACCTTACTCGCAAGCAAACCTGATCACATATTCTCAAGTGAGCTACCCTGACATGAAAATATCAATATTTCACATTTCAATGTTCTTCACATAGAAGGATATGTTCTATTTATTCACAAATATTTCTACATATATCTTAATATATTTATATATATATATATATATATATATATATATATATATATCTACACGATTATATAGAGATATACAGTATATAGGGGTGTCTATTTTATAAGTACTTAGAACATATTGCCCTTTGTAAAGATATTTACAGTAAATACATAGTTAAAGCCTTTATTAAATATGAATATTGCATAAATATGCTTATCATCATCTACTTGTCTGCAAAGGAATGCACTTATATAAATATACAACCTACGAACCCGTATGGCTAATCACCGCACTGCTATCAGATCTGTAATATCGAAAAAAGAATCTGACCAGCCTGTGGCCAGACATTTTTCATTGGCTGGCCATACGGTGTCCAATTTTAGGTATGTCATTATTGATCATGTCCCTAGATTAACCAGGGGGGGAGACAGAGCCAAACTTCTTTTACAAAAAGAGTCAAGGTGGATTTTTACCTTAAATACTTTGGCTCCAAAATGGTTGAATGTGAATTTAGATTGGCACTGTTTCCTCTAATAGTGCTATATTGTATATATATATATATATATATATATATATATATATATATATACAGGGATGTAGTATGTTTCTTAAGTCAGACACTCAAAAAAATTGCGTAGTGACTTATTAATATTTGTAACTAACTTCTCTATTTCTTTTGCAGTTTCTTTGAATAGATATTATGGTGCATTTTTCAATTTTATTTTGGATATAATTGAATCCTCTATCATATTCTTGGCCTATGCATTATACGATATATAGCCTATGTAGATTGTATTATTTTCTGCCTTGTTTGATTTATAATTTGCAGCATAACATTCTGCCTTATTATTTCCTTTAGGAAACGTCTTCCGGTCACCATGGCGACCTTCGGATCTGCACAATGGTACAGATGGGTGGCCATGTCTGTTTCCGGTGTTGACGCTTGTGTTGGTTTAGGGAAGCGACTTCCAGTTGCCATGGCAACCACCGGACCTGCGCAGTGGTGTGGATAGGACGCCATGGCCATTTCCGGTTTTGCCGCTGGTGTTGGTGGAGGGTAAGTTTACTAATCGCTATTTATTTCTCAAACAGGATGTTTTTGTAAGGTCTGAAGACGGGGCTAATCACCCCGAAATGTCACCCACTAGTCTTTTGTATTATTAAATACTAATTTTGTTAAGACCCGGAGAGTGCGTCCTTTTTCCTGATTGTTATTGCTTTTGTATGCACCCTGGGCATCTTCATGGATTAAAAGTGCGTGCAGAGCTCTGGGACTTTAAATACATTTTATTACATTGTGTTATTATGTTTGTAACTGTTCTTTTTGTGTTTTGTGACACTTTTTATTTTGAGTGGGACAGTTAACCAGAGTTCTGAAGTTGCTGTAATCATTCTAGCCCAATTGCTCTTGCGCATTCAAATTTACTTTCAACCTGTAAAACGAGCGCAATTTAACTTGCGACCAAACGGCCGGAAAAAAAACAATATTGCTAGTGCACAAACAATAGAGCGCCACTCGTAATCTGGCCCTTAATGTTCTCCACATCACATTATCCTTTTGCGTACACTGGAAATTATGTATGCCCGTTATTAGACTGGAAATGACGTATCAGCATGGACCAACAATCATCAAATCCAATCCTTAATACATCAGTTGTTGCTAAGTAAATATTGAAATAGCAAAGCAGCAAATCATTAACTCCAATCACCGATTGCTAATCCCAAATTACTTTTATATCATCATGACTCTATAAGTTCTGCTTATAGATATTTAAATAAATAAACGTTTAATATAATACATGAATTAAAAACCTATAATACATTTGAAAAAACAATCAAACAAAATATACACACACATATGTTGAGCATTGGTATAGGGAATACAGTTAGCAAACATAGCAATACAACATAGCACTAAATATATGCCTATTTGCATATAATTTTTAAAGCGCAATACCTAGAGATGTCCTATTTGGAAATCATCAGTCTTTATATATTATTGTTTTATGTGTTAGGATAACCTTTTTTATAGAGAGTTTACTTTTTCACCTTTTAGTTGATTTTTTCCTTTGCAAGGTTATGTAGGAGTTTTGTAAGACTAAAGTGTCCTTCACAATGGAGATCTTTATGAATTGCACAATTGTGTGGTAGTGAATTTCTTCTGCTAAATCATTTTGTAAATAGGTTTTATTATTCTAAGTTATAGAAAAAAAAACAATTTGTAAAGTCAGGTCCTTTGGAAACCATTAGTCTCCTTTATATAATAAAAAAAGTATTAAAAATTATATATATATATATATATATATATATATATATTATCATAATGTTATTTGTTAAATTTTAATATTGTTTTAGACCCATCTATTTTTGACTACCAAGCCAGCTTTTTAACAGCAATAACAATATATAAGTGATGGTATTTAATGTTCTGTTTTGAGTAAGGATTGTTATTCCATATTAATACATTTTTAAACTTATTCATATAAATGTTTGCATAAGAAAGTTTGTAGAATTTGCCCTCAAATACAAAATAATTTTGTGTTAGTATAAAAAATCCAAATGTTTTTTTGGGAATATGAATTGGTTTGAAAATGTATTAATATGGAATTAATATGGATTAACAGTCCTTACTCAAAATGATGATGATGTGATAGTATTATTGGAAGTAGTGATAATTGTATTGCCCGCATGAACAATAATAACATGAATTTAACATTTTTGGGCAAACAATCCTCCTCTGCAGTGGAATGTTTAGAAAATTCAGAAACCCTCTGATTAAAACAGTTATTTTAATGCCAAGGTGGTCACCGGAAAAAGTGTATTAATAATATCCCCATGGGGCAATTCCAAAGAATTAGACGGAATTGCACCAGATATGAGGATAACAAGATAGAGACTGATGCCCTTAGCAATAAGTTTATGGAAAGAAATTATCCTGTAGATGTGATAAAGCAAGCAAGAGAAACGGTTAATAACATAAATAGAAAAGATGTATTACATGGGAATGATTCAAATAGAAAGAAAAAAAAAGAAAAAGCAATCTCAGAAACTAAATTTATTACTACCTACAGTAAAGTAAGGATACTGAAAGAGTCCTATGTAAACCCTGGGAAGTCCTTCAAAAGGAACCCTTACTTAAAGAATATATTGGGAACAAACCAACCATATATAAGAAAAATATTGATTTTAAAAAATCTCCTTGCACCAAGCAGATTTAAATCAGTAACACAAATCATATGCCCTATCCTTTCAATAGAAAAGGGCCTTTAAATGTGGAAAATATAATTATAAAATATGTAAACATGTTAAGATCAGTAATACCTTTTCTAATTATGATCAATCAGTGCAGAATGAAATTACCTTTAGGGCAGTTTAGAATAGCAGGTATGTTGTGTATTTATTATACAAAAAGACTATACAAAGATGATTATATGAATACACAACATAGAGCAAGGTTTTCTAAAACATAATGTATCAGAACATCACATCTGTTATACACATTAAGGAAGAGTGAGTCCTACTGGATTTACCAGTTAAACTCTCTACATCCCAGAGGTCTAAATATTGATAAGGACCTTCAGGCATTTATGTCATTTTGTCCCTGTAGATTCATATAATCAATCATCATTTGAGTTAGACATGCAAGACAAAACAATATGTAAGGGATATATTATAGCTAAATGTTCACATGAAGAACACATTACAAAAAATAGCTGTCATATTCTAAATTAAGATTCTACTATTTTCTGATTGTGTCAAAAAGTAAGTTTGCATGTGAGTTGACCACATCTTTTTAAATGTGATTTATTTTGTATATATATCACATCTGTTATCATATTTTACATTTTTAGATTTTTTATTTATGTGAAATATATTTTTATGTGAACAAAGGTAATTTTATATATGCTTTCTTAATGACAAGATTGTTATATTGTGAAAATACCGTGGATCATCATAATATTTGCTACTAGTATTGTTATGATATAATGTCCTGCCCAAACTATGGAAGAGAGGAGGGATATGTAATTAACAGACAGGTATATAAACTAGCGCCTCACAGTGTACTCTATGAGGCCCATTTATCAAGCTCCGTATGGAGCTTGAAGGGCCGTGTTTCTGGCGAGTCTTCAGACTCGCCAGAAACACAATTTATGGAGCAGCGGTCTAAAGACCACTGCTCTATAACCCTGTCCGCCTTCACTGATGAGGCAGACAGGAATCGCCGCAATTCAACACGATCGTATACGATCGGCTTGATTGACACCCCCCTGCGAGTCTGCAGGGGGCGGCGTTGCACCAGCAGTTCTTGTGAGCTGCTGGTGCAATGCTGAATATGGAGAGCGTATTGCTCTCCGCATTCAGCGAGGTCTCGCGGACCTGATCCGACAGTGCGGATCAGGTCCGCAAGACCTTCCATAAATAGGCCTCCATACAGAGCTTGATAAATGGGCCTCTATGTCTTCGATAAAATCTGCAGGATGAAGCAAACAAGATGATTCAGGCTACTCTTGTCCTAGGAGGGTATCCTTAGGAGTTAATAGTGATGCCGGCCATTAAATTCTATACTTGTTTGTTTCAAAATCTTCTATCTGCAAATTCTTAGACTTACAGCCACTGGAGCTGGTATCTGGATGGGACACGTATGTATCTACAAACAGACTTAAGACTACGGAAACATCTAGGAATCACTCGATCTTGGACTCATTATATTGCACACTGATATATTTTGTACGTCTAGTAAGAGCATGTTATACTTTTTATTAGAAGTAATAATAAATACTCATACTTTGAATTGCAATTGCGCTGCACATTTTAATCTTGTATTGAAGCATTTGGAAAAACGATTAGTGAACATTATGATATGTTTCTCTTATGGATTTATAGTTTCTGAACAAGCTTTTGCATCAGACTTCATCTTAATGATCTTTCCTTATATATTTTTATACTTTGATGCTTGCTTTTTTTTTAAAGATTTTTATTGAGGTTGTGCGAAAAACCAATACAGCTTATGCAATAAAATTGTTGTACAGAACATGCATAAATGAAACATTTCACATACACTACGTCCATCCAAATATATAAGATCAACAGCATAGGCTAAACTATGGAAGAATCAGGAACCTCTTTTCTATAATTATATGATAGAATAGATTAACAAGATATATTTTAAGCAACATCGACCAATTCTCCTAAGTAGATTAACAAGATATTTTTCAAGCAACGTCGGCAAACGTCGTTTTTGGTTAAATAGTGTGATATGATATGTAGGTATGGTAGAATATCTATCTAACGAGATATATGGTAAAGTAATTTATTACTATTGAATGTGCGGGTATGCTATGCATAAAAACATAACTTAACAGTTGGATTTAATAGTGTAGTAGAACTGGTAAAACTAACATGGTAAAATGAGAAATTAGGAATAAACAGGATACGACATAGACAAGATAAGTTGTGTAGTTAGATCTCCTAGATTAGGAGATATACTTTTTTATAGGTAGAATAATGGGGGGGGGGGAGGTGGTCATTATGAAATAGTATGATACTAGCCAGTTAAGGGTATGCTAGATTACGGGAGTGCTTATGTTAGGAAAGCCATAGGTTTTATATTTACACAGCTGGCAATATTTATATAGTTTACCTAAAATACAGTGCATAAGAAGAGCATGTGGTAAGAGTGCTAAGGCAGGGCCCGCCTGCATAAGGATACTGCAGTATACTGAAAAGTCTTACAATACCCCCTGTCATTGCATCTTAGCGCTTGACAGGATATCTGTGAGCCAAGTGTCTAAAACTGTTAGCCAATGGGTTATACCTTCTTACTGTAACAAATGTGCTAGCTGGGGTCAGTTAGCCAATATAAAATAAGCACTATAGTTTGTCGTAGGAAATACTGTATATATAACACACCTTGTCTGGTTAATCTAGGCAATAAACGTCCCCTTGAAGGGGAGAGCTGCAAGTAAAGGCAAAGGGTGAGCTATGTGCATCGAACTGGAACTGTTGTAACACAAAACCCACTTATATTCAGAAGGCTGTTAATAAAATGGTAGGAGGCCTTATAACTTGGATTAATTTGGGAACAAATGATATACTCCATCTAGAATAACTGTCAATATAGAGGAAATATCTCAACCACAATGGGGCAGATCTGTTAGACATGGTGGGATACCTATGATATTAGATATTTCAATTGTTACAGCGCAGCCCCGGCCGCTGGCTACGCCTGCACCAAAGAGGTAGAAAACTCAGCATTCAGAACACAAGTCCCCAGAGGCAATATTATGGTTCCGGCAATCATCCACTAGAGGAGGCAGGTAGCCAAAAGGAACACATTATGAAAATACTGAAAGGGATAAGCCGTAGATAAGAAATAATAAACAATATAAACCTCAGTACATGGTGATGATGACTTAAAACTATATAAGGCAGTGCAATTAAGGAGAGGAATCCCAGGGAAGTAAACAGTTACAACATGGTAGACTGAAGAATCTCTAATTATAACACAGCTAGCCAAGGAATCTCTAATCATGTTAACAATCTAAAAGAGCTGAAATGCAAACTAGCAAACATGAGATACAAGCATAATTAAGTCTTACACGATATACCAACTAGAAAATGGACATTATGCAAGGTGGTGGCATATTGGTACAACCACAGTGTATGCTGGTCTGAAGAGGTCCACAGTTAAACTGGTATATTAAAGAGCCCCATATTTTTATGTCTATCCAATCTCAAAGAACGTTAGATTCACTAAGGGGCTTGCCGTCCTTTTTATACTCTGCCTGTTTTGCTGCAAAAGTCCCTTGATCTTTTCCAGCATAGAGCACCCTGGAATAGGCGCCACCATCTTCCTGTGCAGGATCCGACCCGAAACAAGCAGGTCCTTAGTTAGGGCAAGAGAAAGTGAAAGGTCCGCAAGTTTAAGTGCCCCTATTGCAGGTAGATCGTTCATATAGGAGAGCTCGGTGGTATCATTACATGCTGAGCTGTTGCTGTAAGGGAGCTGTGGGCTTCCATACTTGTGGGTTTTGTCCTTTGTGTCCACTGCGAGCACCCAGGATACCGCTGTCATATGATTCATTCTCAGCGGGTCCTGCATCTGATGCTTCATAGGCGAGGTACTTTGGAGACCCGCAGCTCTCCTGTTCTCCTGAACGGGCTTGGGGAAGTAGACAATGTGCTGTATTAACGCCGCTACTGAGAGCTGAGACCCCGGTGTAGGTTGATATTTGAGCGCAGCTTTGCATCTATCGAGGAACACATGCATCTGTACCATGATGTGCTCTGAGTCCTCCATGCCAAAATATGGTACCGGTCTCCACACTTAGGGGTAAATATAATGGCCCTTGGCTAATGTAACGCACAAATGAAGGTGCCGAGTAGGCCGCAAGATGGCTGCTTGAAACCACGCAGTTGATGGTAATCACCTTTTATGTATACAGTGCCGCTCTCCTCAAAGTTTAGAACGGCTAAGATTTCAGGCCAACATCAATGGTTTGATACAAAAGGTAGATGAAACCAGACGGTCACTAATAATGTTTGTTAAATATGATATAGTTGGAGCTTCTGAGAAGTGCGTCCACCTGGTATCAGAGTTGGCTCCGCCCCCCCCCCCCCTTGATGCTTGCTTTTAATGCTGATAGAATAAAGGACTTTATTTTATTTTGAAGCAGTGGAGCAATTCTGATATATGCATACTTGTTTCATGATTTCTGAGATGTCTGTTGTTCCATCTAGGAAGACTACTTTCTATAACTAAGCAGACATGCAAATATTTTACACTTACAGAGGCAGATTTATCATTGTGTGGAGGGACAACCTGTCTGCCTGAGATCACTAACTGCAGAGCGCATTTGGCCCCCATATTTATCTTTGCACTAGCATTGGCTTGTACATTCTTGCCCCCTGCACACATGCAAACAATTGCACAAGAGCAAGGCTTTTTTAATCAGCCTCCCAATACACAAATCAGCTGCTCCAGCCCGCATGCAAAGAAACGCCAGTCGCTCGGCACAGGGAGAAGATGTCAGCTGTCTTCTTCGGCCACACTGACAGGCAGGGTGCGAGCCTCAAAACCAGAAGGAACCTCTCTGCTCAAACAAGCACAGATAAGTCAAATGAAAGGCTGCACCGCAGAGTTAAATTTGCAAAATAATAATGCTTTATTAGAAATCCATAAAGTCACCTTTAGCAGCCTCCTTATCTGTCTAGTGAATTTTTATATTTCTAATAAAGCATTATTATTTTTCAAATTTCACTCTGCGGTGCAGCCTTTTATTTGGCTTAGCTGTACTTGTTAATCAGCCTCATCAGATCAGTCTGGGTTAATTTTCATGTGTCAACTCTAAGTTTGCTAGACAGTATAGGATGCAGTGTTTCAAAATGCCACTTCATAAATAACAGTTTCAGGCTCAAATGAGTGACTCTATAACCTATAGGGCTATTGTCTCTTGATAAACCTCCCCACGGCCATTTACATTAACTGTGTTTCAAACATATTTACAAACTTTTTGCAGTTGTATTTATTTAAGCTGGTTAGCAATACATTTTATGTGTGAGATTTCATGCATTTGGCACTTAATGCAAATGTAGTTGTTAATGTCAGGAATGCCTATTAAAGATGCACTAAGAAAGACAGATGCAACAATGCTCAATGAATTTGGTAGTGGAGGGCCCTCTAGTGGGCCTGGAACAAAATTAAAGGTTTACCAACTTGAAGTCTGGAGTAATGCTAAATGGTGTTGTTACAATGTTGCAATGTGGAGAGGAGGTGTCTGTTTCTTACCTTTATAGGGTCCTGCAACAATGAGATCAGCCTCTTTCGGTTTCCAGACTTCAAGGAGAAGGTTTCTGAAGTTGGCTGAAGGTTCTTGAAGTGAAGCATGGAGAGATCCAAGAGAAGATCTGTTCCTCCCAAGCATTACAGGGAGGTTGTGGAGATGGCTGCGAGGAAAAAAGGACCTGCAAAGCAAAGACAGGAGCCTGAGTCAGAAGATGTGGTACCTCCCACTCCCCAAAAATCCCCACCAGCTAGGAGTTTTAATAAGGGAAAGGGGAAAGCTGGGGGAACCGTAGGGGGTACAGGCCCTAAGGTGGAGGCCCAGACTAGTGGGGTTAAGGAGGTAGCATCCAGCCCTGGGCCGCAGCCAGGCAGGGTAATCTCTACTGTGAGGGGTGCTATGGTAGGAACTGAGAGGGGTCAAATCCGGGTAGGAGGTAGCAGTGGGGGTCACTTACCGGGTAGGAGTATGGCTGATGGTCCGGGTGCCGGGAGGAGAACGAGTGGCGCAGTTGGCTCCCACGTGGCTATGCATGTTGATAGTGCGCATGCACACAGGGTGGTAGATCGCGGTCCTCATGCGGGCCCATCAGGTGTGTCAGGCAGATCAGTGTGTTCAGGGGAAAGGCCTTCGGAGCGGCCTAGCACGAGTGCACAGGTGGTGGTTACAGATAGAGGCAATGAAGGGCAAAGGCCCGCGATTGTTGTGAGAGAGAGTGGAGGCACATTACGGAGCGCTGGTAGAGGGGTCGCATCGGGACAAGCTTGCAGGCGCAGATGCAGTGCCAGAGGCCGGTGGGCCTATGGGGGCATATGGTCGATTGGAGACTGGAATGAGTTATGAACCACATAGGGGTTGGGGCCATGCGGGGATAACGCATGGATATGAGGGAACTTCTCAGTGTAGGGCTGGGGGAGTTGTGAGACCGAGTGATGTGCTGAATGAAACACAGTATGACAGGGGGCAGATCCCTAGAGGGGGTCAGACACATAGTGGGGTGGATGAGGATATGATCCGGAGAGCTGTTGAGGCAGCGCTACATGCAAGGGATACTGTGAGGCCCCAGCCTGGGTTTAGTGGTTTCGCCCGGGATGGGGCTGCGCAGGAGGCAATTATTAGGAATGCTGTGGCTAATGTGCTGGGTATGTCAGTTGGGGGGAGGCCGGGGGAGGAGAGAGAGGGAGTTTCACCTGTTGTCCCTCTCGCAGACCAGAGTACCCCCCAAGTTGTTTTGTCTCAACAGGTCCAGTCAAGCACAGCAGAGATGGCATCAAGCCCAAGCAGCGCCCTGGCAGTGGCAGGGCCCAGCGGAATACAGAGTGCTGCAAGTCAAGCAACCCATTCTGGAGCTGGGACTCAAGGCGAGGGTGAGTGCAATGCACCAGACATCATGCACACTGACACGGGGTCATCCTCTAGCGAGTCAGGATCAGATAGCGGGGAGGATCTCGGATTAGTGGGGAAGGGTCAGCGCAGGATGTTTAGGTGGATAAAGAAGATGGCGTCGGCGCAAGCAAAAGAAAAGGCAGGCGCTAGAGATCAGGCACTTGAGCTGCAGGGGTTGCAATCTTTAGGGGGCGCTATAACGCAAGTGGGACCAGTGCCACGTAAAGTGGCGGCACAAGGGGATACGTTCCCCTGTTTGGTCCACTCGCTTTACGGCCATTTGAAAGCGAAGGTCGCTAAAAAGATACAGGAGGGGAAATACGTTAATGTATTTGAGCTCTCTCTAGACGCGTTTAGGGCCAAAGAAAGAGCGGCGGACAGCTCAGGCCCAAAGAAAGTGCGTAGGCCAGAGACGTACGAGGAATGGCTTAAATGCTTCCGCGTGCTGGCTGCGTGCTATGTTGACAGATGGCCATTGCAGGGGCACAACCTGTTTAAGTACCAGGATACCATAGAGGATATCCGTACGAGATTTAAGGAAGGTGCATGGCGTGAATACGACATGGCCTTCAGGAGAAAGATGGTAGGGAACCCCTTACTGCATTTTGGGACGCAGGATATGCACTTGTGGTCCAAACTGGGAGTGGAGGGCGGTTCCCCCTCCCCCGTGGCGTCACGTCAAGCTCCGCCGCGCCAAGTGCTGCGGCTGGGCAGGAAGGGGAGGGAATGCTGGAAATTCCAGGATAGGCAGTGTGATAGGGGGAGCAGTTGCTCCTTTCGTCACATCTGCAAGTTCTGTGCAGGGCCTCACCCAGGAGCTGATTGCGGGAAACGAAAGGACCAGGGACAGCCCAAACTCCCGCCTAAGTCAGGAGTTACAGTCAAGGGCACCAACCCCGCTTAGGTTGAAGGCCATGTTGATATGGCTGGCGAACTACCCCGACATAGAAGCAGCTGAGCTGCTGAGGTCGGGGTTGGAATGGGGTTTTCGGATACCGGTCATGGGCGGGTGGTGGGTTCCCCAGTGCACAGAAATTTGAAAACGGCCTACGAATTCCCACACGGTGTCCAGGAAAAGTTGGCAAAGGAGGTGGCGCTGGGCAGGGTGTCAGGGCCATTCTCCACCTGCCCGATGGAAGATCTGGTGATCTCCCCATTGGGAGTTGTGCCCAAGAAAGAGGAAGGGAAGTTCAGGTTAATACATCACCTTTCTTTCCCAAAAGGGGAGTCGGTTAACGACGCAATTTACCCAGTATTGAGTTATATGCACTATCAATCATTTGATCGTGCGCTGAACATGGTCAGAGCGTGCGGGCCGGGGGCATTGTTGGCGAAGCTAGATATTGAGTCGGCCTTCCGCCTACTGCCGCTGCATCCCTCGGCATTCAGACTCATGGGCATGAAGTTTGAAGGGGATTATTATGTGGACAGGTGTTTGCCGATGGGCTGCTCATTGTCCTGTTCCTTCTTCGAGTGTTTTAGCTCGTTCCTGCATTGGGTAGTGTACAAGGCGTCCAGTGGGGGAGCAGTGGCTCACTACTTGGACGATTTCTTGCTGGTTGGGAGGGCCGGTTCCACGGAGTGTGAACGGCTTATGGAGGTCATGCAGGACATGATATCACGCTTTGGAGTGCCGCTCGCGGATGACAAAACGCAGGGGCCTTGCACCTGTCTCACATTTCTGGGGATAGAAATAGACACAGTGCAGGCGGAATGCAGGCTACCCATGGACAAGGTTATTCGGATGTTGGATGCGGTCCGAAGGCTGAAAGGGGCAAGCAGGGTGGCAATAAAAGAGGTGCAGTCACTGCTGGGCCTCCTGAATTTTGCGGGTAGGGTGATCCCGATGGGTAGAGCATTTAACCACAGATTGGAGGGGCTTCTGAAAGGCCCTACCGGTCTGGTGAAATGGGCAAGCGTTTCGGCAGACGTCAGGGAGGACCTGGAGATATGGGAAAAATTATTGGTGAATTTTAACGGCACACATGGCGGCAGAGGAGGGGTTAACATGCCCTTCTTCTCTTTGGCAGCTGGTGAAGGTTGGATGAGCATACTGGCCTTGGTTAAGGCATCTTTGGCGCCAAGGACATGGTCAGCTTATAAGAGTCACTGGGACTGCTGGGAGGCATTCTGTCAACGCAGAGGTGTGCAGGTACAAAGGGCTTCTAGAGTACTGGTGTTAGATTGGTTGGCTTTATTGCGGCCGGAAGGGGTCAGTAAGGCTGGCGCGAGCGGTAGGCTATCGGCGTTGGCTTTCTTTAACAAGGCGCTTGGCTTGGAGGACCACTCTGGAACATTCCTAGTAAGGAAGGTGTTGAAAGGGTGGGGCAGGTTGGCCCCCAGGCAAAAAGATCGGAGGGAACCCATTACCCAGGAGAGGCTGAGGGCATTGGCAAAGGGCGTGACAAAAGTGTGCACCTCAGATTATGAGCAGCTTCTTTTTTAAACGGCATTTGCATTGGCGTTTGCAGGAGTGCTCAGGGTGGGGGAACTTGTGGCGTCGGCCAAAGATAAGGGCCGCGGTGGAATACAGTTAGGGCACGTCCGTTTGACAGATGGGGGGCTCCTGCTGTTTGTACCCAGGTCCAAGACGGAC
This sequence comes from Bombina bombina, assembly GCF_027579735.1. NCBI lineage: Eukaryota > Metazoa > Chordata > Amphibia > Anura > Bombinatoridae > Bombina > Bombina bombina. Next base: position 139,966,983 of record NC_069501.1, on the reverse strand, counting down.
CAGGAGGGGGTGGGGGCATGGTTACCCCTAGAACAACAGGAGTTTGAGGATTGCTGCCCAGTGTTTTGTGTGGAGCAATACCTTAAGGTGAGGCCGGAGGGAGGGCAACTGCTCCTGATACATGATGACGGTTTGGCCCTGTCGGTCTTTCAATTCCACCAGGTACTGGCAAAACGGCTAAACATGCAGGGCTGGATCCGAGCAGGATCTCCCCGCATTCTTTTAGAATAGGCGCAGCGACCAACGCAGCGGTGGCGGAGATTAAGCGCTTGGGTAGATGGAAATCCTCCCAGTATAAAACGTATATTAGGCCGGCAAAAGGGCAATGCTAGAGTGCAGGCATGTTGAGGGTCAATATTCCAAGGAAGGGGGTTTTTCTTGGGGGACCCAGGCTGTGCAGGGGCATTTTGTTCATGGTGGTGTACTCTGTTTCATCAGGTGTTGAGAATGTGAAAGCGCCTCCGGTTCGTGTATGGATAGTAGGCCATTCATACATCCATTGGGCTCATCTCAGGGCGTTGTGATCGCCGGAGGGACAGCAACTTGGATTCCCAACGTCCAAGGCAAGCTTTCGGTGGTTAGGGCGCAGGGGATTGTCGTGGGCCGATTTGCCGGCACTCTTACAGGAGGCGCACAAAAGGTGGGGGCGGCCTAACATTTTAGTGCTGCACCTCGGGGGAAATGACTTGGGGGCATTGCCCGCGCTGGATTTGATCAAGAGAATTACAGCGGATGTGCAATGGATGCACACTTGGTTGCAGGGTGTGACTTTGGGGTCAAATGTAGTTGCTCGACTGCACTGGCGGCACATTGTCACACAGAGGGCTGCATATAATGTGCGGAAGAAGGTGAACAGGGAGATGGGAAGAGCGGTCACGGGCATTGGGGGTTTCGTGGTTAGGCACGAAACGATAACGGCCGACAAAAGGGACCTATTTAGGCCAGATGGAGTACACCTTACGGACGTAGGGTTGGATATGTTCCTAAGGGACGTCAGGGGAGCATTGTTGGGGGTTATTCGTTAATATGAGTGCTGAAATGGTTGGTGTTGCAATTTGTTAAATCGTTATATTGTTATTGTTATGTTAGTTAAATTATGGTTAATTACTGGGTTCCTGTTGGTTTGGTTTGGTGGCAAGAGTTCGCCTGGCTCTTGTGGCGGTTGGTCAATGCCCTGGGGAGCGGGCACAAGGAGAGAAGAGTGACGGTCCTGGAAAAGGGAGGGGTTATGCCTGCCAGGCGCCGGCCTGGGGGTCCTCTCCCTCGCAATGGGACCGAAGACCTCTGAACATCACAAATAAAAGTATATTGCAAAGTATTTTGTTTTGTTTTTTATTATGCATAATTAAACATGTTATATTACAATCTCTCAATGTGTTTCCTGTCTTTTACCAGGCTCAGCATGCACAGGGCATGTCTAATTGTCTACTACAGTATATACCAAATATCCTCAAAAGCACTAGTTACCTGTAGTCTTTACCTGTTTGTATGCCAGTCGCATGCAGCTACTTCATCACAGCTGTTAGCCCAATCCCAGCCTAATTCATCCTGTCTATATTAATCATTTATCTTTAATTCATGTTGCCGACATGTTTAAGTGCCAATACTAAATTCATTCCAAGTATATCTTTCTACACATTAAAATTTTTATTTATAAAATATGTATTTTCCATATACCCCCACTTACCTTTTTGTAACCTCTAAGCTAGCATTATTCAATTTAACCTTTAAAATTGTCTATTTAAAAATTGTGGCAATCAGGGATGGATTTAAGCTTCCAATGCCCCTAGGCAAAAAGTATATAGATGATTATTGCCTTTTAAAACTCTCTTGTGTATTGTCAGCACTAATATACGCACTGACTATAGACAACCTGCAAACAAGTATTTGATTAAAAAGTATTTGCGGGGGGGCGTGTCCGGACGGCTGCCATGAATGGTAGCATAAACTGAAGCTCCTGAAACTATATAGTCTATTTGGTGTTTATCCATATTTATAAATCAAACTTGTAAACAGTTTCTTCAGATCTTGTATAGGATAACATCGCTCTGCTATTGGAGCTCTCTTATTTGGTTCAAATATTTATACACAGCAAGCCGTTCCGGACAATTATCTTGATAAGGCTGTGGCCTACGACATTGATCTACATTACCCCCTTGACCTGGCAAGTAATCCAGGCTCATCGCACTAAGGGCTCTAATCAACAGGATGGAGGATTTCCAGTTATCTATATGCGCTTTGCTGAAAGACCTTGCACGCAAATTGGATGACGGGTTTAATGACCTGACGAATATCATCAAGCAAGACTGCAGGGAAGATGGCGCACGTCAAACTCTTCAGCCTGACCGGGACACAGCACCACGAGGTGGGGATTATGTACCTTCGCAACGGATTCCACCCAGCCAAATATTAGAGGACAATACGCTTTCCAAATTAAATATGGAGGAAAAAGTGTGTGTTTACCGGGAGGCATCCATTACACTTCATCTACCTAATATCACTATGTCGGATCAGATACCCGGGAGGAAAGCTACTAAGTACATATCTGGCAGTAGGCGGATCTCCGCCATTAAACTTAAAGGCTTAGCCTCATTCAAAATAGGAGCGATTGGGGACCTGAGACATGACCACTTACCTCTGACACCTCTGTCGGGAGCTGCGGCCGACTCCCGTGTAAGGGGCTCAAAATCTCTCCAGAAGCTCGCCATATTGGAGTTGAAAGGCAAGTTGGGGAAAGATAAGCTATGTGCTTCAAGGAACGATCACATAAGATTCTACCGAGAGCTGCTGCCGGTTGTTTATAGAACAGACAAAAGAATATGGGACATTTGTCGCAGCACGGTAGCACTGATCCGGGCTGGAATAGGCTAGATTTGATGTAAAATGCAGGTCATTTATTGGTACTGTCTAAATGTGACTTCGCTAAAGATTTTTCAATTGTTATTCCATGTTTTTATTTTTATGTTTTTCCCTTTTAGCTTAACTATTAATATGTAATATAGGACAGCTATTTTTGGCTTCATAATTTGAACCATATTGGTATAATTTTTGGTCATAATATTTGGCAGATATCTCTAGCATATAGTTTCATCATTTTGCAGGTAGATATCATGATTATGAGGTAAAAATATCGACATCACCACATCCCTAATTAATAGATGCTACTGCTAGTGTAAGCTAAATACAAAAATTGAGAGAATTCTAGTATTCTAGTTCATCTAACCGTAAAATTGTAAATATGGTGTTTCATTCAATTCCAGAGAAGATGTATCATAGGATTAATTGGTAGCCTTCCTACACTTTTGTGCACTTGGTTAATGTTTATATCTCTTATTGAAAGTAGCTGGTTCATATGTCCATATATAGGGTTACCCCAGTGGCCCTATGCAGCACCAAGGTTTATAAGTATATAATTTAATTTCTTAAAATGTTAGATCTTATTCCAGAGTAATGATGTATCTGCCTATATTAACTCATTTCAGATGTCTTAGGATATTGTTTCAATCAAGAGTTGCTTTTACAAATTCATTCCTGTTTGAACATATAGACTGTGTATTGAGCACAGCTGCATTTATATTCACAAGCATGTCTAGGAAATATCTCCATCCTGTCTATAGTATAAGATAGTGTGTAGCTACACCAATGTCTCTCTTGCTCTTCAGACAACACGCTATTATCATTTATCATAAGCCCATAATATGTCATTCTAGATATACACACAAATCAGCATTGGATTTGTCATTGTATATATTTTCAAATTATTGATCACCTTCCCCCCCCCCTCCTATATTCACCCAATTTGGTGAATTCTTCAGCGGTATTAACCCGCTTCACAACGCTAATTTTCCCCATCAGTACTGTAAGCCCTGTTGGGTACCATAGTTACCCTCTATTTCATAGGAGGAAATTGGCATTATAAACTGTTCAATGTTGGAACCTCTCAGTTAAGATAATCTGTTATTGTGTATATAGTACAATTTAAAGTATCATTCTATCAGGTATTATTTCATGATAAAGAGGTATTTATGTGACGTGTATAAAATAAAAACTGTAAGGTATCACTACGAAACCAGCAATACTAACAATCCATGCCGCAATTGAAATATTTTCTGTATTAGCAGTCCCAAGAAAGGTGGTCTAGGGCCTCTACATGATATGTGACTTCTCTAATTTGAGCTTTTATATTTAGAGTGTAATTAGATCCAGAAATCGTATTTTTAGGAATATGACATGTAAACTTGGAGGATACCCTTGTACTTTTATTGGCTAATATCAACAAATGTTTGTTTCCATGTTACGGTGGTCACATATATGATTGCATGCTGAGTCTGTTATTGTGCTAAATACCTTAATAAAAAACTGTGATTTAAAAAAAAAAAAAAAAAAAAGTATTTGCATTCCTTTTAGTGCAATGTTTAATAGTATTAAGCATATAAAAGAACAGTATTTAACTTATTATGGGTCATATTTATTTTTTTTTTTTTTTTTTCAAAAGAGCTTTATTCAGATGTATAATAAAGACAGTACATCACAGTTTACAGTATACAGCAGATACAAAGTCACAGACTTACCAATCAAACAAACAAGGCATCCAGAATCGTGTAAAATAGAAGTTAACAATAAAGATTGTTTTATCTGGTTACAGGGCTAGAATTCGGTCTGTGCTATTGATATGCCAAACAACAGGTAAATAGTAAAGTATAAACGATAAATAATTATTTGAAGACCCCTGATGTCCCGTCTTAGTAAACGAACATGAATCCTGTCATATTTTCTAACAATTTATTTTTTCTTTTTGATAAGTTTTACCAAATTGCTATAAACATCTTGATATGTATTTATTCCAGAAGGTTCTGGAGAGCAAGTAGTTAAAAAGGAAGAGAGAAGAGGAAAAGAAGAAAAAAAAAAAAAAAGAGAGAAAAAAAGGAAAAAGGGGGGGGGGGAGTGGAATAGAGGGAGGGGACTGAGTGGATCAGTGTTAGTTTCATAAGTGAATGGGAGGTACACCAAAAGTACCCAGTCTAGATCGTTCTATTCCAGTATGCTAGTGTTAGCTCATATTGGTCCAGTTTATGGTTTTTTAAATAATGGTATCTTTCCAGCGTCAGCAGATCGCTCACTTGGTTTAACCACTCTTGTTCAGTGGGGACAATATGGGACCTCCAATGCTTTGGTATGAGTTTTTTGGCTGCTGTCAACATTAACAGCAGTAAAGTTTGCTTACCCTGACCCTCCATTCTGGGTATGAAACAAAATAATAGGGTCTCTGGAGCAAAGGGAATTGGTGTGCCTAGAATTTCTGTCATTACTTTAAATATGGCTGTCCAGAAGTCCATCAAGCGTGGGCATGACCACCAAATGTGGAGGAGGGAGCCCTCCTCCCCACACCCCCTCCAGCAGGAACTGCTCGTTTTGGGAAACATTTTGCGTAGTCTTGTCGGAGTCAGGTACCAGCGGCTCAGTAGTTTTAACTGAATTTCCTGTATTTTAGCCGAAACCGAGGATCGTTTGTTTAATTTGAATGCCCTCATCCATATGGGTCATATTTATTTTAAGTATTTATTTTTCATTTAACACACTAAATGGCACTTGAAAAAAAGCTTTGATAAAATATTTGCATATTTATTGTATAAAAAATACGCAATTTTTGGACTTTAGCCTTTTTAAGTACCTGCAATATAAACAAATGAAAAAAAAATCAAAATGTTTGGTAACTTCTTTATTCTTCCAGTAATTTTGGCAGATAATGGACTAGATTACGAGTCATGTGCAGTTGCACTCAAGTGTAAAGGAGTTTATAGTGCCTCGTTGTGCTCATCGGAAATGTTGCACGTATTAGAGATTGAAAGTAAAAGCGTTTGCTCAAGCGCAATTGAATTTTATGTGTGTCGGGTTAACACAACTTCAGAACTCTGGTCAACTGTTACCCTTGACTAAAAAGTTGAACATCAAAAATACATTTACAAGTACTGTTACACTCATATTAACACTGTTTAATAAAAATGATTACATATAAAAAATGCATTCAGACATTATAAGGGCTCAAAGATATGAGGTCTCAGGTGTTGCACAAAAAAAAAGCCTGCAAAGGGCTTTAACAAAGAGATACATACATACATACATATATATATATATATATATATATATATATATATATACTTCAACAACAAGAATAAGGCACCCGGTCTCCAGACATCCAAATTCAAACAGCTACACAGCACATTAATCCATCCAGGAGGGCAATCCACAATGTGCAATACAAAAAGCGTAACTCTCAGGCATAAAAGCAAAAAAGTCTGTTTATTGTAACATCAATTCTTCATAAAAAATTGGCATCCATAAAGGAAGACACACATAAATCTGGTCAGGTCAAACATGTTTCAAATAATTCATATACTGTACTTTCTCAGTGACCACATATATATATATATATATATATATATATATATATATATATATATATATATATATATATATATATATATATATATTTATTTATTATTTACAGTATATATATTTATATATATATATATATATATATATATTTATATATACATGTATATATATGTGTATATATATATATTTATGAGTGTACATATGTATTTATATTTGTTTATATGTATTTACTATCAAATATATACATATAAATACAAAAATACATATGTATACATTTGCAGACATATACAGTATATAAGTAACAAAAGTAAAGTGACATGCTAACAACTATGTAACAATGTGTATTGTGCAATTATAAAGGATATAGTCCAGTCTTTCTATCTATGTGAAGATCCAAGTGATGTTTATGAGAGCTTATCACTGAGCTCTCAGTTGTTAACACATATTTTATAAAATCCCATCCAGGAATGAACAGTAGCCAAATATTGTAAGTTAAGATTTTAATAGAACGTTAAAGATAAACCGACTATTCACAGAGAAACTACCGGATAAAAATACAAAGTCTACAGTTCTATGTATGGGAGAAACGCAGACACAGCTCATCATTTACCCTTGATCTTTGAAATAATGTCAGGTAGTGTAACAGCAATGTCCCCTCCTCTTGTTAGCCAAATAGTGTTGTTAAATGTATCTTCAACATATATTTCACCAATAGTCCTTTGGCATTTTCTAGGAGTAATCTTGTGTTGTTTATCCTTCCTTTTCAATCATCTCCTCTCTTCCAATTGGTTGATGGCTTTGCTAATAAACATCTGCATCTTTGCCGTGTATTAAAACTTTTGAGGTAAGGAAAAAGTATAAACAAACTTCTGTTTCTTTTGATATTAACCATCTATTTAAAATATGGTTAACAGTTGAATTTGAAGCATGTCATCTATAAGATATACCATAATTATAATAGAGCAAAGTAAAATATTTAGCACATAAACATATAAAAATCTACCAGAATGATAATATTATTATATATATAGAAAGAAAACTTGGATTCACATGTATGTTTTCCTGATACATTTAATACAAATTAAAACCAGGGACGTCAGGATTGAGTTCATGATGGTAATGGTAAAAATTGATATTCTTGTTTCCTAACCACTCCTCCATCTGTGTAACTTATTTTCCCCTTCACATGTTATATATTTATCTAACTTTAAAAAAGGAAAAAAAAGGAAATGTATGCATACCTGATAAATTGATTTCTTTTACGATATACCGAGTCCACGGTTTCATCCTTTACTTGTGGGATATATTCCTCCTGCTAACAGGAAGTGGCAAAGAGCACCACAGCAGAGCTGCTATATAGCTCCTCCCCTAACTCCTCCCCCCAGTCATTCGACCAAAGGTATAGGAAGAGAAAGGGAAAGAACCATTAAGGTGCAGAGGTGACTGAAGTTTATATAAAAAATAAATCCTGTCTCAAAATGACAGGGTGGGCTGTGGACTCGGTATATCGTAAAAGAAATCAATTTATCAGGTAAGCATAAATTTCCTTTTCTTTTACAAGATAAACCGAGTCCACGGTTTCATCCTTTACTTGTTGGATACCAATACCAAAGCTTTAGGACACGGATGAAAGGGAGGGACAAGACAGAATCCTAAATGGAAGGCACCACTGCTTGAAACACCTTTCTCCCAAAAATAGCCTCAGAAGAATCAAAAGTATCAAATTTGGAAAATTTGGAAAAAGTATGAAGGGAGGACCAAGTTGCAGTCTTACAAATCTATTCAACAGATGCATCGTTTTTAAAAGCCCATGTGGAAGCCACAGATCTAGTGGAATGAGCCGTAATCTTTTCAGGAGGCTGCTGTCCAGAAGTCTCGTATGCCAAACGTATGATGCTTTTCAGCCAAAAAGAAAGAGAGGTAGCTGTAGCTTTTTGACCTCTACGCTTCCCAGAATAAACAACAAACAGAGAAGATGTTTGACAGAAATCCTTGGTTGCTTGCAAGTAAAACTTCAAAGCACGAACCACGTCTAAGTTATGTAACAGACGCTCCTTCTTAGAAGAAGGATTAGGACACAGAGAAGGAACAACAATTTCCTGATTAATATTCTTATTTGAAACAACCTTAGGAAGGAATACAGGTTTAGTACGCAAAACCACCTTATCAGAATGGAATATAAGATAAGGGGAATCACATTGCAATGCAGAAAGCTCAGAAACTCTTCGAGCAGAAGAGATAGCAACTAAAAACAAAACTTTCCAAGATAACAGCTTAATATCTATGGAATGCATGGGTTCAAAAGGAACCCCTTGAAGAACATTAAGAACTAAATTCAATCTCCATGGTTTAGCAATCGGTTTAAACACAGGCTTGATTCTGATTAAAGCCTGACAAAATGCCTGAACATCTGGGACATCTGCGAGACGCTTGTGAAGCAAAATTGACAAAGCAGAAATTTGTCCCTTCAAGGAACTAGCTGATAACCCCTTCTCCAATCCTTCTTAGAGAAAAGACAAATCCTAGGAATCCTGATCTTACTCCATAAGTAACCCTTGGATTCACACCAATAAAGATATTTACGCCATATCTTATGGTAAATTTTTCTAGTGACCAGCTTGCGAGCCTGAATCAGGGTATCAATGACTGGCTCAGAGAAACCCCGTTTAGATAAAATCATGTGTTCAATCTCCAAGCAGTCAGCTGCAGATAAGTTAGATTTGGATGTTGGAACGGACGTTGAATGAGAAGGTCCTTTCTCAATGGCAGTCTCCATGGTGGCAGAGATGACATGTCCACTAGATCTGCATACCAGGTCCTGCGTGGCCACGCAGACGCTATTAAAATTACTGAAGCCCTCTCCTGTTTGATTCTGGCAATCACACGAGGAAGGAGAGGAAAAGGTGGAAACATATAAGCCAGGTTGAACGACCAAGGTACTGCTAGAGCATTTTTCAGTACAGCCTGGGGATCCCTTGACCTGGACCCATAACGTGGAAGTTTGGCATTCTGTAGAGATGCCAACAGATCCAATTCCAGTGTGCCCCATTGATGAATCAAGGCTGCAAACACCTCCGGATGGAGTTCCCACTCCCCCAGATGAAAAGTCTGACGACTTAGAAAATCCGCCTCCCAGTTCTCTACTCCTGGGATATAGATCGCAGACAGATGGCAAGAGTGAGTTTCCGCCCATCGGATTATCTTTGATACTTCTATCATTGCTAGAGAACTCCTTGTTCCCCCCTGATGATTGATATATGCCACAGTCGTGATATTGTCCTACTGGAATCTTATGAATTTGTCCGAAGCCAACTGAGGCCATGCCAGCAGCGAGTTGAATATCACTCTCAGTTCCAGAATATTGATTGGTAATTGAGACTCCGCCTGAGTCCACACATCCTGAGCCTTCAGGGAATTCCAGACTGCACCCCAGCCCAGAAGACTGGTGTCCGTCGTTACTATTACCCAAGATGTTCTGCAGAAGCACATCCCTTGGGACAGATTGTCCTGCGACAACCACCACCGAAAAGAGTCTCTGGTCTCTTGATCCAGATTTATCTGAGGAGATAAATTTGCATAATCCCCATTCCACTGACTGAGCATGCACAGTTGTAGTGGTCTTAGATGAAAGCGAGCAAACGGGATGATATCCATTGCCACTACCATTAGTCCGATGACTTCCATACACTGAGCCACTGATGGCCGCTGAATGGACTGCAGAGCCCTGCAAGTATTTAGAATCTTTGATTTTCTGACTTCTGTCAGAAATATTTTCATATTTTCTGAGTCTATCAGAGTTCCTAGGAATGGAACTCTGGTCTGTGGAACTAGTGAACTCTTTCCTACATTCACTTTCCAACCGTGAGTTCTCAGAAATGACAACACGATGTCCGTGTAAGATTTGGACAGATGAAATGTTGACGCCTGAATCAGGATATCGTCCAGATAGGGCGCCACTGCTATTCCTCACGGCCTGAGAACCGCTAGAAGAGACCCTAGAACCTTTGTGAAGATCCTGGGAGCCGTGGCCAACCCAAAGGGCAGGGCCACAAACTGATAATGTTTGTCCTGAAATGCAAATCGCAGGAACTGATGGTGATCCTTTTAGATAGGGATGTAAAGATACGCATCCTTCAGGTCCACCGTGTCATGTATTGACCCTCCTGGATCATAGGCAGAATTGTCCGAATAGTCTCCATCTTGAACGATGAGACTCTGAGAAACAAAAGGTTTGAATAGAACCCCTGCCCTTGTTCCCGATCTGGAACTGGGCAAATTACACCCATGGTGTAGAGGTCTTTTACACAGCGTAAGATCGCCTCTCTTTTTGTCTGGTCTACAGACAACCGTGAAAGATGAAATCTTCCCCTTGGGGGGAAGTCTTTGAAATCCAACTGATACCCCTGGGCCACAATTTCCAATGCCCAGGGATCCTGTATACCCCTTTCCCAAGCCTGAACAAAGAAAGAGAGTCTGCCCCCTACTAGATCTGGTCCCGGATCGGGGGCTGCCCCTTATGCTGTCTTGGTAGCAGCAGCGGGCTTTTTGACTTGTTTACCTTTATTCCAGGTCTGATTAGGTCTCCAGACCGCCTTGGATTGTACAAAGTTCCTGTCAGGTCTCCTGTCAGTCATTTCATAGCCCTTCCCACTTTGTCTTTAAGAGTATCCTGTTTCCTGTAAACAGGTGCTTAGTATTGAAACTGCTTCCTAGCAGGTGTATGTGCAGTTGTTTCTTAGGATACAAACCTAACATAATCTCCTTTCTCTAAGCCACTTGGACATCTGAACTAAGGATTAAAACTCCTCTCTACTACTGCAGTATTTATTGCCCCTGCAGTTTCTGAAGCTACATTGGACCGCAACATATTTCACAGCACACCTTCCTATTACAAAATCTTGCGCTCCCTTCTTGCCACAACTCCACTGGCACTTAGTGGTTGTTTCCTGAGTACAAGTCAACTAACCAGAAGAAAACCAAAGCAATTACAAAGAGGAAAACTGGATTGTAAAACCGGAACTTAGCCACACCCCCTTTTGTGACATCACTCTCTGTTCATTCAGCTTCAGTGCAGCCTACTCTGATTCAGTGTGTCAGCAGCCTGTCAGCAAGTCTGAATAGGATTGTTTCCATCTCTACACTATCTGATACAAGGTAACACCTTGCCTGAACTAACTAACAGAGACTTTGTTTACTATAACACCAGAGCCTTTGTGTTGTTACATTGTGCCCAGATTAACTTTAACCTTTAATAACTTTTTACTGATAGTTAATCTGTATTCATCCACATTGAATACAGAAACTCAGGTGGAACAAACTCATTTTATGCAACACTGCAATTGAGATCCAAAACTATATTCATAATTGTAACAGAGTATACACAGAATATCACATAATACTAAGCCAAACAGTGAAATGGATCCAGCAGAGCTGCCTCAGTATGTTTATTCACTTTCTCAACTTGTGGATCAACTTAATCAAGGGTTAAGGGAAATTCAGCTAGAAAATCAAACTTTGCATAAAATAATAAAGGATTCAATACAACAAAAATCAGCTCATACTGAAACTATCCCAGAACCATTAGTATCTCAACCAGATATGTTTCATGGTGACAGGAAGCTCTATAGACAGTTTAAAAATGCTTGCAATTTGTTTTTTGATTTAAGAAATAAAACATATAATACTGATAAAATAAAGGTATTAACGATAATATCCTTTTTACGTGGAAAACCCAGGGCATGGGCCGACCAATTCTATGAAAATGATGATCCTATTTTAAGCTCTCTTGATGAATTCTATAAAGCAATGGATGATCTGTATCAGGATAGCAACATACAGAACACAGCTGAAACAAGAATGAGAGCATTAAAACAAGGAAAGAAAAATGCAGAAGAATACCTCACTGAATTTAAACATTACGCCACAGATTCACAGTGGAATTCAGTAGCGCTGAAAAATCAATTCAGGCTTGGGTTGTCTGATCCAATAAAAGACGAGCTAGCTCGCATTGAACCTCCCAAGACGCTAGAAGATTTAATGAAGTTAGTTGTGCAAATAGATAGGCGTCTCAGAGAGAGGAAGGCAGAACGTCAATCCTCAGAGTACACGCCGCGGCTACCTCGACTTCACTATTCAGAGTCTCCTAATCCCCAAGCAATATCAAAAAGTAATTCAGAAGCAATGGACATCGGGGTTATTCGAGGACCCCTGACGTCAGAAGAGAGGAGCCGTCGGAGAGCACAGCAATTATGTATGTACTGTGCTAACCCTAATCACAGTGTGAAGGATTGCCCACTTCTTATCCGTACAAAGAGAAGTAAATTTACTTATATACATTCTGTTATGCCTAAAGATCTAAAACCAACTTACTGTCATCTATCTCTATTTTTACAGTGGGACCAAAACCGAACAAGGATTGATGCAATAATAGATTCAGGAGCGACAGGAAACTACATAGATAGAACTTTCACTGTAAATAATAAAATTCCACTAGTGGTTAAGCAAACTCCTGTTGTAATTAGAGTTATTGATGGTACTACAATATCCACAGGTCCTATAACACACAGTACTATACCATTATTAGTTACAACTCACACTGGTCACACAGAGTATATTGTTTTCGATGTATTGCCTTCACCTTTGTTTCCCATTGTACTGGGCTTAGATTGGTTGCGGCTACACCAACCTGGCATAAACTGGAAAACTCTAGCTGTTGAACTAAACTCCACTTATTGTCAACAAACCTGTTACCCAAGGGATATACTAATACAAATTCCAGATCCTATTCCGACACTACCCCCTCAATATACTGATTTTCAGGACGTGTTCAGCAAAAAGATGGCAGAAACTTTACCACCTCATCGCAAGTACGATTGCCCAATTGAGTTAATACCAGGGTCATCCATACCGTTTGGACACCTATACCCACTCAGCCCGCCAGAGTTGGCACATTTGAAAGAATATCTTGAAGAAAATCTGAGGAAAGGATTTATCAGACCGTCTACCTCACCCGCGGGAGCGGGAATGTTCTTCGTAAGGAACAAGGACTCGTCTTTAAGACCTATCATAGACTATCGAGAACTCAATAAAAGAACAATCAAAAACAGGTATCCGCTACCTTTGATACCGGAACTCATAGAACGCCTACAAGATGCTAAAATATTCACAAAGCTCGATCTACGTGGCGCATATAATTTAATCCGCATACGAGAAGGGGATGAGTGGCTGACGGCATTTAGAACCAGATACGGTTTATTTGAGTATCTGGTAATGCCGTTTGGTTTATGTAATGCGCCAGCCACTTTCCAGCATTTTATCAATGAAATATTCAGAGATCTACTTGATGTATGCATTGTCATTTATCTTGATGACATCCTTATATATTCAGACACTATGGAGCAACATGTTAAAGATGTCAGGAAGGTTTTGACAAGACTTCGATCTCATCAATTATACGCTAAGCCAGAGAAGTGTTTGTTCCATACTAAGGAGGTGTCATTTCTTGGATACCATATCAGTCCAACTGGGATCCAAATGCAAGACAACAAAGTCCAGACAGTCTTAGAATGGAAAGAACCCGCTACTAAAAAAGAATTGCAACGTTTTTTGGGATTTGCAAACTATTACAGAAAATTTATAAAAAACTACTCCAAGATTGCAAGACCTCTCACACAACTTATCAGCTCGAATACTCCGTTCCGTTGGACACCTAGCGCTGCCGAAACATTTTCATACCTAAAACATTGTTTTACATCTGCACCTATATTACGTTTTCCAAACCCAAAGCTGCAGTATATCCTAGAAGTGGATTCATCTGACTTTGCAGTTGGTGCAGTACTCTCGCAAAGAGAAACGATAGATTCCCCCATTCATCCAGTCTCTTTTTATTCTAAGGTGATGACTGCTGCTGAGATGAATTACTCCATTGGAGACAAGGAGCTTTTGGCAATAAGAAACTCCTTGGAACACTGGAGACACCTGCTTGAGGGGACTTCTACTCCAATACTCATATACACAGACCACAGAAATTTAGAGTTTCTTCAAAAAAACAAAACACTATCTGCAAGACAGGTTCGATGGAGCCTTTACTTCTCACGTTTTGATTTTCATATCATGTATCGACCAGCCAGTAAGAATGGCAAAGCCGATGCTTTGTCAAGAAAGGATGCCAAACCAACACAAAGCACAAATCCATCTTTTATCATTCCAGCAGAACGTTTTATCCATCTGTCAACACAACAGGATTTCATAACATCTTTACGCAAAGCACTTACCAATGACAAAGAGATTCCACATTCTTTGGTAACAAAGCATACCAATGGATTATATTATCATGGTGAACAACTTTACCTACCTGACATATTAGTTGAACCTATACTTAAAATGTACCATGATTCTCCCATCTCTGGTCATCTCGGAGTGAATAAAACTATAGCAATCATAGCAAGACAGTTTTGGTGGCCAGCTATGAGGAGGTCCATTACAGAATATGTAGACACCTGTCATGGATGTGTTACTACCAAACCAGAAAGACAGAAACCTTATGGACTCTTAATGCCTATCGCTCCATCTACCAAACCTTGGGAACATATCGGAATGGATTTTATTGTCGACTTACCTCCTTCTGGCAAACAGAACACCATTCTGGTAGTCATAGATCTCTTTACGAAGATGGGTCACTTTATACCCTTCCACAAATTACCTACATCTACAGAAACTGCAGATTTATTCATGAAACATGTTGTCAAATATCACGGGATCCCACGTAGAATCACCACTGATCGTGGAACTCAATTCACCTCTCAATTTTGGAGAAAATTGTGTGACAAACTCCAAATAGACCATAGATATTCCACTTCATTCCATCCTCAGACCAATGGCCAAACTGAGAAACTTAATCAATGGCTTGAACAGTACATTCGCTGCTATTGTTCTCAACATCAACAAGATTGGCTCCAACACATTCATCTAGCAGAATTCGCTTATAACAATAATACCAATTCTTCAACTAAATTATCTCCGTTCTTTGCGAATTATGGATATCATCCTCAAATACTACTGACTGATTCACTTCCATCACCTTCACCATTGGTCGATGAGTTCCATAATTCACTACTTGAAATATTCAAACAAATCCGACACAACATAATTGCTGCACAAGAGACCCAAAAACGATACTATGATCTGCGTAGAAGACCATCACCAAACTATCAGGTTGGAGATCTTGTTTGGTTATCCACCAAGAATTTAAAAATGCAAGTACCCAGTAAAAAACTTGGTAGTCTGTTTATTGGACCCTTTCCTATTGCCAAGGTCGTTAACCAGAATGCAGTCACTTTGACATTGCCTCCATCATCAAAACTTCATCCAACCTTTCATGTATCACTACTGAAACCGGCAAAACCAACTAGAGTATCTACTCCAAATGCTTCATCTACTTCAGTTCCTTCCGATTTGCTGGAGTATGAAGTTGAAAGTCTGGTGGATTCTAGGATTTCCAGGGGCGAACTCCAGTATTTGGTGCGCTGGAAGAACTACACAGAGGAAGATGACACCTGGGAACCCTCCTCTAATCTTTCCGCTCCTAAGTTGGTGGCACAATTCCATAGGCGAAATCCGGATCATCCCCGACCTCAAGCTGTGGGACAGCTTGCTTAGGTGGGGGGTCATGTCAGGTCTCCTGTCAGTCATTTCATAGCCCTTCCCACTTTGTCTTTAAGAGTATCCTGTTTCCTGTAAACAGGTGCTTAGTATTGAAACTGCTTCCTAGCAGGTGTATGTGCAGTTGTTTCTTAGGATACAAACCTAACATAATCTCCTTTCTCTAAGCCACTTGGACATCTGAACTAAGGATTAAAACTCCTCTCTACTACTGCAGTATTTATTGCCCCTGCAGTTTCTGAAGCTACATTGGACCGCAACATATTTCACAGCACACCTTCCTATTACAAAATCTTGCGCTCCCTTCTTGCCACAACTCCACTGGCACTTAGTGGTTGTTTCCTGAGTACAAGTCAACTAACCAGAAGAAAACCAAAGCAATTACAAAGAGGAAAACTGGATTGTAAAACCGGAACTTAGCCACACCCCCTTTTGTGACATCACTCTCTGTTCATTCAGCTTCAGTGCATCCTACTCTGATTCAGTGTGTCAGCAGCCTGTCAGCAAGTCTGAATAGGATTGTTTCCATCTCTACACTATCTGATACAAGGTAACACCTTGCCTGAACTAACTAACAGAGACTTTGTTTACTATAACACCAGAGCCTTTGTGTTGTTACATTGTGCCCAGATTAACTTTAACCTTTAATAACTTTTTACTGATAGTTAATCTGTATTCATCCACATTGAATACAGAAACTCAGGTTGAACAAACTCATTTTATGCAACACTGCAATTGAGATCCAAAACTATATTCATAATTGTAACAGAGTATACACAGAATATCACAGTTCCCTTCCTGCTTAGTGGAGGAAGGGGAAGCAGAGGATGTTCTTTTAAAATTTCAAAAGGAATGAAAATTATTTTGTTTACTCCTCATCTTGAGGGGCTTGTCCTGTGGTAGGGCGTGACCCTTACCTCCAGTAATGTCAGAGATTATTTCCTTCAGTTCAGGCCCGAATAGGGTCTTACCCTTGAAGGGATAGTCAAAAGCTTAGATTTAGACGATATGTCAGCCGACCATGTCTTTAGCCATAACGCTCTATGTGCTACAATGGCAAAGCCTGCATTTTTCACTGCTAACTTTGCAAGTTGAAAAGCAGCATCCGTCATAAAAGAATTTGCTAGCTTAAGAGCCTTAATTCTGTCTAAAATGTCCTCTAAATATGTCTCAACCTTCAGAGACTCTTCCAGGGCATCAAACCAAAAAGCAGCTGCAGTAGGTACTGGAACCATGCAAACTATAGGCTGCAAGAGAAAACCCTGGTGAACAATTTTTTTCTTTAGAAGACCCTCCAATTTTTTATCCATAGGGTCTTAAAATGCACCACTGTCCTCAATGGGTATAGTTGTACGTTTAGCTAAAGTAGAAATAGCTCCCTCCACCTTGGGAATCAATTGCCAAAAATCCCGCATGGTGTCAGATATGGGAAACATTTTCTTAAAAGTAGGAGGGGGAGAAAACGGTATACCTGGTCTATCCCATTCCTTCTTAACAATTTCCGAAATTCTCTTAGGAACTGGAAAAACATCCGTGTAAGTAGGTACTTCCAAATATTTGTCCATTTTACACAATTTTTCTGGGGGAATCGTGATTGGGTCACAATCATCCAGAGTTGCCAGAACCTCCCTGAGCAACAGATGGAGGTGTTCTAGTTTAAATTTAAAGGACAAGACGTCCGAATCTATCTGAGGTAATACATTTCCTGATTCTGAAAGTTCTCCCTCAGACATAAAATCCCTGACCCCCATATCAGAACACTGTGAGGGTGTATCGGAAATTAGCCACTAGGGCATCAGAGGGTTCAGCATTTACATCAGAACCCGGCCTACTGCGTTTACCCTGCAGTTTAGACAATACCTCTGTAAGGGTAGTAGACATCACCGCAGCCATATCTTGCAAAGTAAAAGAATTAGAAGCACTAGAAGTACTTGGCGTCACTTGTGCGGGCGTTAAAGGTTGAGACACTTGGAGAGAATTAGGTGGCATATCAGACTGAACATCATCTTTAGACACACTTTCATTACCTAAAAGGTAACCTTTACAGTGTAGGGCCCTTTCAGTACAAGAGGGGCACAATGTAATAGGGGGTTCCACAATGACTTCTAAACACATAGAGCATTGACTTTCTTCAATGTCAGACATGTTGAACAGGCTATGTAACACCACAGAAAAGTTAAACACTTTATTTGAAAGTATAAAACAGTTTAACAAAAAAATGGTACTGCGCCTTTAAGAAATTAAAAAGCGCAAAAGTTCTGCAAAACCGCTAAGAATTAAACATAGATGCACAATTTTTAGATAATTCTGCCCTAAAAAGCATCCAGATATTGCACCCCAAGTAAGGACAGTTAAACAAATTATTTAATAAGGATAATGACATTTTGACTAAAACTCTTATTAACGTTTATCAGCACCTCGCCACAGCTCTGCTGTGGTGCCTACCTGCCCCCAGGGATGTTAGAAGACACTCCAAATCACTCCGGTACAAGAGTGATTAGTTTGGGCCCAACCGGAGCTGAATGCTACTGCCTGTGAGTAAGGAAACTGCGCAACTGAGGCGCGAAAACAGGCTCCGCCCATCTACTACAATGTATGCTAACCTCAAACGCAGCATGTAAAACATCCCAAACAAGCCATGTGGGTATAACAAACACTAAAGACGAGTGCAGTATTAGCCATGTGGACCCCCAAAAATTAAAAACCACCAGCCATAACCTATGTTAGATTGCTAATAAAACGTTAGGCTGCCCCAGTGTCTCACCATGCATTAAACCATACAGCATCACAGTAATAACCTCTTTCACTGAACAGAATTACTGCTTACCCCTTCCCTCTATGGGAATTATGTCAGTCAGTTCTAATACATCACAGTCTCCTCAGAAATAATGACTGCACATACCTCAGTGCTGCTTACAGCAGGAAACGTTCCCCACACTGAAGACTCTTCTGTTCTCCTCAGCAATCTTGTGGGAAAGCAAACATGGACCTCAGTTACAACTGCTGACTCCAGGCAGAATTCTTCTTCTATGTTCTGCCAGAGGAAAAATAGTACACTCCGGTACCATTTAAAAAATAAAAAATTCTTGATTGAAGAAAACTAAAACTATTATTTTATCACCATATAAACTTTACCCTTCCTATTGCTAGCATAGGCAAAGAGAATGACTGGGGGGAGGAGTTAGGGGAGGAGCTATATAGCAGCTCTGCTGTGGTGCTCTTTGCCACTTCCTGTTAGCAGGAGGAATATATCCCACAAGTAAAGGATGAAACCGTGGATTCAGTATATCTTGTAAAAGAAAAGGAAAAAATATACATATACTATAATGGAAAGGTGTTTTCAATGTTAAATAGAAATATATGAAAAATGTATTATATGAAATATTGAACATATAAAATATTAATATATAATATATTAACATGTCTGAATTCTTACATATGCTAAAATAAGTGAATCAGAGCTCCCTATTGGGGAATTGAACTTCATAATAACATGTCCAAAATCATTAAAGAGAACAAGAACTTTAACCACTACACTAAAGTGGAACCTCTTTCTACCATCACACATTAATAATCATGTTGATCTATATTACAAAAAAAATATACACAATTCAAAATCTTTATTTAAACCTTTGGGTAACAAAGGGCTAGATTAAAAGTGGGGCGCTAAAGTATTGTACTCCTGCAAACGGTATAATTTGCCTGTTTGTGGGAGTGCAATAATTACCAAGCAATTACAAGTGGCTGGTTATTGCTAGCGCTCTGAAAAT
Source organism: Bombina bombina (assembly GCF_027579735.1). Taxonomy (NCBI): domain Eukaryota; kingdom Metazoa; phylum Chordata; class Amphibia; order Anura; family Bombinatoridae; genus Bombina; species Bombina bombina. Next base: position 139,947,157 of record NC_069501.1, on the reverse strand, counting down.
TAACCAGAGATTAGATCTCTGGTTAGTTTTCTAAAAGTGCCCTAAATTTAAATAAAAAATAACTGCACTAGGCAGTTTTGGGGCTTTAAAGTTGGTGGGAGTGGGGTGTTAGAAAAAATAAACGGCATTGTGTGTTTCCATAGACTGCAATGTAAATATATACTGTATGTATATAATTATATACATATATATTTATGTGTTAATATGTGTATAGAATGAAAGAAAAAAGCAGATTTGCTTGGTAAAAACAAATGTTCTTTATTTCAAAGATTAAAAGTATCCATGGAGGAACATAAGGAGAGCAAGTGAGTGTAGAACCAAAGGCTTACGTGTTTCGGCTGTGAGCCGTATTCATAGCCTGTAATGTTTAAAAAAGGAATAGTATCATTCAATAGGTTAAAAACAAGAAACACTCATCAAGGTGTCAGCCAATGGACGGCACAGTGTTAACAACAGAACAGGTTATAATCAAAGAGCAGGTATATCCGAACAGAATAGTGGGTGCAAGAATAGAAACTAACAAAATATGTACACACCTACCATGCTGATCTAAATTATTGTAATTGCTACATAATAAATACAATATCACAAAAACGAATAACAATAATAGCATAATAGAAATATATAATATGAAAAATAAAGCGCACTGCACATGTACAAAACAGGCAGATGATATGATCTAATCTGCCACAAAGTCATATTAGCATGAATATTATATATTTAGTTTTTTACAAAAGCAGTGCGCCCCCAAGATCACATTGAAAAGTGCAACCTTCACATTGAAATTCCAACAGTTATTAAAACATCAAAAGATGACAAAATTTGACAAAATTACTTGAAATAAATATAAATCCATAGGATAATATTAAGGATGTATATATAAACTTCTTTTAAAGTCAAATGAAAATAGAGAACTAAGGAGATACAAAGAGAAAGAACCATATTATTCCCAAAAGTTAATCAAATCATACCTGGACTTTAAACCATTAGGGATCCTAGTCCCCTATTGGAAAATCCAGAACATTTCGCATTTGGCTAAAAGTAATTCTACATTACCACCATGCTTAGGGGGTCTTACTTTTTCTATTGCATACCACCTGAAAGTATTTAATTTACTGTTGTGTTTGGTAGAAAAATGTTGGACTATATGGGTAGAGGACCTACCAATTGTAATAGTAGAAAAGTGTTCCCTGATTCTGGATTTTATATCCCTGCTAGTGAGACCAATGTACTCGACATAACAATGGGTGCAATGAATAAGATATATTACTCCGGTAGAGGTACAGTTCATGCATGACTTAATGTCATACGTTGCCCCACTCACAGCAGATGTACAATTAGTAGTTATGCGGCACTTCCGGTGGGACCAACTGAATCGCGGCGTTATAGAGGAGCTCCGACTTTTAGCTCCAAAAAGAGACAACTAGATGCCTGACACTTGGCCCAAACAGATTGATCCTTGCAGGGGTACATACTTTGCTGGATCTGGCACAGATTGGGAGTATAGTGATCGACTCCTCCACTGGATTAAAAGTTTGTAGCACGATGCATGCTGAAGTCATGGCCCTGCAGCAACTGCACAACGGCTCATCTAAACCCGCAGCACAAAGCTGGGGGATAGCCTGTAAGGGCATACAAGTTGAATACGGACAGCACATCATCTACAGGCAGCAGAGCAGCATTACCCACTGTAAGCGCTTCCAAACTGCAACAGCATCCTAAACAAGCAACTGCGTCACAGGGCCTACTAGAAATGGTGAGAACAACGCATACACACCAGGCCTACACCATCTAGTGATACTAAGGGCATTAGTTTAAACTGTGACAGTAGCTATAAGAAATCAGACTCTGCATAAGCCCATAAAGAGAGCAAACGCCAAAGAGAAACAGAAGGCCCAATCCATTGCTAGGGAAATTTAACAAAGGGCAGGAGAAAACAATGATGGGCTAGAGAACAATGGTCCATACCCCCCACTCACCCAATGCACATTAAGCACAGACCTAGTGCTCTAAACTATGTTACTTACTAATACCTGGTGCTAAGACACATACAAGGCTTCACAGCTCCAGCAAGTTTATATACGACGCTCAAAGAAATACTATTGCATTTAATAAGCACAGAGATCATCCACAAGCAATCATTGATTTTAGCTAGCTCTTCTTGTCTCAAGAGAATAGACTTTCTCCTCAGCTTTTTTAGCATAGGCTATTTCACTACTACAACTTCTGGCCTTTTCTACCTGTATGCAAAAATACTACAACTCTTACACCAAGACCATGGCAACTATGTCAAACAGACATAAGCAAGCTGACAAGAAGAACAAACACCACACTGACACGCAACCTGCGGCAGAAGCATCATAAGACTTGCATGAAACACACATGCATGATACCCACCCTATTGTCTCACAAATCTCAGCCTTATTTCTACCCAAAATAGAACAGCTGCAGACAGGCATGGACTTTTTGACTACAGTAGTAAAGACCTTTAATGCCAGACTCATGCATGTGGAACAAAGGGTGTTAGAAAATGAAACATTACAGAGAGAATCATCATCTAACATTGTTCAACTTCAGCAGCATACTAAAGAGCTGATGGCAAAAATTGATGACCTAAAAAACAGATCCAGAAGAAACAACCTTTAGGTTTTCGGAGTCCTTCCTGCATGCCCATTTGGTAGAATTCACTGAAACCACCCTACCGGCACTACTGGATATGCCAAACTCATCTAGGCCATGCATTATGGAAAGAGCCCAAACAGTGGGAAACCCTATGGGACAGGGAGACAGTAACAAACCAGCCCGACAAGTCATGGTGAAGTACTTGAACTTTAAAGATAAAGTTTCAATTCTGCAAGGCTACAGAAAGAAAACATCATTGGAATTTGAGGGAAGGAGGATATATATTTTCAGGATTACTCCTCTGAAGTAGCACTCTGAAGAAAGGAGTTCTCGCCCTACTGTAAGCAACTTATGTAACAGGGCAGAATTGCAACTTTACTTTACCCAGTGAGACTACGCCTACAAACTACAGAGGGCCCACTTTTCTTCAAATCCCTGAAAACACCTGCAGATGTACCTACAGAAAGAACAATAACAGTCACCACTGGAGGAAGGGGAATTACAGGAGCCAGTAACTTGAAACCATCTATAAAACCACAGGAAAATAATAAGTATTTTAATGACTAGGTCACACCTGCTATATTCTTGCAAGTGTAAGGGGGGGAGTGACATGAGTTCTGAAGTTAATTTTGTTGTTTACTAAATTACTAGGGAGGGAAGAAGAATTGTTTTTACTGTTAATGCTGTTGTTGTCATTTGTTGTTTATCTTCCCACCTTCTCTAGGGATACCTGTGTTCTGCTTGACCCCGGGGTGCCACTCTCAAGGAACAAAGCCAACAGCCTGCCAAGCTGTGAGTACAACACACCACGCTTAAGGCACACATAACATCACACAATAGGTGAACACATACCACACAACAACTAAGACACACATAACCACAATATCCTCGAGAAAATTAAAATTATTACCTGGAATGTAATGTAGGAGGGATCACATTCCCAATCAAGAGGAGGGCCATACTAAGACATTTAAATCTTAAAAAAGTGGATATTACAATCCTGGAGGAAACACACCATAACAAACTAGAACATCAGAAGCTTAAACAGAGCTTGGTAGGAGAGGTCCTTTTTACCCCATACGAGGATAAAAGAGCTGGGGCTGGCTTTCTCATTAGGAAACACCTAGACTACTGTATACTACATTTCATTGCAGACCCAGAGGGTAGATACCTCATAGCTAAACGTCAGATAGAAGAAAGACAAATCCCACCTTGTGAAGTATACGGTCCACAAACACAAAAAAAGGAATTCCTAACACACCTCCAGCCAAACTCTTACAGTTCTCACACCTAACTATCATAGCAATGGGAGACTTCAACATTGCCCCCACACACCGGCAGATGGATTCCAAAACCCAGAACTCACAACCACCAAAACCCAACATTGGCTAGGCTCAAAGAGAGAAACTAACGCTCCTTTTTTTTCCAGCGCACCCTTAAGACAACGCTGGTATTACGAGTTGTCTGAATGGCTGCGTTAGCCTCAGAAAAGGGAGCATTGAGCATAATTTAGCTCCACTTCAACCCTCAATACCAGCATTGCTTATGGTAGCGGTAAGCTGGAAAAACGTGCTTGTGCACGATATCCCCATAGGAAACAATGGGGCTGAGCTGGCTGAAAAAAAACCTGCAAAAAAGCAGCGTTCAGCTCCTAACGCAGCCCCGTTGTTTCCTATGGGGAAACACTCCCTAATTCTACACCTAACACCCTAACATGAACCCTGAGTCTAAACACCCCTTACCTTACACTTATTAACCCCTAATCTGCCACCCTCACTATCGCTGACACCTGCATTTTATTATTAACCCCTATTCTGCCGCTCCGGACACCGCCGCAACCTAAATTATAGCTCTGAACCCCTAATCTGCTGCCCCTAACATCGCCGATACTTATATTATATTTATTACCCCCTAATCTGCCCCCCCCCAACGTCTCCGCCACCTACCTACACTTATTAACCCCTAATCTGCCGACCGGACATCGCAGCCAGTATAATAAATGTATTAACCCCTAAACCGCCGCACTCCCACCTCGCAAACACTATAATACATTTTATTAACCCCTAATCTGTCCTCCCTAACATCGCCGCCACCTACCTACAATTATTAACCCCTAATCTGCCGCCCCCAATGTCGCCGCTACTATAATAAAGTTATTAACCCCTAAACCTAAGTCTAACCCTAACCCTAATACCCCCCTAAGTTAAATATAATTTAAATTAAACAAACTAAATTTACTATCATTAAATAAATTATTCCTATTTAAAAAACATAATTTATGCTTACCTGATAAATTCCTTTCTCCTGTAGTGTGGTCAGTCCACGGGTCATCATTACTTCTGGGATATTAACTCCTCCCCAACAGGAAGTGCAAGAGGATCACCCAGCAGAGCTGTTATATAGCTCCTCCCCTCTACGTCACACCCAGTCATTCGACCAAGAACCAACGAGAAAGGAGAAGCCAAAGGGTGCAGTGGTGACTGGAGTATAATTTAAAAATTTAGACCTGCCATAAAAACAGGGCGGGCCGTGGACTGACCACACTACAGGAGAAAGGAATTTATCAGGTAAGCATAAATTATGTTTTCTCCTGTTAAGTGTGGTCAGTCCACGGGTCATCATTACTTCTGGGATACCAATACCAAAGCTAAAGTACACGGATGACGGGAGGGACAGGCAGGCTCTTTATACGGAAGGAACCACTGCCTGAAGAACCTTTCTCCCAAAAACAGCCTCCGAAGAAGCAAAAGTGTCAAATTTGTAAAATTTGGAAAAAGTATGAAGAGAAGACCAAGTTGCAGCCTTGCAAATCTGTTCAACAGAAGCCTCATTCTTAAAGGCCCAAGTGGAAGCCACAGCTCTAGTAGAATGAGCTGTAATTCTTTCAGGAGGCTGCTGTCCAGCAGTCTCATAAGCTAAACGTATTATGCTACGAAGCCAAAAAGAGAGAGAGGTAGCAGAAGCTTTTTGACCTCTCCTCTGACCAGAATAAACGACAAACAGGGAAGACGTTTGTCGAAAATCCTTAGTTGCCTGTAGATAAAATTTCAGGGCACGGACTACATCTAGATTGTTTAGAAGACGTTCCTTCTTCGAAGAAGGATTAGGACACAAAGATGGAACAACAATCTCTTGATTTATATTCCTGTTAGTGACCACCTTAGGTAAGAACCCAGGTTTAGTACGCAGAACTACCTTGTCTGAATGAAAAATCAGATAAGGAGAATCACAATGTAAGGCAGATAACTCAGAGACTCTTCGAGCCGAGGAAATAGCCATTAAAAACAGAACTTTCCAAGATAACAATTTGATATCAATGGAATGAAGGGGTTCAAACGGAACACCCTGTAAAACATTAAGAACTAAGTTCAAACTCCATGGTGGAGCAACAGTTTTAAACACAGGCTTAATCCTGGCCAAAGCCTGACAAAAAGCTTGAACGTCTGGAACCTCTGACAGACGTTTGTGTAAAAGAATGGACAGAGCTGAAATCTGTCCCTTTAAGGAACTAGCGGATAAACCCTTTTCTAAACCTTCTTGTAGAAAAGACAATATCCTAGGAATCCTAACCTTACTCCATGAGTAACTTTTGGACTCGCACCAATATAAGTATTTACGCCATATTTTATGGTAAATCTTTCTGGTAACAGGCTTCCTAGCCTGTATTAAGGTATCAATTACTGACTCAGAAAAACCACGTTTTGATAAAATCAAGCGTTCAATTTCCAAGCAGTCAGCTTCAGAGAAATTAGATTTTGATGTTTGAAGGGACCCTGGATCAGAAGGTCCTGTCTCAGAGGTAGAGACCAGGGTGGACAGGATGACATGTCCACTAGATCTGCATACCAAGTCCTGCGTGGCCACGCAGGCGCTATTAGAATCACCGATGCTCTCTCCTGTTTGATTCTGGCAATCAATCGAGGAAGCATCGGGAAGGGTGGAAACACATAAGCCATCCCGAAGGTCCAAGGTGCTGTCAAGGCATCTATCAGGACCGCTCCCGGATCCCTGGATCTGGACCCATAACAAGGAAGCTTGGCGTTCTGTCGAGACGCCATGAGATCTATCTCTGGTTTGCCCCAAAGTCGAAGTATTTGGGCAAAGACCTCCGGATGAAGTTCCCACTCCCCCGGATGAAAAGTCTGACGACTTAGGAAATCCGCCTCCCAGTTCTCCACTCCCGGGATGTGGATTGCTGACAGGTGGCAAGAGTGAGACTCTGCCCAGCGAATTATCTTTGATACTTCCATCATCGCTAGGGAACTTCTTGTCCCTCCTTGATGGTTGATGTAAGCTACAGTCGTGATGTTGTCCGACTGAAACCTGATGAACCCCCGAGTTGTTAACTGGGGCCAAGCCAGAAGGGCATTGAGAACTGCTCTCAATTCCAGAATGTTTATTGGCAGGAGACTCTCCTCCTGAGTCCATGATCCCTGAGCCTTCAGAGAATTCCAGACAGCGCCCCAGCCTAGTAGGCTGGCGTCTGTTGTTACAATTGTCCAATCTGGCCTGCTGAATGGCATCCCCCTGGACAGATGTGGCCGAGAAAGCCACCATAGAAGAGAATTTCTGGTCTCTTGATCCAGATTCAGAGTAGGGGACAAATCTGAGTAATCCCCATTCCACTGACTTAGCATGCACAATTGCAGCGGTCTGAGATGTAGGCGTGCGAAGGGTACTATGTCCATTGCCGCTACCATTAAGCCGATCACCTCCATGCATTGAGCCACTGACGGGTGTTGAATGGAATAAAGGACACGGCATGCATTTTGAAGCTTTGTTTACCTGTCTTCTGTCAGGTAGATCTTCATTTCTACAGAATCTATAAGAGTCCCTAAGAAGGGAACTCTTGTGAGTGGAAAGAGAGAACTCTTCTTTTCGTCACCTTCCATCCATGCGACCTTAGAAATGCCAGTACTAACTCTGTATGAGACTTGGCAGTTTGAAAGCTTGAAGCTTGTATCAGAATGTCGTCTAGGTACGGAGCTACCGAAATTCCTCGCGGTCTTAGTACCGCCAGAAGAGCACCCAGAACCTTTGTGAAGATTCTTGGAGCCGTAGCCAATCCGAATGGAAGAGCTACAAACTGGTAATGCCTGTCTAGGAAGGCAAACCTTAGATACCGGTAATGATCTTTGTGAATCGGTATGTGAAGGTAAGCGTCCTTTAAATCCACTGTGGTCATGTATTGACCCTTTTGGATCATGGGTAGGATTGTCCGAATAGTTTCCATTTTGAACGATGGAACTCTTAGGAATTTGTTTAGGATCTTTAAATCCAAGATTGGCCTGAAGGTTCCCTCTTTTTTGGGAACCACAAACAGATTTGAGTAAAACCCCTGTCCCTGTTCCGACCGCGGAACCGGATGGATCACTCCCATTAGTAAAAGATCTTGTACACAGCGTAGAAACGCCTCTTTCTTTATTTGGTTTGTTGACAACCTTGACAGATGAAATCTCCCTTTTGGGGGAGAGGATTTGAAGTCCAGAAGATATCCCTGAGATATGATCTCTAACGCCCAGGGATCCTGGAGATCTCTTGCCCAAGCCTGGGCGAAGAGAAAAAGTCTGCCCCCCACTAGATCCGTTCCCGGATCGGGGGCCCTCGATTCATGCTGTCTTAGGGGCAGCAGCAGGTTTTCTGGCCTGCTTGCCCTTGTTCCAGGACTGGTTAGGTCTCCAGCCTTGTCTGTAGCGAGCAACAGCTCCTTCCTGTTTTGGAGCAGAGGAAGTTGATGCTGCTCCTGCCTTGAAATTACGAAAGGAACGAAAATTAGACTGTCTAACCTTAGGTTTGGCTCTGTCTTGAGGCAGGGCATGGCCTTTACCTCCTGTAATGTCAGCGATAATTTCTTTCAAACCGGGCCCGAATAAGGTCTGCCCTTTGAAAGGTATGTTAAGTAATTTAGATTTAGAAGTAACGTCAGCTGACCAGGATTTTAGCCACAGTGCTCTGCGTGCCTGAATGGCGAATCCGTAATTCTTAGCCGTAAGTTTTGTTAAATGTACTACGGCATCTGAAACAAATGAATTAGCTAGCTTAAGTGTTTTAAGCTTGCTTGAAATCTCATCTATAGTTATTGAGTCAAGAGTCTCTTCCAGGGACTCGGACCAAAAAGCGGCCGCGGCCGAGACAGACGCAATACATGCAAGGGGTTGCAATATAAAACCTTGTTGAACAAACATTTTCTTAAGGTAACCCTCTAATTTTTTATCCATTGGATCTGAAAAGGCACAGCTATCCTCCACCGGGATAGTGGTACGCTTAGCCAGAGTAGAAACCGCTCCCTCCACCTTAGGGACCGTCTGCCATAAGTCCCGTGTGGTGGCGTCTATTGGAAACATTTTTCTAAACACAGGAGGGGGGGAAAAGGGTACACCGGGCCTATCCCACTCCTTAGTAATTATCTCTGTAAGCCTCTTAGGTATAGGAAATACGTCAGTACTCGCCGGTACCGCATAGTATCTATCCAGCCTACATAATTTCTCTGGGATTGCAACGGTGTTACAATCATTCAGAGCTGCTAATACCTCCCCTAACAGTACACGGAGGTTTTCGAGTTTAAACTTAAAATTAGAAATGTCTGAATCCATTCTATTGGGGTCAGAACCGTCACCTGCAGATTGAAGCTCTCCGTCCTCATGTTCTGCATACTGTGACGCAGTATCAGACATGGCCCTATTATTAACAGCGCACTCTGTTCTCACCCCAGAGTGATCACGCTTACCTCTAAGTTCTGGTAATTTAGACAAAACTTCAGTCATAACATTAGCCATATCCTGTAATGTGATTTGTAATGGCCGCCCTGATGTACTCGGCGCTACAATATCACGCACCTCCCGAGCGGGAGATGCAGGTACTGACACGTGAGGCGAGTTAGTCGGCATAACTCTCCCCTCGTTGATTGGTGAAAGATGTTCAATTTGTACAGATTGACTTTTATTTAAAGTAGCATCAATGCAATTAGTACATAAATTTCTATTGGGCTCCACTTTGGCTTTAGCACATATAGCACAGAGATATTCCTCTGAGTCAGACATGTTTAACACACTAGCAATTAAACTAGCAACTTGGAAATACTTTTCAAAGTAATTTACAAATAATATGAAAAACGTACTGTGCCTTTAAGAAGCACAGAAAAAAAGTTATGACAGTTGAGTAATAATAAACCGGAGAAACTATTACATCAAATTCTTTCCGGTAAAACACAATTTTAGCAAAGGATTGCCCCCATTAACAATGGATAACTAACCCTGAATAGCAGAAAAAATGTACAGAATATAAACGTTTTTTATCACAGTCAAAGCACAATCTCACAGGTCTGCTGTGAGTGATTACCTCCCTCAAACTAACTTTTGAAGACCCCTGAGCTCTGTAGAGACGAACCGGATCATGCAGGGAAGAAAACAGACTTGTGACTGAATTTTCTGATGCGTAGCAAAAGCGCCAAAATAGGCCCCTCCCCCTCACACACAACAGTGAGGGAGATCAGTAAACTGTCTTAAATTAAATAAAACGACCGCCAAGTGGAAAAAAACAGTGCCAAAACAATTTTTCACCCAGTACCTCAGATAATTAAACGATTTTAACATGCCAGCAAAAACGTTTAACATCAAATAAATGAAATGTCATTAGAAAGCCTGTTGCTAGTCGTTCCCACTGCAAGTTAGGCTAAAGTCTTATGCATACAGTATTATCCCAGTGAAGTGCCATTCCCCAGAATACTGAAGTGTAAATATACATACATGACAGCCTGATACCAGTTGCTACTACTGCATTTAAGGCTGAGCTTATATTATATCGGTATGGCAGTATTTTCTCAGTCAATTCCATTCTCAGAAAATAATATGCTGCTACATACCTCTTTGCAGGTTAACCTGCCCGTTGTCCCCTGATCTGAAGTTTACCTCACTCCTCAGATGGCCGAGAACAGCAAGATGATCTTAACTACGCCGGCTAAAATCATACAAAAACTCAGGTAGATTCTTCTTCAAATTCTACCAGAGAAGGAACAACACACTCCGGTGCTGTTTTAAAATAACAAACTTTTGATTGAAGGTATAAAACTAAGTATAATCACCACAGTCCTCTCACACATCCTATCTATTAGTTGGGTGCAAGAGAATGACTGGGTGTGACGTAGAGGGGAGGAGCTATATAACAGCTCTGCTGGGTGATCCTCTTGCACTTCCTGTTGGGGAGGAGTTAATATCCCAGAAGTAATGATGACCCGTGGACTGACCACACTTAACAGGAGAAATAAATACTTACCTATAAAATAAACCCTAATATAGCTACAATATAACTGTTAGTTACATTTTAGCTATTTTAGGATTTATATTTATTTTACAGGCAACTTTTATTTATTTTAACTAAGTACAATAGCTATTAAATAGTTAATAACTATTTAATAGCTACCTAGTTAAAATAATTACAAAATTACCTGTAAAGTAAATCCTAACCTAAGTTACAAATACACCTAACACTACACTATCAAAAAATTAATTAAATAAATTACCTACAAACTAAACAGTTACTTAAAATACAATTAAATAAACTGTATATAGTGTATATGTGTATAGTACAAAAAAACCCCCACTAAATTACAAAAAAATAAAAAAAAAATATTACAAGAAGTTTAAACTAATTACACCTAATCTAAGCCCCCTAATAAAATAAAAAAAAAAAAATTAAAAAAAAATCAGATTGAAGTTCAATCCGATTGGCTGATCCAATAAGCCAATCGGATTGACCTTGCATTCTACTGGCTGATCGGAACAGCCAATAGAATGTGAGGTCAATCCGATTGGCTGATCCAATCAGATTTTTCCTACCTTAATTCCGATTGGCTAATAGAATCCTATCAGCCAATCGGAAGTCGAGGGAAGCCATCTTGGATGACGTCATTTAAAGGAACCTTCATGTAGCCTTAGGACATCGTATGAAGAGGATGGCTCCGCATCGGATGGATTCAAGATGGCTCCGCTCCGGTTGATTGAAGATGACGCTTGGATAAAGACATCTGCCGCTTGGAGGACCTCTTCTGCCCCGATCGGATGAAGACTTCTGCCGCTCCAGATGTCCCCTTCTGGCCCATCAGTGCCGTGCTGGGTGAACACGGCTCCAGGTAGGGTGATCTTCAGGGGGGGTAGTGTTATTTTTTTAAGGGGTATTGGGTGGGTTTTAGAGTAGGAGTATGTGGGTGGTGGGTTGTAATGTTGGGGGGGATTGTATTTTTATTTACAGTTAAAAGAGCTGATTACTTTGGGGCAATGCCCCGCCAAAAGCCCTTTTAAGGGCTGGTAAAAGAGCTGATTACTTTGTAATTTAGGATAGGGTAGGGCATTTTATTATTTTGGGGGCTTTTTTATTTTATTAGGGGGCTTAGATTAGGAGTAATTAGTTTAAACTTCTTGTAATTTTTTTTTATTTTTTGTAATTTAGTGGGGGGGGGTGGTTGTACTACAGTTTAGTTTAGGTAATTTATTTAATTAATTTTTTGATAGTGTAGTGTTAGGTGTATTTGTAACTTAGGTTAGGATTTATTTAACAGGAAATTTTGTAATTATTTTAACTAGGTAGCTATTAAATAGTTATTAACTATTTAATAGCTATTGTACCTAGTTAAAATAAATACAAAGTTGCCTCTAAAATAAATATAAATCCTAAAATAGCTACAATGTAACTATTAGTTATATTGTAGCTATATTAGGGTTTATTTTATAGGTAAGTATTTAGTTTTAAATAGGAATAATTTATTTAATGATAGTAAATTTAGTTTGTTTAATTTAAATTATATTTAACTTAAGGGGGTGTTAGGGTTAGACTTAGGTTTAGGGGTTAATAACTTTATTAAAGTAGTGGCGACGTTGGGGGCAGCAGATTAGGGGTTAATAATTGTAGGTAGGTGGCGGCGATGTTAGGGAGGGCAGATTAGGGGTTAATAAAATTTATTATAGTGTTTGCGAGGCGGGAGTGCAGCGGTTTAGGGGTTAATACATTTATTATAGTGGCGGTGATGTCCGGTCGGCAGATTAGGGGTTAATAAGTGTAGGTAGGTGGCGGAGACGTTGGGGGGCAGATTAGGGGGTAATAAAGATAATGTAGGTGACGGTGATGTTAGGGGCATCAGATTAGGGGTTCATAGGTATAATGTTCCGAACGGCGATGTCCGTTTGGAAGATTAGGGGTTAAAAATTTAAATTTTAGGGTTTGCGATGTGGGGGGGCCTCGGTTTAGGGGTTAATAGGTAGTTTATGGGTGTTAGTGTACTTTATAGCACAGTAGTTAAGAGCTTTATGTTCCCGCGTTAGCCCATAAAGCTCTTAACTACTGACTTTTTTTGCGGTTGGAGTCTTGTCGGTAGAGGGTCTACCGCTCACTTCTTCAAAGACTCGTAATACCAGCGTTAGGCAAATTCCATAGAAAAGATAGGATATGCAATTGACGTAAGGGGATCTGCAGTAGCCTCGAGTCGCAGAAAGAAAGTGAGCGGTAGACCCTTTCCTGTCTGACTATAAATACCAGCGGGCGTTAAAACAACTGGCACTAACAGACATATGGAGGCAAAGAAATTCTGAAGCACAAGACTACACCTGTTTACTACCCTCTAAATCCACACTATCATGTATTCATTATTTCCTGATCTCAGTCTCACTCTCCCCTCTTGTCATGGAATAAAAAATTGACCCCATAACCATATTAGACCATGCCACTGTCACCCTTATAGTATCTGCCAAAAAAAGCACAAAAAAGCATGCAGATGGATAGTCCCAACTAATCTTTACCATGACCTGAATCTTCCTAACTACCTTATAGGGGAATGGCACATATTTAGAAACACCAACGTGCAACATCTTAATGATATCTCTTTATTTTGGGACACAGCAAAAGCAGTACTTAGAGGAGTGGTGATGGCATACACAGCAAGCCTATCTAAAAAAACACAGACAGAGGGGAGACTTACTTTTGAGACAGCTTTTAAATGCAAGAAACCATTACTTACACAACTCAACAAGGCTAAACAGAGAGAAATACAAGGAAGTTAAAACCCTAAGGGATACTCACATAATCGCCAACAAGCCAAATTCTATAGGTATGGAAATTGCACATGGAAACTGCTAGCGATAATAACTAAGCTAGTTTGAAAACCCAACACTATAGCAGCTATAAAAAAGGACACAGCATCCTCACCAAAGAGACTGACAAACAAGCAAGATTTGTTTCCTACTACTCTGACCTTTACAGTGGACAGAAAATAGATACAACAGACAAAGACAAGTTCTGGCAAGGAATACCGTTAGAGCTAAGGTATTGGTTGACAGTGCAGTGAGGCACAGACAGTAGAAAGTCAAGTGAAAAGTCTGATCTTCCAAATGTTGCGTGAGATTGATTGTACAATAGTCCAAACTCCAAGTTAAATAAAAATCCTCCAAATGCAATCCTCTTATGAGGTGTGGAAAAAAACTTGTGAGAGTGTGGGGGTGCCAAAGAAAAAATTGGTTGAAAAATGTGAAAAATAGAAAAATGCAAAATAAAGTCACTTTGGCCACATTTTTTCATCCATTTTTATTTTATTTTTTGGATTTATTGGACACGACTTTATTTTGCATTTTTCTATTTTTACAAATTTTTCAACCATTTTTTTCTTTGGCACCCCCACACTCTCACAAGTTTTTTTCTACACCTCATAAGAGGATTGCATTTGGAGGATTTTTATTTAACTTGGAGTTTGGACTATTGTACAATCAATCTCATGCAACATTTGGAAGATCAGACTTTTCACTTGACTTTCTACTGTCTGTGCCTCACTGCACTATCAACCAATACCTTAGCGCTAACTGTATTCCATTTTTTGGTATTTACTGAGATATCGCATTGAATTGTCAGTTTATTTATCATCACTCACCATTGATATTAATGTTTTATATTGTCTTTTAAAGTTTTTTTTAATATTATTGTTTAACATGGATCCATGTGTTGTATTGCTGCTGTGTTAAGGAACACCTCTTATGTGATTGTTTTATTTATGCATTAAACATTTTTACGCTATCACTGAGTTACCCTTTTGCCTTTTAAGCTCTTAGCGCTTACTCTCACACGTGATCATTACTCCAGTCTTGTTAGTCTACTAGGAGGCTAATTTGAGAGTAAGCATAAGGCACACCCCTGTGTTAGCACTCGGTCACTCATCTTTTCTATTATTGTGGAATAAAACCCCCCCACAGAATTGGATATTCAAAAATCACATGCTCAACAAAATTGGGGGGATTCGGACTACCTAAAATTGAACATTATAACTGAGCTGCATTGACAAAATATGTTATTGACTGGTCCTTACACAAAAACAATAGTGAAAGACACTCCTCTGATACATCAACCCATTAAGGCATGGTGGAAAGTATGCAAAAGACTGGGACCTTGCATAGGTATACTCTCTACCTACCCCTACAGGGCAACCATGACTTCCTAGCGGGTTTCACCACAAAGACATTCAGAAAGTGGGAGGTAAAAAGGATTACAACATGTAGACAGGTTCTCTCAGGAGATGGAAACACTATAAGATCTTTTTGGGAACTCCAAACAGACTTTGACCTACCTAGAACCCACCACTTTGGCTTTTTACAAATGCGTCACTATGTTACTTATCTCCTAAAACACACTGTCCCGACGATAGACTGCAACATATATAAGCTAATAGTCTTAGTAAAGGGAGGAATTAACTCTATCTCATACACATATAATTTACTCCAGAATCCATGCAATAAAACCACAATGACACACCCCACAAGAACATGAAAATGATTGCTCAACAAAGAAATCCCTGACACATATATTACAAATAGTTTCATGAAAGTTAGAAAGGCCACCCTATCATTTGAAACTAGGGCGTCCCACACTAAACTGTTACACAACCCATATATAACCCCTAAGCTCCTTCACAAATGGAACCTTAGTGCCCCAGGTACATGCCCAAGAGGCTCACACCTAGACCCAGACATTGTATACATGATGATAAACTGTCCATGCCCAAGAGGCTCACACCTAGACCCAGACATTGTACACATGATGATAAACTGTCCATGGTTGACCAAATTCTGGAGCATGATACAAAAATAGTTGCACTTAATCACTAGTGAGAGGGTGAATCTACCTTCAGAAACTATACTTTTCCTACAAACCCAAACAACACCTAAATCCAACACATTATTCATATATAACACCATCTTGCAGTCTAGGAAATTAGTATTAACACAATGGCTATAAAACAAGCCACCCACACTATGCCAATTTAAAAATTCCTCGCAGAAACAAATGCTGTGTGAACAAAAAGATACTCAAGGAGATATTGAACACATAGTGAGACTATTCATTACAAAATGGAGACCTCTTATACTAAGCCTTCCCACCAACACCCAGGCACAAATCATCTACCCATTCAAAGACTCTGAATATAAATTGGCTGCACAACTGAGGGGTGAGTGGCAAAGGGAATAATTATCCTTACAGATGAGATACAATGAACCACCCAGCAGTGAGTCAGTTGGAGAGATATGAGAGTGGCGCCCCAGATAATGAGACCGCTGGACACCAAAACTTTCTTAGCAATATTGTTAGAATAGGGATGCAGTCAAGTAAAGGTTAGAATTACTAGGCATATTGTGCTGGGGACTCTTTATAGTCAATCAAATACAAGTCCTACACCTGAGGCATTCAACAATAGGCACAATCTACTCAGGTCACTTGACTGGTACTAGTATGATGGAACAATAAAAATTCAACAGGAGAACTGTTCCAAAGAGACTTCATATCATTCTGGAACACAGACTTCCAATATAGGCAGGAAAAAAACACTTTATCCAGACGAAAGGATATTGCTTCAAAATAATTATAGACCCACAAAGGACTTTACAGAAACATAAAATGCTAAGGTGAGCTCCCAGCACAATAGCAGGTATAAGATAGGAATTTAGCTTAGTGGAGATAGAATGGGGAAAGTGAGAAAATGTAAAATGGTAACCTCCAATGCTGATTTTGTCTTAGATCTTATCCATGTTTATGTTTCTTTTCTCTCTTAATCCTTTCCATTGATTGTAAGGATTAGAAATCCTCTTATAAGTACATGCCCTGCGTGGCATACATTTACTCAAAGAATAAGCTTGTAAACAGCATTGGAAATAAATAAAGTTATTAAAACAAAAAACATAATTTATGTAAGAACTTACCTGATAAATTCATTTCTTTCATATTGGCAAGAGTCAATGAGCTAGTGACGTATGGGATATGCAATCCTACCAGGAGGGGAAAAGTTTGCCAAACCTCAAAATGCCTATAAATACACCCCTCACCACACCCACAATTCAGTTTAACAAATAGCCAAGCAGTGGGGTGAAAAAGAAAGGAGTAAAAAGCATCAACAAAAGAAATTTGGAAATAATTGTGCTTTATACAAAAAAAATCATAACCACCATAAAAAAGGGTGGGCCTATGGACTCTTGCCAATATGAAATAAATTCATTTATCAGGTAAGTTCATACATAAATTATGTTTTCTTTCATGTAATTGGCAAGAGTCCATGAGCTAGTGACGTATGGGATAGCAATATCCAAGATGTGGAACTCCACGCAAGAGTCACTAGAGAGGGAGGGATAAAAATAAAAACAGCCATTTTCCACTGAAAAAAATTAATCCACAACACCAAAAAAATAAGTTTATTCTCATAAATGAAAGAAAAAACTTAAATCAAAAGCAGAAGAATCAAACTGAAACAGTTGAGCATTTGACGCACTTGCGGGTCTAATACCGCCCGCAATTTGCAAGAAGTAGTCAATTGAAAAAAAGACTAAACCCCAGGTAAGAAAAAAAATTCTTAAAAAATGTTCATTTTCCCCAAATATGAAACTGACAGCCTGCAGAAGGAAATACATGAACCTGACTCATAGCAAATATAAGTACAATACATATATTTAGAACTTTATATAAATGCATAAAGTGCCAAACCATAGCTGAGGTGTCTTAAATAATAAAAAACATACTTACCAAAAGACACCCATCCACATATAGCAGATAGCCAAACCAGTACTGAAACAGTTATTAGTAGAGGTAATGGTAAATGGAGAGTATAAAATCGTCGATCTGAAAAGGGAGGTAGGAGATGAATCTCTACAACCGATAACTGAGAACCTATGAAATAGACCCCCGTTAGGGAAATCACCATATTCATAAGTGATACTCTCTTCACATACCTCATACATTTTCTGTACTCTGAGAGGAATCGGGCTTCAACAATGCTGAGAAGCGCATATCACAATAGAAATCTTAGCACAAACTTACTTCACCACCTCCATAGGAGGCAAAGTTTGTAAAATTGAATTGTGGTTGTGGTGAGGGGTGCATTTATAGGCATTTTGAGGCTTGGGAAACTTTGCCCCTCCCAGTTGGATTGTATATCCCATACGTCACTAGCTCATGGACTCTTGCCAATTACATGAAAGAAATAATTAGTAGTTATGCACACACATTCACATGGTTTGAAACTGTTGTGTCCACACCTGTACATACCAAGGGGCTGGAGCCAGGAACTTGTTGATTCAGCTGTGGGTTTAAGCTGTGTGGGAGACAAAATAGACCCCAAAGTGTGGCAGGAGCATCTAATGCCTTTCCTTGCTACAGTAGTCAAACCATCATTGACTCCTAAAATATCTAAGTGTTTTTTCACAATAGCACACATTTCCTGATATTGGGCACTGTAACGTGTTACAAAATGGA
Organism: Bombina bombina; assembly: GCF_027579735.1. Taxonomy (NCBI): domain Eukaryota; kingdom Metazoa; phylum Chordata; class Amphibia; order Anura; family Bombinatoridae; genus Bombina; species Bombina bombina. The sequence goes on along the minus strand of NC_069501.1, from coordinate 139,928,767 downwards.
CCCCATCAAAGTGTTTATTATTGTTTTTATTTTTATTTTTTTCTGGGGATTCTGTCTTTTAGCAAAACCTCTCTTTGTTGTTGTTGTACACTATTCCTCGCCCTTTTGATATCTCTGTAAGGATATCATCTGGCCCTAAGTCTATGTTCAAGATCATCAGCCTCAACCATGAAATTAAATCCTTTTGATCACTGCAGTTTTGTTTGATCCTAATGAACTGTCTCTTGGCCACTGCAAAAGCTACATGCTTAGGGTGACAGTTTGAGGCATGAAGAAGCGTGTTTCCTGAAATGGGTTTGCGGTATATCCTGGACACAACCATACCATCTACACCACCCATGAGTGTAAGATCCAAAAAGTTTTGTTGTATTCAAATGTAAACCGCAAACCCAAATCGTTATTGTTGAGGTAATCCACAAATAACTGATTTTTTTCAACTCACCCCAACCAAACAAGCAAGAGGTTGTCAATAAAATGCTTATAAAGACCAATATGCGGTCTATAAGGATTTCTATCTCTAAAGATGTGCATCAGCTCCCACCATCCAAAATATAAATTAGCGTAGGATGGAGTGAACTTCGCCCCCATAGCTGTACCACATCTCTGTGGTATATTTAAAAATGCTGCGCTACATACCTCCTTCACTGTGAAAGGTTCTGATGCCATCTGTGACGGCATCAATACGAGGCTCCATAGGAGTCCATGGATTTGTGATCTCGTGAGCCCAATGCTTCCTAGCAATGCAAAACGTGAGCTAACATTCTCATTGCGACTAACTTGTAATACCAGAGCACATTATTGTGAGCTGGTATTAAAAAGTGGAGTACTAATATCTATTGCATGCAAGCGATATTTAGCGCTCCACTTGTAATTTGGCCCAAAGTGTTTAATTCATAGATCTACCTCATTTCTGTTTATATTATCTCCTCCTCTCCAATGAGGTTTCAATATTTAAATTCCTATATATTTAATAATTTCTCTTGGGTTTTGTTTGTGTACAATATTAAAATGTTCTGATAATGTACATTTTAAAAATCCTCTTTTTATGTTGTTGACATGCTCATGACACCTTACAGACAGCCCTTTATTTGTGCATCAAACATATTGCATGTGGCATGAACATTCTAAAACATATATTACATTTTTACTGTGACATGTGATTATTTCATTTATCTTATATTTCTTATTATTGTTAGTGGAAAGCAATAACCCTGTAGGAAAGACATTAAGGGAAGGGTTATGTGACCCCACTAGGAAGCAGGGCATGCGGTGAAGTTGAGGACAAGGGGGTGGGCTGAAGAGGGGGGTTTATAAACCCACAACAGGAAATAGATACAATCATTGTAGCAGGAGCAACACAGTGGGGAAATTTTGGTGTTCCTTACCTGCAATGGAGGCTTTGTTGCTACAGTTGGTGGAGGTGGCCTGACAGAATGGAGCTGATTGGATTAGGGAGCGCTAAGGTGTAGCTGGGGAGGCAGGTGCAGTCGTACAGGGATGCCACCTATGCCCAGAGATGCAGCACCGAGGAGGAGTGGGCGGCCTGTAAGGAGGTCTAGGCCGCCTGAGCGTTTGAGCCCGGACCTGAGCACCGGTAGGTCGCAGAGGAGCAACGACAGGCCTACCGGTGGTGAGCAGGATGGAGAGCGGCAGGTTTCAGGACCAGAGGCGACACCCAGGCCCAGAGCAGGTTTGCGGCCTAGTGCGGCACCATCCGGTGACGTCACGGTCTGGCGGTCACAGCCGGGGCCGCAGGCAGGAAGGTGGAGCGGGTGGATTGCCAGGAGAAATCAGGATGGCGAGCCGCAGTCACCGGGACCGGAGGAAATGGCCAGGGAGGACCTGCGGCCTAGTACAGCAAGGCCGGATGATGTCACGGCCTGGTGGTTGCAGCTGGGTCCCTGGGTGGGAAGAAGCGGAAGGAGGAGCTGCCGGTCAGTGGAGTTGAGTCCAGGTATGCGGGGGAGTGGGGGTCCAGCAGAAGCCTTTCATGGGGGATCGGGAAGGGGGGGGCTTGGTGAGTCAGATGGGAGGCCGGACGGCACTGGGGAGAAGGGGGGGAGCTGGCAAGTGGAGTGGCACTAAGATCTAAAGGGGGGGGGGCACACGGAATGCTGGTGGGGCCTAACGGTCAGGGGGGGGCAACAGATGAGGGTGAGCCTGGGGATAACAGGCAAAAGGGGGGGAGAAAATAACTGGCTAATCGGCACAGGGGTAGATAACCCTGATAGCCATGGGGGGTAAGTGACTAAAAAAAAAAAAAAAAAGGAGAGAAGCGGGGGTGCACATGAGGGTGTTCCTAGAAGGGAAGAGGAGGGTAAGGGGATTCTGGAGGGAAAGGTGAGGCAGGTAAAGGGTAAGAGGAGGTGACAGGTAGAGAGGATTTAGGTAGAGGGGGTGGGAATCGATATTGGGGATAGGTGGGATAGGCTGCTGGGTAGGGGAGGTAGTAAAAAAAAAAATGAAGGAAAATACAATAAAAAAGGGGTTTGAGTGAGAAAGTGGGAAGGGGATGTGGGGGGAAAGGGGGATGTGGGGGGAAAGAAAGGGGTGTGGGGGTTTGTACAAGAAGGGGCAGGGTATGTTAATGGTTTTATTTTGTATTACAGTGGAAGGTGCCATGACGGCTGGGGGTGTGGTGGCGGGCGAAGCCACTGGGAATGTGGAAGTGTTGGAGGAGCTGGAGCTGTGGACGGAGCCACCGCTGGTGTTGGAAGCCAGTGGGGACTTCGATGAGGAGGAGGACCCATTGGAGGGGACGTCGGCAGGAGCAGTAACGACTGGCCAGGTAGGGGGTAGTGATGCACTGGCGCAGCTCTTGAGATTGCTGTCCCCGCCATGGGGAGGGGAAGGGGGAAGAGGCAGGGAGGGGAGAGGGAGAGTGGAAAGGGGGGTGCAGAGGGGGGGTGTTTTGACAGGTGTCTCTTCCTCGTAGGCAGCAAGATCCGGACGGGCAACGGGGAGGGGTTACACTCCCCCGAGGAGGCGGGATTCACCAAGAGGTTGCAGGAGGTCTAGGTCACCTCTTCACAGGGAGCCTGGAGGAACGGAGATTGTATCACCAACCTGGGCCAGGGTGGACAGGTCCAGAGACAGGAGCAGACACGGCAGGGGGAGGTCACCCACCAGAAGAGGGCCAGCGAGACGCCTGCTGGAGGCAGGCAGGGAGGAGACAGTCAGGAGAACTTGGGGAGCTAGTCGGGAGGGGGCCCACAGGCCTGACTCAAGGAATCTGGAGGAAGGAAGGAGAGAAAGACCGATAACAGTGGTGCAGTCGGCAGGTGAGGCGACTGCAGTGCTTCCTAGGGTAATTGATAGCTTGGCTGGAGAGAGGGAGGTGCTGCTGGTGGGGCTGAAGGGGCTAATTGCAACTTTAGAGAAGTCAGGGGGGCTGGGTCGCCAGAAGCGGCGTGGGCGCAGCCGGGAGGAGAGGTCCAGGTGGTGGTCGCACAGCCAGGGGGAAGTACAGTGGCCGTGACTAGTGGTGTGGCAAGCGGGGATACGTTGAAGGTGCCGGAGGACACTTTGAGGAGTCCCTGTCTGTGTTCGGTGGGACCATTGCGGATACACCTTACCAGTGAGCTGAGGTAGAAGATATGGAAAAGGGAATTCCTGGAGATCCTGTCGCTTCTCCCGTTGGATCAGGTGTTGGAGGTGAAGGAAGACGATAAGGAGAAAGGGAAGAAGGAGGATGAGGAGAGGAAGAAGCGATGGTGGAAGCTGCCGAAGACCTTTGGGAATTGGTCCAGGTCTTTCTGCATATTAGCAAGCGTGTTGAGTGAGAAATTCCTGGAGTAGGGTTGTCCTTGTTTTGTTATTATGATGAAATAGCAAGCGCATATCATACGTACGGTGGTACGGCATGGTGGCGGTATGATGAAAGGTTCAGGCAGAGTATGGCAGTCAGGCCCGAGATGTGTTGGGACGATAGGGACATGGGCATTTGGTTGGAGATCATGACACCCCTCGGGGGGGCAGCCCTTTCGGGGGTTGGGCCAGGGAGCAGGAATCGGGGGAAGGAGCAGTAACGCATCAATGGTTATGTGAAAAGGCCAATGTTGGTTCGGGGCATTGTGCAAGTACAAGCACAAGTGCTCGGAGTGCGGGGGTATCCACTCCTTCGCTAAGTGTTTCAAGAAAGCGCGGCAGGGAGGCAAGCCGGGAGAAGTGGGTACTATGCGCGCGGACTCCAGTGAGGGTAGGAAGGATGGTGCCATGGCTAAGGGAGTACGCCAGTAGGCAAGGGCACACTGTGGATGCCGAATTATTGCTGACAGGGTTCAGTTCAGGTTTTATGATTCCGTACAGGGAGCAGGAGGCGGGGGAATTTGGGGGCAATTTAAAGTCTGCAAGGAAATTTCCGTTGGTGGTCAGTGAGAAGTTGCTCAAGGAAGTAGCATTGGGGAGGATGGCAAGGCCATTTGAGAGTCCGCCGTTGGAGGGTTTGAGGGTTGCGAAATTGGGGGTGGTCCCAAAAAAAGGGTTGGGATGGTTCTGAATTATCCACCATCTTTTGCACCCGAAGGGACTGTCAGTAAATGATGGCATTAATCCAGAACTGGTATCGGTGAACTGTGCTTCTTTTGATAGAGCAGTGGCATTGGTGCGGGCTGCTGGGCCTGGGGCATTGCTAGCTAAGGCAGATGTGGAATCAGCTTTTCGGCTATTGCCGGTGCACCCTAGGTGTAAACATTTGCTGGGCTGTCGTTTTGAGGACTCGTTCTTCGTGGACCTGTGCCTCCCTATGGGTTGTTCAATCTCCTACTCATACTTTTAGAAGTTCAGCTCTTTTGTGGAGTGGATGGTCCGGCAGAAGTCAGGAAAATCTTCGGTGGTCCACTATTTGGACAACTTCTTATTTGTCAGGTGGCGGGTTCTGGGGATTGCGAGCACTTGGTGGAGGTTTTCGTGGAAGTGATGCGCAATTCCGGGATCCCAGTTGCGGCAGACAAGTCAGAAGGCCCGGTGGCGTCACTGAATTTCCTGGGTATCCAGCTGGACACAATCCATATGGAGTGCAGGCTCCCGGAGGACAAGCTGGTGGACCTTAAAGAAAAGTTGGGGGGGGGCGATGGCCGTCCGGAAGGTCAAGTTGCGGCAGCTTCAGTCATTGCAGGGGAAGCTAAATTTCGCTTGTTGAATCATTCCGATAGGCAGGGTGTTTTGCCGTCGACTGTCCCTGGAGAACAGCTGAGGTGGCGGATCCAAGGCACCATATCAGGTTGACCAGGGAAATGAAGGATAATTTGAGGGTATGGCTCACATTTCTGGACGAATTCAATGGCAAATTGATTATCCAGGAGGTGGGTTGGTCGGACGATGACCTGGGGTTATTCACTGATGCTTCGGGGGCTCAGGGGTTCGGGGCCTACCTACAGGGTAGATGGTGCACTGACACATGGCTGGACAGTTGGAGGGAGAGTGGATTGACTAAGAACCTCACATTCTTAGAGTTATTTGCTTTGGTGGTGGAGTTGCGAGTATGGTTTTGAGGGACAAGAGGGTCACCTTTCATTCAGACAACTTGGGGGTGGTTATGGCCATTAATAGGCTCACGGCAAATTCCCCGCCGGTGGTTAGGTTACTGAGAGTGTTTGTGTTGGAATGTCTGCGAAATAATGTATCTTTCAGGGCGGTACATGTTCCGGGTAAGCTGAATGTGATAGCTGACTCTTTGTCCCATTTTCAGTGGGATCAGTTTTGCTCGGCAGCACCAGAGGCAGGCGAGGAAGGGTTGCCCTGTCCGAGGGACCTGTGGGATGTGGGTGGCACTGGGTGATAGATCTGGTTCAGGGATCTTTGGCTGTTAACACATGGTGGGCTTACACCCGCGTGTGGAAAAAATGGTGCGGGCTGGAAGGGGGACGACATTTGCTGGAAAATGAGGAAATTCAATTAGTGGTTTTGTTGACCTGGGTGCAGAGGTGGAGGGAAGAAAGGCTGTCTCCTTCAAAAATATGGAAAAGGGTGGCAGCACTAGCCTTTTGGTTTCAGCTGTTGGGGCAGAGGGATTTGACAAAGATATTTGTGGTGAAGATGGCGGTTAGGGGATTGTGTAGGGGGAAAAGGAGACTGGACGGCAGAAAGCCGGTGACTTTTGTGATTTTGGAAAGGGTTGTGGGCAGTCTGGAGGGTTTGTGTTTTTCAAGGCAGCATTTATTCTGGCTTTTTTGGGGGCATTCATGGTGTCAGAGTTAGTGGGTCAGAATAGGAAGGATGAAGGGGGCGTCCGTTGGAATGAGGTGACCTTGAAGGAAGGGGCAGTGGAGGTGTGGTTGAGAAGGTCCAAGACAGATCAGACGGGGAAAGGATGTCTGATTACTGTGAGGGAGATTGGGGGCAGATGTTTCCCGGTGGCAGCAGTCCGGCATTACCTCAGTCTCTGCCCAAGGAGGAATGGCCCATTGTTGGTCCATGATAATGAATCCGCCTTATCACGGTATCAATTTATTGCAGTATTCAGGAAGACATTGGGGTACCTGTGGCTGGGGGGGATGGAGTTTGGGTCGCATTTCTTCAGAATTGGGGCGGCAACTGAGGCTGCGGGGTTGGGTCTGGATGTGGCAGCGATTAAGAGGATTGGGAGGTGGAGATCTGAAAGGTTTCGAGGGTATGTAAGGTTGGGGATGAGGGTATAAGTGAGGGGTGCGGCAGCTGATACTTCTTTATTTTGTCTTGGCAGGTCTGGTGAAGTGCTGGGTGATCAGGCATTCGTACGTCTACTGGGCCAGGAAGGCTGCCGTGGTGAAGGAGGATGGAGTGCAGTTGGGGCTGGCGAGGGAGCAAATTGAGATAAAGTGGTTTGGGATCCGGGGTATGAAGTGGGCTCAGCTAGTGGGAAAGGTGGTGGAGTATGCAAGATTGTTTTCTCCTCCTCAGATTTTAGTGATCCACTTGGGGGGGAATGATTTGGGATTCATGTCCCAGAAGGAGTTGGTGGAGGAGATAAAAACGGGAATGGACCGCTTGCAGCAGCTCTTTCCAGGGATGATCATAGTTTGGTCTGAGATTGAGAGCCATTTGGTATGGAGGTCAGCATGGGATTTAGGGAGGTTGGAGGCTTCCAGACGGAAGATTAATAGGATGGTGAGTGGATATGTGAGGTGAATTTGGGGGGATGGTTTTGAGGCATGTTGAGTTTTAGGGGGAGTCAGGAAGGTGTTTCTATTTGAAGGATGGGGTCCACCTCAATGAAGTTGGTTTACACCTTTTTAATTTTACCTTGAAAGAGGGGATTGAGAAAGCTCTGGTTGGCGGTTCTTAACCGGAGGGGAGTGGTGGCGAGGTGCTTGCCCTGGTCGGTAGAGGCTTACGCCTGTAATGAGGTGGATGGGACTTTGTTTTGTTGGTTTTATAGTGGTAGCCCCTCCCCTGGGCTGGGTGGGGCTTGTGAAATAAACAGTGGGGGCAAGCACAGTGGTTGGTTAATAAGTTAATGTTATTTATATTTAACTTTTATGTTAATAAAGGAGCTGCGGCCTTTCAACCTCATTAAAGTGTGTGAAGTGTGTTATTGGGGGGTGTTATGCCTAACTTGACTATGGAGGGGTCAAGTAATAACCTTGTAGGAAAGACATTAAGGGAAGGGTTATGTGACCACACTAGGAAGCAGGGCATGGGATGAAGTTGAGGACAAGGGGGTGGGCTGAAGAGGGAGGGGAGGTTTATAAACCCACAACAGGAAATAGATACAATCATTGAAGCAGGAGCAACATGGTGGGGAAATTTCCCGCCCTCCCTCCCTGTGGACAGGCTTGGTAATGAGTCGCAGCATTGGTGGGGTGCTTGCCCTGGTCGGTAGAGGCTTACACCTGTATTGAGGTGGATGGGACTCCCTGTTTCAACAGCAGGGGGTTGGTTATATAATGGTAGCCCCTCCCCTGGGTTGGGCGGCGCTTGTGGAACAAACAGTGGGGGCAAGCACGGTGGTTGGTTAATAAGTTAATGTTATTTATATGTATGTGTAATGTTAATAAAGGAGCTGCGGCCTTTCAACCCCATTAAAGTGTGTGAAGTGTGTTATTGGGGGGTGTTATGCCTAACTTGACTATGGAGGAGTCAGAGATTGATGAAAAAATGAGAGGTCACTTTATTTTGTTTAGCGAAAATTGTACATGCTACACACTGTCCACATTTATAAAAGCCCTTTAAATTACTATCTAGCCAGGTTGACTTAGACATATCCTTTATATAACTTCTAGTTAATCTATTTCTCTAGTTCTCGTGTAAAACTTTTTATTTTCAGCTTGTAATATGATAAATAGAGCTCAACTCATATTCTAGACCAATATTTGTCTTCTTTCATCTCAAATACTACAAATAAAATAAAGTGTGTATATAATGGGAAATAATGACTCAAGTGGCCAGTGTTTCAAGGATTAGACACAATGGGGCTGATTTATGAAAGCGCGAGTGGACATGATACGATGTAGTGTATCATATCTACCGCACATCGATAAATGCCGACAGCATACACTGTCAGCATCTATCATTGCACAAGCAGTTCTTGTGAACTGCTTGTGCAATGCAGCCGCCTGCAGATTCACAATGCCGCTCCCTGCAGATTGGCCGCTAGCAGGGGGTGTCAATCTGCCTGATCGTTTAGGATCGGGCGAATTGATGTCCGCAGCCACAGAGCAGGCGGACAAGATTTGGAGCAGTGGTCTTTAGACGGCTGCTTCATAACTGCTGTTTCCGGCGAACCTGAAGGCTCGCACAGAAACAGGGGCATCAAGCTCCATTCGGAGCTTGATAATTCGGCCCCAATGTTTTGGAGTTCATAATACCGTACTTTTACATTAAATGATACAATTAAGCTGTTATACATTTACACATTTTTTACCAAACTTGAAAATATTATTCTGAATAGAGTGAATACATGAATAAGCTCTCAACAGTGGCAGCACATTGAACTGAACAAAAAAATAAAATCTTCACCTACTTGATAATTATACACAGTGAAACTATTTTTACATAGCATATACATTGAGAAAAGATGAAAAACATGGTATAAAGATGAAAGTATTTTGTTTCAAGCTAAAACTGTTGTTGCACATTTACTTTTCATCTTATCAATTAGACAATATTTTTTAATGGATGCTAAATATATATATATATAGATGCAGGGACACATCACACTCCAACAGTTCAATCACCTGGTGCTCTGCAGAAAATATGTATACACAATCACTGGATGTTACCCACGGCTGGCAGCCGTAAATCCTGCGATATCCAAAAAAGCATGCAGACACAGGATTTTCTCAATCGCATTTATTCAGCAAGGAAAGACTAAATCCCAGGATTTACGGCTGCCAGCCATGGGTAAGATCCAGTGATTGTGTATATATATATATATATATATATATATATATATATATATATATATATATATATATATATATATATATATAAATATATATATATATATATATATATATATATATAAATATGTGGGTACACATCCCATGACCCTGCAACATGCACAGCCCTAGGTGCACAATAGCCCTCTCAGGAAGCTGTACTGTCCCCAGAGTCACGGGCAGTTAACCCCAGACAGGTCTGGGTGCAAGGCCCATAGGGAAAATTACAAAACAAATTATTACAGCACACAGAGAAAGTCCAGCACTCACTTACAAGCTCACAGATAAGATTAAAAGCAAAAATGGAAGAGTTAGTTACCACATCTGGCCAAATCGAATATGGCCAGCTACCACGTCAAGGTCTCTTCCAAAACCTGAGTCCCTAAACAGCCACACAATGCAAGCTCTCAATCCAACAAACTGGGAAAAAGTGAAGGGTGCACATGCTTATGTAATCACCCTAGACATATACAAAACACGGAAGGGGACTGCACTCTCAGACCGGACTGGGTACACATCCCATTAACTGCAACATGCACAGCCCTGGGTGCACAATAAGACTCAGGTTTTGGAAGAGACCTTGACGTGGTACCTGGGCTTATCCCATTTGGCCAGATGTGGTAACTAACTCTTCAATTTTTGCTTTTAATCTTGGCTGTGAGCTTGTAAGTGAGTGCTGGACTTTCTCTGTGTGCTATAATAATTTGTTTTGTAATTGTCCCTATGGGCCTTGCACCCAAACCTGTCTGGGGTTAACTGCCTGTGACTCTGGGGATAGTGCAGCTTCATGAGAGTGCTATTTTACACCCAGGGATGTACAATTAAAAATAATTTGCCATCTATGGGTGAGATTACATATGCAGCGCAAGCTTCAGCGTAACTGCTGAATCCCGTGCCACCTGTAATTTCACCTCGCACATCGGGGTATCACATAAACCCCACTGACAGTTCATAAAGGGCCGTAAATCAGATAAACTAGCGATGTCCAGAAATGTGCATAAATAGTTAGAAACTGCCGGCGCCTAAGAAAATAAAAAAAAGGAAAATCTCCCTGTAAAAGTCTAACCCGCCTCCCAAAAATAAAACGGTCACGTAAAACCCCTATATCCTCAATCCCCCTACATTGCAACTAATAATAAATGTATTAACCGCTAAACCAACAACCCCCCACAACGCAATATGCCTAATTAAACTATTAACCCCTAATCCATCATTCACCCACATCACAAACTACCTAATAAATGTAATAACCTCTAATCCGCCATTCACCCACATCGCAAAGTCCCTATTAAAACTATTAACCCCTAATCTTCCATTAACCCACATCGCAACAAACCTTAAAAAATATTAACCTCTAATCTGTCAAACCCACACAACACAATAATCCTAATGAAACTATTAACCCCTAAACCCCCAAATCCACACAACACAGTAATCCTAATAAAACTATTAACACGTAATCCGCCAAACCCCAACAATGCAAATACCCTAATTAACCTATTAACCCCTAATCCACCAAACCCCCAAAATGCAAATAACTAATTTAATTACTGCCCTCTAACCTAGCACCCACTAAATTAACCCCAAATTACATAAAATAATAAAATACTAAATTACAATTAAAATAAAAAATCCTAACAGTACTTAGAAAAATACACCTAAGATTAAATTAAAATAAAATAAAAAGTCTAACATTACAGAAAAAAACTAAACAAAATTGTTAAAAATAAAAAAATTAAACCTAATCCCTATGAAAATAAAAAGCCCCCCAAAATAAATACACCCCCTAATCTAATGCTAAACTACCAATAGCCCTTAAAATGGCTTTTTGTAGGGCATTGCCCTAAGCTAAACAGCTCTTTTGCATTTAAAAGTCCCCCACTAATAGTAAAATCCACCACCCACCAAACCCCCAAAATTAATAAACCTAACACTAAAAAAACCTAAACTACCCATTGCCGCTAATGGGGCATTTGTATGGGCATTGCCCTTAAAAGGGCATTCAGCTCTTTTAGATTGCCCATTAAAACCCTAATCTAAAAAAAAAAAAAAAATCCTAACTCTAACCCCCAAATAGGTACTCACCGTTCCTGAAGTCTGGTGGAGAAGGTCCTGTTCCAGGCAGTTAAGTCTTCTTCCAAGCAGACGACATCTTCTTCTAAGCGGGGACCTCTTCCTTCTTCATCCAGGACCAAGCCATAGCTGAGATGAGCACGGAGCAGGACCAGCGACCGTGGATCCGTGGAGCATAGAAGATCCTCAGCCAATAGGATGAGTGCTACTCAAATCCTATTGGTTGAAAAACAGCCAAAAGAATTTGAGTAGCTCTCATCCTATTGGCTGCTTTAAAATTTTCAGCCAATAGTAATTCAAGGTACCACATATTTAAACGCGTACCTTGAATTCACTACTCAGTGTACGGCAGCGATCGTACGAAGAGGATCCTCCACGTTCCAAGGGAGTTATGGTGCTTACATTTTCAGCGTAAGGCCTGCTGCGCCTGCCTATGTGTGACAAGGTTAAAATAGAGTAAAAAAAAGTCCTTGCACTGAATATGTGATACCAATTTGCAACACGGTTCTATGTTTTATGGGAGTAAAAATTGCGGGTTGCGGGTGAAATAAACGGCTAGCATTTATATGCAGCTTTTGCGGGCGACACTGCATATGTAATCTTGCCCCAAAGCTTCATATCTAAAGTTATTAATTATTATTGTATTTCTTTCTTTATTATTTAAAAATGTGAACCATTCTCCTGTCTTATTTTGTGATTTTATATTATATCCGATTTTCTGCTTTTAGGATCTAGCACCAAATTTAGGGCTAGATTACTGGTGGTGCACTATTTAGTGCTTATGCATAAACTTTGCTAGAAGTAAGCTTTTTGCACGTGTTTGGCAGTGAGCATATTACAAGTTGAAAGAAAACGGTTTTTGAAAGAGCACTAACCCGACATGCGCAAAAGCCGAACTTCGAATAACGTGAACATGTTAACTCATTCCCCCATACACTTCTTTGCAGCGAGAAAAGTGGAAAAATCTAACTTCCTTACTTGCGCGCAAGCCTGATCGTGTTTAACCAAGTGCACTAACTCGACATAAAATATGATTTTTTTACAATGCAAGGTTCTTCGCATAGAAGATTATGTTCTATTTATTCATGATTAAATATTCCTATATATCTGTTTTTTTTTGGTAAAATATATATCTAAATATATATAAACAGAAGTACATAGGAATATATTTTTATAAATACTTAGAACATATTCCTCTATGTAAAGAATATTGGAATGTGAACTATTTACAGTAAATACACATTCTTTATTAAATATGAATATTGCATAAATATAATAATATAATCATGTTTTCAGCTACTTAACTGCAAAGGCCTCCATTGCACTTATATACAGCTCTGGAAAAAAATTAAAAGACCACTGCAAAATTATTAGTTTCTATGGTTTTACTATTTAGAGGTATGTATTTGAGTAAAATTAACAGTTTTGTTTCATTCTTTAAACTACTGACAACATTTCTCCCAAATAAAAATAATGTAATTTAGACCATTATATTATATATATATCACTATCCTCTTGCAATGTCAGCTGGCTTCAAAAGTAATTGGAATAAAAAAATAACTATTGACTATGCCAAAAGAGTTGAAAAGAAAAGTTTGGAGTAAGAAAAGAAGGGTTAAACTCTGGATTTACTGCCAGAGGGATACAGTGAGTGTCAGGTTGCTTCCATTTTTAAAATATCAAAGACGGTCGTTCAAAAGAAGAAGGTCAAGCAGCAGACATTGAGAATGACAAAGCTACAAATGGGCAAAGGGCAAAAAACAAATCTCAACTGCCCGGGATTACCGCCAATGTTTTTGAATGTCACTCAACATTTGTAGGATTACATCAAGTGACCTTCAAAAAGAATGGCAAATGTCAGCTGGGGTGAAGTGCATGGTGAGGATGATTCGAAACATGCTCCTTGTGGCAGTGCTTTAGTCATGAAAAGCTAGAGGAAAAATCCCTTCATCAATGAGAAGCAAAAGACCATAAGGATTGGACCATAGAGAACTGGAGTAAGGTCATCTTCTCTGATGAGTACAATTTTCAGCTTTGCCCGGAACCTGGTCATTTAATGGTTAGATGGAGACCTGTAGAGGCATAGAAGCCATAGTGTCTTGCACCCAATGATAAATTTGGTGGAGTATTAGTGATGATCTGGGGATGCTTCAGCAAGACTGGAATCAGTCAGATTTATATTTGTGAAGGACACATGAATCAAGCCATGTACAAGGTTATCCTGGAAGGAGATTTGCTTCCTTCTGCTCTGACAGTGTTCCCCAACTGTGAGGATTGTTTTTTTTCCAGCAGGAAAATGCTCCATGCCACACAGCCAGGTCAATCAAGGTGTGGATGGAGTACCACTAGATCAAGACTCTGTCAAGCCCAGCCCAAGATCTGACCTTAACCCCTTTAAAAACATCTGGAATGTGATCAATAGGAAGATGAATGATCAAAAGCCATGAAATAAAGCTAATCGGCTTGATTTTTCTGCCAGGAGTTGCATAAAGTCACCCAACAGCAATGTGAAAGATTGGTGGAGAGCATGCCTAAACGCATGAAAGCTGTAATTGAAAATCAGTGTTATTCCACCAAATATTGATTTCTGAACTCTTGCTAAGGTAAAACATTAGTATTGTTTTGTTTAAAAATTAATATGAACTTGCTTTCTTTGCATTATTCAAGGTCTGAAAACACTGCATACATATACATATTTAGACATGTGAATGTATGTATCTCTATGTTAAAGCCCTTTGCATGCCCTTATAACTTTTTATGCAATATTTTTTTTTAAATATTTTTTATTACAGTGTTATTATTAGTGTAACTGTACTTTTAAATGTATTTTTTTATGTGTTTTGAGCAACTTTTGTCTCACATAACAGTAACCAGAGCTCTGAAGTTGCGCTATCCTGACGCACATTACCTTTTGATTGCGCCTAAGCAAACATGTTAACTTTTAACTTGTAATACATGCATTACTTCCCAGGTGTGCAAGGAGCCACAATAAACCCCTTTTTGCTTGCATACAACAGCTAGCACTTTTCATTTTCTCTATAGTAAACTAACAGTTTCAGAAAGTGGAAGGGAGAGGGCAATTCCCTGGGCTGAACAGGGGAGTTCCCAGGGTATGTCTGAAGCTCTCTCACAAGCTCTCTCACTTGTGAAATTTTCTAAGCATTTTAAACAAGCTGGTCTCACTGATTTGTCTCGCCAGCTGTATACAGGTGAAATTTGCTCAAAATTCACAATACACTTATTTTAACTAACAGAAAAGTAATGTATACTAAAATATAGACAAAAGAAAGTTAAATTGTAGTGAAAACATTTCAGTTTAATTTGGAATTGATGCAAACAGAGCCTTTACATCAGACCCAGGGGTCCTCCAGTTACCTTCTCTCTCTCATGTGAAATTTACTATCACAAAGAGCATAATTGCTTTCTATAGAAGGCATATCTCTTGGATTTCAAGGTTAATCCCCTTTTCATAGAAAATTCAGTGAGTTCTGTCCCTGTGAAGTCAGAACTATATTTTCTCTCCAAATTAGAGAGTGTTAGAATATCTGGACCATAGAAAGTAATGACACTCTCTGAGAAATTGAAGCTGACAATTTTTCAGTTTTAATTGAAATAAAAGACATTCAAAGTGCAATCTAATTTATAAAAGACACACACACATACATATATATATATATATATACTGTATATACTGTATATATGTATATATATATATATATATATACACAAAGTATGAGCCTCATTTGTTAACTATATATATATATATATATATATATATATATATATATATATATATATATATATATATATATACACACACACACACACACAAAGTATGAGCCTCATTTGTTAACATTACATATTAACCATGAAGGAATAATCAGAATTTTAAAAATCACAATGCTAACTACACTGCTGTATACAAAATACAATGCAAAATAGAAAGTGCAACGTTTAAATGAAATAAAATGTTACCTGAAGTGTCTGAAGTGTAAATTTATATAAAATAGAAAGCACAAAGTGTAAATGCAGCAGAGCTGTCATGTTATGCAGTGCTATATTGCACTGGGCTTGTCTCTCTGCATACAGAAAAACAGTGTAGGGCTCAGCATGAGCCTGGAGCAGGCTAAGGGTTAAGGCTGCAGGAGAGTGGGTTAGAAGAGAGAGGGTTGGTATTGGGGTGCAACATTGTTGCAGAATAGGGAAGGCCCCTCCTTACCAGTAAAAAGCTGACTCCTCCCAAGCAACTTCTTCTTAGCCATCGGATCCTGGCTGAGACAGTTTTCCATAATGTGCAGTGCAGCTATGCATTGTTCCAGGCATTCCATTCTTCCTCCTAGGCGCTATCAGGATGATCAAGGAACACCAGGACCTGAAACACAAAGCAAAAAGATAAGTGTACAATTAGATAACATGGAGGATATAGATATTACACTCCCCACTCAGTACACAAATGTAGTTACTGTGTACAATAGAAGAGCAAGCCATAGCTGATACAGGGATAGCTCATGATTCTCAATTGTCTCAACCTATGGAGACTGAACAAGCTCCCAATTTAACTTTAATGCCCCAGCAAATTTTACCAGCTAGCCATGTGGATTCACTGTTTAATGCGGTTCCACCCTCTGCAGTTTCTGCAGTTTCAAATTTCTTGTCATTCATTGCTGCAGCAATGGCTGCTTCGGTGGCTAATCCACAGGGTTTGAATCAGGGGACAAATTTTCAGGCTACTAGTGATGTGCAATCACTTAGAGACGGTCACTTTGATGGTTTTCAGGTGGGGGCCTCAGGCCTTCATTCTTTAGGTGGGCCTCCAGGTCGTTCAGGCACCGCAATCCCCCATGCAGCCACTCCACACCCTTCTACTATCCCTCCGGTGCATCAACAAAAATTACCTAGCAGGCCTGCACCATCATTAAGCTTTCTCAGCCCTAATAGGCCTACCGGTCCAAAATGACCCATTTTAAGTGATACCGCCACAATGCCCACAAATCTTCCCCCTCCAGTGCATCTGCATAGTGTGCAGATTAGGCCAGCACCATCATCGGGTGTCCAGGCTGCCCCTTTGCTATCCGGCACGAGCGGTGCACACTTACCTGAGTCGCGCGGTCCGGGGCCTACTTCCGGTTTCATTACATCACCGGAAGTAGGTGGAGGCACTTCCGGTTCTGCCATTTTAGTTGCAGACGAGCAGGCAGTCATGGCGGGTGCGCCACAAAGCGCAGGTGAGCACCATGAGCCGCCCTTGTGCATCGAGGGTCCGTTATAAAGTTGGGACATAGGGGCTTTCAGCACAGACGGGCAGCGCAAGCATGCATCAAGAAGGCAGAATACAAATGCAGGGACTGCAAAGGGGTCTTACGCAATCCAGGGCAAAAAATTCTTATATTGCAAGAGGAAGGGGTATGCGAGCAGGCTTAAAAATTAGCAGGGCTAAGAGACCCCTTGAATTTGTATATGGGGGGAATAAAAACATTTCAATAACCAGTCAAATGGGGAAAAATCAAGAAAGTTCAGTTATTAACCCCCAAATGAGGGATCACTGTATGATTGTGGATGAAAGACAAGAAGTTCAACATGACTCATCCTCCATCTGTGTGAATGCATGTATGGATGTAGTGGACAAGGGAATTCTATAACACATTCTAATGTTAATAATTCAGCAGATAATGCAAATGTTGTGGCTGCGAGTAGTTCCTCTACCTCCACGCTTACTAATGCTGATCCCACCAAACCCAATGTACAATGTGCTCACGACTTTACTTCTTTTACAGGGAGTGGTGAGTTCCACTGGAAAATTGAAACCTAAGCAAGCAGCGACTGCACACATGAATAAAGAGGGCAATCACACAAACCCGGGCTCATCTACGGATCAGACGGCAGCAGCTAGCACTGTGACGGTGCCTCAGCAGCCTCCGCAACCGTGTGTAAGCTCCACAGAACAGAGCATTCCTTCCGGACATGGTGAGAGTAATCCTTTTACACACACTACACATGACTCCTCTGACTCTTCCCCCACTGATACAGATTCAAACAGTGACACTTCATTGGGTCTACAGGGGAAAGGACAGCAGAGAATGTTTAAGATGATAAAAAAGATTTTGAGAAAGGGAACAGGGGCAGACAAGAGGCAGGACAGTTCAGAAAATCCCCCCATCGTTCACGTGGATCTTTCTGCAGAGGCTATGATGGAATCACCCCCTGCTAGGGCTATTTCAGAAAGAAGGGCAGCACTGTATGGTGAAACTAGCCCAGGGAAAATGTATTCCTTACATAAACACTTGTGCCATAAAGTGGTAAAGAGAATTCATCAGGGAAAGTATGTTAACATATTCGATCTCTCGGTTGAAGCTTATAGATAAAAGGTGCAGAAGGGACTGGCCCTAAAAAATGTAAACGCCCTGACACTTTCGACAAATGGCTTCAGTGTTTTAGAGTCGTCTCCTCTTGTTACATTGAGAAATACTCTTCTCAAAGCCTGGCCATCTTAAAATACACTGACACCATACATTGGATTCAGCGTAACCGTAGTGAAGGGGCTTGGAGGGAATATGATCCAGAGTTTATGAGAAAAATGGCAGGTAACCCTACATTATCATTCGACTACACTGACAATCAGCTTTGGCAGTGGATGGACCCGCAAGGGGGACTCACATTGTCATCAACAAACACTAATTCTCAGTCATTTCGTACGAGTAGAATTAGGAAAAGAGGGGGCACATGTTGGGCCTTTCAGGACAAAAAGTGTAACAGGGGTAGCACCTGCTCCTTTAGACATGCCTGTAGATTTTGCTCAGGTCCCCACCCAGGCAGCGACTGTGCAAAGCGAAGAGACAGTGTCACAAGTAGTAAGCCCATTAACGCCAATTTGGGAACAAAAGGCGGACACACCAATTAAGGTCAATGCGCTTGAGCCATGATTGTGGGCCTACCCAGACCAAGCAGTGGCCAGAACATTATAAGAGGGGTTTACTTTCGGGTTTAGAATACCAACAGTAAGGAACGTTAAGGGCGCAAAATTTCATAGAAACCTAATTTCGGCCTACCAACACCCACATGTGGTGATTGAAAAACTACACAAGGAATTGGCCTTCGGCCGAATGGCTGGACCTTTTTCTTCTCCTCCATTAAGTAATTTAGGAATTTCTCCACTGGGGGTGGTACCCAAAAAAGACTCAGGGAAATTCCGCCTCATACAGCACCTGTCGTACCCCAAAGGGACCTAAGTCAATGATGCAATTGACCCACAACTCAATTCAGTGCGCTACCAATCATTTGATAGCACACTGTAGCTAGTAAGAAGGGCGGGACCGGGGGCTCTATTGGCAAAATTGGACATTGAGTTCAGTTTTTCCTCTTATGGGTTGTAAGTTTGCGGTGTTGTATTATGTGGATTGTTGCCTGCCTATGGGCTGCTCCCTGTCGAGAGCACTGTTTGAGGCTTTTAGCACTTTCCTTCACTGGGTAGTGGCCTCTGACGTGGGCAGCAATTCCATAGCACATTACCTTGACGATTTCCTTATCGTAGGGAAAGCTGGAACGGATGAATGCTTAATTTTAATGAATCGGATGCGCTCATGGCCCAATTTGTAGTGCCATTAGCAGAAGAAAAAACTCAAGGTCCCATCTCGTGCCTTGTTTTTCTGGGCATAGAGATCGACACAATTGCTATGCTCTGCTGACTACCATTAGATAAGGTTCAGGCCATGCTGGAGGTGGTTAGAGCGGCTGTTTCCAGCAGAACCCTTTCACTTAAGCAGTTACAATCGCTGTTAGGCCTGCTTAACTTTGCCTGTAGAGTCATTCCCATGGGAAGGGTCTTTAACCATAGGCTAGAAAGGCAGCTTAGTGGTAGGTTGAAGCCCAATACCAAAATTACCCTCTCAGGAGAATTACTCGTGAATCTCAGAGTGTGGGAGCGCTTCCTTCATTAGTTTAAAGGTGTGCGGGTTTGGCGCTCCGATCCCATCTCTAGTCAGTTATTGCACCTTTTTACAGACACAGCTGGATCGCATGGATATGGGACTTACTTCCAGGGGGAGTGGAGTGCAGAGCCCTAGCTGAGTTCATGGCATCCTGCAGGTTTTACTCGCAATGTAACCCTCCTTGAACTATTTCCCATAGTCCTGTCAATCGAGCTGTGGGGTAAAAAATTTGCTGACAGGACTGTTGTGTTGTGGACAGACAACACCAGCGTTGTATATGCAATTAATAACTTATTGGCAACTTCCGCTGTGGTAATAACTTTGCTGCGTCACTTGGTGTTGCGCTGTTTGGAGCTCAACATTCAGTTCCAAGCACGACATGTCCCCGGGGTAAATAATGTTGTGGCAGACACATTATCACGATTTGAATGGGAGACTTTTAGATGGCTAGTTCCTAGGGCATCCCCAGTAGGCTTACGTTGTCCTGATATCCTTTGGCAGCTGGTAGTTCCTAGATAGCTTTGCTGCCTCTGATTCGTTCCTCCTTAGCTCCATCCACATGGCACACTTACGTGAGAATGTGGAACGATTGGGACAAGTTCTGTCTGTCCAAGGGAGTCGATGCTGCTCAGGGTTCTCAGACAACGTTGTGTGATTGGTTGATGAGTCTGCACACCTTGGGCGCTGGCCAGGGTGACATTCAGTCCAAGTTAGCTGCCCTTTCCTTTTTCTATAGGGCTTTGTCCCTATCTGACCCAACAAATTCCTTATTCATTAGACACGTGGTTAAGGGTTGGGGTAGAATACAGCCGTGAAAATGTGATTCTCGTGAGCCCATTACCAGCGAGCGCCTGGAACAGTTGGTACATCTTTAAATTGCATTTGCACCTAACAGTCTTTTTTTAATAGATACATACTGTAGATGTATACTACAACTTTCATTTTGGTTGATATGAGAACCATCAAATATAGTCTCCTTTAGAGAGTTTAATCCATTCCCAGTTTGGTACAGTTAGTCCTTAATTTTTTCAGTCCTGAAATTTACTTTAGTGCTGTGGCACATTTTTAAATTCCCTTTGGGAAATAATGGGTGACCTTAAAAAACTTTTATTTTGTAAATGTTGTATACTTTAAAGTTGTAATGTAGAATTTGTATTTCTATTTGTCTCTTTTTTGGGAAAATTATATTTGTGAAACTAATCTAGATTACTAACCAACCTATGGGGAATATCTATCAAGCCGTCAACTTTGTTGAATTCGATGGTACCAATATGCTCGCCTAACATCGCCTAACATCGCAGCCTCGGACCTGAATACCATCTCCATATTTATAAAAAAAGCCTGCAAAAAGACGGGCCCAAGTACAGATCGATGAGCATCGGACTGTTGTTAACTAATAGTCATTGACCTTGCGTCTATTCAACTTTTTAAAATTTAAATAAACTATATTAAACTATTAATTAACCTACCCTAACTATTGTACTACACTTAAATTAAACTACCAATTAAATTAACTAAATTACATGTTTAAAAAACCTAACCCTACTCAAATTATTTACATAAACTATTTAACCTTATTAAAAATTAGATTCAATAGGATTTGAGAGCTCAATCTGATTGGCTGATTGTAACAGCCAATAGGATGAGAGCTGCTCAAATCCTATTGGCTGATTGGAACAGCCAATATGATTTTAGAAGCTGTAATCCTATTGGCTGATTGGAACATTTCAGCCAATATGAATGCAAGGGACGCCATCTTGGATGACATCACTTGCATTCAAGTTCCAGTTTACGGCAGCGACCGTATTGAAGAGGAGCTCCGTGCCGGATGTCTTCAGGATGGACCCACACCGCGCTGGATAGATGAAGATGGAAGATGCCATCTGGATGAAGACTTCGCCGGCTGTATGAAGATGGAAGAGGCCGTCCGGATGAAGACTTCTTGCCACCCAGATGAAGACTTCTTGCCAGCTGGATGGATCAAGCGGGATTTCAATAACTGTAAGTGGATCGTCAGGGGTTAGTGTTAGGTATATTTAAGTTTTTTTTGGGTGGGTTTTATTTTTAGAATAGGGTCTGGGCAGGTACAAGAGCTAAATGCGCTTTTAAGGGCAATGCCCATACAAATACCCTTTTCAGGCAATAGGGAGCTTAGGTTATTTTAGTGGGTTGGTTGGTTGGGTGGTGGGTGTTACTGTTGGGGGTGTTTGTATTTTTTTTACAGGTAAAAGAGCTGATTTATTTGGGGCAATGCCCCACAAAAGGCCCTTTTAAGGGCCATTGGTAGTTTATTATAGGCTAGGTTTTTTTTTATTTGGGGGCTTTTTCATTTTGATAGGGCTATTAGATTAGGTGTAATTCTTTTTTATTTTTGATAATGTGGGGTGTTGTTTTCGTAATTTAGTGTTTTTATTTTTTGTAACTTAGCGTTTATGTGTTTTTTTGTAATTTAGTAATTTTTAATAAGGTTAAATAGTATATTTAAATAATTTTAGTAGGGTTAGGTTTTTTTAATATGAAATTTAGTTAATTTAATTGGTAGTTTAATTTAAGTGTAGTAAAATAGTTAGGGTAGGTAAATTAATAGTTTAAAATAGTTTATTTTAATTCTACAAGTAAGTTTAAATTTATTTGAATATAGGGATGTTGTAATTTTAATTTAAACTTAGCGGGTTGTTAGGTTTAGGGGTTAATAGCTTAATTTAGTTTATGGCGATGAGGGGGGCTGGTGGTTTAGGGGTTAATAGGTTTAGTTAATGGTAGTGATGTGGGAGGCCAGGGGTTTAGGGGTTTATGCATGTATTTAGTGGTGGCAGGGTCCTGGAGCGCCAGGATAGGGGTTTTATACTTTTATGTAGGTTGGCGGCGGGGTCGGGGAGAGGCGGAATATGGGTTAACACATTTTATTTAGGTTGCAGTGATGTCGGGTGGCATATTAGGGGTGTTTATACTCGGGGTTTATGTTAGGGTGTTAGGCGTAAACGTTACATGTTTTATACCATATAAATCAATGGGATATCTGTCAGCATCGAACATAAGCTTTCGCTGCTTTCAGACTCCCATTGATTCCTATGGCATCCACGGCCTCCAGGGTGGCTGATTGAAAACCAGGTACGCTGGGCCAGAATAGCCGCGAGCCTACCTGTTAACTATTTTGATAACTTTGAAAAAGTGTCAAATAGAGCCGTTTTCTGAACATATGTAATGATGTAAGCATCGATCTGCGTCGGATTGAGACCAGCGGATCGTATGTTACATCACAGATTTCAACTTTTGCCGGTCATTTTATGTATATGAAAGGTTATTAATGAGAATGTTTTCTATGAATATGCAAATGGCTAATAAATATAGTTGTTATTTTTAAAACACAAGATTTTTAACATATTTTTCAGAACAAAGTTCACCAGTACATACACTGTCAGAAAAAATGTGCAAAAATTGTACCTTTAGGGGTACAACAGCTTGTCACTGGGGCAGTACCCTCAAAGGTACACCTGCTGTACCCTTTAAAATGGGTACAAATTGGTGCCCTTGCAGATTGTACCTTTCAAAGGCAAATATGTACCTTTAGTGACTAGATTGGACTTAAGTCCTATGGTACCATATTGTACCCCTAAAAAATGGTGCAAAACTGGCCTTTTAAGGGTACTGCCCCAGTGACAAGGCCTTTGTACCTCATGATGGCAAATTTGTACTCAACATAGCATATTACAAATGTTGTTCCATTAAATTTATCTTATAACATTCAAATATCCATTCAATGTGTACTTTTTCAGGCAGTATTACAATAGCCACACTGCAGCTTTAAATAAAGTTTGTATACTTAACTGTAGCTATGTAACCATTCCAAAAACTGCTGCAGAACCACCTGATTGAGCAAGGCTAAACAACGAGTTCCAAAATGAACTACTTGATGTGTTTTATATCACTCTGTACTAGACTCTAAAAACACCCCATTTAATTTAGGGAGACATGCCACATAAAACATAAATATATAGAAAACATAAAGAAAACAACATAATAATAAAATATAACTCTAACGAAAAGAAGGGGGATTCGGGGAAGGGATAAACAATAAAACTCACAACCATACATTGAATTGTTACTCTATGCAAAATATATGCAAATTAGTCTATTTCCCTAGTACACATTTTGGTGATGAACCTGCTACCAATAGATGGAGCTGTGTTACACATGTCAAGGAACTTTCAACCAACAGATGGCACTATGTCACACAATGTCCATGTATGTGACTGAGGAACGGTTACAATTTAATTTCATTTTTTTTAAAACTGGTTCTTAAATAGCTCTTGTTTATTTTATAGAGTTTAAAACAAAAAAATTTCTTTGTAATTTTAGTTAATACATTTGCTTTACGTTTAAGAGCAAACATCTTCATGCTCTAAATATAAACATTAAATTGCTAAGTGCTTGTTTGCCATTTAGAACCAGCAACACAGTATCATTGAATATATGGGTAATTAAAGGGACAGTCTAGTCAAAATTAAGCTTTCATGATTCAGATAGGGCATGAAAATTTAAACAAATTTCCAGTTGACTTTTATCACTAAATTTGCTTTGTTCCCTTGGTGGTATTTTTGAAAAGCTAAACCTAAGTGGACTCAAACTGATTTCTAAACCATTGAAAACCGCCTCTTAGCTCAGAGCATTTTGAAAGTTTTTCACAGTTAGACAGTACTAATTCATGTGTGTCATATAGATAACAATATGATCACTCCCATGTAGTTATTTAGGAGTCTGCAGTGATTGGCTAAACTGCATGCCTGTCAAAAGCACTGAGATAAGGGGGCAGTCTGCAGAGGCTTATATACAAGGTAATCACAGAGTTAAAAAGTGTATTAATATAACTGTGTTGTTTATGCAAAACTGGGGAATGGGTAATAAAGGGATTATCCATCTTTTTAAACAATAACAATTCTGGTGTAGACTGTCCCTTTAAGTATTTTTTTTTGCTTTGCCCACTTCTTGCATATTACCGACAACAATTGAACGTAATTATTTTGCCTGTACAACATGTATGCTGCATTCATTTTGGGTGACTGACAGTTATGTGAATATGAATAACTGAGCTGTACAAATGATATAGACTTGCAGGGATTGGCAACCTTGAACCACCCATCCCCCTCAACCTTTTAGTCACACAAGTGAGTGTACCTTTTTTGGGGGATTAAATGGTACAGACATGGACCCTTTGACAGTTGGAAACATATTTGTACCTTACTTACCGCTAAATGGTACATATTAGTTCCTTAACATGTAAGTATGATCCATTGAGGGTACAACTAAAGCAGTTGTACCCTAAGTGTTCACAAACGGACCCCAACCGTACCCTTTTTTTCTGACAGTGTAAGAGAAAGGATTAGGGGATTAGGGGCCAATTTATTATAGTGTGAGCGGACATTATATTATGTAGCATATCATGTCCGCCGCACATCGATAAATGCAGACAGCATACGCTGTTGTTGCAGAAGAACTGCTTGTGCATCATTGCACAGGCAGTTATTGTGAACTGCTTGTGCAATGCCGCCCCCTGCAGATTCACGGCCAATCAGCTGCTAGCAGGGAGTGTCAATCAACCCGATCATATTCGATCAGGTTGATTTCTGTCCGCTGCCTCAGAGCAGGTAGACAAGTAATGGAGCAGCTGTATTTAGACCACTGCTTCATAACGTCTGTTTCCGGCGTGCCTGAAGGCTCGTGTGGAAACAGAGGCATCAAACTTCATTCGGAGCTTGATAATTTAGCCCCATAGAGTGTGAAACAAATTATGTAGACAAAACATACACTTATAAATGAAAGGAATTAAAAGAGAACTTATTCTTCGTGAATAAAAAGAAAATGCTTGCAGACATATTTACATAAGTTAAAAAAAGGCGAAATATATGTTAAATTCCCTTGCAGCCTAATTTAGAAATAATGTGTGAGAGAATGTAAGATACAAAGTAAAACAGTATGTGTTAAATATAATCACCTGTCAGAAAATGAACTTTACTTTCCATTGTTTTTAACTAATTTATTGGGTTCCTGTAAAAAAAAATGTCCACAGTATTATTACTTCCAATGATGTCTGGCTGTTCGATAGAGAGCTCTGCACATTTACTATAGCCTGCTAGGGAGCATAAGAAATAGTGAGCTGTGTGAGAAAGGAACAATACTGTAATATCACACAGCTCATAACAGGAAATGACAACACAGGCATGTTCACTCTCATTTTTAATAATTTTAGCTAAAATATGTTAAATACATATACAGGATATACATATATATATATATACACACAGTTGTGTTCATAAGTCTACATACCCTGGCAGAATTTATGATTTCTTGGCTATTTTTCAGAGAATGTAAATGATAAGACAAAAACTTTTCTTTCACTCGTGGTTATTGTTTGGCTGAAGCCATTTATTATCAATCAACTGTGTTTACTCTTTTTAAATCATAATGACAACAGAAACTACCCAAATGACCCTGATCAAAAGTTTACATACCCTGGTGATTTTAGCCTGATAAGATGCACACAAGTTGACATAAAGGGGTTTGAATGGCTATTAAAGGTAACCATCCTCACCTGTGATCTTGTCAGATATCTATTTATCTCAGATACCACTTGTTCAATGTTATACCTCTATTATAGAAACAGCAGTAAGAGATTATATATATATATGCAGGTTGTGACACAAAGTTAAACACTGGAATGCCTAAGTGAAAAACCTTGTGTTTTAATCTTGCCCACAATTCTGAACACACATAAATATATATGGAATAATACGTGAGACAGTTAGAGGGCACAAGTAATATGATATATTTGTAAATAAAGATACTATTGAAGCGTAGTGAAAGGTTTAATGCAAGTATCCAGATATACCCCAATGTAATATAAACTGTAGCGTGGAGAGCGGTTTAGCTTTTAGTAGCAACAGTCAGTTTCGAATATGCAAGTACAATTTACTATCATGCGTTTTAGGCAAAGAAGGTTAGAACAGTACACTTCAGTTGTATACAACCTGATCCTTATGAGTGTGGAGAAGAGCGGCAACTTTGCTTGAGAGAGCAGAGGAGCGTTAGCTGACTTTGGCTGCAGCTGATGACATCAGCGGCAGCAGCAGTGTTCTCCGTGAGAAGCAATTGAGGCTGCAGATTAGAAGAGCTGTTTGTGACAGGTTGCGTGTCCGGCTGTAGAAGTTCCTAAGAAGGAGCTGAGAAGTGGTTGCAATACCACAAGTGAGGCGAGGTGAGTTCTGTGGAAGTCAGTATACACTTACTATCAACGGAACAAATTAACCTAGCAATGATCATAAGAAAGGGTGGAGTTTAAATAGGCTGAGTAAGATGAACAGGTGATCCTTAAAGGGACAGAGAGGAATGTAACCCTGACAGATCTGTTTGCTTGTAATTAGTGTGTGTGTATAAATGGTCAATGAGTTTTTGGACTCCTGACTGACCCTTGCATCTTTCATCCAGTGCTGCACTGACATTTCTGGATTCTGAGTCATGGGGAAAGAAAAAGAATTGTCAAAGGATCTGTGGGAAAAAGGTAGTTGAACTGTATAAAACAGGAAAGGGATATAAAAAGATATCCAAGGAATTGAGATTGTAAATTAGCAGTGTTCAAACTCTAATCAAGAAGTGGAAAATTAGGCGTAATTGTCACTATTTTACAGGTACAGTTTTTATTGAATACTAATTGAATACTGTGCTGTACTGTGCTAGTGTTAAACTAAACTTTTATTTTTAAACAAGTTTTAAACACATTGGCAAGTGAAAAGAAAGCTAAACCGCATTTCACTTTAAGGCAGTTTTCACTTTACAGCGGGGCTCTGGTCCCTAGCCCACTGTATGACTGAGGTATACCCTAGATATACAGTATATACTTTAAGTACTTTGTTTTCTGATTAGTGTCCCTTTAAATTTAATTTCTGCTTACTTTGCCAAGTCCCTAGTTTTAGTTATCTCACCAATAAGTTACTTTCGCCTGAAATAGTATTCTATTTGTCTGTTATGGTTTTTATATAAATTATCATTTCAAATGACCTATTCATGCAATTATGCAATAAAAAGCATTCTGAAACATATGAATTAGTAAAAATAACTGAACCAGAATGAGGAAATCTAAGATGGCCATTGAACATAATCAAAGCTATTAACAGTTTCAATCTTGTAGCTCAAAATACATAAAGCATGACTGAAAATACCACGTCTGACTGGTTTAAATGTCTATGATTTACTGTGTGTATCCATGCACAAATGCTGAAATGAAAAATCATAAATAGATGAGTGAAAATATTTTTTTCATAATTGGAAATATCAGAATAAATAAAAGCCATTTTCATAAAGGCATTCACTCATAAAAGTTATAATTTTCAGATCCATGTATTTCTCTTTAAAGAAAATGAACACTGATTTATAAGCTATAAATAATAATTTAAAAATATTTAATATATTTTAAATGTACAAAAACACCTTGACTAAACCTGCATCCTATGTTTTTTTTAACTTACATTGGGCTAGATTACAAGTGGCACACTACATATAGCGCGAGTTGTGATATTGTGACCAAGCTAACTTTAGCGCAGCAAGTGAAACATAAATGCGAACACTCAAGCTCAAACTAATTTTGCCCTTGTTGGACTAGCCCAACTGAAGATCTTGTGTAAAGGGTAAGGGGTTCGGTATAGAAGAACCAAGCAGGTTGTATAGCTTACACCGCTGTCCCTGCTTTTCCATTGAAAAAGGTGTCAGTATGGACACTGAAGCATCTGGAGGATATGGATTTTAATCTGTGATTAACAAAAACTAACTTTTATACTTGTTACAAACCCGGTGAGTACTTTTCCTTTCCTTTGAACTATAAATACAGTATATATATTTATATAGGAATATACACTTTGGAACCCTTTCCACTCAAATACCTGAAAATAAATAAATCATTTTTTATTGAATATTAATATTTAATAATGTGTCTTATTGTGTATTTACTTTACATATTTTACACTCTAATGCTCATTCAATAGGGGAAAATGTTCTAAGTATTTTTAAATACCAGGCAATTGCTCTCTGAACAAGGAACATAACTTCAGATGATTGTTTCGACCTTCATTGGGCCTCGTCAGTGAGGTGTAGCCATATTCCTCTAAGAACACTGAGCAAGGAGTCCACGTCTAGTTGCCCTCTTTTCCCATAGGGAGACTAAATACATACAGAGAGAAGTGCATTTACAGGAAAGAACTGGCTCAATACCATTGTTAGCCTGTTCTATGGTGATTTGCCACCTGGGTGCAGCTTTTTAGCCCAGTAATGTTTTCCACAGAGTAGAACTTTCCTGTAGTATTTCAGTCTGATCCCGCCTATCACGTTTAGTCCAGCGCCAAAATACCAGGCAATTCCTCTCTGAACAAATAACACACCAACCCCAGACGATCGTTTCGTCCTTCATTGGGCCTTGTCAGTGAGGTGTAGCCATATTCCTCTAAGCACACTGAGCAAGGAGTCCACGTCTGTTTGCCCCTTTTTCCCATAGGGAGACTAAATACATACAGAGAGAAGTGCACTCACAGGAACGAACAACTGGCGTAATACCATTGTTAGCCTGTTCTATGGCGATTTACTACCTGGGTGCAGCTTTTTAGCCCAGAATATGTATCTGTACAGGTAGCCCTCAGTTTACGCCGGGGTTAGGTTCCAGAAGGAATGGTTGTAAATCGAAACCGTTGTAAATTGAAACCCAGTTTATAATGTAAGTCAATGGGAAGTGAGGGAGTTAGGTTCCAGGCCCCTCTCAAAATTGACATAAGTAACACCTAATACATTATTTTTAAAGCTTTGAAATAAAGACTTTAAATGTGAAACAGCATTATTAACCTAATAAAATAGATTGTATCATCATCAAACTAAGTTTAATGAACAAAAACATTTGCTTAACTGCACCTAATAAAATTATCACACAAACACAGACTGTATCATCATCATCAATCTAAGTTTAATGAACAAAAATAAAATAATCACACAACAGACTGTATCATCATAAAACTAAGTTTAATGAAGAAAAACGTTTTTTTTTTACTTGCATTTTTCTGCAGCTAAGGGAAGTGGCTGCTAGATCTTGTTCCTTTAAAAAGGCTCCATTGCTCAGGTCTGGTTATACACTGATTTCAGCCTGCCTGTGTTTAATCACACAACAGACTGTATCATCATCAAACTAAGTTTAAAACATTTTTTACTTGCCTTTTTCTGCAAACAGTTCTCTGCTTTGAGTCTGCAGTTAAAGGGACATTATACACTCATTTTTTCTTTGCATAAATGTTTTGTAGATGATCTATTTATATAGCCCATAAAGTTTTTTTTTTAAATAAATGTATACTTTTGCTTATTTTTAAATAACATTGCTCTGATTTTCAGACTCCTAACCAAGCCCCAAAGTTTTATGTGAATACTGTCAGCTACCTTCTCCAGCTTGCTGCTGTTTGTGTAAAGAGTTTTTTCATATGCAAAAGAAGGGGGAGGGGGGAGTGTCTTATTTGCCTCTTGCAGTGGGCTTTCCAGCTACCTTTTCAACAGAGCCAAACTGACAGCTTCTAAGTAAGTTTTTAAATGGTTTTATACTGGATTTTTATATCAGTATCTGTGCATCTTATTCTTTATAGTTGTGTCTATTACATGCAGTTATATGAAAATGAGTGTATACTGTCCCTTTAAGGGAAGTGGCTGCTAGATCTTGTTCCTTTGAAAGCTGATCCATTGATCATGTCTGGCTTGCTTTTCTTTGCATGTGTTTGCTGCAACACAAGCGGACAGCTCCACCTACTGGCTATTTTAATGTATGCATGTGCTAATGCTTTCAATAGCAGTCAATGCTTTTCAATAGCAAAAAAGTTATTCTGAAACGGCGCAAATTGAACCGTCGTAAACCGAGGGCCCCCTGTATATACCTATATATAATATATATATATATATATATATATATATATATATATATATATTAGGAAAATTATAAAAACTGGATTTCATGAAGAATTAATAAATATTTAATTGATGGTGACATTTCAGGACAATCTCCTCTTCTTCAGACCCACCAGAATTGTGTGAATATGCAAATGTAAAAAGGCTAATAAGTCCCAAAAGGGTTACCATGTATACAATCTATATAACTTGTCCGCCTGATCTGAGGCTGCTGACATCAATCAGCCCGATCCTATATAATTGGGCTGATTGGCACCCCCTGCTAGTGACCGATTGGCCATGAATCTGCAGGGGGTGACATTGCACAAGCAGTTCACTAGAACTGCTAGTGCAGTGATAAATGCTGACAGCGTATGCTGTCAGCATTTATCGTTGTGAGGTAGACATGATATGCTACATTGTATCATGTCCGTCCACACTTTAATAAATTGGCCCCATAGAGTTGAAGTGAAAATAATAAAACACATTACATATGAAGTGCTGAACAGAGCGGAAAAACATTGGATGAACTTTGAACTTTGAACAGTTGAAGTTAGGCTGAAATCGTGATGTTAACATTTTATTGCATACTTCAATAAATGTTGAACTTTTAATTTACAAAAATGTTGTGTTCGAACTTTCTCTGTCAATATTGAATGTTTATCTTTATAGTGCAAACCTATAAATAGATGTGAAGTGAAAATAATAAAACAATAAAACAAAATACATATTACATATTTGAAGTATCATTGTGACTTTGGGTTAATGTCGGTATAAAATATCACTTGAATATATTTTGATGTTAGCCATCCAAAGTGTTCAACTTGGATAGCCATTTTTCCCACATAGCATATGGTGTAACATATTGGTGCATGTTAAAAACGTCATGGAGTGACAACAGATTATACGCTTAGAAGTGCCAACTGAAAGAGCACGATCCAATTATGTTGTACAATATTACCGGGCGATTATTGCTCATAATGTATATTTACAAATGAATATGTGATCTACACCTACCAAGGGTGTGTAATTAGCTAATGGAGGAGGCGATTCACCATTACAGCATTTCAATAACAGGATGTCAATAATTGGTTAATAAGCCAATTAGGTGACAAGGGGAGTGGTATGCATGATATGCATGTAAATATGTGTATAATGTCAAGAATAAGTGGGGATAATATTGAATTGAGACTTATAACTCACTTTATTAAGTTAAACGCACCATAACTAGGATATACCAGATTGTATATTATTAGATAGACATAGATAGATAGATAGATAGATAGATGATAGATAATATATAGATAGATATTTTACAAAAAAAACACTATATATATATATATATATATATAAAAAAAAACATGGAAGGGAACTGCACTCCAAGACCGGATCAGGTACACATCCTGTGACTCAGCAACATCCAGCCCTGGGTGCTAAATAGCACTCCAAAAAAAGCTGTGATGTCACCAGAGCACAGGCAGTTAACCCCAGTCCGGAATGGGTGCAAGAAACAAGGGGGATTACAAATCAAAATTAATACAACACATAGAAACACCCAGCACTCACCAGCTAGCTCACAGCTAAGATAAAATCACAACTGGAAAGGTTAGTCACCACATCTGGCCAAATGGGAAAGCTCAGGCACCACGTCAAGGTCCTTTCCATTGCCTGAGTCCCTAACACAGCCACACTATCATGCGAGCTCACAAAGCCAAACAGACTGAGAACAAAGAAGGGGTGCACAGGTGGATGTAATCACCCATAGAAAATACAAAACATGGAAGGGAACTGCACTCCAAAACCGGATTACGTACACATCCAGTGACTCAGCAACATCCAGCCCTGGGTGTAAAATAGCACTCCAAAAAAGCTGTGATGTAACCAGAGCACAGGCAGTTAACCCCAATCCAGAATGGGTGCAAGAAACAAGGGGGATTACAAATAAAAAGTAATACAACACATAGAAACACCCAGCACTCACCAGCTAGCTCACAGCTAAGATAAAATCACAACTGGAAAGGTTAGTCACCACATCTGGCCAAATGGGAAAGCTCAGGCACCACGTCAAGGTAATTTCCATTGCCTGAGTCCCTAACACAGCCACACTATCATGCAAGCTCACAAAGCCAAACAGACTGAGAACAAAGAAGGGGTGCACAGGTGGATGTAATCACCCATAGAAAATACAAAACATGGAAGGGAACTGCACTCCAAGACCGGATCAGGTACACATCCTGTGACTCAGCAACATCCAGCCCTGGGTGGTAAATAGCACTCCAAAAAAGCTGTGATGTCACCAGAGCACAGGCAGTTAACCCCAGTCCGGAATAGGTGCAAGAAACAAGGGGGATTACAAATAAAAAGTAATACAACACATAGAAACACCGAGCACTCACCAGCTAGCTCACAGCTAAGATAAAATCACAACTGGAAAGGTTAGTCACCGCATCTGGCCAAATGGGAAAGCTCAGATGTATATATAAAAATAAAAAAATATTCATTTATGTCAAGAACATTAGAATGTAAAATATTCATAACTAACTTTGGATATAGTGCATATAGTACCCTACACTAAATTACAAATAGCCCTTAAAAGGGCATTTTGTGGGGCATTGCCCCAAAGTAATCAGCTCTTCTACCTAAAAAAAAAATTATAATCCCCCCCCAACATTAAAACCCACCACCCACACAACCAACCCTACTCTAAAACCCACCCAATCCCCCATTAAAAAAAAAACTAACACTAACCCCCTGAAGATCGACCTACCGGAAGATGTCTTCATCCAACCGGGCAGAAGTCCTCAAAGAAGCTGGGAGAAGTCTTCATCCAAGCCGTGCAAAGTGGCCCTCCAGACGGGCAGAAGTCTTCATCCAGATGGCATCTTCTATTTTCATCCATCCGGCTCGGAGCGGGTCTATCTTCAAGACATCCGGCGCGGAGCATCCTCTTCTTCTGACGGCTAAACACAGAATGAGGATTCCTTTAAATGACGTCATCCAAGATGGCGTCCCTTTAATTCCGATTGACTGATAGAATTCTATCAGCCAATTGGAATTAAGGTAGAAAAAATCCTATTGGCTGATGCAATCAGCCAATAGGATTGAACTGACATTCTATTGGCTGATTGGAACAGCCAATAGAAAGCCATCTCAATCCTATTGGCTGATTGGATCAGCCAATAGGATTGAACTTCAATCCTATTGGCTGATTGCATCAGCCAATAGGATTTTTTCTACCTTAATTGAAGGGACACCATCTTGGATGACGTCATTTAAAGGAACCTTCATTCTGTGTTTAGCCGTCGGAAGAAGAGGATGCTCCTTGTCGGATGTCATGAAGATGGACCCGCTCCGCGCCGGATGGATGAAGATAGAAGATGCCATCTGGATGAAGACTTCTGCCCGTCTGGAGGACTACTTTGCCCGGCTTGGATGAAGACTTCTCCCGGCTTTGTTGAGGACATCGGCCGGGTTGGGTGAAGACGTCTCCCGGTAAGGTGATCTTCAGGGGGTTAGTGTTAGGTTTTTTAAGGGGGGATTGGGTGGATTTTAGAGTAGGGTTGGTTGTGTGGGTGGTGAGTTTTAATGTTGGGGGGATTGTAAATTTTTTTTCAGGTAAAAGAGCTGATTACTTTGGGGCAATGCCCCGCAAAAGGCCCTTATAAGGGCTATTTGTAATTTAGTGTAGGGTAGGGCTTTTTTTATTTTTTTTGGGGGGGGGTTATTTTGTTAGGGGGATTAGACTAGGTGTAATTAGTTTAAAAATCTTGTAATTTGTTTATTATTTTCTGTAATTTAGTGGGGGTTTTTTTGTACTTTAGATAATTTTATTTAATTGTAAATAATTGTATTTAATATAGTTAATTGATTTAATTGTAGTGTAGTGTTAGGTGTAATTGTAACTTAGGTTAGGTTTTATTTTACAGGTAAATGTGTCTTTATTTATTTATTTATTTTTTTCAAAATATTTTTATTAAGAGTCCATGATACAGATAGATCAACAAAACATGAAAATTACAATGATAATAATCACATAGTCAATCTTACAAGAAAAAAAAAACAGTGTGCGAATAGTGCATCTTGGAATCTTGTTTTAAACTTTTACATAACTGAAGAAAACCTAATAAGCCTATGCAAACATTAGTAATACCATCTCAATGCTCAGCCTGTGGTGTGCTCGTGTCTACCTGGAAACATCTTTCGTGGGTTGCGCTCAAACATGGACAATGTCTATCAGGGCATTGTATCAAGGGAACTCGAAACATTGTCAAGCGGCCTGTTTTAGGGCATGATAGATTTAATATAATTTTCCCAAGTTATTTGAAGCTCTATAAATTGATCCCTCTTACCTGTTAAGAAGGAACCATATTCTTCCAGTTCTATCAGGTCTGAGACCTTATTGCGCCAATTGGCCACTGAGGGGACATCGGGAGACCTCCAATTTAGTGCAATTAAAACCTTTAAGCTGTTTCTCATAATTTTCAACAGGGGGGTAAAGTGGGACTGGGGCAGTTTAATAGATTTGTTTAACAACCAGACTAGGGGGTCCAGCGGGAGGCTAGATTGAAAAATTTGTTCTATCTCTGAGATCACTGAACGCCATAGCCAGTGAACCCGGGAGCACCACCACCACATATGACTCATTCCGCTACCGAAGTGTCCACACCTCCAACAGCGGTTATTGGACTGTGGAAAGAGTTTGTGGATTCTCCTGGGGGTCAGGTACCAGCCATGTAAAATCTTATAGTTAATTTCTTTAATGGAGGCTGACATGGAGGCGGATTTTATATTGTGAAAGATGTTAGTTGTTGTCTGGGGTGTTATGATAACTCCTAGTTCCCTCTCCCACATTTCTATGGAGCGAGGCAAGTTACCTGGGGGCAGTTGTGTGATAATGTTGTAAATATGGGAAAGGAAGTGCCTAACCGGAGGGGAGGATGTGTAAAGTTTCTCAATATTGGTAAGCGGTCGCAACATGTTCAAACGCTGTGGGTGAGTTGTGAGATAATGGTGTACTCTTCTGTATGAAAACCAGTTATTGGCCCAGCTCTGACCGGAGTCTAGTAATAGCTCTTGTGTCTTTATCTGTTCGTTATTAGTTAAGGACCACAGGGGGATATCATGACACTTGTAGAGTGTCCCTGCAGAACCGATAGGGGCAACAGGGTGAACTCATTATTGTGAAGCAGTGATGTTAAAGGGCCCGGACAAGAGGAAACATGCGTTTGTCTTATTAGTGGAATCCCATATTTTCAGAGTTTCTTGTGTGATCGGGTTTTTAATTAGTTTGAGTGAAGTTTGGAAGCCTGGATTCCAGCACAAGGAGGGAAGATTAAAGTCTGGGTTAAGCTTTTCTTCTAGTGAAACCCACCTTTTGTGGCCCCCATGAATCCTCCAGTCAAGAACCCTCTGGAGAAATATTGATCTATGGTACGAGTCAATGTCAGGGACCCCCAGACCTCCCTGAGTTGTGGAGCGAGACATCGCGAGTTTATTTATTCTAGGGGGACGGCTATTCCAGATGAATGAACTAAACAATTGTTGCATCTGTGGTATGTATGTGCTAGGGAGTTGAATGGGGAGGGTCTGCATAATATATAGCAGTCTAGGGAAGGCATTCATTTTGATTGTATTTATCCTCCCTAACCAGGATAAACGGTTCCTTGTCCATGACGAAAGGTCCCGTACTAAAGCAGTTTTTATAGCTGTGTAATTCAGCTTGAACATTAAATCGAGATTGTCAGCTAAATGAATCCCCAGGTACTTTAGGGAATCTTTGTTCCATTTGAATGGGCATATTTTAGAGATCATATTTGCCAGTGGGGGGCTAATAGCCACTCCTAGCATCTCGGATTTGTCATGGTTAATTTTGTAGTTGGAAAGATCCCGGAATTTCTCTAGCTCCACAAGTAGATGTGGAATTGACTCAGATGGGTTTGTTAAGGAGAACATGATGTCATCTGCGAAGAGTGACATCTTGTATTCTTCGTCTCCTACGACCAGACCTCGTATGTTTTTGTTAGATCTAATTTTGGTCGCCAAAGTCTCAATAAGGCATGTGAAAAGTAGGGGGGATAGGGGGCAGCCCTGCCTAGTGCCGTTTGTTATCTGAAATGGGGGTGATAGAATTCCGTTAAGGGCTATCCTAGCGCTCGGTTTGTTGTATAACGCAAATATTCTGTGTAGTGTCTTCTCCCCAAGACCGAAAGTCCTCAATGTTGCAGCAAGAAAAGGCAATCCGACTCTGTCGAAGGCCTTCTCTGCGTCTGTGGAAATCCAAATTGAGGGAGTAAGATTAGTCTTAGCATGCCACAGTAGGTGCATATTATGCACTGTGTTGTCTCTTGCTTCTCAATATGGTACAAAGCCAACCTGATCTCGGTGAATGATGTGGGGTAAGATTAAGTTAAGTCTGTTAGCAATGATTTTGGCAAAAAGTTTGATATCCGTATTCAAGAGGGAAATCGGTCTATAGTTAGGGATGGACACAACAGATTTATTTTGTTTTGGTATCAGTGCCATGTTGGCCTGTAGGGCCGATGGAGGGAAGGATTTATCCTGGTCAATGCTTTGGAAATAAGCCAGGAGGTGTGGAATCAACACATCTCTGAAGGTTGTGTAGTAGGTGTTACCAAATCCGTCTGGGCCTGGGGATTTACCAAGCTTCAGTGATTTTATGGCTAGTTTAATTTCGTCTGTGGAAATGGGAGCGTCTAGGTCGGCCCTCTGTTCTTCACTAATTTGGGGTAAGTTTAGTTGAGATAGATAGTTTTGAATAGTGGCATTCGTAAGGGGAGGTGAAGTTGAGGACAGGTTGTAGAGTGAGCTGTAATATTGTTTAAAGCTGTCTTCTATGTCGTTAGATGTGTATCGGTCTTGTCCCTTTTCGTCTTTGATGTGTAAAATGTTTCTACTGAGAGCCTTCCTTCTGAGCTGTCTAGCCAATAGCCTGCCCTGTTTGTTAGCACCTTCATAGTATGTTTTTTTCAGAAATAAGGCACTACGTTTAGCCTCTTTTCCCAAGTAACAATTGAGCTGTTGCTGTTTGTGCTCTAAACTGTCCTGGAGGGAACAGTCATTTGGGAACAATTGATGTATTTCCTGAAGTTTGTTTAAGTCCGTTAGTAAGGATGTCAGATAGAGTTGTTGTTGTTTTGTCTTAGCCGCCTTTAAGGCGATCAATTCGCCCCTGAGGACGCACTTATGGGCATTCCAAATATACTGTTGGCAAATATCTGGGGTGGTGTTTGTTTTGAAGTAGTCTTCAATAGACTTAGTTAAGTTAATCTTGGCCAAAGGGTCCTTTAAAAGAGACTCATCTAGTCTCCATGTTCGTGGTTTATTGGCGTCTATGGGGAGATTAAATGTGCAGCTGACATAGCATGGTCAGACCACGTTATGGGATGTATTTCAGAAAGACGGGCGTGAATTAGGCTGGTAACATCTGTCAATATGTAGTCAATTCTAGAATAACTTTGATGTGGATGGGAGTAAAAAGTGAAATCTTTGTCATGCGGGTGGTGTATTCGCCAGATGTCATGCATGGCCAGAGCGTGCAGCTTGGACTTAATTAATTTTAAGGTTTTGGTGGGGATCGCAGACTTGCCAGAGGAGCAGTCTAGTGTAGGATCTAAGGCAATGTTGAAGTCTCCTCCTACCACCAAGCTACCTCTAGGTGACTCCAAGAGTTTGTTGCCTAGCTGGTGGAAGAAACTGGTGGCATCTAGGCTAGGGGCATAGATATTAACTAAGGTTATAAGCTTCCTATGCAAAAGTCCTGAGATAATTAAATATCTACCCATTTTGTCCTTTTCCATTGATGTGACCTGAAAAGGAAAATTCTTGTTAATCATAATACACACCCCATTACGTTTTGAGCTGTCAGATGAAAAATATGCTATACCAAATTTCTGAAAGGAGGCACGAGGTTCTCGACCTCTTTTGAAGTGGGTCTCTTGCAGCATTACAATGTCACACCTAAGTCTCTTATAATCCCTAAAAGCTATAGTTCTCTTTTGCGGTATATTGAGCCCCTTAACATTGTGAGATAGGACTCTGTAATCTGACCTATCCATCTATTGTAATAAGTTTGTGAATATGAAAGATTACGCATGACAAGCACATTTTTAACAGGCAATCTAAGGTAAACTTGAAAGGTATCTTGCAAAAAGCATGAGAGGTTACAAACATAGCATGTGTTAGCATAAAAATATAGTATAAACAAAAACTCTTAGCTAAACCAACTAAAAGTGTACATTTACAACTATACACCATAATTGGGGGGTGACTGGTGTTGCATAAAGCTCTAATAAACTATATAAGTCTAAAGTTGGAGTGCCAGGTGGGGACCTGTGTTAGAAGGGAGGGAGCAAAGGGAAGAGGTGGAAGGGTAAAGGAGGGAGGTTTGGAAGGGAGAGAGTTGAGGACAGAAAGGATCGGTTATTGGGATAGAGAATTAAGGTTGGGCTAGTTATGGTCACGGCACAACATAAACAATAAGTGAACAGAATACATTCATTAAGAGGCGTATCAAGTTATAAATAACCCAGTGGTCGTGGGGAAAGTCCAGAGATCTGTGGAAAAAAAAGAACTAAACATAACCATGACCACAACTATTAGAACAAGAATTGAAGTCTTACCCTATTACCCAGGGCCAGAGGGAGTCCAGAAACAATTAAGTGGGAGCCAGGGCGTGTGATTTAGCACAATCCTCCATGACCCTTAGCTAGTGGTATGAGTCTGACATTTATTGCAGGGGTCACGGCTGTGAGGGGTTTCGCAGGCCTGAGGAGCCTGTGGATGCAGAGTCAGTTTTTCTTCTCTTAGAGCTAACTTTATTCCATTGAGGGCGTTGTTCCTTGGGGTTGTCCCCCCCTCTGTCTGGTTGCCTTGAAGTGGTCGCAAGGACATCCTCGTCTGGAGGCTCAATGTTGATGTTCAATTTTTTGGACACCGTGTCCAGGTCCTGGAAAGACTTGTAAATGATTTGAGAACCATTATGGGTGATTATCAAGCTGAATGGGTATCCCCAGCGATATTTGATATTGTGATCTTGTAGGGCCTTAGTAAGAAATCTGACCTCTCTCCTTCTCTGGATAGTTTGTGGGCAGAGATCTTGGAAAATTTGTAAAGTATGACCTTTATAGGATATGGAGCGCCTGGTTCTCGTTGATTGCCAGATATCCTCTTTAGTAGTAAATCTGAGAAATCTCATTATCACGTCCCTGGGTGGAGCGGGGGGCTTGGATGGTGGTCTTAGTGCCCTATGAATCCGCTCAATTTCGTCAGGTTGTAAGGGGGGTAATCTGGGATTCAAAAAATGAAATAGATCTGTAGCGTAGGATTTTAGTTGCTCTGAGGGAACTTCTTCAGGTATGCCTCTGATTCTGAGGTTATTCCGTCTCCCCCGATTATCAAGATCCTCAAGTTTCTCGTGTAGGGCCTGTACCATGGAATCTTGTATTGAGAGTTGTTGAGTGTTAGAACTGACCATGGAATTGAGTGCCTCTTGGCCTTCTTCTATGTAGTCAAGCCTAGAGCTCATATCATTTAAGTCCTTCTTTAAATCCCTCATTTCGCCTTTTATAAAAGATTTCATTGATTCAAAGTCAGATTTGGATGGGAGATCTGCTATTTGCGATGGTAGAGTTAGTAGGGATTTATATTGCAAGGGTGTAAGTTCTGACTGCATCTCTGTGGTGGGTTGATCTTGTGATAAAGAGGACTCAATGTGGCCAGTATCAGATGGCTGGAAAAAGGCTGACACTGACGGTGTGGAAATAATAGGCTTATTAGTTTTATCTGGTTTGGGACCTTTGCGTTGAGACATCCTGGGCCAAAACGTGTGATTATTTCAGAGTCACTGGGAATACACACCACTTCTAGGGGAAGTGACTAGAACTGACCTATCCCTGTTTCCAGTGGTCCCTGTGAACTGGACTATTAGGGATCACTGAGTGGAGCTATGCAGTCCTTAGTCACTATATATATCAGGAGCCACTAGGTAACATTTGACAAAGCTGTCTGTATCGAAAGGCCCAAGTCCAGGTATTAGATAATGAAAGTGGCTGCAGTGTTCAAATGGCACAGGAGTGTCCCAGCTTTTATGAGTTAATCCCCTAATGAGGCTAAAAGTACTTATGAGGGGTGTTAGTAATCTGGTGGTTATAGGGTAGCCCTTTTATGTGGCCTATCCAGGATTTAGGACTGCTCCCACCCAGGTCCTCTCTGACTATGTGGCCTTTGTATGAGAAGTCTCTTACCCCAGGGCCTGCAGAATGGTCCGGTGGCAGTCTCACCTGGACAAGGACTCCAAACGCGGTGGTCACGTCTCCAGATCCCCTAGGCCGCGTGTATAATGCGTGGATGCGGCTGGGCCCGATCAACAGCATGTGTTTGCAAGCGCCGGTAGATGCGCCTCCTTTGCTCTCGCAGTAACAAGGACCGGAGATCCAAGTGAGCGAGCTGATGTTGGTCCGCTGCTGTGTGGGGTCCCGTGTGCTCCGTTTAGTGGATGCCGGTTAGTGGATGCCGTATGAGGCCTGTGCCAAGATGGCGACCGGGTGTCTGTGACAGGTAATGTCTATTTCTCAGTTTGGGGAAGGAGAAGGGATGGGTGAGACAAATTAAGGGTCCAGGGTGCTCCCAGCCTCGACAGGAAAGTTAGAAGAACACTGGTATGTGATTTAGGGTCCCCATGAGGACAGCTCCTTCTATTTGAGCAGCAACAGCACCGGAGCTTCAGCAAAAAGCAGCCATGTCCCAGCACAGCTCGGCTCCGCCCCCGTCTTTATTTTAACTAGGTAGTTATTAAATAGTTAATAACTATTTAATAACTATTGTACCTAGTTAAAATAAATACAAAGTTGCCTGTAAAATAAAAATAAACCCTAAGCTAGCTACAATGTAACTATTAGTTATATTGTAGCTAGCTTAGGGTTTATTTTATATGTAAGTATTTAGTTTTAAATAGGAATTATTTAGTTAATTGCAGTACTTTTATTTAGATTTATTTAAATTATATTTAAGTTAGGGGGGTTAAGGTTAGGGTTAGACTTAGGTTTAGGGCTTAATATGTTTATTATAGTGGTGGCGACATTGGGGGCGGCATATTAGGGGTTAATAAATGTAGTTAGGTTGCAGCGACATTGGAGGTGGCAGATTAGGGGTTAATAAATATAATGTAGGTTTCGGCAATGTTGGGGGCAGCAGATTAGGGGTTCATAAGTATAATATGGTGGCGGCGGTGTCCAGAGCGGCAGATTACGGGTTAATAATATAATGCAGGTGTCGGCTAATAAGTTTAAGATTAGGGGTGTTTAGACTCGGGGTTCATGTTAGGGTGTTAGGTGTAGACATAAATATATTTTCCCCATAGGAATCAATGGGGCTGCGTTAGGAGCTTTACGCTGCTTTTTTGCAGGTGTTAAGTTTTTTTTTCAGCCGGCTCTCCCTGTTGATTCCTATGGGGAAATCGTGCACAAGCACGTTTTACCAGCTCAACGCTAATGTAAGCAGCGCTCGCTGGTATTGAGGTGAGATGTGGAGCTAAATTTTGCTCTACACTCACTATTTAGCGGTTAACACCGGGTTTGTAAAAACTCGTAATACCAGCGCCGTCTGTTAGTGAGCGGTGAGCTCGTTTGCACCGCACCCCTGTTAACGCAAAACTAATCGAGGCCTTCAACTTTTCATTATTGCATATTTTAGAGTGGACAATTTTAATAGAAAAAGTTTTTTATTTTAATTTGTTTGTATTTGTAAAACTGGTATCCTATGCATTAGAACGCATTATATGCACATGTAACAGAATGGTTACAAGGAGGATTTGGCATAATTGGTTATAATAGAAATTAACTCACAATTTAAGGCTGTGACACACGGCAAGTAGAAATCTTTAAGAATTTTGACATTTTTGAGGTTTTAAAAGTAATATTAATTTCTATAACAGATTTTATTGAATCAAGGTCAATGTACTATGGAAACTGAATAGATCTTTGTTCCTGGATAATTTTTTGAATGATTACTAAAGCTAGGGGACTTGCAGTCTTTTAAATATTTATATTTAAGTAGATACTGAATGCATCTAAAATATGGGTCATGTATGATTTTTATTTATTTTTTTACAGATGGCCCTGGCCCAGACGATCAAAAGTGCAACGAGTGCTACGAGCCTGTCAAAATATTCCAAGCTCCTAATATAGTGACTAACAAGCGGCATTGCCAAGAGGCGTTTACTATATATGCTATTGGTGGGTGATGCTGGCTATAGATAACACCCAGCATCGTCACCCATATTGGTGATGTATAGTTAAGGATCCCTTGGCATAAAACTGCCATGTCTATCCACTAATCCTAATATACCTAAATCAAAGTACCACAAAATTGCAAACTAAAACCACACTAATAAATATCTAAACTGCCACATACCCACTGCAACTATTTATCATATTAACCCCTATACCACCACATATCATACAGCCATATATCCACCTCAACTACTATCCTATTAACCCCTATACTGCCAAATACCAACTGCAAGTACCTATCCTATTAACCCATATACCACCACATACCCACCACAAGTATCTATCCTACTAACCCCTATACGACCCATACCCACAGCAAGTACCCTACATTATTAACGTCTATGCCACCACATACCTACAGCA
This sequence comes from Bombina bombina, assembly GCF_027579735.1. NCBI lineage: Eukaryota > Metazoa > Chordata > Amphibia > Anura > Bombinatoridae > Bombina > Bombina bombina. The sequence continues at coordinate 139,885,783 of NC_069501.1, read as the reverse complement.
AGTATCTATCTTATTAACCCCTATACTGCCACATACCCACCACAAGTACCATACACAATTAACCCTAAACCGCACAACCCCCAATGCAAACTAACCATACTCTACCTAACACCTAACCCCTTTAAACTAAACCCAATGAGAATTACCTGAGCCCTTTCCTGCTTTATTCAAGCTATTTCTTAAAGGGACACTAAACCCAATTTTTTTTATTTCATGATTCAAATAGAGCATCACATTTTAAGCAACTTTCTAATTTACTCCTATTATCAATTTTTATTTGTTCTTTTGCTATCTTTATTAAAAAGCAAGAATGTGATGCATAGGAGCTGGCCATTTTTGGTTGAGAATCTGGGTTATGCTTGCTTATTGGTGGTTAGATGTAAGCGTCCAATAAGCAAGCTCTATCCATGGTGCTGAACCTAAAATGGGCTGGCAGCTAAGATTTATATTCCTGCTTTTAAAATAAAGATATCAAGAGAACAAAGAAAAATTAATAATAGGAGTACATTAGAAAGTTCCTTAAAATGTCATGCTCTATCTGAATCATGAAAGAAAAAAAATAGGTTTAGTGTCCCTTTAAGGAAGCAGAGAAAACGGAGGAAACAAGTACATCAGATGAAAGAACCAAGTAACCACTAGTGCAATATCTGTATTAATTATCAGTCTTTAGTGATAATATAACCTTAAACTGGCTTACCTCGTATATATTATTATTTTTTTGTTTCCCAGTGCATATAAAAGTTATATTTACACTATACTGTAGTCTATTTAGCATGCAATAGCATTATGTCTAAAAATAATATTTCTTTATTATTCTTAACAAATGGTAATAATCCACTAAATCTTCAGTGAGTCAATCTTTTTGCTGGTGGTGTTGGTGTATATAGATATGTATATAGGTGTATTCAGGGGTATTTATATTTTATATGTGTATATGTTGGGAAAATGGCACCGATAGACTTGCTCAACACAAGTTTGCCACAAACCTTCAATTTGTAAAAAGAGCAATAACAACGAAGCACAATAAAGCGAAGCACAATAAAACAAGGCATGCCTGTATTTGGCAATATCTGTATTAGTATTAAGTATTAACAGGTCAGATTGGAGGTCTATTACTTTAAGTCATAAGGGCAGAAGAAGCTAGCAAATATGCTAAGTAAATAAAATGTTATTAGTTTATTTGCAATATTTTCTTTATGTATACACTGCTACTCTATTAACAATCAAGAAATGTGTCACTTTAAATTTGAAACTGTCATGATTGTTCCATCCCACTGTATAACATATTGTAACAATAGACTATTGATACACGTGTTTCCTCTAGATAGTTTAATAACATAAAGTATCCTAAGCTATTAATTATCATATTTAAACATAATCCAAAGCTATTTCTTATGGCCAAAGCAAGAGGCCTTGTGGTCTGTACAGAAATCAAACTCTACTAAATACGACCACATGAAATCATAATGGAATTTGGTGTTATTATTTAGATGCCAAACGACATCGTAGCATTCTGTTGCGGTATATACTAATAGTTCAACTTCTCACAGTTACATAATTATACGGAGCCGCTAACAACACCGTCAGATAAATTGAATTAATTTCCATGATTAGCCACTACTTGCATACGTTAAAATCAGGGTCTCCATCTACCCTTTAATCCCCTACTATTTATATCTGTTCAGTTTTAAAAGGCATTGTAATTTAATCTGGGTGAATAAGAGGAGAGACTGCCTTATCATTTGCAGACAGGCAGTATGTCATGTTATCAAGAGCCAGCTCTGGAATAAGGATAAACCCGTCTCATAATTAGCCACTTGCTGCTGTTTTTAAATTTGATTTTTCTCATTTTTTAAAAATAAATAAATAATAATGATTTTATTTTTAATAAGTGAATCACACTGACATATTGATATATATGAAGGAGTGAGTGCTTAAAGTGGTATCCTGTCCAGTTTCTATGCTGGAATTAGAATTCATGATCTTTACCTAGATATGCAGCACTATTGTAAACTATTTATAGGCGTATTTTGATAATAAAGTATACACGAATAAATATATATTACTCCATTTAATACAAAGTAGTGACATTGGTTTCAAACAACACAGATAGCTATATCTATCTATCTATATCTATCTATCTAAATATATACACACATATATATATATATATACCATTAATAACAGACCAGCACTCCCAATAGTTACAATGGCTCCCAGGGTGCACTTAAACAGTAGCATAAATTCCAAAATCATCAAGTCACTCTCCGGTTTTGATAAACATCAAATATCTTTAATGTGACGTTTTGGGGTTTTGCCCCTTCCTCAGTCCATAAAAAACATAACAAATACACATAGACACCCCAATTATAGATCCCATCACCGTGTATCTTAGTCCAGAGCGTGAATGCAACTCGGTGTTCCGGTGGCGCAACTGCGCATGTGCCAACGACCTGCCACGGCACCCGCAATGAACCAATCTAAAAAGCAAAGGTGGAATACTGTTATATCACGAACATTTAGTGTGCTAATATAGAAAACAACTGAGCATATACACACAATAATAAATGCATTCTAAACCTCAATTGTAGGTGAAACATGGTTGGCTCCTGATGATTAATATACTTAATGCGGCTACAAAATGTTAAACATTATCCCTAAACACCTATGGTCTACCGCTCTCAAATGCTATCATTGTACGAATCTATCTAGACAGTGTTTACAATACTTACTCATGTCAGAACTATTAGGCATAATGTATCCCATGTGTAATATTACAATAGCATAATCTCTACAACTATTCAAGCTAATATTGCAATCAAGGGGCGACATATAGATCCCTGTAGAGAAATAGTATAATCAAATTCCTGGCATATTGCATATAAACTGTCAGTATATACAATTATCACTACAAAGCCTAGAGTAGTAATATCCTAGTAGACCACCTTCCAGCATTATAGATACACTATAGCATATAAATAATCTTATCTTACATCATCCTATATACCCATATCTACAATATTACTTATATATAAAAACTAATAGTAGATGGCATCATTATAGCATATCAAAAGCTTAACAACTCAGTTTAAAATCACAGTTTAAATATTGTATTGCACTATGCATGTCATACCTTACAGTACTATTCATACAGACATGAAATTAGAACACAGATAATAGGGCACTATGTATACTTAGCCTTAGGATTATCTTAATTATGCACTATATCATTCTCTACAATATTATCCGTGCATATAAATCAAGGTCTAGTGTAGATCACATAATTTCAAACATATCTCTATATTAATAGCACAGTTGAATATTGTGCTGCACTATGCCTGACACAACTTACAGAACTAATCATGCAGACATACAGATAGAACACAACTAGGTATCTAATATAGGCTATTAGTTAGTAGGACATTTTGTATTAAGATTACCAGAGCCTAAAGAAAACATTGCAGATCCATATTGGTATTTAGTCCCCTGGGCATCAGGGTTTGAAGTGTTAACATCTATTTACTTTCCTTTTGCAGCATTAGCCTTGCTCTATCACCGCCTCTTGGTAGGGGAGGAACATGGTCTATAATAATGTACTTTAATTCAGATGCAGAATTTTTGGCCATAAGAAAGTGTTTTGCAACAGGCTGGTCAGCCTTGCCAGTTTCCAAGGCACACCTGTAATTGGCCATGTGTGTCAACAGGTCATCATTTGTCTTACCGACAAAGTACATCCCACAACTGAAAAGCAGTAGGTACACAGCATATCTGGTTGTACAGGTGAGCCAAAATCTGATGTTGAACCTCTTGTTTGTCCATGGGTGCGTACAATATTTACCCTGTGCCAGACCATTACAGGTTGTACACCCGCGACATCTGTAGCATCCAGCTTTAGGTGTTCCTAACAAGGTTGTAGCTGGGTTTAAAATCAGGTCTCATTAGAATATCATGGAGTGATCTACCTCTTTTGTATCCAATCCTTGGAGCCTTATAGTTGTGTAATGGAAGATTTATATCACACTTAACTGTTTCCCAGTTCTTCCTTAGAAGCTATGGTGCTTCCCATTTATCTGGAGTAAACGTTGTCACAAAAGTTAGTGTCTTCTCATCAAGTAGATTAGGTGACTTCTTGCTTAATGCCTCATCTTGTGTCAGTTCCACCAATTCGTTCATAGTAGTTTGTAGATTCCTGTCATGATATTCCTAATAACCCTTTTTAATTTTGATCTTGGAAGAGCATGTTTCAGGGCTGGTGGATGTCAGCTGTCAGCTCTGAGCACCAAATTTCTATCTGTCTCCTTACTGTAAAGAGTGGTTTCCAGGTGTTGTTCCCTCTTGAAAATTCTGAGATCCAGAAAGTCTATACTAGACTTAGATGTGGTCATATTAAACTTTAGGTTGCCCATCGGGTGGTTTAGGGTATAAAACCATTCATCCAATACACCTTGGGTTCCTGACCAGGTCATCTAGGTAGCGCCTGAATAATAGGATACTGGTATCCTTAAAGCGGTCTGTCCTTAGATCTTCAAAATCAGACATGTAGAGGTTGGCATAGGATGGGGCCACATTGGACCCCATCGCCATTCCTGTCTGTAAGTAGTACCTCTGTTCAAATTTAAAGTAGTTTAGAGTCAAGCAATACTCTAAAAGTTGTAGAAGGATCTCTGATGGAGGACCTATATACAGATAGTGTTTCAGATGTGATTGTACTGCTGATAGACCCCCACAATGTGGGATAACAGTGTATAAGCTTGTTACAGCCAGTGTGACCAGGATATCATCCTCAGTCACATTCAGATCTTCTTTGAGTAGTTTGATCAGTTCAATAGAGTCCAGTAAAAATGAAGGTACATTTCGAACCAAAGGTTTTAGAAAGCTATCAACAAAGCTTGCCAGTGTTTGTAATAAGGACCCGCTAGCAGAAATAATTGGATGTCCAGGTGTATTTTTGGCAAGCTATAAATAATTGGTTTCACCGGGTGTTCCACTACCAAAAAGGATTTATTGGCAGCACTGATGTAGCCCATGTCTTCAATGAGTGTTAAATGTCCATCCATCTGTTCTTTAAATGTTATGGTAGGGTCACCTGGCAGTCTCCTGTAGGTGTTTTCATCTGATAATTGTCCCAGGATTTCTATATACTGACAGTTTATATGCAATATGCCAGGAATTTGATTATAATATTTCTCTACAGGGATCTATATTTCGCCCTTTGATTGCAATATTAGCTTGAATAGTTGTAGAGATTATGCTATCGTAATATTACACATGGGATACATTATGCCTAATATTTCTGACATGAGTAAGTATTGTAAACACTGTCTAGATAGATTCGTACAATGATAGCATTTGAGAGCGGTAGACCCATAGGTGTTTAGGAATAATGTTTAAAATTTTGTAGCCACATTAAGTGCATTAACCATCAGGAGCCAACCATGTTTCCACTACAATTGAGGTTCAGAATA